>NC_031999.1:31296230-31404959 GCF_001879085.1 Nicotiana attenuata
GGGCAGAATTTTGAGGAGGACCCTCAAAATTTTGTAGCGAGAGAGGTTGCAATGTCCCAAACCACGTCACAGTCATCGGTTCATCTAAAAAGCTATTTTCTTTTAATTATACATTTATGTCATACTTTCACAAAATCATGCATGTTTATTATTGAAACTGCTTTGTTTAGCAACGCTACCCCAATGATACAGACGGTATCGCCAGATCGAAGCCGAACGAGTCAAGCAAAGCCAGCGGGGATACGAACTAACCTTCCCCTTTACAATACTCATGATTTTTCTTTGGATGTAGGCACTAGGATTACAAAATCATTGAACATACTGTACGCCCATAGAACAAACATTGTTCGAGAATATGATTCTCCGAGCCATTGCACTTACCAACATTTGCTATCAACACGCACCCATAATGTTCCGTATGTCACAACGCTCCCAGTAATCACCACGCCGCAATCTGCTATCAGCTAAGAAAACTCTACTGTCATTTGCTATTTTATTTCTTGCATAAGGCTACCATTCTGCCTTCCGAGGTTAAACTCTACCTCTATCTGCATCCGTATTGCATAAGGCTACCATTCTGCCTTCCAATCTGCATAAGGCTACCATTCTGCCTTCCGAGGTTAAACTCTACCTCTATCTGCATCTGCATTGCATAAGGCTACCATTATGCCTTCCAATCTGCATAAGGCTACCATTCTGCCATCCGAGGTTAAACTCTACCTCTATCTGCATCCGCATTGCATAAGGCTACCATTCTGCCTTCCAATCTGCATAAGGCTACCATTCTGCCTTCCGAGGTTAAACTCTACCTCTATATGCATCTGCATTGCATAAGGCTACCATTCTGCCTTCCAACTTGCATAAGGCTACCATTCTGCCTTCCGAGGTTAAGCTCTACCTCTATCTGCATCTGCATTGCATAAGGCTACTATTCTGCCTTTCGAGACTAAACGTTGTCTCCATCCACATTGCACGGCTGAAAGATCGCCACATTGCACGACTGAAAGATCGCCACATTGCACGGCTGAAAGATCGCCACATTGCACGGCTGAAAGATTGCCACATTGCACGACTGAAAGGTCGCCACATTGCACGGCTGAAAGAGCACCACATTGCATGGCTGAAAGATCGCCACATTGCACGGCTGAAAGATCGCCACATTGCACGGCTGAAAGATCACCACATTGCACGACTGAAAGAATGCCACATTACACGGCTGAAAGATTGCCAATTTGCACGGCTGAAAGATCGCCACATGCTACTGCATCCTTCATGGGCTGAAATATCGCCAACTCATCCAAAGGCGTCATCGCTCGAAGGCACAATCTTCATAGCCTGAGAACACCATGTCATGGCCCGAGGATTTCTTTCAATCTTTTGCATATCATTATTCAAAGGCGTCATGGTTTTCGGGGGCACCATCCTCATAGACCGAGAACATCATTTCATGGCCTGCGAATCCTTTATTATATGCTTCATGGCTCAGGACATCATGGTCTAAGGACGTCATCTTAACCGCCCAAAGACAGCATTCATGGTCCAACGGGAATTTGCATCATGTCTAAATTTATGCACAATATATGCTCGTATTGCTTATATGCAGGTAAACCGGCAAGCAACAGCCACCCCGGCGGGAGCGGTTCCGCTCCAGTACCCGCAGCCATATCAAACCTAACCATTCCCGTAAGCCGTCCACTCACCCAACCCTAGATATTGCGTCCGTTCTTGGAAAGTACCCGTCGGCATACTCCGCTGACGAGTCCTGAACTACATATGGCCTGATTCCTGCAAAACCAGGGATATGTAGGCAGCTCAGAAGCCAGGGTGCGGCCTAAACCTCTTCAAACCATTGCGTCCGGTCAAAATTGGCTATCATATCTTTACCCGAAAACTCTTTCATCCTTCCTGGGTAAAGAGGGGCAGCTGTTGACACCCAATTTTACCCTATATATTTTCAATATACAAAATAACTTCAAAATGGCACATATATGCTTATGTAAGCAAATTCAAGTGTTTTATTATTTTTTCCATAATTTTTAAGGTTTTTTAAATCAATTTATTTCCCTTTTTTATCCATAAAACCCAATAATCATTTCCAAAATTATTATTTTTGGTAATTCATCTATTGGATTTTCATCTTTATGCCAAGATATAGCTAAGGTAATTTTTACAGGATAATTACAATTTTGTTTAGTATTTTTAAAAGCTAATTGCACATAATTGTAATATTAGCCTTTTAAGATTTAATTGTGTTTTATATTCATAAAATTAAGTGCTGTATTTTTAAATTGTTAGTTATATGCTATAGATCATTTTAGTGCTTTCAATTTATTTCCAGAAGTTAATTTCCTATTTTTCATAATTTTAAAAGGGGAAAATTGGCTATTTAAATAATAGCCCAATTACATTTCAATTTTTGCCTAAATTGATCCCAAACTAAACAAAACTTCCCGGCCCAATTCCCATTCAGACCCGACCCCTAACCCGATTAAACGACCCAACCCGAACTCCTTACCTAGCCATTTCAATCCTGGCCCTTTCCATTTTAATCTTAATCGACCCCTTACCCTACCTCATTCATCACCAAACGCCACCCTTGAATCCCCCTTCTCTCAATTCTCTCTGAAACCTCACCTGAACCCTAGCCGCCGCCATCTAATCCCACCCTAATCTACCCTAATACCTTCCTAACCCATGGCCCCTCGTGGTCATTTGAGACATGTATCAGCCTCCTATGGCTCCTGGGTGTTTGTTTATGTGGTTTCATGGCCAGACCTCGAAGAGTCTGGTCCAGTCCTTGCTCGACTTTTGTTCGTGGCCTTTCTCCGGCCATCCATAACCTTTCTCTGGCCATTCATGGCCTTTCAAGGCCAATCCTTGACTTTTTCTGGTTAGATCGTTAACTTTCAAAGTCTTTCTCACTTCTTTTGGGTTTTCTGAAACCCTAGATCTAAGACCTTTCAATTTTCTTTCAGATCTCTCTTAGATCTGTACTTACTATGAATTTCTTAAGTGTTTTCTCGAAGGTTCTTCAACTTTTCTTTTAAAACTACTCTTCATTTTTTCGACGATTAGGGTTTCCTTTAAGTTTTTCAAAAGATCACTTCTCTGATCTCAATATTATTTGTGATTTTGCTATGTTTAAAACGACTTGCTCTTATTGTTCTTCTATCTATTTCAGCATGTTAAAAACCCTAGTTCCTTTAGTCTTATCCGAGTTCTGAAACTGTTTGTTTAAATGTGTACTTGTTCTTTGTTTCTGACTCTCTTTTCCTTGTTTGACTTGTTTGATTTTGAGTTCTTACCATCTCTTAAACTCGACTACTGCTGAAGCCCTAAATTTCTTAGAAGTTTTTCTCACTTATTACTACTATGAGACCTTTACCTGTTTCTAATTTCTCTTACCTAATACTATGTTCTGCTTCACTGTTGATTCTATGTGACTACTTGACCTACTTGACTACTGTGCCTCGAATATTTTCCTTACTACTGAATCCTAGCATATTTCTGCCACTACTGTATGTTCGTCTTATCTCTTTTGCCAATGCGTTTGGCCTCGCATGTCTGATGCTTCTGTTCACTCTATTTATATACTGAAGTTTCTTCCTTGATTGATCTTGATTTTGTGACTGATTACAAAAGCGTTTTCTTTATAAACCCTAATTTCACTTGCCTGTTTAAAATTAATTGATTCCTTTCCCTTTACTGTGATATTTTACCTTGCTGAATCCTTTCCCAAAATAAGCCTATTTTGTACTTAGAAATGATTGTTTACTTCATGCTTTTACTGCCCCTTATATGGCAATAATCAATCTGTCCCCAAATTGATTTCTTTCCTTAATTAAACCTGCTACTACCCGTTAAACAGCGATTCCTTAATTAAAGGGAATCACTTGTGTTAATTGATTCTGACTTGTGATTGTTTCCATGTTTGTGTTAAGACTTTACTTATTACCTTACTTATGACTCGTTTTCAAAAGCTATAAATACCCACCCCCTCTTCTTTCAAAAGACCGGAGCAACTTGAGTTCAAAACACACACTTACATTTAAAAATCTCTCTTTCTTTATTGCTACTTGTGCTGTTGCTTTGTCTAGCCGGCTGAAAGCCAAGGTTAGACTGTGGACTCTTGATTGCTTCACCTTTCTGCACTTTGCTTCTCTACTAGTATGTCCTAGTTTACTCTTTAAGTCTCAACAACAATATGTTTCTTTAAGTTGCTTCAGTCTCTCATTCATGCTCACTTCTGCCAATGTTTCTGTAGTCTATTTACATTACTAGCATGCTGAAATATGCTCCCTTCCCCTTTTAGATTAATGTTTCCCTATGTATGTACTCTGTCAGTCGCTTGTTATGTGATTTGCTGACTTATGAATCCCAAACCCCATATCCCCTCTATGTGTTTGTGTTCCTTAGGTTGGTTTGTGGGCAGGCCAGCATCATCTATTGCTGTGCATGACCAAACCTGCCCCTTTCTGGGGTCATATGCTTCATACAATATATTCCCAAAACCCCTCGACCCTTTGTGTAACTACTGATTCTGGGTATTTGAGCTCCACTGCTACTGTTTTTTTTCAAATCACCCTTTAATCTTACATTTCCAACTCAGTTTTAATCAATTTCTGTCCTGCACTTCTACTATATTCTTAGAACCTAGGTTCCGCCCCTCTTGTGTGAGCCTTGCCTTGGGACCTTTGAGCTCCCTCTGAACTTGGACGCATAAGGGCTAGCCCTTCCACACTGCACTCATTTCTATCTGGTTATGCAGACCTGGGTGTAAGCATTGCCCGGGGTCCCTTGAGACCCTTAGGGAACTTTGTCACACCCAAGTATGAGAAAGACTTTGAACATCATGGGCATCTGAAGTGATTAATTATATAACTCAGATAGGAAGTCAAGATCAGGCTTCTTTTGGTTGTAATTTCTTATTTTTTCACTTCTTTTGTAATTTAAGTATTTGGTCTGTAATAATTTGTAACGAACATTGGGGTTGGCTAGTAAAAAGGGATGGGGCAATTATACATGTTTTAAGGGTAGATATCCTTCCTATAGGATCTGTTTAATAAATTCTGCATGTTTTACTTCCACACTTAGATATCTTGCCTATAGGATCTGTTTGATAAATTCTGCATGTTTTACTTCCACACTTAGACATCATGCCTATAGGATCTAAATGGCTATAATCAGACATCATGCCTTTAAGGTTAAAATCAGCTTCGAAATTAGATGTCATGCCTGTAAGATTAAAATCAATATCTTTATAGAAATTATGCCTATAAGAATTTCGCTGTGGTCAAGTAAACACTGCCTACTCTACTTCTTGATCAATTAGATACCATGCCTATAAGTTTAAAATCAGCTATAATAGAGAGCATGCCTATAGGACCTAAAACAAGTTTAGTAAAAAAAATTAGTTTGACTCGTACTGTTCTGAATCAGTTTAAACAATTTACTCCTTTTAGCAATATGGTTTAGAAAGCATGCCTATAGGATCCAAATTGCTCGTTTAGAATTGTTTACTGTTTTCCTACACTCATAATCAATAATAGATATCATGCTCATAGGACATCACTATTACGCCTAGGCAAGCCTTAAGTAATAATAATGATAAAATTTAATCCGCCTCTGTTTAATTAGCAACTGCTACAACCAGCAGGCAGGCCTGATTCAGACTTCTTATCTGAGCTACATAATGAATCTGGCTCTGACTCAAATCCCCTACCTTAGGATTTTAAAATACAGACTTTAACTGTGTTTGAGTCGTGCTATTTATATGTATTATTTGCGGAGGATTATATGAGCCTTCTCATTGCTTACATATTTCCCCCTTGAATGTAGTCCTACGTGTTTTTGTATGTCGCCTTAGCCTTTTTACCTTTAAACCTAAGAGTCAGCCTAGATCCTCCCTCTTATAAGAATAGTAGTCCTAAAATTCCTCCGGGATTGATAGGAATGGGACGAGTAATAGCACGCAATAGAGTTCGAGACCAATCCGCGCATTAAATACCTTTACGGGGTGGGAAGGGTAGACATGGATATGATGAGCGGTGCGCTAATACCACGTGTAGCCCATCTTTTGAGGAGTGATTACCGGGTATTCATTGATGTGATCCATATTACATACAAACCTAGGACCTCCTTTACATTCATCAGGATGCTTAGTTATAACTCTTTCAAAACTTTATTTTATTTAATCATTTTCAAACACTTGTGTATTTAAAATCCCCTCTTATTTGAGCCTTGTTTGTTTACTTGTTAATTGCACCAATTCACAAAGAATTATCTGGCCGAGAACCACACTAGTGGATCCTGAGGAGTGCCTAACACCTTCCCTTGGGATAATTTCAAGCCCTTGCCCTATCTCTGGTTATCAAACGTAGTTGTAGTTGAACCCTATAGGTGCCCTAATGCACCTTAAAATCGTTAGGTGGCGACTCTTCAAAACTGCAAAACCCCTTTCCCAAAAGGAAAGAGTTGTCCCAACCAAAATGTCATAAACCCAATTCCGCGAAGGAAAAAGGTGGCGCAAAAGCGCACAAAGAGGTCATGGGAACCCCTTCTATTTGAGACAACATGGTCTCGTGATATAATGTCACTCAGGATGAGTTGCAGATTTGGGTTTGTTATGTTTTGATTGAAGTTATTATTATTCCTAAGGCAAGTCCAGATTAAATTAAAAGAAGTCAGATCCGTTAGCAATGGTTGGATTGGCATGATGGTGATGATGATCAGTTCCTTCAGCATGTTAAGTTATACATGTGCTTTGTGGTGGTACGTGCGAGGCTTGACGGTCGTTGTAATTGGTTTTATTTAGAGGCATTCAAGTATTATGGCATGTTATGCATGTATGGATCCTGGAAAGACCATGGTGGTTTACACCACTGCTTGAGGATTTTATTTTTTGCGGTTATGGGAATTCAATCGCATGTTGCGATAGTTCTCCTGATGTGAGTTAAGTGAAAGGTTTTTATTCGATGAAGTGCGTACCCTATTAGTGGTTCAGGAGTTATGATGAAGTTCTGGTACATTTTCTTATTGGCATGATTAGGTGCAGTGGGTAGCATGGGAATTTGAAGTTGAGGATCAACGTTGCCGTGTGGCGTTGACAGGAATATCATGGGCTCGGATGAGCAAGAAAGGATCTAGATGTTTAGAGTAAGCTGGTATTGTCTTTAGCGTAACCTGAAATTGGTGTCCTGTGTAAGAGGCTTGGCGTACTAATTGTGGATTCTTGATTTGTTTTATAGCATCAGTGTGGCTGGTGGTATGGATGTGAAGACTTATTACCTGGTGCGGAAGGTCATGGGAACGCATCCAAGGGGAAGTTTATATAGGTGTGACATGTTGTCACTTGATTGATTGAAGATTGAAACCAAATATGGAGATTGTGGTACTATCGTTAATGTGAGAATTTATGCCCGAAGGTCGCTCGGTTCATTTGGTTGTGGACTGTAGAAGTTTGTTCCGGATTTGACGGATGTTCTTGTGTGTCATTGTGGATCCTTGAGAGGTTATTAGCCCAGTGCGGTACGATCAGAATTGGCTTGGGTCTGTGGATGGATCTAAATACGAATGTAGACTTTATATCAGGCCGATGTGTTCATTTCAGCATAGCGCTCCTTATGGAGGAGTATTCGGATGTTAGATGGTATTTTGTCGTCGGCTATTTCATGTAAAAACTATATTCTGCCGTCTCGGTTGTGAAACAGCTTCATTAATTGCATATGTGTTGAGGTTTCGCGTAGCGATTGTGTTATGTGACCAGGATGGCTCTCGAGATGTAGATCATATATCGCACCTTAGTCATGCTCGAGTTTCGTAGCGTATGGCGCTATCTATCTCCACGAGGATGGTATTATGCACTTGGCGTCTTGTGGCCGATATTCGAGTATTTTGTAGTAATAAGCACTCTAGCTCGGGAAGTATCTCCTTATATAGATTTTATATATGGATCAGGTGGCATACCGTCATGGGTATGTTTCTTGTAACGGGTGGCACGCCGCCACGGGTATCATGGTTGTATCGGGTTGCACGCCGCAACGGTATTATGTAAGGATCGGATTGGACGCCGCAACAGTGTGATGTTGAGTACGGTCTCCTATATCTATTCTTTTGTGTTTGTTCCTCATTTTTTGAGGAAGGTTCGTAACATCTTTTCGGTGGGTTTAAATTAGTTACGTAGGTTGAGTAGTTCTTTCCAGAGTTCATTTTCCTTATGTATCACATTCGAGTTTGTAGCTTGTCGGCACATTGTGGCATCATATGATATTTTTGCAGTGTCTTAGGTTGCTTAATGCCTAGGTAGCTTATGCTGGGTGAGACGAGATTATTGGTCCTAGGATCAGTGCGATCAGATTTATATGAAGTATATTAAAGAGCAATTATCGTTGCATGGTTCAGAATGAGGTAATGGTTCTTGTCAGGAGAATAGACTCAATGATTTGTTGACTCGGCAGTTGGTTATGAATTTCCTACACCTCTCTTTCGTTGTGGCGGTATTGCAAGAGTTGGAACAGGACTTATATGAGTCATGAGGTGTGTTGTGAGGATCAGATTCATGAGATTTCGACTATCGTTACCAAAGGATGTCCTTATGGTCATGGGGACTATGCAGTGCATGGTGTGGATTCTGCAAAGGTATGCAAACATGCATTAGTGCTTTGTGCAGTGATTGATACGGTGTTCGTATGTTGGAAACAGGCCTGGTAGAGAATTTCGGATGTTGGAATTGGATTCTAAGGCTTAAGCAGTGATTTCAGACAACTCCAGAGCAGTTCTTAGCACGTTCGAGGACGAACGTATGTTTAAGTGGGAGAGAATGTAACGACCCGACCGGTCGTTTTGAGCTCTAGCGTGTCGTTCGACGGTTTGAGGCCATGAGTAGCTTCACTTCAGGTATTATAACTTGTACGCGTGGTCGGAAATAAAATTCGGGAAGTTCGGAGTTGATTTGGAAAGAAACTTCTCATTTCGAAAGCTTTAAGTTAGAAGAATTAACTAAGGTTAGATTTTTGAGTAAACGGCCTCGGAATGGGGATTTGAAGTTTCTAATAGGTTCGTATAATGACTTTGGACTTGGGCGTATGTCCGGATCAGGTTTTGGATGACCCCGGGAGTGTTTCGGCGCCCATTGTGGAAGTTGGCATATTGGAAGAATTTCATAAATTTGGGTTGAAGTGAATTTCAATGTTATCAATGTCCGTTTGGAATTTTGAGTCTGTGAATACCTGCGTATGGTGATTCTGGTATTGGGAGCGCGTCCGAAAGTAGATTCGGATGTCCGTAGGTCATTTAGGGGTCATTCGGTCATTTCGGGGTCATTCGGCGAAAGCTAGAAATTTGAAGGTTTCCAAGAAGTTTGACCGGAAGTGGACTTTTTGATATCGGGGTCGGATTCCTATTCCGGAAGTTGCAGTAGGTCCGTAATGTAAAATGTGACTTATGTACAAAATTTGAGGTCAATCGGACGTGATTTGATAGGTTTCGACATCGAATGTAGGAGTTTGAAGTTCTAAAGTTCATTAAGCTTGAATTGGGGTGTGATTTGTGATTTCGACATTGTTTGATGTGATTCAAGGCCTTGAGTAGGTCCGTGTTATATTTTGGGAAAGGTTGGTGTGATTGGACGAGGTCACGGGAGCCTCGGGTGTGTTCGGGATGGTCTCAGACCATTTTCCTTAGTTTATTGATTGCTGGTTTCTGGTGTATTGAGTATGCTTCGCGATTGCGGAATGGAGGACGGGATCGCGAGGAGAAAATTGGGCTGGAGGAAATAGTCTCTCTATGCGATCGCGGAAATAGAATCGCGATCGCGTAAGAGGGAGTTCTGAGCTGGGGGATTGCGATCGTGTTTCTTTGGATTTTTGTATATCGCGAATGTGTGGAAATGTTTGCGTTCGTGATGACGAAGCTTCTGACTCGCGATCACGGAGAAGGAAATTCTGGGCAGTGTTCTTTTAAATCGAGGATTTGGCCCATTTTCACTTCATTTCTTCCATGGGAGGCGATTTCGGAGCAATTTTGGAGTGCTATTTTCATCACCAAGCACGAGGTAAGTGGTTTCTACTAGTTTTGAGTCAAATACAAGGTTTATATATGGATTTAGACATGGAAATTAGTAGAAATTTGGGATTTTGAAGAAAAACCTAGAAATTTGTATTTTGAAATTTTGACCACAATTGGAACATGGAATTTGGAATAAATTATATATTTGAGTTCGCGGCACTAAGGGTAAAGTTTGTCTTCAGAAATTGAGGTTGCGTAATAAATTGAATGAAACGAATTTAAGATTTAAAAATTTTTCATTTGAATTTCGTAGTTTTGAAAAAGAAATGAGGAATATTGTAATAACTTAAGAAATCTATGTGTAACCTTGTCACAATTATATTCCGCGAGCGGGGTAAAATTTCCACTACTCTTATGGGATCGGGCCATTCGCCTCGGCAGGATTATGTATACACTCTTACGGGATCGGGTCGTTCGCCTCGGCAGGATCTACGTACCACACTCTCATGGGAGCGGGTCGTTCGCCTTGGCAGGTTAATAGATGCATCTATGATTCGTGGCGTTCGACCCTCGACAATGTAGAGTTTCATTATTATGTTGGATTGGGCCATACGCCTCGGCATTTCCTATATCGTATCCTCATGGAATCGTGCGTAATATTTTGCAAGCACCAGTGTATCCATGAGTTTTCCGGATTTGAATTTATGATAATCTACTTGATGAGGTCTACTACACCGTTATGTGTGCTCCGGTTAAGGAGGGAATTTCTAATGGGAAGCTTGAGTTCATTGTAAAGAGGGGAATTTGTATCATGTATCTTTATGTTTGCTTAATTCATTTATTTACTCTGCCTCACAATATTTACCTCTTTAGTGTACCTGATATTATTGGACCAATAGTAACTATTGGAGTCGACCTCTCGTCACTACTTCTTCGAGGTTAGACTGGATACTTACTGGGTACGCATTGTTTTCGTACTCATATTACACTTGCTGTACATTTTGTTGTATAGGAACATACACATATAGTGGCTCCATGGGCGCAGCAGCATGGTTGATGCGGGGACTTAGTGAGCTGCATCTTATGTTACGATCCGTAGCCAGCAGAGTCTTCTACAGAGTATTTATATTTTTCTTTTCTGCCCAAAATTGTATTCTGGACAGTTGCTGCATTTTATTTTATTTCCTAGTTAATGCTCATGCACTTATGACACCGGGTTCTGGGATAATTATGGGTTATTCAGTATTGAGATTGTTAAGAACATTATTATTTACTCGAAAATTTCCATCTTCTACTATGTAATTGAAGGCAAACTATGATTTTAAAAATACTAAAAAGAGAACCAAATTAATTAATTATTGTTGGCTTGCCTGATAGCAGTGTCCGACACCATCACGACCTTTAATGGATTTTGGGTCGTGACACTAATGTTATTGATCATTTGTATTGGATTAATTCATATATATTCTTAAAACCGTGTATAAATTCAATTGCTATCCATTTTTAAGGGTAAGCAGTTTGGCGCCCACCGTGGGCCTAAGGATAATAGTGGTAGTTTCATACAAATTTCCATAACATACTATATTTTAAGCTTGTTCTTTAAGGACCTAATGAAAATTGTTTTTAGAGAGAGAATAAGTGACCTCTCACTACAACAATATTCACCTACTCAGAATCACATTCCTCCCAAACCCCCCTGATAAACTCAATCCTCAGTCATCGAATACACCATCCTACAAGGAGACTCTGCTATAGGATGAGTTCTTCACTAATAACACTACTCCACCGGTTGAGGGAACCCCAGCACTCCCCATGGACATCCAGCCAACGGAATTGGCTGACATGAACTCAGGGGTGTTATCAAACAAGTAGAAGAAAATAATACTCTCTGAGGAGGACATCAAACGTATGTATAACCCCTGGAAATTCTCAGTCATCATAAAGCTTATGGGAAAAAGACTGGTACATCACTACTTAAAAAAGAAACTCCAAGACCTATGGAAAATCAATGAGAATTTTGCCCTCATTGATCTTGGAGAAGACTACTACACAGTCAAGTTGGCTAGGGAGAAAAACATGATGAAAATACTTCATACTGGACCTTGGTTCATCAATGGCTTCTTTCTTTCAGTTCAAAAATGGGTGCCAAATTTTGTAGCCAAAGAAGCTCGGCAAAGCTATACAGCTGTGTGGGTACGTCTACCACAACTACCCAGGGAATTTAACGATGGAATTATACTATCAAGAATTGGCAACTGCATCGGCAAATTGCTCAAAGTAGATGCATGCACCTCAGCTACATTAAGGGGGAGGTATGTCAGGCTGTGTGTGGAGTTGCCGTTAGAGCAACCAGTACAAAATTACCTCTTAATTGGACAAAATAAACAACTCATTGTATACGAAGGTGATGATATTCTATGCAAAGCATGTGGTAAGTTGGGACACACAAGTCCGCGCTGCTCACATGCCACTTTACCAACTAAACAAAAGGCAGACCAATCAGCTATTGAGACACCACAATCCAAGATTGATGAAGCAGGGGAATGGATGACAGTCTCATTTCCTAAAAAGGGAAAATCTAAGGCGGCCAATCAGCGACAAGAAAAGGCCAGTGTAAACCCATCCCCAGGTATAAATGTCAGAATGTTTGATGCTGTGTCAGGTAAGTATCTCAATACATAGCCTTTAAGTTATATTAACAAACAGCTTCTTACTAATATTCCAAACCCTATAGTAGGCATATTAAAATATGATCATAGCAGTCCTCCAGCCATGATCGACAAAATTCCACTTGCTAAACCTAATGATGAATGTGAAAGCAGTCTTGCTAAACCATCTAAGCAGCACAAGGTTTTGGAAAAAGAGGAAAAAAACCAATATTCCAAAATGACAAAAATCTGCATAAAACACCAGTTGTCCTACTTACAAATGTCACAGACGTGGCACATAGTCTAGGCACAATTACTAAGCAAAATCTTTTGCTTAATACAATGGATCTGGACATAATCCACACAGGGACCAATCCGGAAAGCCAAGAGCAAATCAACTACTCTACTAACAATGATTACACAACAAAAAATAATTACATTAAAAATCACCGTGCATGCTCCACCTCTAATAACCAATCCTCTCTCAAACACTTGGTAAATAAGAACAGCCAAGTGGCAGAAGACATATCCTTGCAGGATTTGGATATAAACCTCACGCAACTCCCTTCACAGCCTATACAAATAGCTATAATTATTAGCAACCCCCCTAATCACCTTGCCTCCACTCCTCATATAAAACACCAAGCTCAACAAAATGCCAAGACCTCCAATAACATTAAGGAGAAGATTTCGTCTGATACAACTGACTCATCTTTCTCGCAATCCAACATTGAACAATCTCCCAAATCTTCCACCTTAATTCCACTCAAACCCAGTGATCTATGCTCAACCACCAAGCCCACCCAACCATGTACCACAATCATGGGTGGAATTGGGACTTCAAGGGCATGTAGTGTCCTTCAACATGGAGATAAATGGGCAGGAGTCCATCCTGATAATCTAAAATACACATTTCCTAGCTCAGTTAATCTCAGAGGGGATGAACTTAGCTATGAACAACTACATCAACCAAATGTGGATGAGCAACATTCTCCAACCACTATCCCCGTCAATGAACCAAAACCTAGTAAACAACATGCAATAGATGTGGAATATCCCACGCAACTCCAATCAACAGATGCCTCAAAACCCACCTCTCAATCTTCCATTCTTTGCCCCAGAGGATCTAATGCTCTTAAATCCAGTGTTCGCACAACAGACTGCTTAGCCCATGCACAACCAACATCACGACCCACAACCAGATCCAATGGAAGAACAAGCTCCAGTACAAAACATGCCAAACCAGGAAGGGCTTCAGGAGGAAGAAGAGGAGGAGGAAAACTTACCACACTTGGGGGAGCTAGCAGTGGCTTTTTCAAGCCTAAGCAAGGTAAAAATACTCATATTCAGGAATATGCTAGACAGGAAGTCTATCTTCAGTTGCCAGCGACACTGTACAAGTGCTCACTGGACATACGACCTCCACAGGACCCAACTGTGGGGAAGTATGTAGTGATACTTGCTCCCTCGCTCAGGAGGATCCACAACAACAACCCCCTCAATAATAATCCCATGCATTAACCAAATAACATCATAATTTGGAACGTTAGAGGTGCAAATAATGCCAAGTTTGGTAGGCACTTTAGGGAGCTGATGGACACTCACAGACCCTGTCTAGTTGCACTACTAGAAACAAAAATGGAGAGTCACATCTCTATCCAAGAGGGGTTTAGCTTTATTGAGATGATAGAGGTTCCATCAGTTGGGAAAAGTGGAGGGTTCGTGATTCTGTGGAATAATGCAGTGGTGACAGTCAACAACTTCACTAGAAATGGGCAAGCCATTCATGCAATGATTGAGGTAAAACCTAAAAACTTGACTTGGTTATTTACTGCCATTTACGCTAGTAATGATATTCATAATAGAAGTATGTTATGGGATAACCTTAGGAATATTTCTGATCACTATAAAGGCCCTTGGTTAGTGGTAGGTGATTTTAACGAAGTAATAAACTCTACTGATAAATATGAGGGTAGAAGTATTAACTAGAAGCGAGCAAATTCTTTAATAGATTGCCTAAATTATTGTAATCTAGTAGACCTAGGTTTTGAAGGGTGTAAATATACCTGGTCAAATCATCGTAGGAGAAGAAAGGGTTTAATAATGGAAATGTTGGACATGGTTTACTCTAATGATGAGTGGTTACGAGCCTTTGTTAATGTTACCATAACGCATCTACCAAAAATTCATTCAGACCATAACCCTGTCCTCATTAACCTCAATAACAGAATCAATTCCAGTAATGACAAGCCCTTTAGAATAGAAACATATTGGTGTTCACACCCGGATTTTGCTAAATTTGTTTATAATAGCTGGGAACATAGAGACCTAGTGGAAGGAACTGAGTCCTTTCAAAAAAATGTATTGGACCGGCAAAAATGAACCTATGGTAATATTTTTTCTACTAAGAGAAAACTACTTTGAAGAATTGATGGGATCAAAAATCTCCAAATTACCCGACAAGCTACTTCCTTAAAGACTTAGAATCCACACTGATTGAGAAGTATAATAAAATTCTTAAACTAGAAGAAGACTACTAGAAGATTCGCTCTAGAGTCAATTGGTTAAATGACGGGGATGCTAATACAAAGTTTTTTCACATAAAAGCCACAAATAGGAGGAGTAGAAATAATATTTTGTGTTTTGAAGACTACTCAAGGAATTGGATTGAGGACCAATCCTCCCTTATTAGCCATGTTATACAGTACTTCTCCAATATTTTTACAACCTCCCACGATAGGTCTGACTGGCAATCCATCAAAAATAATACTTCCAACTTCTCACACATTGACCTCTCTAACCTAGATAAGCCATTAACAAACCAAGAAATCAGAAAAGCCGTATTTTCCTTCATGCCATACAAAGCACCTGGCCCCGATGGGTTACACCCGTTCTTTTTTCAAAAAATTTGGCACATTCTAGGAAGCAAGGTCATCAATCTATGCCAAAAAATTTTCACAACATCAGTAATGCCCCATGAGGTGAACAAAACCTATCTCTGCCTAATTTCTAAAATTAATAATGCTAATAACTTGAAGAATTTTAGGCCGTTAAGTCTTTGTAACACGATTTATAAGGTGGTCACTAAAGTAATTTCCAACCGAATAAAGCCCTTTCTTAACCAACTGATCAATATACAACAAGCTAGCTTCCTAATGGGTAGGAGAGCTAGTGATAATGCTATCATTATTCAAGAAGTTTTAAAGAAATTCAATTTTGCCAAAGGAAAGGAAAATTTCTTACTAAAGCTTGATTTGGAAAAAGCTTTCGATAAATTAGAATGGTCCTACATTTATCGGAAGCTTAAATTTTTAAATTTCCTTGGAAAATTACTGCCCTTATCCTTAGTTGTATTACCACGACTACTATCTCCATATTGGTCAATGGCAACAAAACTGAGGAATTCAACCCCACACGAGGTATTAGACAAGGGGACCCCATGTCACCCTACATATTCATACTTTGTATGGATATGCTTTCTAAAAATATAAACCACCAAGTAGATACAAGGAATTGGGTACCTATAAAGCTTACCCCTAGGTCCCCCCCTATCTCATTTGTTTTTCGCTGATGACCTAACCCTTATGGGTGAAGCTAATAGGAAAACTATTACTACAATTTGCGGATGTATGGAAAACTTTAGTTATGTATCTAGATTGAATATCAATAGAGAAAAATCTGAACTGATCTTTTCTAAGAGTTGTAATAGGCACACGAAAGACATGGTTACTAAAACTTTTGGGATTATCATTAGCAAGACCTTTGGTACGTATTTGGGGTTTCCAATGCTGAATAACTAACCTAGGCACAAGGATTATCAACCATTACTTGATAAAATGCGTGCTAGATTAAACAATTGGAATGCTAGGTGGTTAAGTATGGCGGGGAGGTGCACTCTAATAGCGTCTACTTTAAATACGTTGCCAAACCACATAATGCAAACAAGTCTACTCCTCACCAAAACACTACAAAAAATAGACAAAATCCAAAGAGATTTTCTTTGGAGGACTACGAGGGAAAAGAAAAAGATCCACCTTATTGGATGGAGTATGGTTACCAACACAAAGGTTAATGGTGGCTTGGGGATTAATAAAGCGAAATCTAAAAACTTGGCCCTCTTAACAAGCATGGCTTGGAGGATACTAACTAATACAACCTCTCTTTGGGCTAAAACTCTTATTAGCATTTATGGGAAGAGTAAGAGAACAAATGGCACTTCAAACACTTGGAAAAGCCTCCTAAAGGATTGGACAATTTGTAATAAAGGGATTAGATGGCCAATTGATAGCCACTCCCATATGAATATATGGGACTCAAATTGGATCCCAAACATTCCAATCCTGCATAATAATATTTCAGGGCCCTTAACTAAAAATGAAGATAAATTAACTATTAGAGATATGTGGGATAATAAGGGTTGGAAGTTAGAAAAAATCTCTTTTGATCTCCCTCAAATCATCACAAACAGTATTAATTCTCTAATTCCCAAATGCCAAGTCAATCACCCTAACAATCTCATTTGGAGTCTTAACACTAGCGGTATATTCTCAACTGCCTCTTGCTATACCCTAATTGATGAGCAAACACCTCATACGCTACCTTCAAATGGATCTAGGAACTCAATTGTCCTAACAAGATCAAGTTTTTCATTTGGAAACTCTACCATAAAAGACTTCCAAGAAGATGCTACCTAGCTAAAATGGGTGTCAAAATATAAATCCAAACTGCCCAATATGTAAGGAAAAAACTGAATCTATATTCCACATCTTCTGGGAATGCAAGATAGCTTAGGCATTCTGACAATCCATAGGTGTGTCAATTAACAATCAGGAGCAGACCAATAATTGGTATGAGTTATTACGGAATGCAACCCCTATTAAAATGCATAATTATATAACTTGGGAAGATACTCTACCATTTGCTCTTTGGGCCATTTGGAACAACAGAAACCATAACAACCACAACAATACCAACTCTCACATTAATGTTAAAAAGGTTTTTGATCAAACAGTAGAATACACCTTCCTCACATGCACGACCAATACTTATAATACAACCATAAAGATTGATGTAAAATGGCAGCCTCCATCTAAAGGTTTCTTTAAGATAAATATTTATGGTGCCTTCAGAAGCCGCTACCTGGAAGAGGGTATCAGCGGAGTCATTCGTGACTACAAAGGGCGATGGCTCAAAGGATTCCACAAGAAGATTCGAGCAACATCACCAATACAAACAGAACTCGAAGCATTTCAGCATGCACTTCAGCTAATTATTAGGGAACACACATTCCCAGTTGAAGTAGACACTGATGCCACGGAGACATACGTTTCCTTCATGAAGATTACCCCACTTACAATAACCTAATTTATGAATGCAGGTGGTTAATGGAGGAGGCATCCAGGCAGGGGACAGTCACATTTAAGCATAACATTCACGAAGGGAATGGTGGCTCATCTTTTGGCAAAAGCAGCACTAATGCATAGCTACAATAAATTATGTACCTTTGTTTTGCCACCTGACTTTGTTAGAGACGTCTATGACAAAGATCAGGTTGGATATATGTATGCAAGAAACTGTTCTAGAGACCAGTGTGGTCATTTGGATACTTTAGGTAATGATAGTGCCTTACAAGGCATAATATTAGCTTATAATGGAATATGTACTAATGACAATGTTAACAGGCATTAGCTCTACCTTGGTTTAATATAAGTACCTTTCTAGTTCAAAAAAAAAAATAAGCTTGTTCTTTAAGATTATAATTGCAGATCTACCTAAGAATGTCAAACTCTCGGTCTGCTCACTTCAACGTTGATATTGAGTCTGACCATCATGGTAAAAACAACAATGTGGCACCTAGCAAAGAGGTGCCTCTTGCTGATCCCAACGGAGCCCCCGTTGTAGACCCAATCGATGCCAACTCGCATGTGGCCATCGATGCCAACCTGCCTACTAACCCCGAGAACAGCGTTCGCGGGGAGCCCGACCAACGACTCAGGCTATGCCCGAAGGTGAAAGTGACAGAACTAACCTACGGGCGATCTTCGAAATGTTACATGCTCAACATGAGGTGGTAGCTCGGCTACAGAACCAAAGTTGTTCCCCCAGCGGAGTTGAGCCCGAATAATTCCGGGAAAACACCCGAAGGAACGAGCAAGTCACGGAGAGGCAAGGTAAAGCTGGGCCCGGAACCAAACCCGAAATCATTAAGATGCTTAAGGAACTGCTAAAGCGGATGGAATCAGGGGGAAAAGAAAATTGAGGCCAATGAAAAAAAGGTGGACACCTATAACTCCAGAGTTGATCAAATCCAATAGCCTTTCCCCCGAGCGCAGCACCAAAGCTGATCCCGAAGAATTTCGTTATACCCGAAATTCGGAAATATAATGGAACCACGGATCCAAACGACCATGTCACCTCCTACACGTGTGCCATCAAAGGGAACGACTTAGAAGATGACGAAATCGAGTCGGTTTTGCAGAAAAAGTTCGGAGAAACCCTATCAAAAGGAGCAATGATATGGTATCACAACTTACCCCTAATTCTATTGATTCGTTTGCTATGCTTGCAGATGAATTCGTGAAGGCACACACCGGGGCCATCAAGGTCGAGAATAGGAAATTAGACCTTTTCAAGGTAAAATAAAGAGATAACAAGATGCTCAGGCACTTCGTGCCGAGGTTTCAAATGGAACGAATGGATCTGCCTCTGTTCACAGACGATTAAGCCATTCAGGCGTTCACCCAAGGGCTCAACCCTTGTAGCTACTTGGCTTCACAACAGTTGAAATAAAATTTGATAGACTACCCGGCGGTAACTTGGGCCTATGTCCATAACATATACCAATCAAAAATCAGGGTCGAAGACACTCAACTTGGGGGCACCCTGCAGGTCTTTTTATCTCGTCAGAACTAACAATATATCCAAAAGAGTCATCGATCACGAGGCAAGACCGAACAGGATTGTACAACGTGGACCGAAGGGGTAACGGATCTGGGCGTAACCTGCAAGAAATGAGAAAAGGAACGATCAAAGCCATAGTAGTCGAGGACTCATGAGCAAAAACAGTTTCAACAGGCCACTCGGGGCCAGGGAGGCACCAAGATTATCAGAACACAACTTTAGTATCGATGCTACAAGCATCATGACTGGCATCGGGTGCATCAAAGATACCAAATAGCCTCAACCATTGCAGTCTGACCCTACTCGGAGAGACCCTAACTTAATGTGAAGCATCACGGCAGTCACAGCCATAGAATCGAGGACTGCTGACAGTTGAGAGAAAAAGTGGCCCGGTTATTCAATTACGGGCATCTACGGGAGTTTCTGAGTGATAGAGCCAAAAATCATTTCAGGAATAGAGACTCTAACATAAAGACCACAAAAGAGGAACCTCATCATGTCATCAACATGATCATTGGTGGAGTCTATGTCCCCTAGGGACCAATGATAAAGTGTACCAAGGTGTCCATCAAAGAGAAAAATGAACCCGAGATTATATCCCGGAGGAGACCATTTCATACAACGACGAGGATGCCAAAGGCATCGTTCAACCACATAATGACGCACTGTAATATTGTACTTGTAAATAAATATCGAGTTAAACGTGTGTTGATTGATCCAGATATCTCGGCCAATATCATCAAATCAAGGGTCGTAGAGCAGTTGGATCTACAAGACAAAATAGTGCTTGTAGTATGGGTTTTAAATGGATTCAACATGGCATGCGAAACTACTAAAGGGGAGATAACCCTATCGGTGAACACCTAGGGGACCATCCAAAAAACAAACGTTTATCTGATCGAAGGGGATATGAGATATAACGCCCTATATGGAAGGCCATGATTCATAGCATGAGGGTGGTGCCCTCGGCATTACACCAGGCGTTGAAGTTCCACCGGGAGAGATCAAGATGGTTTGCGGAGAGCAAGCCGCCGTAAAAGAAATGTTCGCGGTCGACGAGGTGATCCCAATATCCGCACTCTCGACATCAAAGAACACGAAGCCGGTTAGGCAAGAAGTAACTAAATAGCAATCACCAATACCAGCCCCGACAGAACAAAAAAAGCAAGAGGAAGTCGAGGATGATGACCACAGAATCCCTAGGACATTTGTCGCTCTTGATGAATCCGATGCTACAAAATCAACGGTCAAGGAACTCGAGCAAGTCATATTGATCGGACACCTGCCCGATCAGAAGGTATACCTGGGCACGGGGTTAACTCCCGAGCTCAAGAAAAAACTCATTCGATTCCTTATAGCTAACACAGATTGTTTCGCTTGGTCCCATCTTGATATGACTGGAATCCCGCTAAAGAGTACCACTCATAAGATAAGCTTGGATCCGGAGTTCCGCCCGATTAAATAGAAGATGAGGCCTCAGTCCGAAGTAAAGCACGCGTTCATCAAAGACGAGGTATCCAAACTCCTTAAAATAGGTTCCACTTAGGAAGTTAAGTACCCGAATTGGTTATCTAACGTAGTGGTAGTATCTAAGAAGGGGAATAAGTAAAGAATATGCGTAGATTACAAAGACTTGAACAAGGCATGCCCTAAGGACTCTTTTCCTTTGCCTAACATCGATCGCATGATCAATGCGACGACCAAGCACGAGATACTTAGTTTTCTCGACGCCTACTCCAGGTACAACCAAATCCGGATGGACCGAGTGATCAACGAAAAACTTCATTTATCACTAAATTCGACACCTATTGTTATAACGTTATGCCATTTTGACTAAAAAATCGTTAGTTCCACTTATCAACGCCTAGTAAACTAGATGTTCGAAGAACAAATAGGAAAATGAATGGAGGTTTATATTGACGACATAGTAGTTAAGTCCCTGCGGGCAGAGGACCATTTGAAACATTTGCAGGAAACCTTCGACATATTGTGAAGATGCAATTTGAATCTCAACCCGAAAAAATGCGCGTTTGGGGTCGGATCCTGAAATTTCCTCGGGTTCATGGTACACAACCGGGGGATCGAGATGAATCCCAAAAAAATCAAAGCCATAAAAGACATCACCGTGGTGGATAGTGTTAAGGCCGTACAGAGGCTAACAGGGTGTTTAGCTGCACTAGGCCGGTGCATATCGAGGTCCTCGGACAAAAGCCATCGATTCTTCTCACTATTGAAAAAAAAAAAGGAACAACTTCCCTTGGACACCAAAGTTCCAGCAAGCCTTGGGAGAACTCAAACGGTACCTCTTGAATACACCCATACTCTATACAAATTTTGGCAGACTTTGTGGTCGACTTCAGGCCGTCCTTGATACCCGATGTTGAAAAGGAATTGTTGTTAACCTCGGGGACTTCCTTGGGAATATGGACCCTCTTTATAGATGGTTCTTCCAATGCAAAGAGGTCTGGACTCGACATCATGTTGAAGCCGCCTACGGGACATACAATTAGGTAGTCTATTCGAACTGTAAAATTGACTAACAACAAGGCCGGGTATAGGCCGTGATTGCAAGCTTCGAATTGGCCAAAGGTCTTAGGGCTGAGGTGATTGAAGCTAAATGTGATTCCCTCCTTGTGGTAAATCAAGTCAATGGAACTTTCAAAGTAAAGGAGGAATGAGTGCGAAGGTATTTAGACAAACTGTAGGTGGCGCTGCATCAATTCAACGAATGGACTCTTCAGCATGTGCCTCGAGATCAAAATAACGAGGCTGATGCTATGGCTAACTTGGGGTCATCGATTGATGACGATGACTTTAACTCAAGAACGATCGTGCACCTCATGAAATCGGTATCGGAAGAAGGCCACGCCGAAATAAATTCATTAAGTTTAACTTGGGATTGAAGAAACAAGTACATAGACTACTTGAAGACTGGGAAGTTGCCTTCAGACCCTAAAGAATCAAGAGCTCTACACATGACGACAGCTAGGTTCAGCCTGTCCGAAGGTACTTTGTACAGAAGAACGTTCGATGGCCTGCTCACCATATGTTTGGGGCCGGGAGATACTGAAAACATCTTGAGAGAAGTTCACGAGGGCACCTGCAAAAACCATTCAGGGACAAAATCGTCGGTTCGGAAGATAATGAGGGCAGGCTACTACTGGATCGACATGGAGAAAAATGCAAAGGAATTGATATGAAGATGTGATGGTTGTCAGAGACACGCACGATGATCCATCAACCTGGAGCTTTACTGCATTCGGTTCTATCCCATGGCATTCATGAAGTGGGGAATGGATATCGTTGGCCCCTATTGCGGGCATCTGGTAAGGCTCGATTCATATTGTTTATGACAGACTATTTTTCTAAATGGGTCAAAGCTCAAGCATTCGAAAAAGTCCGAGAAAAGGAAGTCATTGAATTTATTTGGGACCACATAATATGCCGGTTTGGGATACCTTCCAAGATCGTGTGCGATAACGGGAAGCAGTTCGTTGGCAGCAAGGTAAGCAAGTTTTTCGAATACCATAAGATAAAAAAGATTCTATCCACCCCCTATCACCCTAGCGGGAATGGACAAACAGAATCTACGAACAAGACCATACTACAAAATTTAAAGAAAAAAAGGCTGACCAATGCCAAAGGAAAGTGGAAGGAAATTCTGCCCCAAGGCTTGTAGGCTTATCGTAAAACATCGAAATCCAGCACCGCAACCACCCCATTTTGGTTTGTCCATGATGGCGAAGCATTGATACCAGTAAAAGTGGGGAAACCAAGCCTCAGGTTACGATATGTGACCGAAGAACCAAATAATGAGGCCATGAATACGAGCCTAGAATTACCAGATGAAAGGAGAGAGGCCGCCCTAGTCCAGTTGACCACACAGAAGCAGCATATAGAAATAATTATAGCCTAAAAGCCAACCTCCGACACTTCAAAATCAGGGACTTGGTGCTAAGTAAAGTTACGTTGCATACCCGGAACCCGAGCGAGGGAAAACTAGGGCGGAACTGGGAAGGACCATATTGAGATATTGGAATTACTGGCAAGGGCTCGTACAAGCTCGAGGTAGGAAATGGTGCACAACTACCAAACAACTGGAATGTGACACACATGAGGCGATACTATTGCTAAGGTACGTTTTCAGTTACCCTTTTTACAATATTATGAATCAGACTAACAATTGTAGGCAATGGACAAGGGAAAGTATGACTATTAGGTCTGAAAGCACGCGTTGCACTCTTTTTTCCTTGTACTGGTTTTGTCCCAAATGGGTTTTCCTGCAAGGTTTTTAACGAGGCAACAGTGGATCGTGCTAACTTGGATTTAAATACCGGCTTTAAATCAGAGTCAATGGTTGCATCAACAGTATCCAAGCCTTCTCAAACATTGACCTCGAATACTAGGGCCATCACCCTCGGGTTAGACCTGTTAAAAGAAGGGAATTTTGTACTTGAACAACTTAGGCCGGGTGGTTAGGATTCATTGTAAGGGCCAAACGGTCAAATGAATCATGCCCGCATAGGCCATCATAGCCATAATACAAGCTTTTACTCGCTTTTGATCATGTACTTTACACAGAAATGAAAGAAAATATTTTTGCCTTTCAAAGCATCGAGCCTAAGGGCAGTCCCTACTAGGGGACTATCAAGCCCAAGGGCTACCCCCGCCTGAGCCTAAGGGCCATCCCTATAAGGAGACTATCGAGCCCAAGGGCTATCCCCGCTCGGTGACTATTGTCCGAAATAGGTTCGGGCATGGCGGGCTATCAAATTGCTGGAGGCACAATACCTATTTGGTAGTGCCTAAGCCCAAAAGGATACGACCATGGTAAGAAACGGCTTGGAGATGTCCGAAGCCAGTAATCAAAACATAAGGTCTTCAATACAAATTCAAAACCTTACAAAAGGTTATCCTAAGCAAAAGCATCGTCTAAGAACACTTAAGCATTCTCAGAAAACTTCCGGTCGCTTCGAGTTTTCAAAATTTCGAGCAAATAAAAAATTGCATCGAGGCCAGGTTCTATTTGGACCTCCGAAAAACAAACGATTTATTACTACATTAGATTCTATGCTAAGGCATTAGAAATATCTGCAAGAATAGAAATCGTGAAAAGATGTTAACACAATTGAAATTGCCAAAGCGTTTATGTATTACATAATATTTATACATAGGCCCAACAAGAACAACCTCAAAATGAATAAGAAAAAACTATCCACAAAAACTAAAAGATCCTAAGGCATTCACTCTTGATCTTTACCGGAGCTCGATTCGTCACCATAACCATCAGGGCCTTTGGATTCTTCGAAACCCTCGGATCTCTCTTCACCTTCGGGCTCAGATATTTTCTTGGCCTCGATCTCAAGTCTTTTTTCCTCCTCGACCTCGGCAGACAGGTCGAAACCTCGAGCATGGATCTCTTTGAGGGTCTCCTTTCGAGACAACCGCCTCACATATTGGGCATTGGTCTTCAGGCGGGCCTCGGCTGCCTCAACATCGACCTTATATTGGGCCACCATCTCCTCGACATTGGCAGAAGTTGTCTCCAGTTGGGAATTTGTTGCTTTGAGCTCTTTGCCGAGGCCGTCCCATTCTGCAACAGCCGAGCTCAGCTGTGCTTGGAGATCTTCACTCAGCTAGCCCGTTTATTAGCTTTATCCTATGCCACCCGAAGCTAAAATTCTACTAAAGAAAGCTTTGCTAGAGCGGTTTCCTTCTCCGAAGCCAGCAAATCCAACTTGTTCTTCCACCCATTGGCCATGACTTGGATCCCATCCATCTCCCTTCGTAGCTGGTCGATCTGGTCAATTTTTTGCTAGACCTGCGAGGTTTGGTCATTAACCATTACGACTAGTTCCTCATTCCTAACTTCAAAGACCTTTACCTTTTTGACCAAGTCGGTGTGCTCCCACTGTAGGACCAATACTTCTTTCTGAGCCCTATCAAGCTCGGCCTGAAGGTTCTTGATGACCTCTTCTTGTTGCTCGCTAAGAGCTTGTACGTATCCTTTTTCTAGGCTAGTTCCTTGACCTCGAGCTCAAGCTGGTTGACCTCGACCCAGTACCAAAGAGAGATCTCATGATGAAGTACCAAGGGTTGCAAAAGGGTGAAAGACGTGAGAAATACCAAAACCTAAGTAAAATTCAAAGGAACGTAATGATTCCTTACCCGGTTCAGTGCTTGCTGCACCTCGTTGAAAAGGCACGGCACATTCACCTCATTCATTTTTGCCTGGTCCTCATCGGTCACAAGCATCGGAGGTAGCTTGCTGCTCGCACAGGAGCAGAAAAAACTTAGGCATCCTCCAGGACAGTAAGGATTATCGATCACTTGCGATTGGGATCCGCACTCGGGGCGGGGACCTGATTGATCAATTTTGGGCTCAAACTCTGCCCGCCAACTTCTAAAGACGGATCCTTCTTCAGAACTTCCAGGTCGCCCAGCCCGAAAAAATCCTCCAAAACGGACGAGTCCACGCCATCAAAAATGGAACGAAGGGGATCGTCTGCGCCATGGACCCCTTGATTGGACCACTCTTTTCTTGCTCGATCCTCCTCGAGCATGGACTCTATGTAGGAGGGAGACCCTAAAATCTCTATATACCGGGCACTTACTTCGGAGCAGAGCCGGCATCCCGGGGGTCTTAACCCCACCTCCACATCGATCTCTCGAGTTTGAGGGAGATCGGCCTACAACATCTCCCTCTCGGCTACCACCTGCTCCTCGAGAGAGGTCGACCCATGGGCCACAAAAATATCTTCTTCGGACTCATCCCTGAGCCGAAAAAGCAAATCCGAGTCTGGTGCTCGGGAACCAAAGCTCTTCTATGGCTTATGAGCCAACCTTTTATTTGGCTTCACTGCGGAACTCGAGGAGCCCGAAGCCTTCCTTTCTTCTTCTTTTTTCCCCCGCTGCAACCTCGAGCTGTCCTAAGCAGAGGGATCAATAGAAAAGGGCACATCCTCGTCCCCTTCTAAAGGCCAAAGTTCAGTGCTCTTAGGCAAAACTTCAATAACAAAAGGAAAAGGAGTTAGAGTAATAAAAGATAGAAAC
The DNA here is from genome assembly GCF_001879085.1 of Nicotiana attenuata. Lineage (NCBI taxonomy): Eukaryota > Viridiplantae > Streptophyta > Magnoliopsida > Solanales > Solanaceae > Nicotiana > Nicotiana attenuata. The sequence continues at coordinate 31,322,837 of NC_031999.1, forward strand.
ATGGTATTGGCTGTTCAGAAAGAGGCCTTACCATGAGAACGGGCCTCCTATCGGCCCTTATAAAATTCGCGCCATGTGCGCTCGAAGTACGACATCTTAGTACAGATGCCCTATATCCATTCCTTTAGCCGGGGAACCACATTCGGAACCCGGGTGACAACCGCACAACCACAAACATGTATAAGAAGAAAGAAATTAAAGAGAAGGAATTTTAACGTTTAAAGAGAGATTGCACTTACAAGATACATTCCACCTCTCGGGGAATGGCATGTATTCGGGGGGAATCAAATTGTCCATTTTCACTCGAACAAAGCATCGTTGCCAGCCCCGGTCTCGGTATTCGTCGATACTTGAAAAGGGGGCCTTGCTGGTGCAGCGAGCAAGCTTGATCAGTCCCCCTTGGAACATTCTGGGATTGTATAATCGAAGCAGGTGGTCAATCATGAACCAATGGGACTCGGTCTGGTTCACAAAGTAGCAGCGGAGGATCACGATCCTCCATAGCATGGATGGATTTTCCCGAGGCACACATCATACCTCTTGTAAAAATCCAAAATGATCGGGTCCACCGGGCCCAATGTGAAGGGGTAAGTATAAACACTTAAGTACCCCTCCACGTGTGTTGTAACGGAGTCCACGGGCCCAGGGACTACTATGCCCTTGCCCTCCCAACTGCAGTTCTTTTAAACTATGAGAAGAACGTCTTCGGTCACGGAGCAAATGTACCTTGACACTCCTTCATCCCGATCCTGCTTGCGTCAGGGTTTCTTGACCTTGAAGTCTTCTGCAATTGAGCAGCCCCCGGGGATAAAAATTTTCAAGGGAGGCTCAGGGGCTGTTTTATCGGCAGCCACCTCGGGAGAAGCCATTGCAAGGGCAACTACTTCAGGAGCAGTCGCCTCGGTACCGACGACCGATTGAGAAGGTAAAGCGACAACTTGTTGAGGAACGGATTTAGATGTTTTATCCATTGTTATCTGAAGAGGTTTGAAAACTCAATAGAAGGTTTTGAAAGATGACGAGTTGGGAATAATGATTTGGGGAAAATCTGGGTAAAAACCTAGAAATTGATATGAAATCTTGAAAAAATAAGGGAAAAGATATGAAAGTTGAAGAAGGCCGGTGATGGCTTGAGAAATCGAGGGTAGAAGATTAGCCAAAAAGTGAAAAAAGAACAAGGAGTGAAACCTTTTATAGAAAAAAGTCCGCGACGCTTCGCATTCGGAGGTAACCAACCAATGGTCGACACGTGCTTGAAGTCAGAACGACACGACTGACGGGACGTTTCGGCTTCATAGTCGCTTTCTGTTATAATGTACGAGAGAAGGAACCAGGGAACATCTATTGTTTCTCATCGTTTCGGCAAGCCTACACTTTAGGAAATGAGGGGACTATCTGTATACGGGTAAAAACCGGAGGTAAGAAGCATTCCGATTTCCCGGTGGGACAAACAAAGAGAGGACATAACGGTGCGTTATTAAGACCAAAGCCTGGAGCCGCCCGTATCAAAGCTTGAGCAAAACGCCTGCTCTCGGAGCCACCAAAGGTCATGCCTTCGGAGCTATCGAGACCATGCCCCCGGACCTAATTCGAATAACGTGACCTCGAAAAGCAGTGCCAAATGACCGCACATGATCAACTAAGGACCGTGATATCCGTGCGCAATTGGATATTGATCTCTTCCTAGTCACACCTCTATTTAAGGTTATGAAAAGGTCGATGCAATAGTAATACCCAACAAGGAGTCGGGGCCGAATTATACGTGGGATTTAGGAGTATAGATTGTAGTGTATGAGTGTGAACTATCTCAATTTATACTTTCACAAATTGGTATTTGTTCTATGTCTATTTTAATCTAAGATAGCAGGATTAATTTTTTTTTTGTTGTTTTCCAAGTTTTGTAAAAAGCCTAGGGCTATGACTATCACCTTGGTGTTTGCCTAATGGGACATAAACCTTAATGCTTGTTTTTTTGGTCGGGGTGTATCATAGCTATCGACACTCAATTACCCACTTAATACCTCTCCGTCAGAGAGTTAATTTGCCCTATTTGGCTTTTCCAAGTCCAAATGGGTATTGCACAAAACGGTTGATAAAAGATCAAGTTGGGTTATTACTATCTCTGAGTTGAACCCTTTAATTAGGATTATTAATTTCTCGATGACCCAATTTCTTGTTAGCCTAAAAATTTGAAACTCGTCTATTTATACAAGGCTAGAAATTTCGGACAAAAATGCCCTTTCGGAGGCTCTGCGGCCGCATATTCCATATGCGGTCCGCACTATTCTTTAGCTTGATAGGATTGGAACTCTGCGGCTGCATAATTCTGGACAGCAGCCACACTGCACTCTTTATGCGGTCCGCAGATTTGTAACCGCGGCCACACCTTGCTCTTCTATGGTGCGCACAATTGTAACTGCAAAGCCGCATAGCTCTTCTTCTGCACACACACAATAATTGTGCGGTCCGTACTTTTGATGGTCTACAAATGTGGACTCTCTGAACTTTTCTCCTGACCAGTTTTTGCGGCCACGCAATTCATGTGCGGACCGTACTTTGCAACTTTTTCTGCTGGTATTTCCTTCATAATCTACAGCTGCAGATGATATTATGCGGTCCGCACTTCTGAGCTTTTACGCCTTTTGTGTCCTTGAGTTTAGATAACTCCTTCTTGAGTTGGATTTCATCTCGAGAGTTCACTTTCCAATATTCTTGCAATTAATCACATTTCATCAGTTTTCGGGAACACAATTGAATGCTTTTACACTAAAACAAAAGCTAAAAGGCGCTAATAAGTAGTCAAAATCTCCACTTATCAACTCCCCAAACTTAAGTCTTTGCTTGTCCTCAAGCTAACAAAATAGTTCCCTCCTCCAAAAGTTAAAGGACATTATAGCTAGCCATGGGTGACACATTCACACCTCAGTTGGGACTAACAATTACTCACACCACTCATGCATTATTGACAAGGCAACAAGTTAAACATTTATGCACATTTATGCACATCTACTCTCCATTTGCCAAGCTCACTTAAGAATTTAGCACTCAATTCAAAATTACGAATATCACTCATCTCTCTCAAGAGAATGTCACAAGCACGGCTTCCGGTACCATAAGCTTTCTCCTCATGTAGATCACCACAAATGTCGCTTACTCGGCTCAAAATAAAGTAGAGCTTCTTTTGGGATGTAATGAAGGCTTTTGGATTAGGGACTGATATAATATGGAATAGTGGTTACACCTTCCTTAAGCACTCCATCTTTCAATTTTTCGGCTCACACTTTACCGATTCTTTTAGGCATTTTCTTTTCCCTGGGGGACTAGAGAGACTTGACTTCACTATTTTTTTTATCATTTCATTCATATTTCTCCATGTTTGGGATCATTGCCTTTTCTTTTAATCCCTTCAACTCTTTCATTTATTCACTTTTTTTTTCTTTTTGTTCTTTTCTTTTCTTTGCCTTTCCTTCTCGTCATTCCTTTTTTTCTTTTTGTGCATTAATACATTCTTTTAATTTCCTCGTCTCTCCCCAAACTTGTGTTTTTAGCCAATTGTTTCACATGAGTGTTAAGGAAAGCTCGGGTGCCAAGAGACTATAGAACGGCTAAAGGATTATAACATGGTTTCCAAGGGAGAAAGGCTAAAGGATCGAACGGGTTGACTAGGGATGACATCATTGGTAGGCAATAGAGAGATCAAACAGGCCAAGAAAAGCCTACAATCACTTCTCAAGACAAGTAAAACTTACGATTTCGCCTTAAAACACATTCGGGACAAGTTCTAGACATTCCGCACAAGTACTCGGACTAGCAACAAAGCATCTCACCCCTCACGCAACTAGATTGTTAAAGAGGACAGAGTCGAGGGCCCACGACGATTAAATTCAAGATTGTAGATCACTATGGTCCAATTAGACAAGAGTCACAAAGTCACTAACTAGAGATATTTCCTTTTAGAAATCCTTGTCTCTAACCATAAGCACATAGTGAAATGTGTTGGTGCCAAATGAAGCATGTTTGACTCTTCGAGTTTGACTAAATTAGGTCTTTTTATTCATTATTATTACTATTACAACCTAGACATCAAAGACGGACTCAATCCCTTAAGAAGGTTGTCACGCCATCCATCGCTGGGAAGAGTCACCCGGTTCACACAAAAACTACCTTTGGAAAGAACCGTGGCATTAAGAAAACCAAAGGCTTATTGTCCACTAAAACATAAAAAAGAAGCTACTAACTCAAAAATAAGCTACTAAATTAAACATTAACTAATGAAAACAAGATAAAGAAGCTACAAAGCAAAACTACTGAAAGCGTAATGAATATACATAATGAGGGAGGAAAAGAGAGAACATATACATCATGAGAGAAAGGAAAGAATATATACAAAGTAAGGAGAAAGAAGAAAATATTGTCAGTTATTACAAACCAAATGTCAAAAAATCATCAAAATAGCTCAAATAAACTCCATCGACCCCCCCCCCCCCCGAATAAAAATAAGCATTATCCCAATGCTTAACAAAATAAGAATAAGGAAGGGTAAGAGTGAAGAGGACTCCCTATGTGGCCTTCGACATCTCTGTGTCTATAGCAGCGTCAGCGCCTTCGGTCTCATCTAGCTGAATCTCATCATCCTCGACTCTGAGTGTAGCTTGGTTGGTGAACATTTGGCGCACTAACTTGGCAGTATCGGCAACCAGGCCTGGTTCCTCAAATTGGCCAGCTGGTGCCACTGGAGCTGATAGTGCTGTTAGATATGCTGGTGCTAGTGGATCTGACTACATCAGCATGTCAAATGGAAAATCACCAGCTGCTGCTGTCTTGGTCACCTCTCTCCTCAACCTGTTAACTGATTTCTTGGACGCCTGAGATTTCCTCATTTTCTTTACCTGCTTTCCCAGTTCCTCAATCATAGCTCCATGTGCTACCAAGGTGTTCATTATGGTAGTCTGGTTCTCCAAGAGCTTCTTCAATGTATCCTCCATTGTCGGAGGAATCTGGGGTGCAGGAGTGGATGACTGCGCTGCAACAGTACTGGATATATCAGACAGCTTTGCAATGGTTGTCTGCATCTAGTTGTTGAGTCTAGTCAGTGTCTGGGAGACTCGCAATGCAGATAGTAGATGAGTGGGCACAGGCACCGGCTTCAAAGCCGAGGTGGAATCTATAATAGGTGCTGTTGAAGGACCTGGAGAAGGAGGTGGAGGCATAGATGCTGCATTATTTGAAGGCTCTGCTGAAGTAGATGGCACGTCAAATGTCTCAGCAGTCACCCCGACGGGCTCATGAGACTGGTCCGCAGTAATAGAGGGTTGACCCTTCTTCTTTGGGTTTCCACTACCCATCAAAGGTTACAATGAAAAGGGCTTCTTCGCCCACACCTTAGTATCGTAACCCCTCGGCTTCACCCGTGCATCTGTAAGGTACTCAGTGATTGTGTTGGGATATGGGTAGGAAGTTTCACCTTGCCTGGCAACCACATACATGTTGGCCGATGTCACGGGACCCACATTGATCGGGTACTTGGCCATAATTGAGGCAACTAGCACTACCCGCGGAATCGGAAGATTTTTTTCATTTTGGCATAGGTCTAGTCGGATGCATACGAATGTCTGCCATCCCTTTGCCACAAAGTTTAGGGTGTTCCTCTGAATAGTAACCCCTGCAGTGATCCATGGTGGAGGCCTCCCCGGAGCTGCAAGAATTTCAGCTAGCCACGGGTGAGCTGCATCTCCCAATGCTAGTTTTTCCAAGTATTGTAGAGGCTCAAAATCCTCAAACCCTAAATAAGTGTTCAAGGTGTTATGGTCGTATCGCACCTTCAAGTTCCTCACTTTTGTAACCTTGGTCCCTCTCTTAATACGCGCCATATTTGCGTAATATTCTCAGACCAGGTATTCCTTGGCATCTACCACACTCTGGGTGAACCACATCCACCCCTTCCGCTCCCGAAACTGTCTCAAAACTATCGGGTTGTATTTGTTAAGGTCTTTCAAACTGAACTAACGCTCAAGAGTGAGCGATCTCACCGGCAACCACTCTTGGAAACTCGTGAAGACAACCAGACTAAAGAACCCATCTTCCCTCACCTCTTCCTTCTTCGACCTCTCAAGGCCGGCAACTCTAGTATCACCTCCTCGGCTATCATCTGGAATATCATCAACATCCATTGTAGTAGCTGGTGTGTCGGGGGCAGGTGTAGATGAGGGCCAAGAAGCCTGACTAGCACCTTCCGAACCCTCAGAAGTACTCTTAGAGGTGGAAGGCTCGTCTCGGAGTTGGAACTGTGCTGAAGACTTTGATTGGACAGCCCGCTCTTCAACCGAGTTGCCCTCTGATGCCTCCCTAGACGGGACATAAGAGCTTGATGTTGATACCCAATTTTTTCCTATTTTTTTATATATGCAAAATTCTTTCAAAATAGCATGTACAGGCATATATAAGCATGCCCCAAAGTTTTGGTATTTTTCCTTTATTTTTTAAGATTTTAAAACCAATTTATTGTCTATTTTAATACTACAAAATTCAATAATTATTCCCAAACTAGCATTATTTTAGTGAATAATTTATTTCGTTCTCATACTTACCCTAAGATATAATTGGGGTAATTTTTGTATATTTTTAATACATTTACTTGGTGTTTTTTAAGCTAATTGCATATAATTGTAATTATAGCTTATTTTACGATTAACATCATTCTATAATTATAAAATCACTTTTAGTATTTTTACATTAATATTTATATGTTATTAATTGGCTTAGTACCTTTAATTTATTTTCAAGTTATTTTTTATTATTTTTATAAATTAAAAGGGGAAAACTGGCTATTTAAATGACAGCCCTTTTGTGCTTCAATTTTAGCCCAAATTGGACCCTAATCGCACCCTAATCAAACGACCCAATTTTATTATAACCCGACCCATACCCTTTCTTATCATACCCAAACCCGGTCCCCATTTAACCCATTTAATCCAAGCCGTTGATCTTTTAGATCAACTGCTCCCCTCATCCCTTTCCTTTTTTAATTCAAACGACCCTTTACCCTACCTCATTTTTCTCCTCAGCCGCCGCCTCTGAAACCCTCCACTCTCTCAAGGGTTCTCAAACCCTAGCCGCCTCTTGCCGTCTCAGACCAGAGATCCACTGGAATCTATGGCCACCAAAGCTATGGGGATCTCACACCCTCCCCCTGGTGCTCTTATACACCGGTTTTCTGAAGATTCAAGGCCTGACCTTGAAGATCTCTACCCAGATCTCCTTGGATTCAGGGTTCCATGGTCTTCTCCGGCTTAGATCCACGAGTTTTCCAGGCCTTTCTCACTTCTAGGTTTCTTCTGAAACCCTAACCTTTTGAGGTTCTTCTTATTTCTCTAGATCTGTCCTAGATCTGTGTTTATCTTGGGGTCTCAAACATTTTCTCAAAAGTTTCTTTCAAAACTTGCTTTTTAACCTTTTCATCTTCCCCGATTTAGGATTTCTTTGATCTTTTAACATGCTCTACTGTGATTCTTATATATTTTTTTTGCTACTATGTTTCTTCTACTATGTTTCTCCTATGATCCTTATGTGCTTCTTCTACTGTATTTATTTTTTGCATGATTGTTCTTTATTATGTTATGCATGAGTTTCTTCTACTGGGAAATACGTGTTCCTTTATGATTTCTGCTCTTATTCCGTTAATATTTTTTCCTGACTTACTTGTCTTCATCTCTAGACTTGATTAGTGGTAAAAAACCCTAGAATTTGGGGGTTCATTCGAGTTTTGAGGTTATTTGTTATGTGATTTGTTTGTTTCTTATCTCTGAACGTGTTGATTTCAAAACCCTAGTCTCTTTGGACCTATTTGAGTTCCTGAAGTTGCTTCCTCTACTGTTCGACTGAGTTTCGAGATTTTTGTGTCAACTTTGTTTCTTCATACGATTCTGACCTCTTTACTTGACCTTTCGCATGCTATCTGGTATTCCCTATTCTCTGAGATGACTACCAGGCTCCTATGGTCCTCTCCTCACTGATTTTCTTTGATTGCATGACACTCTTCTTTGTCTTAAATCTAGCCTCGCATGCTTAATGTTTATGCACTCTTTATAGGTCAAATTTCCCTCTCAAAATAACCTTGATTGTGGACTGATTTCAAATCTCTTTGTGTAATTCTGATTGCACTCTTGAATTGATTCTTTCCTTTATTGTTTTGATTTCCTTTGTTTCTTGGACTTGTTGAAATATTTTCCTTTCGACCCTGCCTTTCTACTTAAGTTGATTTGATCCCATTACCTTAATTACATTAGTATGGGATTCTTACAGACATTTCCTTAATTAAGGTCTAATGAACTTAACCCCTAATACATGTGGTATACTCGTACTGTGCTAAAAATATTTCCTTATTTGTCATGTTCAGCCCCGCGTGATTTCTTTCCTTATTTAACACTTGCATGCCTACCGTTTGGTTTAATCGCTTTATTAAAGGAAGTCTTTGATACTGATTTGATTTTAATAAGACACATATTCCTCCAATTATGTCTGAATTACAGTCTTTACCTTATTTCTGCATGTTTCTCACACTATAAATACCTGCTCTTTTATTAACACCCAAAAAAATACAAGAAAAAACACTGGAGTCTTTCTGAACTCACACTCACACACAAAGTATTCTCTCTTGCTGTTTGTGATGTGGCTTCTTTGTAAGACTTCTGCTCTCTTTAGCTTGTCTCTTTCTGAAACTGGTACGCCTTTATTTAAACTTTCGCCTCATCCCTATGTGTTTATTCTATAGTCTTATTCTTTTGTGTGGTTTTCTGTTCATGCTTCGTAACATATGCTAAGTATTTTTCCTTTCTTTGCTTCTGTTCTCATATGAATCCCTACCCTAATCCCCTTTATGTGTTGAGTTGAAACCTTGGCCTGACAGTATCCCAATTACTGCCCAGGCCATGGTTTGACCTTCAATAGGTCCTGACTCTCCAATGTTTGGTTAGTGGGCTGGTCAGGGGTGTGCCAGCATTCTATGTTGTTGGGCATGACCACCAGCCTGCCTTGGCATCCCCTAATTCTCTCTATTGCACTTACACTTGTTCCTAGATTCTAAGTTCTGCGCCCCTCCAATGAGCCTTGCCTTAGGACCTTGAGTTCCCTCTGAACTTGGACATTGGAGGGCTGACCCTTCCACACTGCACTTTAATTCAGTTCTATAATGATATCTAGGTGTAATCATTGCCTAGAGTTCTTGAGACTCATTGGAAATTTGACATATTCCAGATAAGAGAGAGGCCTTGGAACTTGATCCCGGCAGTTGGCTCATATCATGTTGTTAGACCTTGGGTCTGAATTAGGCTCCTTGGATGCAGCTTAAAAGCTCTGATGTAATTTTATTTTCTGTTTGATTCATTTGGTTTGTAATAAATGTTGAAATAACTTATGGGTTTTAAGTAAAAAAGGGAGAGTTATCTGTGTATGCATAAGGGTAGATATCCTTCCTATAGGAGTTTTTTCTTTGAATTTCTGCACTTTCACATATAGAAATCATGCTTATTTCTGCACTTTCATCTATAGAAATCATGCTCACAGGAATTCTGCACTTTCATATGTAGAAAGCATGCTCATAGGAATTCTTCACTTTCATATGTAGAAACCATGCTCATAGGAATTCTGCACTTTCAGATACATAGAAATCATGCTTATAAGAACTCTGCATATCATATAGATATCCTGCTCATAAGAATTCCGCATGTAGGAACCATCTCTTTAAGATTCTGCATTTTTGCATCTATCATTAGGCAAACAGTTATAGGGCAAAAGAATAATCAATTGCATCCTAGATACCATGATCGTAGGATTTTCTGCACTCTTGCCACGCCTGTAAAAAGTGTGTCAAATTAACAACGCTAGAAAGCATGCCTATAGGAACTATCAACCCAATCTGAATCACTTGTTTTAAGATTAGTCCGTCAGTAGTAACCAAATGCAGAACTCGTATCATTCTGTTAAAACTGGCAACTTTCAATAATCAGTTCACTTCCTTATTCCTGAAACCAGTAGATGCCATCACCTAGGCAAACAAGTAAGTAGTTAATTAATTGCACCAGTCTTTGATAAGTTACAGCCAGGCGAGCCTAATGCGAACTTCTTGTCTAAAAATATGTAATGAACCAACCTGCCTAACGTTAAGCATAATTTGGACCTGATCAGTATATGTAAGACGTGCTAAACTACATGATTTCTGTGATTAAAGGAGGTTTGTCTGAGCCTTAATTGCTTTTTGTTCTCCCATAATTGTTTATGTGTTTTGCCTGACGCCTTAGCATTTTAACCTTTTGAACCTCTGAAAAGCCAAGCTCCCTCCCTTTAGGATTAGTGGTCCTAAAGCCTCCAGGACTGATAGGTAGGACGGGTAATAGCACGCTGTAGGTAACGACACCATTTCGCACTTAATACCTTATCGGGGTGGGAAGGGTAGACATGGAGATGATGATCACACGATAACACTGCGCGTACAATTGGTTACCGGTGTTGTGTGGATGATCCATGTGATTTATAAACCTAGGACCCCTTGCCCTATGTTTAATATCAATAAATTTTGTCTTTTCAATTACCCAAAACTCCCCTTTATTTTTTTACTGCATTATCCCTTTTCCTTCTTTGTTTATAAAATCCAACATGCTTGTTAGCGACCCTTATGTGTAAATTTATTTGCATACTTGTTTACATTAAAGTCACAACATAGCATGGCCGGGAACCACACTAGTGAATCTTGAGGGGTGCCTAAGACCTTCCCCTCGAGATAATTTCTAGCCCTTACCCGAACTCTGGTTTTCAAATTCAAAATCCTTTTTAGTGTCCTAATGCACTCAATCATTAGGTGGCGACTCTTCAATTCCAAAAACCCAATTCCCAAACGGGAATAGAGTTGTCTTCTCGAATGTCGTAAACCCGATTTTGCGAGAAAAAGGGGGTGTCGACAGCATGGCAACTCTGCTGGGGAAATTCTTTAGGCTTTTACCACTTCATGTTACGTGTCACTTTATTGTTTTCTTTTATTGCTTTGTTTAATGCCTTTATTCGAAACTGACTTGTCTTTGTGTTTCCTTTTTTTTCTTTAACGCTTTCATTTACTGTTTTTCTTCAATACCGTTGTAATTTCCGAGCAATTATTGTAATCATTATGAACGTGAAAATACGTGGCAATTTGTTTCATTTTATGTAATTGCATTTTTCAACATCATATTCCACTCGTGCCAAACAAATACCATAGCAACACTTGATGAGTGATTGCGCTCTTCCAATATTATTACCCCCTAAATTTTGGCAAAGGCGTATTTGTGGTAAAACTAGTCGATCAGCGGTGCAGTCGTCGGTTCCGTGCCTTTCCCTCTTGAGTTGTCCGCTCAAGGGTACGGGTCTAGCACCCCATAGAAACCTTATTCTATTTAATTGTTCATGCATCACTGTCAAACCTAGTCGAGTCAGTTATGTTGTCCACATAATGACTTTTAAGATGGCCTTATCCAAAGTCCACTGGATTCCCTTGGGACCCAAACGGACAACACCATACTTTGTGCATTTATTTGGAGAACTAAATGTTGTTTATGCCAATTATTGATTTAAATAGTCGAGTCCGGCGGGGGTAAGGGACTAACGCTTTGTTTTGAAGAAAATGAGGCACGAAGTCCCCTGATTCGTCATGGTAACCAATATTCACCCGAGGTTGCTAAGATGGTGGGAGGACCTTCATTCCAGTGACCGGACTCTCGTCCGCAAGTATTTGGGAAACTTACCCTCTCTTTTGGAAATTCAGCCGGACAACAAAATCATAGAGGCTGCGACCTTATTCTGGATAGTGATAGATCGGTATTTCGATTTGGGGACCTTGAAATGATCCCGCTGCTCGAGGAAATAGGAGGGTTAGCTGGTATTCCTTGGGAGACTCCGAGTTTGCTCATGCCAGAAAACCGCAAGGGTAAAGGTTTCTTCAAAATGATGGGGTTGAAGAAAAATTCAGATTTGACTTGTTTGAAAGACTCCTATGTTCCTTTAGACTACCTGTACGAGAGGTACGATCATAGCAAGTCCTACCGCACCTATCTAGACGAATTCACCCTGACATCATTGGGGCATATCCACAAGAGAGTTTTCATCTTCATGTTCTGTTTCCTGGGAATGATACTGTTTCCCATGAAGAAGGCTAGGATCCATACCAGACTAGCCATGGTCGCCAAGACACTAATGGAGGGGATTGAAGGGCAACATTTCAGCATAGTGCTCATGATTGTTGCGTAGATCTACCGAGCTTTGGAAAATTGTCAACGAGGGGACAGTCATTTCGAGGGATGCAACTTATTACTCCAACTCTGGCTTATAGAACATCTCCAAAAGGGACGATACCGTCAAGAGCTTCTGCGAAGGCCGTGGAACGATCATATAGCCTTTCACCATCCCAATAGAATGAACTATATGCCTGACATGTTTGCTCGGCCAGGGGATGCTCGAGAATAGGTAGAATTGTTTGAAAACTTGAAAGAAGACAAGGTGCAGTGGATGTTTGAATGGTTCCCTACTGGAGAGTTCATCATCTGCTCTCGGGACGCTCCATTCCTTATACTCATTGGTCTGAGGGGAACTTATCCGTATGTCCCTCTCCGAGTCATGAGGCAGGCAGGTAGGAAGCAAGTCGTACCAAAGGTCGAGAAGATGAGTCATTTCAGGGCCGATTTCCAAGACGACGACAGCCTATACAAATGTCAAGCTCAACAAATGTGGAATAGCAAGATCGTCCTGGAGAAGGATTCATGGAACCTGACAGGTATCATGCCGGCTACACCTCATACTATCCAGGTTGGCTAGAGGAACATCATGCTGGGTTAAGACAACCCGGGTCTGTTCAAGGTCACGGGGTCATCGACGAAAGGGCTAAGATACAGGTTAAGTACAATCAGTTGCGCAAAAGGATCAGGGAGTGCGAGAGTGAGCATCAGGAGATTCAGGAGGCTAATCAAAAGTTGATCGAGGAATGGAAGGTTATGGATATCAGAGCCAACAAGCGCCTGGGGCATTTGGAGCGAGGGTTAGTAGAGCGGAAGGGAAGTTCATCCGGAGGATCGAGAATTGCCAAAACACCGAGGGTAATGAAGGAGGACATTTGGCTAGGGCTTATCTGCTGCTGGGATTGCGTGAGCTGGTGACGCTGTTTGATGGAGCCAAAGATGCCGAGTCTGGGGAAGGTCCTTCTGGGACCAAATAGTTAGAAGTTTCTTTTATTTGAAATGTAATCAGGCCAATTGCCATTAATGTCATTTTTACTTTACGCAATTTTAGTGTCGTTTTGGGATTCGTCTTGTTTTTATTAATAAAATGAGGCATTTAGCATTATAAGTTCTCCAAATCAACTTGTCGCTAGGCCTACCTCGGGAACAACGAGGCACCCAATTTAGGACACGATTTATATTTTTATACTATGTGTTTAAATACCGCAATATTTTTTCTTAGAATCCGTACCGACTTGCTACCCTTTTATTTTTACTTTTATTTTTTATTCCCCTCCCTAAAAGGTTAGTTCATGCATTCTGGCATCGTCAGCTTACTTCACAAGATCTAAGGGCCCTCCACCTCCTCCTCCTCCAAATCTTATCAAAAGCAAGAACAAAGCAAAGATGGAGAACGTGAACAACATCAGAAAGGACGACTCAGCTGAAAGGGTAGAGGTTCCTCAGGGTGTTCAGGTATCCAAAGAAAGTGTCGCGCAGCTCGAACAAAAGTTACTGAAATATCAAGAAGAATTAGACCAAGTTCGAAACTTGGCAAGTCTGTCATTCTCCCTCACGACTCCAGACATCAACTTTCCCAATGCTCAACACCCCATACCTCCGCAGAACATCCCAAAGCCGCAGAAACAACCCGCTACTCATCAAAATCGCAACACATATCACAACAACACTCCACTCCTCATCCCTGAACCATCAAATGATCATCCCTACCACACTCCCATATATGTGGAAACCATGCCATAATACACTCAACCCATTACAAACACACCAGAGTCTGATGACAAAGACTCTCTCATCAAGAACCTGGCAGCTGAGCTCAAAAAGTTGACTAGCTGGGTCCAGGGCGTGGAAGGAAACAAAGGCATTGAAGGGTTGAATTATGAGGATCTTTGCATCCAGCCGGACGTTGAACTTCCCGAGGGTTATAAACCTCCCAAGTTCAAAATGTTTGACGGCTCAGGGGATCCTAGAGTCCATCTGAGGACATATTGTGATAAACTGGTCGGTGTAGGAAGAGACAAGAAGATTCGCATGAAACTCTTCATGAGAAGTTTGAAAGGCGATGCGCTATCTTGGTACATTAGCCAAGATCCCAGGAAATGGACGAGCTGGGTAGGAATGGCGTCCGATTTCATGGACAGGTTCAGCTTCAACACAGAAAATGCACCAGATATCTTCTACATCCAGAATTTGAAAAAGAAACCCACTTAGACATTCCGCGAGTATGCTACTCGATGGAGATCCGAGGCTGCTAAGGTCAGGCCGGCCTTTGAGGAAGAACAGATGAACCGATTTTTCGTCCGAGCGCAAGATCCGCAGTATTATGAGAGGTTAATGTTGATAGAGGGCCAGAAATTCTCCGATATCATCAAGCTAGGAAAAAGAATTGAAGAGGGCATTAAGAGCGGAATGGTCACTAATTTTGAAGCACTGCAGGCTACCAAAAAAGCCCTACAATCTGGTGGCGCGTCCAAGAAAAAGGACGTGTGTGCCGTGATGGTTGCACAGCGAACCATGTCCCAAATAAAATACCAAGCCTACCTGGTACCCCCTATCACATACCAACCTATCCCCAACTACCAAGCACCTCCGCCTTCTTACCAAATTCCATCACCCGCTTACCAATCATCTCCCTCTCCTACATATCAACCCACCTCACCAAGATATTCCCAACCTGCACCCGTCTACCAAGCCTATAATGCCCACTACCAATCACCTCCCGCCCGCCAAAATTTCCTCAGGCCACGCCCTAACTTTGACCGCAAACCTCCCAGGCAATACACCGCCATTGCCGAGCCAATCGACCAATTATATGAAAGACTCAAAGCAGCCGGTTACGTCACCCCGATCCCCACCATAACTCCGGATAATCCTTCCCAGTGGGTCAATCCAAATAAAACCTGTGCATACCATTCCGGAATGAAAGGACATACCATCGATGAGTGCCGATCTCTAAAAGAAAAAATCCAAGCTCTAATTGACAACAAAATCATAGTGGCCAAGGAACATGCTCCCAACATACACGACAATCCCTTGCCAGATCATAAGGGTGGTAGTGTGCATATGATCAAAGTGGAAGATGATTGGGACCCCAAGGGGTCAATTGGATTAATTGCCGAGGGTGACGAGCCTAAGAAACCAGCCGTCACACTGAATCCAATTGTAGTCCAGATCCAGCCCTCTGGGGATGCTGAAGTAAACATGTCTGTGCCTCTCGAGTTTGAAACACCGTCATCCGAAAGGACCGCAGAGCCGATTGAGGTGGAGTTTTTGGGTCTCCGAAAGTACCATTCGAAGTTTCTATATTGCCACCTAAAACGAGAGTGCCCATTTCTGTAGCGATGTCAGCCGTAACACGGTTCCATACACAGGCCATACCTTTGGATTACACCGCCAAGGCAAGAAGGAAGGGAAAAACTAAGTCTGGAGAAGCAACCGCAGCACAGGGTATGACCAGGACTGACAAAATTTATACTCCGGAGCACTTAGTTGAATCAAGTAAGCAGGCCTCTGGACGGCCTATTGAAACTGGGCCCGATGATCTCTAGCGGAAGATACAGGCAAAAGAATACTCAGTTGTCGACCAATTAAACAAAACACCAGCGCAGATCTCCATTCTAGCTCTACTGCAAAGCTCCGAGACACACAAGAACGCCCTGATGAAGATACTGAGCGAGGCATACGTACCCAGCAATATAACTGGAGGAGAGATGGCAAACATGGTCGGGCAGATATTGGAGAGTCATAAGATCACTTTCCACGAGGATGAGTTGCCCCCTGAAGGTTTAGGCCACAACAAAGCGTTGCACATCACTGTGCAACGTGAAGACTATTTCATCACCAGAACTTTGATTGACGGAGGATCCAGCCTCAACATTTGTCCATTGGTGACCCTCAGAACATTGGGGAAGAGTCTGCATGAAATCAAGGATGGGGCTATCAACGTCAAAGCTTTTGATGGTTCCCAAAGGTCCACTATTGGGGAAATCAGTTTATGTCTACAAATGGGGCCAACTTGGTTCGATGTTGATTTTCAAGTAATAGACATCCCAGCATCCTACAAC
Source organism: Nicotiana attenuata (assembly GCF_001879085.1). Classification (NCBI taxonomy): domain Eukaryota; kingdom Viridiplantae; phylum Streptophyta; class Magnoliopsida; order Solanales; family Solanaceae; genus Nicotiana; species Nicotiana attenuata. The sequence goes on from NC_031999.1 coordinate 31,339,155, forward strand.
TTACTACTAGGACGACCTTGGATCCACGCCGCTGGAGCTGTAGCATCAACCCTGCACCAGGCAGTGAAGTTCGAGTGGAATCACCAAGAAGTGATTATTCATGGTGACGGGAGTAACCCCATATACAGTCGCCAAACCATCCCAGCAATTGAAGGAAGAAGGAAGCTAGGAGGAGAAACTTACCACCACATTGAGCGAGTCAACGCCGTGGACAAAGATAAGTGGTGGGATAACAAGATAGAGAGTATACTAAACTGGAGCGGGTATGAACCTGGCAAAGGGCTCGGCAAGAACCTTCAGGGAATCACCAAGCCTATCAAACTAAAGAATCATGGCACCACTTTCGGGTTAAGGTACGGTTATACTTGGGGAAGAATTCTAGAACTGGTCGCCACCATGGCGCGACCCTTACTATCCGCTGGAGCACCCTATACCCCGCCTGGAACAGACTTTCCAGTCGGCGGACATCATATATGGGTCAGAGGAAGATGAAGCATTAGTAGCAATGAAGAACCTGTTCTTGGAAGATGACAATATGGACTGTCACGTCATTCTCGAGGAGGAAGGGGAGGAAGGCCCTTCCATACAAGCCGTGAGCCGAGGGGAGCGCCTCAACAATTGGTCCGTCAGAACCACCAAGGCCCGGAGAGCTTCGGGGTAGCAAGGCTGAACAAAGCATTATGCATTATCTTTTATTTTTCGCTAGTTGATTTCCCTTCAGTATTATCTTTGAATTTTTAAAAGAGCTCCGATGTTCAAAACAATTTTGGAATTTATCAAAGCATTTCAGTTTCTTATATACATCTCGCTCTTATTATTTTCTCTGTCATTTACTTTATTTTACACAGCATTATTATTACTTATCTTGATGAACCGATGAATGTGACATGCGACGAGGTAACGCAACAAACGGATATAGACTCAGAAGAGGATGATATACCAGAAGAGGTTGTTAAAGAGGTTGAGAACTTTGAGAATAGGCCTAAGTCTAACTTGGACGAAACTTAGGTTATCAACTTGGGGAATACAGAGAATGTCAAGGAAACGCGCATCAGTGTTCACTTGTCACCGTTAGAAAAGGAAGAGTACACGGAGTTCTTAAAAGAATATGAGGACATTTTTGCCTGGTCATATGATGATATGACCGGTCTCAATACATCTATTGTAGCTCACAAACTGCCAACAGATCCGATGTTTCCGCCGGTAAAGCAGAAGCTCAGAAAGTTCAAGCCAGACATGAGTTTGAAAATCAAAGAAGAAGTTACCAAACAAGTCAAAGCCAAGGTCCTCAGGGTAGTGGAGTATCCGACATGGTTAGCCAACATTGTGCCAGTGCCGAAGAAGGACGGGAAGGTCAGAATCTGTGTCGACTACCGGGACCTCAACCGAGCCAGTCCGAAAGACGATTTCCCATTGCCGAACATACACATCCTGATCGACAACTGCGCCAAGCACGAGCTGCAGTCATTTGTCGATTGTTTTGCCGGATATCATCAGATATGGATGGACGAAGAAGACGCGAAAAAGATGCCTTTCATTATGCCGTGGGGAATGTATTGTACAAGATGATGCCGTTTGGATTAAAGAATGCTGGGGCCACCTACATGAGGGCCATGACTACTATTTTCCATGACATGATACACAAAGAAATCGAGGTGTACGTAGATGACGACATCATCAAATCCAGGAAAGCCACTAACCATATGGGAGATTTAAGAAAGTTCTTCAACAGATTAAGAAGGTATAACCTGAAACTGAATCCCTCCAAGTGCGCTTTCGGGGTTCCAGCCGGAAAATTGCTTGGGTTCATCGTAAGTCGGCGGGGAATAGAACTCGATCCGTCAAAGGTCAAGGCCATTCAAGAATTACCACCGCCAAAGAACAAAAAAGAGGTTATGAGTTTCTTGGGGAGACTCAACTACATCAGCCGGTTCATAGCCCAGTCCACAGTCATTTGTGAACCAATCTTTAAGATGTTGAAGAAGGACGCTGCCACTAAATGGACTGATGATTGTCAGAAAGCCTTCGACAGAATCAAGGAATACCTGTCAACGCCGCCAGTCCTGGTTCCGCCCGAACCAGGTAGACCGCTATTGCTCTACCTTGCAGTGCTGGATGGAGCATTTGGTTGTGTTTTAGGACAACATGATGAAACGGGGAGAAAGGAGCAAGCCATCTACTATCTCAGCAAAAAGTTCACCCCGTACGAGGCCCGGTATTCCCTGCTAGAACGCACCTGTTGTGCTCTGACTTGGGTAGCTCAGAAGTTGAGGCATTATTTCTGTGCCTATACCACTTATCTCATATCAAGGATGGATCCGCTAAAGTACATCTTCCAGAAGCCCATGCCCATGGGCAAGCTAGCCAAATGGCAAATTCTGTTGAGTGAGTTTGATATTGTCTGCGTGACTCAGAAGCGATCAAAGGACAAGCACTAGCCGATCATCTTGCCGAAAACCCCGTGGGCGGAGAATACGAGCCTCTAAAGACGTATTTTCCCGATGAGGAGGTTTCTTTCATAGGAGAAGACATTGCAGAATCCTATGATGGCTGGAGAATATTTTTTGACAGAGCAGCAAAATCTAAAGGCGTTGGCATAGGAGAAGTCCTAGTATCAGAAACAGGCCAACATTATCCGATGTCCGCCAAACTCAGGTTCCCATGTACCAACAACATGGCCGAGTATAAAGCCTGCATCTTAGGGCTCAAGCTGGCCATTGATATGAACGTTCAGGAGTTACTAGTGATCGGGGATTCAGACTTGCTCATACATTAGGTTCGAGAAGAATGGGCAACCAAGAATTCCAAAATACTCCCATACTTGCATCATGTACAGGAGTTGAGGAAGAGGTTTACAAAGACAGAATTCCGGCATGTCCCCAGAGTTCATAATGAGTTCGCTGATGCATTGGCCACTCTGTCATCCATGATTCAACATACAGATAAGAACTTCATTGATCCTATCCCGATAAAAATCCAGGATCAACCTGCTTACTATGCTCATGTCGAGGAAAAAGCAGACGAAAAACCATGGTTCCATGACATTAAGAAATATCTGTCAACAGGAGAGTATCCAGAACTTGCAAACACTATGCAAAAGCCCACACTGCGGAGGTATCCAATCACTTCTTTCACAGCGGAGGAATCCTGTACAGGAGGACTCCCGATTTGGGATTACTAAGGTGTGTCGAGGCAAAGGAAGCGTCCAGGTTATTGGAGGAGGTTCATGCAGGGACCTGTGGTCCGCACATGAATGGTTTCGTCTTAGCCAAGAAAATACTCCGAGCTGGTTATTTTTGGATGACTATGGAGACAGACTCCATCCAGTATGTTCAGAAATGCCATAGTTGCCAGATCCATGCAGACATGATAAAGGTACCCCCTAACGCGCTCAATGCAACAAGCTCACCATAGTCATTCGCCATTTGGGGAATGGATGTCATCGGACCCATCGAGCCTGCCGCATCAAACGGGCACAGGTTCATTCTAGTAGCAATTGATTACTACACCAAATGGGTTGAACCAGCATCATATAAGGCGGTAACCAAGAAGGTTGTGGCAGACTTTGTTCGCGACCGTATCATTTGCCGGTTCGGCGTCCCAGAGTCAATCATCACTGACAATGGTTCCAACCTCAACAGTGATCTAACGAAAGCAATGTGTGAGACATTTAAGATTAAGCACAAGAATTCTTCAGCCTACAGACCCTAGATGAATGGAGCTGTAGAAGCAGCCAATAAGAACATTAAGAAGATACTGAGGAAAATGATAGAAAAACACAAGCAGTGGCATGAGAAGCTATCATTTGCCCTATTGGGATACCGTACCACAGTCCGCACATCAACTGGGGCAACTCCTTATATGCTGGTTTAAGGTACCGAGGCAGTCATCCCAGCCGAAGTAGAGATTCCCTCCCTGAGAATTATGCGGGAAGCGGAACTTGAAGATGCAGAATGGGTAAAGAGTCGCTACGAGCAGCTAGCCCTTACAGACGGGAAAAGACTAAATGCAGTTTGCCATGGTCAGCTTTATCAGAACAAAATGACCAGAGCCTTCAACAAGAGAGTCAAGCCAAGATGATTCGCGCCAGGGTAGTTAGTACTGAAGAAGATTTTTCCGCACCAAGACGAAGCCAAAGGAAAGTTTTCTCCCAACTGGCAAGGTCCGTACATGGTTCACCGGGTTCTAACCGGGGGAGCCCTCATACTCGCAGAAATGGATGGAGAAGTCTAGACAAAGCCGATCAATTCAGATGCAGTGAAGCGATACTATGTGTAACCATTATGATTCCTTTATGATGTAATTTGAACTACGCCTGACCTGATTCCCGATTAAGAGGGGATATGTAGGCAGCCTTATGGGTTTTGGTCACAATTCAATAAAATTTTCATTTCCCCCCGATATTGGAAACTGGGGCAGAATTTTGAGGAGGACACTCAAAATTTCGAAGTTGATCTTCACCAATCATCACGCGCACCCGTTAGAAGCACCAGCCCAGTAAACTGGGGCAGAATTTTAAGGAGGGCCCTTAAAATTCCGGAGCAAAAGAGATTGCAATATCTTGAACCGTGTCGCAGTCATCTGTTCATCTAAAACCATTTTACCTATTATGTATTTACATCATAGTTTTATTATTTTGCTAAGTCATGCATGGCTACTATCAAATTTTCTTTGTTCAGCGACACTACCCCAATGAAAGCAAGAGTTGAGTAGGACAAGAGAGGTCCACGGGAAGACGAACTAACCTTCCCCTTTACAAAACTCACGATTTTTCTTTGGATGCAGGCACCCAAGACATAAAGTCATCAGATATGATTACAAACTCATATTTTTCAGGAATACGACTCTCAAAATCATCGCCCACTTACAAGTGCTATCCGCGCACGACATTCTCAGCAACCACAATGACGATCAACTACCGACCATCATCCATCAGCTAAGAGATTTCGTTACTCCTCACCTTTATTTATTGCATTGCATAAGGCTACCTTTTCTGCCTTCCGAGACTAAGCATTGTCTCTATCTGCATTTTTCGCATTGCATAAGGCTACCTTTCTGCCTTCCGAGACTAAGCACCGTCTCCATCTGCATTTTTCGCACTGTATAAGGCTACCTTTTCTGCCTTCCGAGACTAAGCACTATCTCCATCTGCATTTTTCGCATTGCATAAGGCTACTTTTCTGCCTTCCGAGACTAAGCATTGTCTCCATCCTGCATTTCTCTGCATTGCATAAGGCTACCATTCTGCCTTCCGAGGTTAAGCTCTACCTCCATCCTGCATTTCTCTACATTGCATAAGGCTATCATTCTGCCTTCCGAGGTTAAGCTGTACCTCCATCTGCATGGCTGAAAGATTGCCAACTTTATTTAAATCTCTATATCGGCTGAAATATCGCCAACTCTATTTAGATCCCTACATCGGCTGAAATATCGCCAATTTTACTTAAATCTTTTCATTAGCTGAAATATCGCCAATTTTACTTAAATCTTTTCATCGGCTGAAATATCGCCAGCTTTATTTAAATTTCTGTCGGCTGAAATATCGCCATTTACATTTTCTACATCGGCTGAAACATTGCCAACTTTATTTAAATTTCTGTCGGCTGAAATATCGCCATTTACATTTTCGACATCGGCTGAAACATCGCTAGCTTTATTTAAATTTCTGTCGGCTGAATATCACCATTTGGACATATCCTTCACATCAGCTGAAATACCGCCAAATCTTGCATTTCATGGGCTGAAATACCGCCAAATCTTGCATTTCATGGGCTGAAATACTACCAAACCGTCCAAGGGCATCATTGTTCGGAGGCACCATCTTCATAGCCCGAGAACGCCATGCCATGGCCCGAGGACCCCGCTTTATATTCTGCACATCATTATTCAAAGGAATCATGGTTCGGAGGCACCATTATCATAGCCCGAGAACGTCATTTCATAGCCTGCGAATCCTTTATTATGCTCTTCATGGCCCAGGACGTCATGGTCTGAGGACGTCATCTTAACCTTCCAAAGACAACATTCATGGTCCAATGGGAACTTGCATCACGTTTAAAATTCCGCACGATATGCTTGTATTACTCAATTGCAGGTACATCAGCTGGCAACGGCCATTACAGCAGGAGCGATCTCGCCCCGGTTCACGCAACCCATCAGTCCCTAACCACCCTTCCCAACCTAAATATTGCGCCCGTCTCTTCGAAAACCTCTATCGGCATACTCCGTCGATGTATCTTGAACTACATATGACCGGATTCCTGTAAAACCAGGGATATGTAGGTAGCTCAGAACCCAGAGCTCGGTCAAAACCTATTGCAAGCCGTCTCTCTCGGTCAAAATTGGTCATCATATCTTTACCCGACAACTCTTTCATCCTTCCCGGGTAAAGAGGGGTAGCTGTTGATACCCAATTTTTCCCTATGTATTTTATATACTCAAAATATTCTCAACATAGTATGTGTGTGCATACATAAGCATGCCCAAGAGTTTTGGTATTTTTCCCTAATTTTCTAAGATTCATAAACTCGATTTATTATCTATTTTAGCAGTACAAAATCACGTAATTATTCTTAAAACTACCATATAATTTATTTCCATCCTCATATTTACACCAAAATATAATAAACGTGATTTTTGCATATTTTTACAAATTTATTTGATATTTTTAAACTAAAATTGCAATCATAGCCTATATTATGATTAATGGCATTTTACAATTATAAAATTATTCCCAGTATTTTTAGATTAATTTTTATATATTATTAATTAGTTCGGTGCTTTTAATTCATTTTTAAAATCATTTTAACTATTTCTATATGAATTAGAGGGGAGAAATTGGTTATTTAATACATAGCCATTTCCAATTGCAATTGTAGCCTCAATTTAACCCCCAATTCCACCCCTAATCGAACGACCCAATTTCAAATTCCAACCCAAACCCACAACACATTTTCAGACCAGCCCGGTTCCTCTTTTAATCTTGGCCGTTGATCATTTTGATCAACGGCCATGATCCGTTCTTTCCTTTTTAATTTCCATACCCCCTAACCCTAATCTATTCTATCAGATACGCAGCCTTTGAACTCTCATCTCCCAAACTCTCTCTAGCCCTCCCCGGAACCCTAGCGTTCCCCTACCTTGTCCCACCATGATTTCACCGGCGTCCATGGCTTCTCAGGCCATGGACAGCCTATACCCACCTCCTATGGCTTCTGCGTGCCTATTTTTTGAAGGATCGAGGCCAGACCTCAAAGGTCTTCACTTAGGCTTTCACTGATTCGAAGCTCCGGCCATCTCCGGCCTTGCTCCAGTGGCTCTTGGTCTTTTGAGCCTGTTTATGACATTATCCGGCTTAGATCGAGTATTTTCGAAGCCTTTCTCATTTCTAGGGTTCATCTGGAACCCAAAATATCGAGGTTCTCTCCGATTATTTTAGATATGTTACATGTTTGCACTGTTGCTTAAGTTGCTTAAACGTTTTATCCAATTTTCTTTCAAAAAGCACTTCCTTTCGATTAGGGTTTCTGGAAAGTTCTTAAAATGTTTCTGACTCTTCTTCTTCTCCTTTTCTTGGTGAGAATCAACCCCTGCTATGTCCTTATTTGCTCTTTTCTGATTCGCATGCCTTTTCGTGTGTTCTTATATTTGCTATATTATGAAGTTTTTCTGGTATGCTCTCACATGCCTATTTCATGTGCTTCTCTACTGTGTTTTCCTACTGAGTTTTAGTCCTTTGGTTGCCTTTACCGGACTTTGCTTGGATTCTTTTTAGATGTGTTTTATCGACTGTTTCTTTAAGTTTACACTACCTGAACTCGTTTAATTTTCAAGCTTTTTTGAAACTTGTTTCCTGTACTGGTTCCTATATTCTTTGCTATTGTGCTTGTATGCTTCTCATGAGACTCTGAAAAAGTCTGTAAGCCTATCTCAATGGTTTGCCTCTTCATCTCTGTGTCAAATTCAAGTTTAAATACCCTAAGGTTTGAGGGTTTTCTTTGGCTAATTTGGTTTTATGTTTGGACAAGGGTTCTACTTTGAAACCTTGAACTCTTAGACTCACTTCGAGTTTATGAATTGAATTTGAACCTCCTTCTGCGTTTGTGATTTTGAAACCCTCTTGCTTGACATGCCTATGTGTTTTATACGAGAACTTCTCTTTCAAATGTTTTGCCAACTGTTAATTGATTCTGAATCCCTTTAATGTTGCTTATTTGATTATTACTGATTTTTCCTAAATTAAAACTCTCCTTTACCTCTTTTCTGACTCGAGCAAAGCTTTCAATGGGATTCTTTACTGGTTATTTTACTGATTCCTTTTCCTTGTTTTACAAACCAAGTACCACTAGACTCTTACCTTAAATGTCTTCTATGTATTTACCCTTATTTGCCTACCTTGCACGAGATATTTACTTGATTCCCTTCCTTAAATAACTTCTGCCCATTACCGTTTGAATTTGGACTCCTTAATTAAAGGGAGTCTATCGGCTAATTGATTTTAATTGGTACATAGTTCCTTAATTATTACTAAACTATGATCCTTACCTTATTTGCTACACATGTTTTCAATTATAAATACCCTGCTCTTCCATTAACACAGAGACGATTTTTAAAATCATCAACTCTCTTCTAAAACTCACACTATTGCTTCCTGATTGTAATTTGGCTTCCCCAAATCTTCTTCTTCTCCCTAATTGTTCTTCTGAACTGGTATGTCCTACTTTTGATTCAAGCATCAAATACAATGTGTATACTTACAAGCTTCCTTTTTACTGCTTTATAGAGTTCAGCTTTAAGAAAAATAAATACTTATGTCTTGCTATCTGTTGTTGCAATGAATCCCTATCCCCACTCCCTTTATGTGTTTGGGTTGTATTTTAAGACATGGCAACATGCAAAGTTGTTGTCATGGATTAAGACTGGGTCCTTTGGATCCTAGCCTCTCAATCTCCTATTCCCCTATTCCCTTATGTGTATAGAGCTTAGGTTTAGCCTGGCAGCATATGAATTGCTGTCCATGGCTGAACCTGACCTTCAAAAGGTCCTAACTCTCTAATTTTTTGAGCTGGCAAGCTGGTCAGGGGTGTGCCAGCAGCCCAGTTGCTAGGCATGACCACCAACCTGTCCTGGCTCCCCCTTTATTCCCTCTCATTACACTTACACTTACTCCTAGTCCTTAAGTCCTGCCCCCCTCTTGTGAGCCTTTCTTTGGGAACCTTGAGTTCCCTCCGAACTTGGACACTTGAGGGCTGGCACTTCCACACTGCACCTTAATCTGTTCTGCAATAACATTTGGGGTGTAAACACTGCCTGGAACTCTTGAAGTTCCTTGGAACTTTGACACATCTCAAATAAGAGAAAGGCTTCGAAAATCGATCCCGGAAGTTGGTTCATCTCTTTTTGTTAGATATCGAGTCTGAATTAGGTTCCTTGGATGCAGCTTAAATTTCTGATGTAATTTTATTTTTCTGCCTTATTCATTTGGTCTGTAATAATTTGTAATAACTTCTGGGGTTTAGTGAAGAAAGGGGAGGGTAACCATGTATGCAAAAGGGGGTAGAAAACCTGTCTATAGGATTTCTATTTTTTAGCATGTTCTCATGTAGAAAACCTGTCAATAGGATTTCTATTTTTCAGCATGTTCTCATATAGATAACCTGTCTATAGGATTTCTATTTTCAGCATGTTCTCATATAGATAACCAAGTCTATAGGATTTCTAATCTCAGCATGTTCTCATATAGATACCCTGCCTATAGGATTTCTGCATGTAGAAAATATGCCTATAGGTCTTTTCTGATTGTTGCATATCCATTCCTCATTAGGAAAACATGTTTATAGGTCTTAATAACCAAATGCAATCAGATGTCACGTTCGTAATAAAATGCAACACCTAGATATCATGTTGTAGGTTTTCTGCATTTTCTTCCATGTCTATAAAAGTGTTTAAAATTAACAACGCTAGAAAACATGCCTATAGGAACTGTCAATCAATTCTGAATTACCTCACTCGTTTTAAGGTAATCTGTCAGTAATAAGGCGTTATCAATTGCAGAACTTGTATTATTCTGTTAAAACTGGCAACTCTTCTTTAACCTGTTTACTTCTTTTCTGAAACCAGTAGATATCATGTCTATAAGTTTCACCTAGGCAAGCCTTAGGGTAAAAGCTGTAACTGCATCAGTCTTCAATAATTGCAGCTAGGCGGACCTAATGCGGATTTCTTGTCTAAAAATATGGGTTGAACCAGTCCGCTGAACGTTTAAGTTTAATTCAGACCTAATCAGTATATGTAAGGCATGCTAAACTACATTTTTGTGATTCTGAGGAGGCTTATGTGAGCCTTTAATTGTTATGTGTACCCCATAACTGTCCTATATGTTTTGTTTGACGCATTAGAATTTTTACCTTTCTTAACTCTTGAAAAAGCCCAAAAATTCCTTTCCTTGATAGGATTAGAAGTCCCAAATGCCTCCGGGACTGATAGGATTGGGACGGGTAATAGCATGCTATAGGAAACGATACCATTTCGCGCTTAATACCTTAACGGGGTAGGAAAGGTTAGATATGGATATGATGACCACGCGATAACACCACGTGTATAAACGGTTACCGGGTGTTGTGTGGGGTGATCCATATTATGTATAAACCTAGGACCCCTTCCCTTATTTGCCTATTTTATTTTTGCCAAACTTCAGCTTTTAAACTGCTTTTAACTTGCAACAACTATGTAAAAATTTCTCTTTTACTCTTTTATTCAAGCTTTTAAAACTGCTTCCTCTATCAAAATTCAGTTTCTTTAATTTCCTTAATCCCTTGCAACCATTATGTGAAAATCCCTCTCTGTGTTTGTAATTCTTTCTTGTCTACTCGTTGTTTGCATTTAAAGTCACAATTGTAGCATGGCCGAGAACCACACTAGTGGATCTTGAGGGGTGCCTAACACCTTCTCCTCGAGATAATTTCTAGTCCTTACCCGAACTCTGGTTTTCAAATTCAAAACCCTTAGTGTCCTAATGCACTTAATCATTAGGTGGCGACTCTTCAAAAAAAAACCAATTCCCAAACGGGAATAGAGTTATCTTCCCGAATGTCGTAAACCCGATCTCGCTTTAGAGAAAAAGGGGGCGTCGACACCAACTCCAATTCTCAACAACACTAAATAAAATGTGTCGTGGATCGCGGGTGCATTTCATGTGACGTGGTTCAAGGCGTGTTTTAAATGACGTTGAATCTTCCTAAAAATAATTAAAAGCAGTTTAATAAGTTAAAAATATACCATAGGCTAAAACGGGTATTAAAATCAGATAATAGGCCAATTATAATAGTTTAAGCGACCGTGCTAGAACCACGGAACCCGGGAATGCCTAACACCTTCTCCCGGGTTAACAGAATTCCTTATTCAGAATTTCTGGTTCGCAGACTTCAAAAGGAAAGTCGAATTTCCTCAACTTGGGATTTGTAAAATAAACCGGTGACTTGGGACACCAAATAAATTATCCCAGGTGGCGACTCTGATAAATAGATAATCCCATTTCGAATAATGTCACATAAAGTGGAAAAACTCCCTGGAGGTGTGACATCTGGTACCTGCCTAGCTGGCGTAGAACCCTGTGTGGGGCATAAGGTTGAATGCTCCGGAGACCCATCAATAGAAGAAAACATACTTCGCCGACATGTAAATGACTTCACCGACCGAGAGCCAACCGAATGTCCACTCAATTTTGCTTGCAGTCAGGGATCTCAAATGTGTGAACCATGCTTCCGTACCTTCCGGAAACTCGTGGCCCTCCACCCGTTTTTCATGTTCTTCAATGCATTTAAGACCGGTCATACCGCAGTTCATGTGCCCCGACGGTGGCAGAGGTGTTCCTCCATCCAGAGTTGTAGAAGCATATTACACCCCTCAAAAAACTTTCCTCATTCTCGGCAAACGGTTAGAGCTCGATAAATATCTGCTAAGATCATCGATACAATGGTGCCATTAGCCTTCTTAGTCATGAAGTCGGCTATTCCCACAAGGCCCAACTCTATTCCCATCCTTTCTTGGGCAAATTAAGACGCCCAGGAAGGCCACTATAAAAGCCAGTCCCCACTGGGCTTCCCATTTTTCTTTGTTCCCTGAATGAGTTAGACCGGTATCTGGGATCTCAAAACCATGGGGATCTCCGTAACATCGGTACAAGAAGTAGAATATGCAGAATCCCTTAGCCAAATTTCCATCTCTAACTTCCCGACTGATGCTTAGAAGGTCCAAAAACTTATGAGGAGTCACCACTCTAGGTGCCACTGGGTATTGATTTTTGAGATTCCCGCTAAAACCAGCGTAGCCCGCCATTTCCTTAAGCGTAGGGGTTAGCTCAAAATCGGCAAAATGAAATACGTTATGTGCTGGGTCCCAAAAGGGTATCAAAGCCTCAATTATATCCGTCCTAGGCTTAATCTCCAGAAGACCAACAAGACCACCCAAAGCTTTTATCACAGTATCTCTGTTGACTTCTCCTAAATCATTCCACCACATGTGGAGTTCTAACAGGATTTCCTCGAGGACTGTGAAAGGTTCATTTTCAATCGTGCTCATCCTGTACATTTATTTAAAGTGATCGGTTAAAAGACCATGATTTACAATGACTCAAGAGAAAAATACCAATTTTCAAAAATTGCAATTAAAACAACACACTTTTGCGAATACAGCCCTTCAGCACCTCAAGAAAAAAAATTTAGGGCTGTGTTTGCTAATCAATCAAAATTTGAAAGAAGACCTTAGGTGGCTATTCTTGCATAAGCGGCCTTCCGGTGCCCTATTAGGGCATTTTGGCTACTTTGGACAAGAACAGCATTACCTAATTTATTTATGACAAAATAGTGGCACTTCATATTTTTTGGGTTATTTTTGCAAAAACGGAGTTGGACTCGATGAGGGTTGCCTACGTATCCCACATACGGTGAGAATCAAACTTGCGTAGTTCGGTCAATTTTGACGCAACAAAAAAAAAACTTAAACATTTTAAACTAGCTTCTTCTTTTTTTCCTTTTTCTTTAAAAATTTCGGCAGCGTTTCGGGATATTTTGGACACCAGGTTTTTCACAGGCGGGTAATTTCCTCTCGCTCACCTCAATTTGGTTTTTCTCAATTTTTCTCCCCTATTCTAGAAGTCGGTCAACATGCAATCCGAGTCAAATAAATGTGCAAGTAGCAAGTAAAATGCATCAGGATGGTCTTTTGATTTCGGGTGCACCTGTCCTAGACGGACCCAACCCCTGTGTTGAGTCCCCAAAGTCAAATGCACATGATGCAAACAAACGTTCCTACTAGGGATCCGGCATGAGGCTATGTTATACTAGGTTTAAAAACCTGGGTTTATTTGTTCTAGACCTGGCTTACCCGAGCGGACAGCTCGAGCCGACGGGGGCAGCGTACCGGGAATACAGAAGCTTCGCCGGCTTTACAACTTGTCTGAACCTCGTTCTAAAATTGGGATATGACTCTAGCAGAAGAGAAGTTACACGAAGTGCACCCTTCCCAGATGATTTAGAAGACTCAGAGGGGGGAGGGTTTCGCAACAATTTATATACAGTTCAACAATATCAAAGCGGTAAAAAGCAACATTTAGCATATTAGGCCCATATAGGTAAATAAAACCAGATGATAAATAAGCCAAATATAAGAATTATTCTAAGCTCGAATTCTTGAACCCTGAACCAGAGGTTCTGGGTTCTTGTCCCCAGCAGAGTCGCCAGAGCTGTCACACCTCCTTTTTCTACCCCCGGAAGGGGTATTGGGGAGTTTTTTCCAATTAAAGTGACAATCGAGACAAGATTATTTAATTAAAAATCAGAGTCGCCACTTGGGATAATTTATGGTGTCCCAAGTCACCGGTTCAAATCCCGAATCGAGGAAAGATTGACTCTGTTTTATAGTCCGCGAACACAGAAATCCGGGTAAGGAATTCTTTTAACCCGGGAGAAGGTGCTAGGCATTCCTGGGTTCCGTGATTTTAGCATGGTCGCTCAACTATTATTATAGGCATAATTAGCTGATTTATTAACACTTTTAAACATATGTGCATTTGTAACTTTAAAACCTCTTTTACTTATTTGAGGAATTACTTCAAGGTTATTTAAAACACATCGCAAGCCACGCTACATGAAATGCACTCGTGAGTCACGACACGTTCTATTTAACCTTGTTGGAAATTGGAAAAGGGTCACATGAAATGTACACCTGGGTTTTCAATAATAACCGTGATAATTATATAATAAACGTGCCTAAAGCAAACTACGAAGTTCATTTTTAATATCTAAGTTATAAAATTAGTATGAGGGCCATAGGTGATTTAATGTCACTCCTCACTTATTCATAAAGGACTATGCTTAATTGAAACAACCTACAGATATTCATAAAAATTGTTTGAGCTATTAGTAAAAGACTTGGGGTACATGCGTTGGCTCCTTTAGCTATTTTCTGGGAGAGCAGGCCAACTAGAGGCCCCAAATTACTGCAGACACAACCAAAAATGGGACTACTGGGGATTGGGCTCAAAGGAAAACCCAAAGTCGAAACTGAAGCTTCAGGAAGCATCAACGACTAAGCTGGGCCAAACACAAAGCCCAAGCGTGCGGATACTTGGTTATCCAAAAGCAATTTTCGTCATACTATCAACCAAAATCGAATTAAGCTACACGAAATATCAAGGAAACAAATAGTCGACATTGATCTGAAATGCCCCAGCTTCGAGGCAGGGCCACCTGAAATTGGGCCCCATGTCAAACTCGTTTTAGACCCAACAGCTTTTCTTTAACCTTTCCAAACTAAAAGGAAACAAATCATGTAAGAAAAAAAATAGTAGCTAATCAGTAGAGGAGTAACCTTGAAATCCAAAATAAACTCAACTCCAAAACTTCAAAGAGACGACATTAACTACTTCGATTACGATTTCTCATGAAACTGATATACTAATGATTATTTGCCAAGGTGAATATGGTCTATCCACCCAAGCTTTAAACCACAGCAATAGAATTATCAATTTCTAACACCATATTAACAACAGACCTATTTTGGGGCTTAATACTTGCTGATTTGGCCAATCAGTGGCCAAATCCACAAACTACAGCCCTTACTCAATAACAACAGCCTTCAACAACCCTCAAATATGCATCACTTTGAGCAGGATCATTGATTCTGCAGGAATAGACACATACAAGGCACAACAATGCTAATTATGAAACAGATTTCAGCATATGAGGCTGGTGAAGAAAACAATGGTAAATCTAGGACATTAGACCTCTAATAATGAACAAGAAATCATTCAAATACATGTGAAATAAACTGAATGTCAAAAGTTATGAATACTAACACCATGTCACACCCACTAGAAGATATAACAGGCTCAATTAAAGTTGGAAATGAAACTATATGATAAACATTAAGTCATGACATAAAAAACTACTAGAATCAGACTTTGAAATGAAGCTGGAGTTTAAACATTGGAGCATCAACTTTCATTCAGCATTTATATTCTCATTCCAAGGATTCGAAAATGTACCTGGAATAACCAAAAAAACAGCCACAGAACTTCAGCAAGGAAATATTAATATCAGCAGATCTTAGACAGCAGTAATCAGCAACTATCAACCAGCGGTAACCATGTTTTGAACCCAGAAAAATAGCAGTGTATTCAAGCCCTTTTAAATAACCCCAAGAAAGATGAAAACCAGCTGCAATGGAACAGTATTTGGAGATTTTTTTTGTTTTTCTTTCTAAATCTGAAACTCTAACAGTGTGTGTGTGTATTTCAGCCGTTTGCTATTTTTAGGTATTCTAATCTCTGCCTAGAAATGAAGGAAATGAGCTTTTATAGCCAGATTTTAGGGCAGCGGACTTGATATTAAACTTTTACTATCACCCCTTCCCCCAATTTTTCTTTTTTATTTCAGACCCTAAACTTTAAACCTGCTTGTTAATCAGCCTATTCCCCACTTTCCTAGAACTTTCCTAGGTAGTTATCAAAGATTCTTTCAATCCAAATGCCCTAAATACCCTTTGCAAGCTTTTCTAATTACACTAGCCCTGCGAGACATTTGAACCAAAATGCCCAAAATGCCTCTGGGCTTCTGTACCAACAGCCTTCAGTATTCTCTTGGGCTTTTTGCACTAGCAAACTAATTCCAAATCGAGACACATGACTCACAAGAAATCCAGACCAACAAAGTTTTGGACCTTTTTCCAAAGAAACAAAAACGAAAGAAAAGGAGCAAAGGCAAGGAGAAAAATCAAAATGAGATTAACTGTACTGTTAAACTAATATTACCAAATTAGTCAACTATAAACTGATATGTCCTAAACCTAACATGCAAGAAAAAATTGATTTGAACAAGAAAAGAAAGAAAAAGAAAGAATCAAGGAGACGAAAACAGAATAAAACAAAGGTGAACCAACTTACCAAAGCCGGAGAGCATGAATGACCAAGGGAAGCAAAGATGGAAGCCATGGCCGAGCTCGAGATGCCTCGACGGAGCTTGAAACTGAACCTAATGACCACTCTAGTCAAGAATGATCTATCAGGGTGAGTCTCGAGCCACGACGAGCAGAAATCTTCAGAAAACCCCAATTTCGAAGTTAGGTCAAACTCTAGATTCGATCTTTGACGAATTCCAAAAGTTGTTTGGGAAAATCGCCAAGGTTTTTGAGTTTGGGGAGGCTTGGTGGTTATAGGGTGTAAGTTTGGGGTGGATTGGGGCTGCACCGCCGGCCGGAGATGATGGGGATTTTGGGGCGGCGGATTCTAGGGTTTTGTGAGGAGATAGAATGAGGGGGTTGACAGGGGTATGGGGGCGTTTGGACAGTTAAATACATGGGGGCCTTAGTTCCCAGCCATTGGATCAAACTAGATCAAGGCTGGGATTTGGTTTTATGAAAACGGGGTCGTTTTGGTGTAGGGGAGACTGGACCGGGTTGGGGAAATTGGGCTTGGAGCGGGAAATGGGTTTTTTGGGCTCAGACAATGATTTTGGCCCAATTACATAAACCGGCCTTCTTCTTTTTTTTTAAATCCTTTTCGTTTTGTATGTTTGTTTTTTTTTACTTTTCTTTTCCTTAATTAGTAAAAATCCTAAATTCCCCAAATTAATCTAAGTTGTAAAATTAAACTAAATATCAAATTATAAAAATTATAAAAATCATTCAATCCTAAGTTAAAAGAGAAAAATCAACAATCTAAAAGGTAAAAATGTAAAATGGACCCTTTTGTGATTTTCATTTTTTAATAAAAGAAATAATTACTAATTAATTCCAAAAATATAAAAACAAACCTAAATTCAATGCATGGTATTTTTGGTATTTTTCATGATTTTTAATGAAAATTAAATGTGCACAAAAATGCGAACAATTAACAAAAACTCTACGAAAAATCTATAAAATTGCAAATAATGGGAAAATTTTATTTTCTTGAATGTTATAGGAGTAATTCCTATAGGGCAAAAATTACGTACTCACACTACATTCTCAGCCAAAACAGAACATACCTTAGAAGAGAAGTTTTGAGCCTTCTCTGAGTCAGAAGACTCAGTTCCTTCCCCCTCACTCGCATATTTGAACGAATCATCTGAGTTCTCTAAATCTTGGGCTTGGCTTGCCTTTAATTTTTTGTTCAATTTCCTTGAAAGTGCACCAGTTGCCACCATTTTGTGAGCAATTATTTTTACTCGGCTTCGCCTGGGTTGAGGGGTTGTGCTGGGTGGGGGGGTGGATGAATCAGAGGGGGTAGGTTGTGGAGGAGTCCCTGGGTTATCTTGGGGGTTAGGCATTATGACTGATTTCGTGAGAGAATTTGTGAGTTTGGTTTTTGGAAGAGAGAGCAATTTGAGAGTGAAAGAAGAAATTTCGACGGTTTAGAGATTTACGAGAGTGGCAGAAGGTGATGATGGGTTTTTAAAGAGAGAAACTTAATTAATGACTAACGGTAGCTTTTTGAAGTCAATTAGAAGTCCAATCAACCTGAAATTTCAGGTTGAACGAGCGGTTAAGCTTCCCAAGATTTTAGGCATTTTTTTTGTGAGAATTCTAGTAGAGACGGAACTGGTTCAAAAATAAACGGATAGGATTTTCTGATATTTTTGAACATAGGTAGGACTCTGCTCATGATTTAAATATTTATATTTCTAATTGTGCAGAGTATAGAAAACATACCTCGTTATTCAGATGAACCAATACTAATGAACCAGGTTCTTCATTTAGAATCCTCTTTATCATGCCTCGATTTACCAAAATAGAGAAAATTTTGTTAGAGATCAGTGAGTCACATCAACATATGTCACATGAGTAAAATATTTACTGTATGAAACTGAGTAAAAATTAATCTAGATATTTACACAAGTTCCAGATTTCCTAGCCAAAAAATGATTTTTTTTTTCATTGTACATTCTAAGCTGGTCCTATTAGGTGATCCTAATCATCCCTAATTCTAACCTGATCCTTTCAAAGCTTTCTCTACTCAGTGCTTTAGTAAAGATGTCGGCAATTTTTTTATCAGTAGCACAGAATTCTATAGTAATCAATCCTTTCTCAAAGTTGTCCCTTAAGAAGTGATGTCTAACATCTATGTGCTTAGTCCTCTTATGATGAACTGGGTTCTTAGTACAACAAGAGGTAGCAGCAACATACTCAGCCTCAACAGTGGATAGGGCCACTGAATTCTGCTTTTTAGTGGCCCATGATACCAGCCATGAACCAAGAAAATGAGCCATATGAGGTGTTTTTCCTATCCACCAGGAAACCTGCATAGTCAGCATCAGCATATCCTACTAGATTAAAGTGACTACCTTTAGGTTACCAAAGGCAAAGGTCAGTAGTGCCTTTCAAATATCTTAGTATCCTCTTGACAGCATTCAAGTGGGATTCCTTAGGATTTGCTTGAAAACGAGCACAAAGCCCTACACTGAAAACAATGTCAAGTCTGCTAGCAGTAAGATACAAAAGTGAACCAATCATACCCCTATACAACTTCTGATCAACAGATAAACCATGTTCATCTATGTCTAATTTCGTAGTTGTTGCAATGGGTGTGTGTATTTCTTTTGATTCGTCCATTTTAAACTTCTTAATCAACTTTTTTGCATATTTCTGCTGATGGATTATGGTTCCATTTGGGTTTTGTTTGATCTGTAAGCCTAAGAAGAATTTAATCTCACCCATCATTCTCATTTCAAATTCACTCCCCATTAATTTAGCAAATTTCTTACTCAGTTTTTCAGTGGTTGTCCCAAAAATTATGTCATCAACATATATTTGTACTACTAGTAGATCCTTACCTTTTCCCTCAAGAATAGAGTGTTGTCAATCTTACCTCTTTTGTATCCATGTTCAAGCAGGAATTTGGATAGACATTCATACCATGCTCTAGGAGCCTGCTTGAGTCCATATAGGGCCTTATCCAATTTGTATACATGATCTGGACACTCCTTACTTTCAAACCCTGGAGGTTGTTTGACAAAGACTTCTTCCTTTATGTAGCCATTAGGAAGGCACTCTTCACATCCATTTGGTGAAGGGTAAATTCCATGTGTGCTGCAAAGACTATAAGGAGTCTTATTGCCTCCAGTCTTGCAACTGGAGCAAAGGTCTCATCATAGTCTATGCCCTATTCTTGGCTATAACCTTGGACCACCAGCCTTGCCTTGTTCCTTGTAACCATTCCATGTTTATCAAGTTTGTTTCTGAAGACCCATTTAGTGCCAATTACTGATCTGTCCTTGGGTCTTGTGACCAGATGCCACACTTGACTTCTTTCAAACTGATTGAGTTCATCTTGCATTACATTCACCCAATCTGCATCCAGTAAAGCTTCAGCAACATTTTTAGGTTCAATAAGAGAAAAGAATGTATCAAAAGCACACAGATTCTTTAACTGAGATCTGGTTTTAACTCTAAAAGTTGGATCATTAAGGATGTTCTCAATGGGATGAGAACTTTGATACTTGTAAGGTTTCACAACCAACTGATTTCTATTGGAGTTTCTCCCATGTTCTGTTGTTGAGGAGTAGGCTCATGGACAGGTTCCATCTGGAAATTAGATTCACTTCTTCTTTGTTCAGTTCCCTCTGTCAGGTTGCCCTAGATGGAAGAACCTGTTCCATCACCTGTTCCTTCTTTTGGTGCGGCTTCTGTTTGAGCTGTGACTTCACTCAATTCTTTTACCAGCCCAATAGCCTCATCTTCATGTTCCTGTCTCTCAGAAAGAATGTTAGTTTCATAAAAAATTACTTGTACACTTTCTTCTAAGTTCTTTTGTTGTACACTTTATAAGCTTTGCTATATGAAGAACATCCCAAGAATACTCCCTCATCACTTCTGGGATCAAACTTACCTAGGGAGTCCTTTCCATTATTGTGCACAAAGCACTTGCATCCAAATGCCCTAAGATGGGATATATTTGGTTTTCTCCCTTTAAGTAACTCATAGGGAGTCTTCTCTACAAGAGGTCTAGTCATGCACCTATTAGTGATGTAACATGCAGTATTTACAGCCTCTGCCCAGAAGCTATGGGGCAGTTTACTGGAAAGAAGCATAGTCCTAGCCATATCTTCAAGAGTCCTATTCTTTCTTTCAACTACTCTATTTTGCTGAAGAGTCCTAGGGGCAGAAAAATTATGATCTATACCATGCTCATCACAAAATTCAGCAAACTTAGCATTTTCAAATTCAGTTCCATGATCAGACCTAATTGATGCAAGTTGATTACCTAGTTGTTTCTGAGTTTTTCTAAACAGGGCAGTAAACATGTCAAATGCTTCATCCTTAGATGTTAATAACAATTTCCAAGTAAACCTAGAGTAATCATCAACAAGCACTAACACATATTTCTTGCCACCTCTACTCAATGTTCTCATTGGACCACAGAGATCCATATGAACCTGTTCCATCGACCTAGTCGTGCTTACCACTTTCTTGCTTTTAAAAGAGGATCTTACCTGCTTCCCCTTGCACAATCCTCACAAAATTTGTCTTCCTTAAACTTGATGTTAGGCAGCCCTATCACCAGGTCCTTGGACACTACTTTGTTGAGTTGACTTAGACTTGCATGTCCAAGTCTTTTGTGCCAAAGGAGGGGATCATTGTCCAACACACTTAGACAGGTTAGTTCATTTTCTAAAAGAGTGGGCAGATCTACAATGTATATATTGTTTACTCTTTTTCCCTGCAAAACAATCTTGTCAGTGGTAAGATTTATCATAAAACATTTGGTAGAGGTGAATGCCACCAAGTTACATCTGTCACACAGTTGTGATGCACTGATTAGGCTATATTTCAAGCCATCTATCAAGTAGACATTCTCAATGGAATGTGAGTATGTCTTACCTACCTTTCCAACCCCAATGATCTCACCTTTCTTACCATTTCCAAAGGAGACATTTCCTCCTTTGAGGTCCTCAAGTGAAATGAACTGGTTCTTGCTACCAGTCATATGTTTTGAGCAGCCACTATCCATGTACCATATTTGGATGCTCCCCTTCACTTTGACCTACAAAAGAAAATTAGGGGTTAGTCTTAGGAACGAACTAGTTTGGGTCCCTTTCTATAGGCAAAAGGGTGAATTAAATTCTTTTTAGCCCATCCTGGCAGCCTATTTTTCCCTTGAACAAAGGTTTTGTTCTTTTGACTGGCCTTTTCTTTTTCATTGCGTTCAATTTTAAAATGACCAGTCTTACCACAGTGTCTGCAGATTTTGTTCTCAGGAAGTGTGATATACTTGCTTTTAGGATCCCACTTAGGTGCAGGGGTTCCATAGCCAAGTCCTCTCTTATTGCTATTGTGATGTTCTTGTAGCCAAGATAGTGCATCAGAGGACTTATTCCATTTGCAAGTTCTGTCTAGTTCATGTTTAACCTTGCCTAGATCTTCTTTTAGGACTCTTATCTGCTCATCTCTCTTATACAACTCATCATTCATTTTTCCTAGATTTTCTTCTAAGGTGAGGTGTGTGTGATCGGCTTTCTTTTTACCTGTTCCTAATTTCAGTTTTAAATTTTCCGATCTAAGTTCTAAGGTAGTGGTATCAAGTTCAAGAACATGGTTCTTCAACTCAGTATTTTTACTATCTCTTTCACTAGCCCTGAGTTCCAGATTTTTGCACTTAGCTTTTAGGATCACACATTCCCTGGATAGATGTTCCTTTTTATTGTTTATGACCTCAGGCTCATCAATAAAGTCTAGCAGTGATTCAGATAGCTTTTCTTCAGACAAAAATTTAATCTTGTCTTTGAGATGAATCACACTTACCTCTTGTTCATCATCTGATTCTCCAATGGACATAAGTGCTTGTTCATCTCCAGCTTCATCTTCTGAATCCTCATCTGAGCTTTCTCCCCAAGCAGCAACCATAGCCTTTGTTGATCCTTTGTTCTTCTTGGGTTGAACCTATTCCTTCTTCCTGTTTCTTCATTCAGCCCTTTCTTTCTTCCATTCAATTTCCCACTAAGGATAATTCTTGATCATGTGGTCAGTCTAACCACATTTGTAGCAGCCCTCGTTGGTCTGTTTTTCAGGGGCCCTTGGTTTGTTGAAGGTTGCACCTCTTGAAGAACCCTTTCCTCTCATTAGTTACTTCTTGAAATCCCATATAATCATAACCATTTCATCATCCTCTAAGTCTGCACCTTCAGCTATTCTGAGAGCCAGGCTTCTTTCCTTCTTGGGTGCATCCATCTTCATGGTTTGCCTTCTCAGTTCATAGGCAGTGAGATTTCCAATCAGCTCATCCAACTTGAGAGTGGCAATGTTCTTTGATTCCTGAATAGCAGTGATTTTGCTTTCTCAAGTTACTGGCAAGACCCTTGTCAAGATCTTCTCAACCTTGTCTTCTTCAAGAATAATTCTTCCAAGAGACTTATGTTCATTTGTTAGAGTTGTGAACCTTGTGTACATCTCTTGGATGGTTTCTCCTTCCTTCATGGTAAAGTTCTCATATTGAAAATACAGCAGTGTTCCTCTTGATCTCTTTACTTGAGGAGTTCCTTTATGGGCCACTTGTAGAGTGTCCCAGATCTCCTTAGCAGTAGTATAGCTTTGAATTCTGGTGTACTCGTCTGGACCTAGTCCACACACAAGCCATTTCTTGGCCTTGGCATTCTTTTCCCACTTCTTCAAATCTTCAGCAGTACAGTCAGCTCTAGTCTTTGGCACATCCACTCCTTCAGCATTCTTCTTTGTAGTAGCGAGGGGGCCATCAGTAACAATGTCCCAAAGTTCATAGTCTTCTCCTATGATGTGGTCTCTCATCCTATTCTTCCACCAGGAGTAATACTAGCCATTAAAGAGTGGAGGCCTAGCAGTGGATTGTCCTTCCCAATTTCCAAGTGTTGCACTCATCTTGATCTGTTCCTAAGGTGTTAGACTCTTCAAGGATAACCCGCTTTGATACCAATTGATGTTTTATACTTCAATACCAGACATGGGGGGTGATTTGTGTGGTACCCAATTTTCGCTTCACTTGATTGTAGAAGGACCTGGTTCTTCGACGTGTTCCAACTACTACTGTTGCGGAATAATAAATACAGAAAATAAAGAACATAGAGATTTTACGTGGAAAACACCTATTTCAAAAGGTGAAAAAACCACGACCTACCTTCCAGTAGGATTTTCCCAAACTCTCCACTAAAATCACTGAGCCAAAAACTACATTTACAAAAACTTTTTTATAAACCTAGGATTAACTCTAATCCCGTGGTGGCATACAGCCTCAATTGTTGCGACAACTTCAAGTTAACTCTAACTTGAAAACTCTAAGTACCTAATACAATTGCTTCTAAATAAGCTGAAAGGTACAATGTAAAATCACCTACTACAATTGAACTAGAATAAAAGATAGACACTTGGAACTGGTTCTTCTATCTGGTTCAAGTAGCTTCAGGATTGCACACTTGAATCACGTATAAATTGCTTGCAAAATTGACTTGCTATTTTGCTCTCAATTCACATTTAAATTATGCTTATGTGCATTTCCTGTAAAAGAGAACAACACTAATATTTAAGGAGTTAGCAATTAGAGATTGACTAGAATACAGATGCTACTCTTCCTTGGTGGAAGAGTTCTAGTTGGCCTCATCCTCTGACTCTATCCATTTCTTAATTCGTGTTTCTCTTTGTGTAAGGAGTCTTTCTCCTTATCCAATATGCAACCTTTTCGATCCTCATCAGGAGATATTACTTCTAATAAGTAAGGTTTATCTCCTTCACGTGCATCTCACATGTTTGGGTTGATTATAACTGTGTTTTACAAGATGGACCTGGTCCATGTCTGAGTTCCTTTGTCAGTCTTCAAAACTTCACCTTTACTTAGGCCAACAATATTTTTGCTTCTGTTGTTTCATGTTTTGCTTTTTGTCCTTTTTATTGTTATCACCTTCTAGCTGATCGTAGCCTTTGAGGCGAATATCCATAAGCCATATCGGACCTTTGTTTATATAGGTTAAGTATGTCTCTTAGTTGAGATGTGGCCGAGGGCCGATACGTGTTGTTCGAACTTGGTCGAACTTAGCCTTTTGTAAAGTCATAGCTGAGGGCCGATAGGTGTTTGTTTGAGCTTAGTCGAACATAGCCTTTCATTGAGTCGTGGCCGAGGGCCGATAGATATTTGTTCGAGCATGGTCGAATTTGATCTTACGTTAAGTCGCAGCGGAGGTCGGTAGGTATTTTCTGATATTGGTCGAACTGAACCTTTTGTTAAGTTGCGGCCGAGGGCTCATAGGTGTTGTTCGAGCATTGTTGAACTCAACCTTTCATTAATTTGTGGCCGAGGGCCGGTAGGTGTTGTTCAAGCAAAGCTTGGTCGAACTTAAACTTTCATTAGGTTGCGGCCGAGGGCCGATAGGTGTTGTCCGAGCTTGGTCGAACTTACCCTTTCGTTAAGTTGTGGCTGAGGGCAGGTAGGTGTTGTTCGAACTTGGTCAACTTTA
Source organism: Nicotiana attenuata (assembly GCF_001879085.1). Classification (NCBI taxonomy): domain Eukaryota; kingdom Viridiplantae; phylum Streptophyta; class Magnoliopsida; order Solanales; family Solanaceae; genus Nicotiana; species Nicotiana attenuata. The sequence continues at coordinate 31,364,105 of NC_031999.1, forward strand.
ACCTTTCGTTAAGTTGCGGGTGAGGGCCGGTAAGTGTTGCTCGAGTTGGTCATACTTAACCTTTCGTTAGAGCAGTTTCGATAAGTGTGAATTTTTCTATTACTTTAACGTCGCTGCTCTGATTACATAATTGGAGAAAGTTAGAAATTTTGGACGTTGGCTAGCGTCCCAGTACCGGTCCCAATATATCTAGCCCTTTCATTTCCAACTTGGAGAATCTTGAGGAGTCGGGCAATGAAAAAGAAATTAGTTTGTTCTTCGTACACTCCAACTCGAAGTGTCCCTCTAGTCACCTCGTTAAAAACCTCCTTGAGAAAACCCTAATGGGACAAAACTCAAGTGAGGGAAAAAAGTACGACTTGGGGGGAACTTCTTATTTTCTAGAAGTTGAAGTATTTGAGGTGCCTAATATATCAATTGTTTGCTAGTTGTTTTCCTTCCATTGTCTCTAGTTGGAATGAACCCTTGTTCGCTTTGCCTATAATTTTGTATGGTCCGCCCAGTTGGTTCCCAATTTGACTTCTCGTAGATTTCTATTTTCTTGGGTTTTGTCTTTGAGTGCATAGTCCCCGATCCGCGGTCGGACCTTTGCCTTTTTGCTGTAGAAACATTCTGCTTGTTGTTTTTGGGCGACCATTGTTATGTATGCCATATCTCTTCGTTCGTCTACCTCTCCGAGCTCTTGTCTCCTACTCTTGTCGTTGTTGGTGCCGCTTTTCTGGGAGTACCTCAAGCTGGGTTCTCCGACCTTGACTGCTAAAACTGCTTCTGTTCTATAAACCAGGGAGTAGGGTGTCTCTCCTGTGCTCGTCTTCGGGGTGGTTCTGTGTGCCCATAATACTTCTGGGAATATCTCCAACCACAGTCCCTTGGCTTCTTCAAGTTCTTTCTTCATGATGTTTAATCTGGACTTATTGGAGGATTCTTCTTGCCTGTTGCCGGCTGGGTGATAAGGAGTTGAAAGTATCCTCCTAACGTGCCAATTCTCGAAGAATTCAATGGTTTTCTTTCTTGTGAACAGTGACCTGTTGTCGCAGCCTATCTCTTTGGGTAGGCCGAATCGGTAGATGATATTTTTCCATATGAATGAGATTACCTCTTGTTCGCACACTTGAGGAAACGCTCTTGCTTCCACCCATTTAGAGAAATAGTCAGTTAAAACTAAAATAAATCGTATATTACCTCGCCCTAACAGGAGTGGACCCACGATGTCCATTCCCCACTTGATAAATGGCCCTGGAGAGGTGACTGAATGAAGGTGTTAGCTTGCTTGGTGGATTATTGGGGCGTTTTTCTGACATTTCTCGCACTTCTTCACAAATTCTGAGGCATCTTTCTTCATGGTGGGCCAGTAGTACCCGACTGTATGAGGCACCTGACTAGTGATCGATCACCAAAATGGGTGTCACAGTGACCTTCATGGACTTCCTCGAGAACGCGTTGGGTTTTGATTCAGACCTAAACACTTCGTCGTGGGGTGCCATATATTCTATTGTATAAGCCATTATGAAGGAGGTTGTATCCGCCACTTGAATTCCTAGCTTTTTAGCTTCCTTTTTGTCATTTGGGAGGGTGTCATCCTATGAATATTTAATAATATAATTGTATCCCAAGTTAAACATGCAGATTTTACCTCGATTTGTTCTACTGATGAGTTGAGGAGATGGACTACGCTTTTATCCTCGGTCATGATGTTTATGGTGCGGCGGCCAACTTGGCGAGGCCATCTGCTTCGATGATCTATCTCGCGGGATTTAGTCGATCTTGCATTCATCAAAATCGGGCAGCAACTTACAGATCTTGGCTTGATATTTTTGCAACCTTTGTTCTTTGATTTGGAAAGTCCTTGTAACTTGGTTGACCGCGAGCTAAGAATCAAAGCGAATTTTTTGTCGCTTCGCCCTATATTTGAGTGCTAGACTTAGCCTTGCGATTACGACCTCATACTCGGCCTCGTGGTTAGTCATATATGGGAATCTTATGGACTAGCAAATTACTTCGCCGGCAGGGACCTCGAGTACGAGTCCTAGTCCGGATCCAGAAGCATTGGATGCGCCATCGGTGTACAGGACCCAAAGGTCTTGTGTTTGAAAAGAATCTTAAGCGGCTTCCTTCTCAGCCTCGAGCATTACCTTTGTGTTAAAGTCTGCAACAAAGTCGGCGAGAACTTGCGACTTTAATGTTGTTCTAGGATGGTATGTGATGTTGTGCTCACATAGCTCGATAGCCCATTTGGACAGCCTCGCCGACAACTGTTGTTTATGTAAAATACTTCTTAAAGGGAAAGTGGTAACGACTGAGATAGGGTGGTACTAGAAATAGGTTCTAAGCTTTCGTGAAGCTACGACCAATACCAGGGCCAATTTTTGGAGGTGTGGGTACCTCATCTCAGCATCGTTAAGTTTTTTACTTATGTAATAAATAGGATATTGCGTACCTTTTCTTTCTCGAACCAGGACCACACTTACTGCTACTTCAGAGACAGCGAGGTAGACGATGAGGTGTTTCCCGGGTTCAGGCTTTGAAAGTAAAGGTGGCGACGACAAATAGGCCTTCAGTTCTCGTATTGCTTACACGCACTCGAGCGTCCACTTGAGGCCTTTATCCTTTTTAAGTACGCTAAAAAATCTATGACATCTATCGGACGACCACGAGATAAATCTTGATAAGGCGGCGATCCGACCAATCAATCTTTGGACTTGCTTATTAGTAGTCAATTGCTCAGGTATCCCGTCGATAGCCTTCATTTGATCTAGGTTGAATTCAATTCCTCGTTATGATACGAAAACCCCAAAAAAATTCCCGAGGCTACGCCGAATGCGTATTTCTTGGGGTTTAGTTTCATCCTTTACTGTCTCAGTATGTCGAAGGCTTCCTTCAAGTGGTTGATGCGGTTTTCTGCCCTCATGAATTTGACCACCATGTCATCGATATATACCTCTATGGTCTTGTCGAGTTGATCTTTGATTATTTTTGTGACCAACCTCTGATAGGTGGCCCCTGCATTCTTCAACACAAACGGCATGACCCTATAACAATATGTTCCCCTGTGGGTGATGAACGTAGTTTTCTCTTAGTCCTCTTCTTCCATGAGTATCTGGTTATAATCTAAATATGCATCTAGGAAACTTAGCAGCTCGTGCCTAGCCATTGCGTCAATGAGTTAGTCAATATGTGGCAATAGGAATGAACCTTTCGGGCATGCTTTATTTAGGTCTGTGAAATCCACACACATCCTCCATTTCTCATTTTTCTTTTTGACCATCACCACGTCCGCTATCCATTTGGGGTACTTCGACTCCCTGATAGAGCCATTTACTAATATCTTCTTTACCTCCTCGTGGACGTCATCATTGATGGCAGGGTTGAACTTTCATCGGAACCGCCTTACTAGGGGATAGAAGGGGTTGATGTTCAATTTGTGTGTAGCAATCTTTTTGTGGATGCTTGGCATATCCGCATGGTTGAAAGCAAACACATCTGCGTTAGTTATTAAGAATTGACTAAATTTACCTGGTTCTCGGAGTTTTCAGCTGATGTAGGCCTTTTTGTTGGGGTCGCAGTGGTCTTATTGAATGGAGTCGAGATCCTCTATAGTTGATTCTGCGGCTTCGATCATTTCGGGATCCATAATGACTTCCCTAGCTCCTTCTTGTGGTGACCTCGACCCCCCTGATTGTTATGCTTCTTTTTCATTATCTTTCTTTTGTTGAGTTGTTGCGCTATCCATGATGATATGGTAGCATTCCCGGGACGTAGGATGTTCCCCTCGTTTGTTGCGCTATCCATGATGGAACGTTGTCTCTAAAGTTATGCCAACGACGAGGACGGGGAGTGTAATTTCTTTCGAAGTACGTTCAACTGCATTGTAATAATCGGTTAATGTGATGCAACATAGGACTATCTTGTCTTCGAGTCTCATCTGGGCGAGGACTCGGGGATGGATGATGCACGCCCCACTCCCATCATCTACCACGATACCTTTAACATTAGTATCTAAAATTCGTAAAGTAATGACTAGAGCATCATTGTGAGGTAAAGTCAAATTGTTGGCATCAGACTCGTCGAAGATGATACTTTTTTCGAGTCTGTCATACCATTCGTGGGTGATCGATCTTTTGAGCTCGTGGGTGCCAGTGAACTTGACGCCATTGATGGAGGCATCGTCGCTGCCACCAATAATCATATTGATGGTACGAGTCGGGCCTTGACGTTCTCGACCTTGGCAAAGGTGTTCCTTCCTTTGTCGCTCAACAGCTCTTTGAGGTGTCCTTGCTGCAACATGTTCACTACCTCTTGCCTTAGGGCGGTGAATTCTGTTGTTTTATGTCCGCGTTCCATGTGGAATTCTCCAAGGGCGTTGGGTTTCCTAGTGCTCGGATCAAACCTCATTTTTGGTGGCTACTTCACCTTTGTTCTGAGCTTCTCAAGGGCGTGGACTACCTCTGTAGGTGAAACACAAAAATTGTGAGCAAATAACAAAGGGGCATACCTCTCTTGTTTCTGTGAGGCCCCGTCCTCGGCCTAGACAGGCCATCGTCATAGTGAATGGGATGTCATTCCCTGTTTGGCCGTGAGACTGGTGATCCCTCTTCATGTTATCTCTTCGTACTTTCTTGGGCGCGGTTTGTACCGAGATGAGTCTTCGAGTTGGTCCGTTGTGGTCGTCATTATCTACTCAAACCTCGGCACAATAAGCATTATGGATTTCATCCAAAGTGGTTGGAGGATACTTCATCAATCGGCTTAGCAGCTTTCTGGTCACTCTTAAACCCTCTCTACTCAACCCATTCTGAAAGGCTGTGACAGTCATCCCCTCGGACACATTGGGTAAGTCCATCCTTACCCTGTTGAATCGGGTGAAGAAGTCCTTCAGTCCCTCTCCTAAGGATTGCTTGATGGCAAAGATGTCGTTTACTCCCGGCTTGTGCCATCAAAAACTTGTCGGCCATTTTCTTCGAACATTTCTATGAAGCGGGCTAGTAGCTGTGAATACCGTGTTTATGCCCCTCCAGTGAGGGTTATGCCGAATTTCTTCAGCAAAATGGAGGACACATGTTCCTTGGTGAGGTCGTTGCCCTTCACGGCGGTGAAATAATGATTCACATGGTCTTCGGGGTCGGTTTACCCATTGTATATTCTGAGATACGGTTGCATTTTGAAGGTCTTTGGTGTGGCATATGGGGCTGCTTCCTCGCTATGCGGCTGTTCTACGAACCTGTCGGCGTCTTTTTTTTATAGAAACTTAAGGGCGCCCGATATATTAACTACTTGATCCTGGTGCTCTTTCATTTGGTCTTTGAGCATCTTGTTCTCATTCTCCATTTCTTCCATTCTTTTCAAAACAGCAGCGAGGACGATGTCTCCTACACTCTCAATAACATTATGAGTTATACCTGGAGTTGGGGGATCTAGTTAATCGCCATGTTCGTCCCCTCGCTGTACTATGTGGGCTTTTGTGGTTTCTATGGTCATGTATGGAGCTTGTTTGTTGAGAACTCTTACTAGGGTACAGTTAGCCATGCTTCGAGGAGCTTTTTCATGGTGGGTGGCATCCCTTCTCCTATAGACGTGGAAGCTCATTTCCCATTTGGTTTCATTGTACTGCAATAAGGGGGAGGCAACCTCTCACACCTGGGGGAGGTAGTGGGCATCCCATCCTCGCCCTTTGTTTCATAGCTCTCGTTGATGGCATTCATGAGGTTACAGGGAACGTCATTTGTTGCCCTAGTCCAGTCTCCTTGGTTACCTGGCATGGAAATTCTTGTACGTGCAGAGAGGAGGAAAAACTTTTTGGCTCGTAAGGTTAGCAAGTCATGTGAGTTGTAGATCTAATGGAAACTAAAAGATTAGCTAAGAGATTCCCACGGACGACGCCAAACTGTTTGACCCAAAATTTGGATTTAGGTTTAAACAATTAGATTTTCTTAACAAAATTGAGTTAATCTTAGCCAATAATAATATCCACTAGATTATTCTCGTGGCAGAATGTCACAAAATCTATGGTAACAGTGATGGATGTATAATGATAAACAACACTTAATGGCACATATATGAAGTGAATAGCATTAAATAGCAATAAATGGTGTGTAATGATATTTATGTAAATAAATGTAATAGAAATGACCGAAAAAGAGGATGAAGTCGTGTAATATTCCCTCCGACAATGATGAATGATTGATGAGCCTTTGAATATCCGGGTTCTCCTTGGATCGTGGGAGAAAAGCTAGGCAGGGATCTCAAGAAAAATGTGTCTTTTGTATGTATGTAATAAAGCAAGAATCTCAAAAAAATGTCAAAGTGTTGTTCTTTTACAAATAAATCTCCAATCCCTCCTATAACTATGTCTCTTTTTACTTATAATGGGACATGTGCCATAAAAATCTAATAGTATAGATTCTGGGAATATTCTGTTTAAAAGTCAGATCAACAAAACTAGCCGTTACTGCTCCGTTTAAGGAGGGTACTCGTCCTCGACCTCGATATCTGTTGACTCACTTCGACCTAGTCCTTATCTTTCGTCAGATCACTTTGGCTTCGAACCTGTCTTCTGTTGAAATCATACTGATGACATGTGGCAGCCTTCCAAGACTCTCCTAGCTAGTGCTAATGTGGATTAAATATAATTAGGATAATTTTTAGCCTATACACCCTCCTCATTTATTCGGGCTTTAAGACCAGGAATGTGAGCAACCCTATATGGTGGAGTTTTACTCTACTATAATTAAAAGATACTCCCTTTGGAAGAGCTAAAGAAATATTAGCCAATTTTTTTCATGAATATTGGCCTAATTTATGGACCGTTAACTAATCTAGCTCGGTCCAGTGCCTGATAATACATGGGATGTATTCTTCCTAACTACTTGATCTAATAGTTCATGTGAAAGGGATGCTGCCTTTTCCTTTTGCTTTTTCCTTCGGCAGCTGCACTAGTGTAGGTTTTCCACTAGCAGAAATTATGACATAGGTTTTGCTAGATTCACATTTTGATTCTTCTTGACGTATCAGTATAAAGATTTTTAGTTATCAATGATGTTATTAAACTTAAATTCCCAATATAATTATATGGCAGGTTAGCCTTAATCTCAATATTTATTTGTAATTCAACAGCATACCAAGCAAAAATCATACAATAAGCTTTTTCGGCATAGACCTGTTTTAAGGTTCCTCCGAGCTATTTTATTACAGTTTTTTTCATTATCTTCGTCTTTAGTCGAAGTTATTTCTTTTATAATACTTCCTCCGTTTCATATTAAAGGAGGTACTTTCCTTTTTAGTCTGTTCCAAAATAAATGACACATTTCTAAATTTGAAAATAATACAACTTTAAACTCCTCATTTTACCCATTTTACCCCTAATGAGAATATTTTATAACCACACAAAAGTCATGGCTCCACAAAGCTTTACCCCTTAAGCTTTTAAGACCACAAATTTCAAAAGTCTTTCTTTTTTTCCTTAAACTCTGTATCGAGTCAAACTAACTCATTTAATTTGAAACAGAGAGAGTACCTTATTTAGACAAAAGAAAATGTTGAGGTGGACCAAATAGTTCTCACGTGCCAGCAAATTAATTATTTGGGCATAACGCATACATAACAACCACCAAACATGTTACAAGGTCGGTAGGTTCAATTACGACGTGGCTTTTCAGTTACTACAAACCATTCCCTTTAATTCCTCTATTTTTGGTTTTCTCGCCGATGTTCGATATTTGCTTTGGGGGCCGACTAAATTCGCATTCGCGCTGGAAAATCTCATACTTGAAGTAAAACGTTCTCTAACAAAAACGACTTCATACATAGGACTCAAACCCAAGACTTCTGATCAAGGATGAAGGGTACGTACTTACCACTCCACTACATCCTTTATCGATTCTTTAATCCCTCTTTAGTTATATGCCATCTACTTGCAACTTGCTAAACAAAATCTATAGTGCTTTATATATAGTTTTTCTATATAACTACGTACGGAGAATGGAAGAAAGAGCTATATTTTTTCCCTTGTTTTTATACTTTTATGGTGTGATGGACCTTGAAGGATCGGATTTTTTTGGTAATAAGAGAGGAATTTTCGAATTAACACATTGCACCTAAGTTGTTACATACCACGAAGTTACAATTATTATGTAATATACTTCAATTAATTCTGAGCCATTTGATTATATTCTCTCGTCCCAAAAGAATGATAGTATTACATACGAGAAGTCCAACCAGTTTTTCTTTAATTACGATAACTTTAAATAATCTTTAAGAAATTATTTTCTCTAGAAAATAAAGGAAGCTTTCTTTTCATAGAAAAGACTAATTACTGTATCATATATTTCTAATACCTTATTGGATTTTTCCGGAATTATTATATGTGGGTAGTTGGTAGATATTATTTGAAGATGGGCAAATGTTACAGTAGGAGAAAATTAAAAATGAAACCCTTAATTTGGTTGTTACAAGGTGATACAGCTGGTGCATTAAAGAGATGTAGGCTCAATAGCAAACACTGCCAGCTTAGTTCCCCAGCATTTGCTTCTTACTAAAACTAATTATCTGAGTACTCAACTTCATTAAAGAGGAATTAATCCACTCGACCATTAGTTTTAGTCAGTCAAAATACAGAGTAGATGAGCTAGGTCTATAGTGTAACACGTTTCGAGGTCAAGAAGCTCGTAGCTTTCATGTGTTTTACATATACTCCCTCCGGTCCAAAATAAGTGATTTTTTAGCTGTTTTCACACAGATTAAAAGAAATTCACCTTTTAGCATTAATTAGCAATGAAATTGACCATATTAACCTTTGTTATCTCTTCACATAAACATTACTAACGCATACTCCAACACTATTTACTCCAAGGGCAATGTAGGAAAAAATAATTAATTCATTCTTGAAATCTGAAAAAATAGGTTATTTTGGACCACAAAAAAAGGGCCAAAAAATCACTTATTTTGGACCGGAGAGAGTAAGATGTTATGAATTCAGTTCTAGCTGCTATATATGTACTCCCTCCGTTCACTTTTACTTGGCACGTTTAACTTTTCACGCCCTTTAAGAGATAATAAATAAAGTGCACCATATTAATTGATGCATAATTTATTGGATTTGAGAAAATGATTTGATATGACTAATAAATACTGTGGGTATAACAGGAAAAAAAATTATCTTCTCTTGATATGCGTAAAGTGACAAGTAAAAATAAAAATTTATCTTTGGTATACATGTCAAGTAAAAGTGAACGGAGGGAATACGTTGTAACATTTTAGAGCCCGTTTGGACATGAGATTTTTTTTTTTTTTGGAATATTTTTTTTTAAAATCAGTGTTTAATTTAGCCAAAAAATTCCAATTTTCACTTGAAGATGAATTTTGGAATTTTTCAAAACTTTAAAAAACTCCAAAAAGCTATTTTTTTCAAAATTTTCCTCAGATTACTCACAAAACTTCAAAAAACAACTCAAAATTATATTCATGTCCAAACACAACTCTAATTTTCAAATATCATTTTTACTTGAAATTTATTTTTTTTACATTTTTCTTGGAGTTTTACAATTCTTATGTCCAAACACCCACTTAGTCACCAAAATCTTAGAAAAGTGTAGTCGATTTTTGGGGAAAATAAGACTCCCTCCGGTCCACTTTAATTAATTTTTTTGCCTTTTTTGTGGTTCACAATACTTGATTTTTTCAAATATCAAAAAAGAATTAATAACTTCTTTTTTTCAAAGTTGTTGTTGGAGTAAAGAGCTTATATGGTCCAATATATCACTTACCAACTAATATATGGTCCAATAAATTAGCATACCTTTGTTTAGTTCTCTATCTCTCATATATCTGTGGCTAAACTGTAGTAGTTCTGGTATTACAGGTTGTCCTAATTAACTCTAATTCTTTTGCACCCTAAACCATTTATTCAAGAAATCCAGCAACAAAGATGTAAATCTGGCGGCTGAAATAAGTGAAGGGGCATTCCTCTAAACCTGCAGATGGCAGGGAGCCAGGGATGTGGAAACTTCAAATACTAATAAGCCATTTTTTCAACCTCACTGTATTATTTTCCTTCTATTTTAGCCATATATACACGTGACGTTTTACCTTTATCTAAACCCAAAGGACAAAGTGACGTGGTGTCTGTTGAAAGATAACAGGCAGGGGCGAAAGGAGGATTTTAACTTTATGAGTTCTGGATTTTTGGATTACGACTTTAAATGTTAATGATTGAGTTCTAGATTTAATATTTATAGATATTTCATGAATTCAAAATACCAAATATACTGTTTGAACAAAAGTTACTGGGTTCGATCGTACCCGTAGGGCGACTTGTGCCTCCGCCCCCGAAAACATCCATGAAAAAATGATACTAAAAGAAAATAAGGAAAACTGCTTCTTACCTATAAATGAAAATTTTCTGATCCTTTCAGTTATAGATATCAAGGGACCGCTATGCTCTCCTATTCCATTTTAAGTGTCTTTCTGTAAAGTTTTAACAGTCCAATAAGAAAACATTAAGCATAACGTATAATTTATCAAATTACTTTTATTTATTTCTTGAGAAAATACCCACAATTCAATTCAGAAAATATCTTCTTTTTTATTTTTACCCGTATCTTAGCTTGCACAAATTGATGCTCTGTACTCTGTAGTCTGTACTGTGAGGATTTGGGAGATTTAGGGTTCCTGATCTTGCGCGTGAGTCTTAATGGAACCTAAGGGCTCATTTGGTACGAGAGATAAGAGATAATTAATTGGGTGATTAAATCTAAGATAAGTTTATTCCACGTTTGATTGTGATAAAGTCGTGGTATAACTAATCCCGAAATTAGTTATCTGGAGATTGTAGTACTTTTTATCCCTATGGAAGAGTGGAATAACTAATCGCAAAATAACTAATTTCGGAATAATTAATTATGGGATGACTAGTTTTTCGACCAAACTACCACTGAATTGAAGGTCTTTATTACACTGCGGTCACACAGCTCAACTTGCATTGAATTGATTAAAACCGAGAAGCCTAGCTATTAATTTTTCTTTTTCTTTTTTCCTTCAAGTACCCGTGGTTCAAAATTCACTAACTTTTTTTTTTTTGGTGCAACAAAATTCACTGACTTGACTAATTTATTCGAATTTTAACCGCAGATAGTTCGCACAAGAGGTTTTAGTGTTCCCTAAAAAAATGTATTATCAATCTTATAGCTTGAATTCAAAATCTCTAATTAGAAATACTAAAAAAAAATTATCATTCCACCACACCCATTTTCGCTAGTGCGCAAAGTTACATCATTACTACCATAGAGCATAGACCATTCACTTATTCATGACCCATTTATTTTGAATTTGAAATCGTTTTATAGATGTACTCCCTCCGTACTCTTGTTCATTATGCTAAAAATATATTTTTATTTATACTTGTCTAAAGGGCAGTCTTACCCTGCATTTCTGCAAGAGGTTGTTTCCACGGCTCGAAGTCGTGACCTCCTGGTCACATGGCAGCAACTTTACCAGTTACGTCTAGACTCCCCTTCTCACTTTTACTTGTCTATATTAGCAAATCAAGAGAAAGATAAATTTTTTTCTTGTTTTACCCTTATCGTTAATTACCTATTTTCAAAATTATTTCCCAAGATTTTTTGAAATGCTATCATTATTAAAGGTTATATGATAAAATATATACGTCAATTATTATTAAATTCTTAAGGGGTGTGAAAAATCTAAAGTGGACAAGTAAATATGAACGGAGGAGTAGTTTAGTAATAAACTTCTAGCCTGGCCAAATATAAGAATCAAGTCTGGAAATGAATTTGACTTCTTAGCTCAACCTACAGTTAGGGGGAAGCTATAGCTCAAGTTCGCCAATTTCAATAATTTTGATCCAAACTTAGTATTTATTTTAAAAAATTCATTTAATATATACAAAATTATTAATTTAAATTCCATTAACAAAAACTAAAATCTTGAACTCATGGGTTTCAAACCCCGACTAGTCAATATATAACCGCGTAAAAGAGGCTAGATTGTCAAATAAATTACGATGTAATACAAGGAATTAATTTGAGTTATTAGCTCTACCAACCGTTAAGTAACAAATTTAATTTAAAAAAAGCCAGAGTGTCAAGTGCACGTGGTGTCTAACCTCTACCGGAACAATAAAACCAAAATACAGATCATCCCACGCTCACTTTGGCCATTAATAACGGGATTTTGCTTTTAATTTCATCTTCAATTTTTCCCCAAACAGCTGGATTTATTCGCGGATCCAGTCCCCTTCAACTTTTGCCTCCCACATTAATTTTCTATCTCCCCCTCGTGCGTTTCTTTTCCGCGTTGTCTCCCTTTATATAAACTCTCCTCATCACAATTCACTTAACTTCATAAATTCTCAGTTTTTTCTTTCTAACTATTCCATTTTCTAACCGAGTAAATTATGAATCCAAGAATGGTTGCTGGTTTTCGAAGATCTCTTTCTTTCAACTATCCAAACCATTCAAACAAGCCAAACAAAAAAGCTTTTCACGTTCGATCCACTAGTCTTCCATGTGATCGATCCCATCCTTTGATTGCTCAGCTCAAAGATGGGCTCAACGAGCTCAAAACATGGGCTTCCAAGCCCGAAACCCGCACCTCTGCATGGCTCTGTGATGGCTTAACACAACTCAAAATCGTTCACGAATCCCTCGACGATCTCCTCCAACTTCCTCAAACCCGTGAGTCTCTCCATAACCACTCCGAACTTGTCGAGAAGCTTCTAGAAGATTTCCTTGGCTTCGTCGACGTCTATGGAATCTTCCAAACATTAATTCTCACCCTCAAGGAAGAGCATTCAGCTGCACAAGTTGCTTTAAGACGTAAAGATGAATCCAAGATTGCTTCCTACGTCAAAGCTCTAAGAAAATTAGCAAAAGAAATGAACAAACTCGTGTCCAACATGCAATATTGTATAGGAAAATATGTCCTTGTCCTACCACAACAATCTATAGAAGATACAGAGCTAGTAGAAGTATTGAAAGACGTTATAGAAGTGACTGTACTAGTTTCAGTTGCGCTTTTTAATGGGCTTTCTGTGTCAATGTCATCGACAAAATCATCTTGTTCTTGGTTGGCAAAGAAAACGAAGAAAGTGAAATTGGATGAAGGGATTGAAGAGTTTTCAAAAATGAGTTTGTTGAGAAAGAAAATGGAAAGTGAAGAGGTGAAGATGGTTTCTAAAAAAATGCATGAATTGGAAGATTGCATTGGTGGGATTGAAATTTGTGGGCAGAAAGTATTTAGGAGTTTAATTAACGCTAGGGTTTCATTGCTCAATGTATACACGCAGTAGAGGAAGAAAATTGAGATAATGCATAGATATTGTAAATTTTCCTCTAATCTTTTTCCTTGTTTTTTTTTTCGGTTTTAAACTTTGTATAATTTAATTGGGGAAAAGGAAAAGGCATAAAATGCTTCCTGAGGATTGAATAGTACTAGAGTACAGTTTTAGTTGTACAGATTTTATAGGAAAGTAAACTTTACACAGGTGATATAAAGTCTACAACTTATTAATTTCATCTCTCTGAGAATTTGATTGAGTTTAATTTCTTTAGCTCTTACGTGTCATTGCCATTTTGTTTTGTCATCTTACGTGTCATTGCCTGTTTGTTTTACACGACTTTTGAACAATACGATTATACGAACTTTAATTCTCACCAAAAAAAATAGAGAGAAAGAAAGGGCAATGTTATTCAACCTTTTCTTAATTTTTTACTTTTTCTAGACATGAAAACAATTCATATAGCCCGTTTGATCAAGCTGGAAAAATCAAAAGGTTGTTTGGCTAAGCTTTATAAGCTGGTCAAATTGGCTTATAAGCACCTTTTAGCTTATATACGCGTTTGGTAAACACCCAAAGTGCTTATAAGCCAAGTGCTTATAAGCTAAAATCAGTCATAAGTCATAAGCTGGTCACCCCAAACTTATGACTTTTCAGCTTATAAGCACTTCTAGTTTGACCAAAATTTTTACTAGTTTATCCTAATAATATTTTCTAATTCACAAAATACTTTTCCCAAAATAAATTTCTTGACTTTCTCTTCATTCCATATTCGTTGTTAATTCTTTTCTTTACAAAGAAATTTTTCATTTATCATTTTTTGAAAAAAAATCTATGGTATTTTAGTCATTTTAACAAAAGAATAACTTATCAGTACTTTTTAATCAAACACATCAACTGCTTATTATCAGTTTCAACACTTCTATCCAAACACGTAAATGTTTATTTTAAAAATTAGTTGCACCACTTAGAAAAGCTTTTCAACACTTAAAACTTATCGGCTATTTACAATCAGCTAATCCAAACGGCCTCTCAACTTTTTTTGAGAAGTGCTTTTTTTAAAAATACTTTTGGTGAGAAACAGTTTGGAAAGAAGCTACTTTTTTCTTCTTTTGCTTCTATTCAAAAGCATTTTTTTTCTTCCAAAAGCCTGGCCAAACACTTCAAATTTGGCAAAAAAACATTATTTCTTTTTTTTTTTTTTAAAGTATTTTTGAGATTGGAGAAGCTTGGCCAAATAGGGTAATAGACTTCCCGCATCCCAAAAAAATCATGTGTCTAGAATTTTTAAAATGACAAATAATTTGAAACAATTAATTTTAGAAATTACGACAAATAATTTAAGACGGATGGAGTAATTCCTACATTTAATTTTATGGCAACATTACTATTTGAGAAATCAAAGAATTTTTGTATATATCATATTTTATTAATATTTTGAATTATAAGTCATTATAACTTGTTGTATTTTTTATGTAGATTTTTAATATGTAAATTTATATTTTATAGAAACTTTAAAAAATATGTTTAAATTTACTGTCAAAATTAAGAACTTCGACCCTCGTAATCCATGTCTTACCACGTAAATTGAAATTGAGGGAGTAATGTTTTTTTCCTTATGTTCGATAGCCATTTTGAAATACACAAAGGCAAGAAATTGGCGTTATATTTGGTCTTCATTTCCTGAATAAAAATTTCATGAATACGTAGTAAGTTTATTTTGTCGGTCACTTTTTTGGATTTAATATCAATAAAGCATAAAGCTGGAATTATTTAGTAGTCGTGCGATAAAAGAAAATAATAATTATTGAGTAGAAATCAAGTGGTCCATAAACCATAATGTGGATCACGTATGAAATTGAAAGAGGCATTTCCAGACAGGATAAAAAAGAACCTGCTGGCATAGTATATTAATAAACGCGGTCTAACATGCGAACTGGATTATTCATCTGCTACAGAAATATATCGAGAAATGCGTACTTTTAGTCGCTTCCACAAAAATAATAGTCAATAAAATATATATATAAATGTATTATATACAAAATTATATATATATATATATATATATATATATATATATATATATATATATATATATATACTTTCTGACTAGCTAATATAATTAGTTTCAGCCAATCGATCAATTTTGTATTTTGCCCTAAAATAATCTAGAGAAGAAAGCAAAAGGGGAAGTGTGCTAATGAAACAAAGCAACCTGAACATGGGTTTTCCAGGGATAATTGTGCTTTTGGTTCTTACATAATTATCAATTTTAACTGCTCAATTAATAAAATTGTAAATCTTTTTTACTCCTCAGTTACTTACAACTTAATAATAGTTTCCTTTTTAACCATTTTTTTTATTGAATTCTTAAACCATATGATCATACTTGTCCTTAAAGGTGAAGTAAAGTTTCAGGCTACTTTACTCTATATTCTAAGTTGAAAAAACATCATATTTGTAAAAAAACTGGTAATAAAGGGATCAATAACACTCTGTTATTTAAGTTAAATATGTTTAGGCAGATATATAGCATTAGTACCAAATTTAGTAATAATTGGGGGAATAAAGTCGCAAATATCCTCGCATATGATTGAGACTTGAACTGTCTCATTCATCATTCATTAGTTTCTACACATAATAAAATCTATTGCTGAATTCACATAATAATTAAGCAATCATTTCTTCTTTAATTTGCAAGTTGTATAACTTTTTCATGGCAATCTATAATGCAGTACGCTGAGGAATCAAACGTGAATTGGCTTTTGCTTCATTATTTCACAAGTTGCACTTGTTAGAGGTGGTTTGGTTGGGGAAACAATTATCGTGAGATTAATAATGATGAGATTAATTATAATACCGGGATTAGTAGTTGCAGAATTATTTAGTAGATGTATTTTTATTGATAGATATTTGATTTATTGGACCAAAAAAAAAAAAGAAGAGATATACTGGTATAATATCAAACGTGTTTTTAGTTTTATATTAGATAAGTTGGGATAAACTTTTCATTCTAGATTTAACTTTGGATATTTGAAGAACATTGTTAAAAGAACCTCGAAAACTAGGATTTTTTGTTTGTTATTTTGGTGTTTTATCTCGTGACTAATAATTTCGAAATTGTTATTCCACCCGCAATAGATCGTCTCTTGTGGTCCGGCCCTTCCTCGAAACCCGCGCATAGAGGAACTTAGTGCACCGAGCTGCCCTTTTTTTATCCCACCCGTAATATGGGATAAAAATGATACCACCTTTGTAGTATAGATAGTCCCTGAATTTTTAATTCCGAAAGTAAAAATTCTATTAAATCGTAGAATAAATTAATTTCGAATTTAATCCCGAGATTATAATCCTTTATTTCTTAGTCAAAGTACTATCATGTGCATTACTCTAACTACTTTTTATATTCTTGCTGTTCGAACCTGAAACACGTGCTATGGAGGCTCTATAACAAAGTTAAACATAAATATAATTTTGGTCTGTGAATTTATTTTGCTTTTGTCGGGAAAAAAAATACCCAGAAGATACAAAAAATAATAGTAATCGTCGTCGTTATGACTCATGAGCACATGAACTCTAATAATCATATTTCTCTTGGTACAGAAAAAGTTTATTCGTATGGTTGTGTCTGCATTATTATTCATAAAAAACAATAATATTCTTAATCATTTTCAGATGTTAATTAGTTTTAATTATAATTTTTGAACGTTTATACTGCCGGCCAATGACTAGTAATTAGGGAAAACAGTAGTCAACTGACATGTAATAACCGAATTGAATAAGCAGAATGCTCAATCATAAGAATATAGTGAAAAATGTCAGATTTACAATTACGTTCATTTGTGCCAAATGTGAGGCGGGTGGAGCATCGATTTAGTGGATTCAACTAAACTCATCATTTCTAACATGAAATTTAAAATATATATGTATTTGTATGTGTTTTTATGAGTGAAAATCATTAAATTTCAAATAGATATTAATTATAAATTCAATGTAATAACTTTAATAATGGAATCGATCAAGCTCTTACGCTCAACCGACATTATTCTACTATAAGAACATATTTTCTCTCTAAAATTAGTAGAACCTTGGCCTTTCATAGAAGGGATTACAAACAAATATTTTTAGCATTACCCCCTCATCATCAAATTGGTTTAGGGCCAAATATCAATCTTTTTAACAAATAAGGGATCTTTACACAAATAGTCGGTCATATTCATTTTTTACTTTTTATAGTTATATATATAATTTATACATTGATTACGTAATTATATACGTGCTCTATGTAAATTATGCATATATTATACCTCCACCGGTAATTTTTAATTTAAGCGATTTGATGGATGGCCATTTGGGTTAATTCTTCAACAAATAATGTACTAATGGATATGAAAGTTGGATGTTCAGCCCAAGAAAATAGTGTTTCGCTTATTTAGTTTGGGGTTGATATATTCTACATTTAGGAGTTGGACTGGATTTAGGTCTGACATAACCAGACTTTCCGCCAATTGGCGGTGATAGAATTAGACTTGGAGGGTGTTTGGATTGGCTTATTTTAAGGGATTTTTTTACCTCATATAGCAAAGGCTTACACCTTATTTATTTTAAATAAATACCATATAAAAAAATTATATTCTATAAATACCTTTTAATGTCTATAGCAAAATATCTAATTTTGGTTACCTCCTACCCCTAAGCCACTAAATACGCTATTCAGTTACACTATTTTCTTTCTCCCTCTACTTTGATACATGCCATTCTCTTCCCCCCATTCCCTGAAAACACAATGCTCAATCTCAATCCAACGAGAAACCCTAGCTCTCCCTTGGTGGTAAGACCTAGTTGTGTTCCTGGAATTAGAGAATCGTTTGATGGAAGTAACCTTGAACTCTACACTTCGCATTCCTCCTCTTACGAGAAATAGATCACCCTTCCTCACTGGTCGATATGCTTCAAGGAAATAGGGTTTCAAGTAAGCATCAAAAAGATTCCCAGTAACCCCTTCAATGGTGTCATCAATGGGAATCCATTGAAACCTTTCCATGTGTTAACGGCGTCATCCGTAACTTTTCAATCAAATTAGAAGCCCTGGTATTCAATTTATCGCGACGAAGAATAAGATTTCTGTTAATATATTATTTTCAACGTATCACGTTGTATTTTCATGTATTTCATTGTGTCACACCTCCTTTTTACACACCACCCCGGAGGATAGTATATAAGGGAGTTTTTCCAATTTAAGTGACATTATTTGAAATGGGATTATTTATTATTTTGCCGCCGAGCTTATCAGCCGTGCATCCAGTGTTTCATGTGTCCATGCTTCGGAGGTATCACGGCAACCTAGCCCACGTGTTAGATTTCAGCACTGTCCAGTTGGACAAGGACTTGTCTTATGAGGAGGAGCCTGTGGCTATTCTAGACCGGCAGGTTCGTCAGTTGAGGTCGAAGAGTTTCCCTTCTGTTCGTGTCCAGTGGAGAGGTCAGCCTCCTAAGGCATCGACCTGGGAGTCTGAGTCTGATATGCGGAGCCGTTATCCTCATCTTTTCCCCGACTCGGGTACTTCTTTCTTCTGTCCGTTCGAGGACGAACGGTTGTTTTAGAGGTGGAGAATGTGACGACCCAAAGAGGTCATCACCTGTTTTTAATTAAATTCTGTGTCTCCGAGGCCTTGAAAACCTCATTTAGAGCCGCCTCGATTTACGTGCGCAGTCCGGGCGCGTAGTCGGAAAGCTTAAATATGAAATTCTGTGAAAAATGCTAAGTTTTGATGTTAAAATGAATAAATTTGACCTTGGTCAACGTTTTGGGTAAACGGACCCGGACCCGTAATTTGACGGTCCCGCAGGGTCCGTAGGAAAATATGGGACGTGGGCGTATGCCCGAAATCGAATTCCGAGGTCCCAAGCCCGAGAAATGAATTTTTTAGTAAAATTGTTTAAGGAAGTTGGAAATGAAATCTGATTAGAAAGCGATGGTATCGGGCCCGTATTTTGGTTCCGGCGCCCGGTACAGATCTTATATATGTTTTAAGTCCTTCATGTAAAATTTGGTTGAAAACGGACATCTTTTGACGTGATTCAGACCTAAATTGGAAAATTTGATGTTTAATGAAGTTTGAAAGAATTCATGGATTTTGAGGTTTGATTCGATGTTTATGATGTTATCTTGGCGATTTGATCGCACGAATAAGTCCGTAGGATGTTTTTGAGGTGTTGTGTATATTTGGTTTGGAGCCCCGAGGGCTCGGGTGAGTTTTGGATAGGCCACGGGGTGCATTTTGAACTTAAAAATTTGCTGGTGTGTTCAGGCCTGCAGGCTTTGCAAATGCGAAGCCTGGCTCGCAAATGCGAGCTCGCAAATGCGAAGGCTGGATCGCAAATGCGAAGCCAGCCCAGGCCACTCTTTCTCGCAAATGCGAGCTGACTTCTCGCAAATGCGAAGTCGCAATTGCGACTACGACTTCGCAAATGCAAAAGCTGGGAAATTATGAAGGGTTCGCAAATGCGAACCCTGTTTCGCATTTCCCACATCTGCAGAGATCGGGGTTCGCAATTGCGAACCCCTGTTCGCATTTCCCATATCAGAGACCTGCAATTTTCTATACTTAGCCGATTTTTAAGTCATTTTTACACTATTTTCAAAACACAACTCCTTTGGGCGATTTTTCCAAGAACAATCTTCTTCCAAATCAATCGTAAGTTAGTTTTTACTCATTTCTCTCAATCATTAACATCTTTTAACATGATTTCAACCTAAAATTAAAGATTTTCATGGGGGAAATTGAGTGTTTTGGGTAGAACCTAGGTTTTTCAAAAATTGGGGATTTGGACCTCGATTTGAGGTCCGATTTCAAAACAAATTATATATTTGAGTTCGTGGGGGAATGGGTAATCAGGTTTTGGTTCGAACCTCGGGTTTTGACCACGTGAGCCTGGGGTCGATTTTTGACTTTTTGGGTAAAACTTTGGAAAACTCATTTTCATGCATTGGGGTTGATTCATTTAGTGTTTATTGATGTAATTAAGTAATTTATGATTAGATACGAGCGAATTGGCGGTGGAATCAAGGGGTAAAGCTATAATTGAGACTTGAGTTTGTTCAAGGCATCGAGGTAAGTGTTTGGTCTAACCTTAGCTTGAGGGATTAGGAGTTGAGTCCTATTTGCTATGTGGTATTAGTCGTGTACGACGTATAGGCATGGTGACGAGTATCTATACGTTGGTGTCTAGCATGACCTTGAGTCTTTATATTGTGAATATCTTGATTTCATTGTATTCTTCATGCCTTGGTGATGATTTCTAGTTGTGGTGAAAAGTTTGCGAAAGGAATTGAGACCTTTGAACATCTTGGAGCATTGGCTCGAGTTATATTGTGAATTGTGAAAGTATATGAGATGATTGAACCCTTTGGAGAATTGGCTCAAGTGGTAAAGCGAGTTATGAAGTAAATTTGAAAGATAGAGAAAGAGTTATTGAAATGTTCCCTTGCCGGGATTTAATTGCTTAATTGTTGTTCCCTTGCCGGGATTTAATTGTTTAATTGTTGCTCCCTTGCCGGGATTCCTATATGTTCTTGTTTATTTCCCTTGCCCTTGTTTGTGATTGTTGTTTGGGTGAGGATGAGTGTTAATGCACGAAGGGTGATGCCGTGCATTGTTTTCTTTGGTGAGGAAAGAGAGTAAAAGCACGAAGGGTGATGCCGTGCCGCACGATGTACCATTCCGTGCCAATTCTATTGATTATATGTGAGGAAAGAGAGTAAAAGCACGAAGGGTGATGCCGTGCACATTTTATTATTCTAATTGCTTTGGTGAGGAAAGAGAGTAAAAGCACGAAGGGTGATGTCGTGCACGTTTTCATTATATTATTGCTTGGTGAGGACAAGAGTAAAAGCACGAAGGGTGATGCCATGCACTTGTTTGATTTCTGCTTCTTGTTGGCATTGTAGTTATTTTCTTCCTTTCCTTACTTGGTTCTTTATTCGGAACTGTTATCTCCCCGCAACATATTTCCCCCTCACATCCTTATTTGTTTATTTCTGCTGTGTTTTCGCTGTATATTATATAATTGCACAGGTTTATGTGGTAGTCTTATCTAGCCTCGTCACTACTTCGCCGGGATTAGGCTAGGGACTTACCAGCACATGGGGTCGGTTGTGCTGATACTACACTCTGTGCTCTTTTGCACACATCCAGGTCCCGGAGTAGCATTTGGTCATCAGCAGTAGATTGGGAGCTATCCTTCAGTCCGAGACTCCGAGGTAGCCCTGCTGGCGTTCGCAAGCCCGGCGTCTCTTCTTTCAATTTTTATGTTCTGTTGTCATTTGTACTCAAGACAGACTATGTTATTTTCTTTCAAACACTTATTTGTAGTAATTCTAGACAGTCCGTAGATATTGTGACACCAGGTTCTGGTTAGAGGCACGTGTTGGTGTTTAGGATGTTTTGGTTTTATATTTTATTTAAGACTTCCGCCAAATTTCATATTCCGCTGTAATTTATTTGTTTATTTCCGTTAATTTAATTGGTTAAAAAGGAATTAAAAACAAAAAGAGTTAATGATTTCTAAGCTCGTGGCTTGCCTAGCTTCTACGAGTAGGCGCCATCACGACTTTCGAGGGTGGAAAATTCGGGCCGTGACAACAGGACACTTACATGTATTGTTTTAAGCCTCAGGGAAGCCGTCGACGTTAGCCACAACATCCTCAATTCTTACATAAAAGAAGTCAAGCCAGAACAAGCGACTGGCCTTCTCATCCATCTTTACCACCAAGCACCTGCCTCCACGGTGCGAAGGTTTAGGATCGTTCCCCTATAGAAGCTAGGGACGAACAGGTGCAAAATGTTGCAACGTCAGTTCGACCTCAACCAGCTCGGCAAATTTGATCAACATTCTGATAACTTTGTAGACGTACGGTGCAAGCTGAGTAGGGAAAATGCCTAGTAGCGTCAAAATTCTTCCACCGACGAAAGAAGAGGGAATGATTAACCACGAGTGTCGCACCTCCTTTTTTTACTTATACCCACAGGAAGGGTATAATAAGGGAGTTTTTTCCAACTTAAAGTGACAATCGAAACGGGATTTATTTATTTAAAGAATTCAGAGTCGCCACTTGGGATAATTATGGTGTCCCAAGTCACCGGTTCAAATACCGAATCGAGGAGAACATGGACTCTGTACTACAGTCCGCGAACACAAAAATCCGGGTAAGGAATTCTGTTAACCCGGGAGAAGGTGTTAGGCATTCCCGGATTCCGTGGTTCTATCACGGTCGCTCAACTGTTATAATAGCCTATTATCTTATTTTAAAACACTTTAAACCTATGTGCATTTTTAACTTTATAACCGTTTTTATTTATTTTAGAGGAAGATTGCAACGTCATTTAAAATATGTCTTGAACCGCGTCACATAAATGCACCCGCAGTCCGCAACACATTTTATATAACATTGTTGAGATTTGGATTTGGGTCACATAAATGCGCACCCGAGTTTAGGAAGGTAAATTATTAAAATAACGCGCCTAAAGCAACTACGCGTTTGCAACTTTGCGAGGCCCATGAAAATTCGCTAAATGGCACGCCTCGATTTCTAAGGATAAACCAGATTAATTAAATGAGGGCCGTGCATTAAAGACTTTTGTTTGGCACGACACGCCTCGAATTATTCTAACCAAAAGGTTTCTAGATTAAATTGTGAGGGCCATGAATGTTCATTTAGCTAATATGGCACACCTCCAATCCATTTTTTTTAAAAAGAAAACCAACTAATTAACGAAGCAAGTCTTAAGAGACTATAATTATTCTAAACTAAAACCCATACTTAAATCAACTTAACAAACGGATTGACATTATTGGAGGTCCGATCCATTCCAAGCCTTGTGCTCGAAATGTAACCCAACAGCCCATACCAACAGGCTGCTGATTTCTTAGTGGCTTAGACTAAGCCCAAGGAAGCCCAATTTGAAAGCATAGTGTTACCGCACCGCTGGGACTCAGGATCGAGTCAATGCAGTGGCACAAAATAACATACATGCGAGTTTGGAATTAACACTGATTCCCATGGACAGTTACACGGAATTTTAACAAAGACTTGATTTCGAAAGCAATTTTGAAAATCCAATTTTAGCAACTCAGCAGTAGGCAGCTTTAACTTTTAAATCTTCAAATGACTTGAAATAAGGTGCTAATGGAGCCTATTTTACACAAGCAGACCAATAACTTACCATTTTTAGCAAACTTAAACATAATTCCACACCATATGTCACCAACTGATCCCAACCCAAAGCTAAACAAAGTCCAAAATACCTAGCAAATCAATATTAAACTTCTGCAACTATAATATTAAAGAACCTCTAACACAAATTCAAACTTACTTAAGGGCTAAAGTCCATAGTTCACCCAGTATTACAAAGCAGGTTTAAGGCTAAACAACCAAGAGTAAACATGATGAAGGGGAGATCAAACTACTCTACAAATCTGATGATTTCCAAGAAAAGCATGAATGACATTTCAGAAACAAAGAAAAAGGCAGAAAGTATGGCTAAGCTACAAACGAAAAACTTAATGCCACGCTTCAAAATTCCCCTTTCATTTTATTCTTCAACTTGAGCATCACATTAGGTAAAGTTTAAGAACATGTACCTGGGAATAAAAAGAGAAACAAAAGGTGAAGAATCAGTAAGGAGCAACGGCAGTAGAGATCAATTTGGCATCAGTGATGAAACAATGATCTTAAACAGCAGGTCAAATCACACTTTAAGGACCCACAACTCAATCCATTTCAACCCAAGTGCACGAATTTGATTTTTTCCCCCCGGTAATTTTGACTAACTCATGAAGATCATAAGACCAAAAACCCAACAGAATTTTTGAGGAATTTCTCACAAAGAAATGCAGAGAGATCAGTGTATTTTTTAGAGTTTTTCTCACAGAACTCAACCATTTTTAAATTTTTCAGAAATTTCAGTCTCTCCAATTCTGATCTCCCCTGATTTTTACTATAACCAGCCTTATATAGAGGACCCTAGGGCTGCAGAAATGAGTTCATAGTTTTGCCAATTACCCCTTCCCCAATTTTCCTTTTGTTCATTTAACACCCTAAATTTAAAACCAATTACTGAACTACCCTCCTTCCCCCCTTTCCTGGAAGCTTCCCAGTCAGTTATAGCAAGATTTCCTCAACTTAAAATCCTAAATCACCCTCCAATACCCCTGTTATTACCCCCTGAAACTTCATGGGTCAACTTGACCCAAGGACTTAATTGGATGAAACGGGCTGCCTTTCTTTGTTGCAAATGGGTCTGAAACCCACAACCCAAACGACTTAATTCAAAGCCTTCTGTAAGCTACAGAAGAACACACACATTTGATACAGACGTTTTAAAAAGAATCTGAACTTAGCAATTGATTATTTAAACAAATAAGCAGGGAAGTTAATTAAACTATTTAAACTAATTAACAAACTAAAGCGATTTCAGACAAACAAAATAATAAAAAAAAGACTCTGAAAACAAACAATTTTTCTTTAAAAAAAATACTTAAGAAACTAGTCTTAAAACAGAGTTTCAACAATCGATTTTTCCTTTAATAAAACTCAGAGATCAAAATGGACTTGTTCTTTTGAAGAAGAGGATAAAAAGAAGAAGGAAAATTTTGACAAAATCAGGAAGCTCCAAAGCAAGAGGGTGAGAGGATGAAGAAGAAAAAAGAAAAAGGAAGAGCAAATACCTAACAAAACGACATGACTGCTCCGAACGGGACGACTTCTCCGATTTAACCCAAAAATGGGTGTCAAATGATTGTTCCCGTCGGGAACAAAACAAATAAAACCCGTTTCGGCTCAAATCGTCCATAACAGCACATGCAAGCCACAGAATCAAAGGCGGAGCGATTTTGGTTTTTGGGACCTCGATCTCTGACCTTAGATTCAAGATTCGACAGGATTTGGGGGGATTCGAGGAAAATGGAATAGAGATTTGGGGAGAGGAGGTGAAGGAGGTTCTATGGTGTTACTCTGGGGGTGGCTGGAGGTGGCGCCGCCAGTGGATGGTAGTGGGAAAAAGGGGCGGTTATTAGGGTTCATGGGGGAGTCTCTTAGAGGTGAGGTTTGAGAGAGACGAGTGAGCTAGGAGGGGGAGGGGGGTCTCATTCGGACACTTTTATATTAATTGAGGGCCCAATTCCCAGCCGTTGATTGAGTGGAAATCAATGGCTTAAATTAACCTTCCCCAAAACGCGGTCGTTTAGTTTTAAAAAGGGGAAGACCGGGTATAGGGTGGATTTTGGGCTGGAAATGGGGCGGGTACTGATGGAGTTCAATTGGGCCTGGTGGGGAGATCTAATTAAAGCCCAAAAAACTCTGATCTCTTTCCTCTCTTTTATTTTTTCCAAATTAATTCTTTTTTATTTCAAACTCTCTTTTCTTTTTCTTTTTTTCAGTTAATTTTTCCAAAATAATACTCAAATAAAACCCAGACTAAATCCTAAATTAAATCAATCCTAACACATTAAATTAATTAACTCTAATTACTATTATTAACTAAAACAAATTGAAGGTCAAACTACCCTAAAATTCAAAATTACAACTAAAATAAACTATTTTTGAGACTTTTTCCACTTTATGAAAATTAATGACTAATTAATTTCTAAAATGCAAAATTGACTCCTACATGCACGTGCACATATATTTTGTATTTTTCACTAATTAAAATGCACATTCTTAAGGGTATGTGAAAAATCTAAGTGGACAAGTTACTCATGACACGGAAGGAGTAGTTAGTAATAAACTTTCTAGCCTGGCCACAATATACGAATCAGTCTGGTAATGAACTTTCTACTTCTTAGCTCAACTTAAGTTAAGGGGAAGCTATAGCTCAAGTTCGCCAATTTCAATAATTTGATCCAACTAATATTATTTTAAAAAATCTATTTAATATATACAAAAATTATTAATTTTAAATTCCACTTAAATCAAATAAACTTAAATCATTGAACTCATGCGTGGTTTCAAACCTCCGACTAGTTCAATATATAACGCGCGTAAAAGAGGCTAGATTGCAAATACAATTACTGAGTGTAATACAAGGAATTAATTTGACGCTTATTATCGCGTCTACCAACGTTAAGTAACAACATTTAATTTTAAAAAAAAAGCCCAGATGTCAAGTAGGCACGTCTGTGTGTCTAACCTCTACCGGAAACATAAACACCAAATACAGATCATCCACGCTCACTTTGGCCGATTAATAACGGATTTTGTTTAATTTTCATCTTCAATTTTTCCCCCTAAACAGTGGATTTATTCGCGGATTCCAGTCCCTTCACTTTTCGCCTCCCGACTTAATTTTCTATCTCCCCCTCCGTGCGTTTTCTTTTCCGCCGCTTGTTCCCTTTATTATAAACTTTCCTCATCACAATTCACTTAACTTCATAAAATTCTATCAGTTTTGTTTCTTTTCTAACCTATTCATTTTCTAACCGAGTAATTAGAATCCTAAGAACAATGGTTGCTAGGCTTTTCGAAGTATGCTCTTTGTTTCAATCATACCAAAACCATTCAAGACAAGGCCAGAACAAAAAAAGCTCTTTCAACGTTCGATCCACTGCTTCCATGTGATCGATCCCACTCCTTTGAGCTTGTCAGGCTCTCAAAGATGGGCTCAACGAAGCTCAAAACATGGGCTTTCCAAGCCCTAAACCCGCATCCCTCTGCATGGCTTCTGTGATGGCTTAACACCAATCAAATGCAGTTCACGAAATCGCTCGAGATCTCCTCCCAACTTCTCAAACCTATCCTCGTCCATTAACTCACCTACCACGGAACTTGTCTGAGAAGCTTCTAGAAGATTTCACTTGGCTTCGTCGACGTCTATATGAATCTTCCAAACTATTTAATTCTCTCACCCTCAAGGAAAGAGCATTCAGCCTGCACAAGGTGTGGCTTTAAGGACGCTAAGAGTGAATCCAATGATTGCTTCCTACCCGTCTAAAGCTCTAAGTAAAGATTAGTCAAAAGACAATGACAACTCGTGTCCCAAACATTGCAATATTGTATAGGAACATATGTCCTTGTCCTACCACAAACAATCTATAGGAAGATACAAGCTAGCTAGTAGAAGTATTGTAAAGACGTTTATAGAAAGTGGACTGTACTAGTTTCAGTTGCGCTTTTAAATGGGCTTTCTGTGTCAATGTCATCGACAAAATCATCTTGCTTCTCTGGTTGGCAAACGGAAACGTAAGAACAGTGAAAATTGGATGAAAGGGATTGAAGAGTTTTCAAAAATTGAGTTTATGAGAACAGAAAATGGAAAGTGAAGAGGTGAAGATTGTTTCTAAAAAAATGCATGAATGGAAGAATGTGCATTGCGTGGGATTGAAATTTGTGATGGCAGAAAGTTTTAGGAGTTTAATTAAACGCTTGGGTTTCATTGCCTCATGGTTATTACACGCAGGTAGAGGAGAAAATTGAGATAATGCATAGATACTTGTAAATTTTCCTCTAATCTTCTTTCCTTGTTTTTTTTTTCGCGGTTTTTAAACCTTGTATAATTATAATTGTGGAAAGAAAGGCATTACAAATGCTTCCTGAGCGATTGAATTAGTACCTGAGAGTACATTTTAGTTTACAGAATTTTATAGGAAAGTAAACTTTACACAGGTGACTATATAAGCTCTACAACTTATTAATTTCATCTCTCTGAGAATTTGATGAGTTAAAATTTCTTTAGCTCTTACTGTCATTGCCATTTTGTTATTGTCATCTGTACGTGTCATTGCCTGTTTGTTATTACACGACTTTTTTGAACATACGATATTACGAACTTTACATTCTCACCAAAAAAATAGAGAGAAAGAAAGGCAATGTTATTCACCTTTTCTTAATATTTGTTTTTACTTTTTCTGACATGAAAACAATTCATAATAGCCCGTTCTGATCAAGCTGGAAAATTCAAGAAGCGTTGTTTGGCTTAAGCTTTATAAGTCTGGTCAAATTGGCTATATAGCACCTTTTAGCTTACTATACGCGTTTGGTAAACACCCAAAGTGCTATAAGCAATGCTTATAAGCTAAAATCAGTCATAAGTTCATAAGCTGGTTCACCCCAAACTTATGACTTTTCAGCTTATAAGCCACTTTCTAGTTTGACCAGAAATTTTTTACTAGTTTATCCTAATAATATTTCTAATTCACAATACTTTTCCCAAAATAAATTTCTTGACTTTCTCTTCATTCCATATTCGTTGTTTAATTCTTTCTTTACAAAGAAATTTTCATTTATCATTTTTTGGAAAAAAATCTCCATGTATTTTAGTCATTTTACAAAAGAATAACTTATCAGTACTTCTTTTAATCAAAACACATCAACTGCTATTATTCAGTTTCAACACTTCTATCCAAACACGTAAATGTTTATTTTTAAAAATTAGTTCGCACCACTTAGAAAGCTTTTTCAACACTTAAAACTTATCGCTATTTTACAATCAGCTCAATCCAAGACGGCCTCTCAACTTTTTTTGGAAAGTGCTTTTTTTTAAAAATACTTTTGGTAAGAGAAACAGTTTGGAAAGAAGCTACTTTTTTCTTCTTTTGCTTTCTATTCAAAAAGCATTTTTTTTCTTCCAAAAGCCTGGCCAAACACTTCAATTTGGCAAAAAACATTATTTCTTTTTTTTTTTTTAAAGTATTTTGAAGATTGGAGAAGCTTGCCAAATAGGGTAATAGATGTCCCGCATCCCCAAAAAATCATGTGTCATAGAATTTTTAAAAATGACAAATAATTTGAAACAATTAATTTAAGGAAATTACGACAAATATTTAAGACGCGATGGCAGTAATGTCCTACATTTTAATTTTATGGCCACATTACTATTTGAGAAATCAAAGAATTTTGTATTATATATATTTTATTAATATTTTGAATTATAGTCATTATTAACTTGTTGATTTTATTGTAGATTTTTAATATGTAAATTTATTTATATAGAAACTCTTAAAAAATATGGTCTAAATTAACTGTCAAATTAAGAACTTCGGACCCTCGTAATCCGCAGTTTACCACGTAAAATTGAAATTGGGGGAGTAATGTTTTTTTCCTTATGTTCGAAGCCATTTGAAATGACAAGAAGGCAAGAAATGGCGTTATATTTGTCTTCATTTCCTGCTGAAATAAAAATTTCATGAGAACCGTCAGTTAAGTTTATTTGGTGGCACGTTGTGATTTAATATCAATAATATGCAGTTAAGCTGGAATTATTTAGTAGCTGCGTGCGATAAAAGAAAATAATAATTTACTTGATGGTAGAAATCAAGTGGTCCATAACCCATAATGTGGATCACGTATGAAACATTGAAAGAGGCATTCTCAGACAGCGATAAAAGCAAGAACCCTTGGCTGGACATAGTATATTAATAAACCGACGGTTTAACATGCGACTGGATTATTCATCTGCTATCAGGAAATATTATCGAGAAATGCCGTACTTTAGTGGCGCTTCCACAAAAATATAGTCATAAAATATATATATAGGTATTATATACAAAATGGGGTATATATATATATATATATATATTATTAGTCTATTATATTATATATATACTTTCTGACTAGCTAATATAATTAGTTTCACCAATCGATCATTTTGTATTTTGCTCCTAAAATAATCATAGAGAAAGAAAGCAAAAGGGGAAGTGTGCTAATGAAACAAAGCAACTTGGAACATGGGTTTTCCAGGTGGATATTGTGCTTTTGGTTCTTACATAATTACAATTTGTAATTGCTCAATTGTAATAAAATTGTGAAATCTTTTTATCCTCAGTACTTTACAACTTAATGAATTAGTTCCTTGTTTTAACCATTTTATTGAATTTTAAAACCATATGATCATACTTGTCCTTAAAGGTGAAGTAAAGTTTTCAGGCCTTTACCATCTATATTCTAAGTTGAAAAAACATTCATATTTGTAAAACAAATGGTAATAAAGGATTCAATAAACACTCTGTTATTTAAGTTTAAATATGTTTAAGGCAGATATATAGCATTAGTACCAAAATTAGTAATAATTGGGGGAATAAAGTCGCAAATATCATCGGATAGATTGAGACTTGAAACTGTCTCATTCATCATTCTATTAGTTTCTACACATATATGAAAATTCTATTGCTGAATTCACATAATAATTAAGCAATCATTTCTTCTTTAATTGCAAGTTGTATAACTTTTCATGGCAATCTATAATGCAAGTACGCTGAGGAATCAAACGTGATTGGCTTTTGCTTCATTATTTCA
Source organism: Nicotiana attenuata (assembly GCF_001879085.1). Taxonomy (NCBI): domain Eukaryota; kingdom Viridiplantae; phylum Streptophyta; class Magnoliopsida; order Solanales; family Solanaceae; genus Nicotiana; species Nicotiana attenuata. The sequence continues at coordinate 31,394,683 of NC_031999.1, forward strand.
CAAGTTGCACTTGTTAGAGGTGTTTGGTTGGGGAAACCAATTATCGTTGAGATTAATAATGATTGAGATTAATTATAATACCGGATTAGTAGTTGCGAATTATTTAGTAGATGTATTTTATTGATAGTATTTTTCGATTTATTGGACAACAAAAAAAAAAAGAAGAGATTATACTGTATTAATATCAAACGTGTTTTTAGTTTTATATTAGATAAGTTGCGGATAAACTTTTCATTCTAGATTTAACTTTGATATTTGAAGAACATTGTTAAAAGAACCTCGAAACTAGGATTTTTTGTTTGTTATTTGGTGTTTTATCTCGTGACAATAATTTCGAACTAAATTTATTTTCACCGCAATAGATCGTCTCCTTTGTGCGCTCCGGCCCTTCTCGAAAACCCGCGCATAGAGGAACTTAGTGCACCGACGCCCTTTTTTTATCCCACCTAATATTGGGATAAAAATGATACCACTTTGTAGTTAGTATGATATGTCCCTGAATTTTTATAGCCGAAAGTAAAAATTCTATAAAATCGTTTAGAATAATTAATTGTCGGAATTTATCCCGAGATTATAATCCTTTTTATTTCTTAGTCAAAGTGACTATCATGTTGCATTACTCTAAACTACTTTTTATATTCTTGCTTCGAACCTGAAACACGTGCTATGGAGGCTCTATACAAAGTTTAAACATAAATATAATTTTGGTCATGTGAATTTATTTTGCTATTTGTCGGAGAAAAAAATTACCCAGGAAGATACAAAAAATTAATAGTTAATCGTCGTTCGTTATGACTCATGAGCACATGAACTTCATATAGATCATATTTTCTTGGTACAGAAAAAGTTTATTCTATGTTGTTGTCTCATTATTATTCATAAAAACAATAATATTCTTAATCAATTTTCAGATGTTAATTAGTTTTAATTATAATTTTGAACGTTTATCTGCCAGGCCAATGACTAGTAATTAGGGAAAACAGTAGGCAACTGACATTGTAATAAACCAATTTGAATAAGCAGAATGCTTCAATCTTAAGAATATAGTGAAAAATGTCAGATTTACAATTACGTTGCATTTTGTGCCAAATGTTGAGGCGGGCGAGCATCGATTAGTGGATTCAACTAAACTCATTCATTTCTAACATGAAATTTTAAATATATATGTATTTTATGTGTTTTTATGAGTGAAGAAATCATTAAATGTCAAATGATATTAATTATAAAATTCAATGATAATAACTTTAAAATGAATCGATCAAGCTCCTTACGGCTCAACCGACATTATTCTACTATAAGAACATATTTTCTCTCTAAATTAGTTAGAACCTTGGCCTGTTCATAGAAGGGATTACAAACAAATATTTTTAGCAATTACCCCCTCATCAATCAAATGGTTTAGGGCCAAATATCAATCTTTTTAACAAATAAGGGATCTTTACACAAATAGTCGGTCATATTCATTTTTTACTTTTTATTAGTTTTATATATATAATTATTACATTGATTACGTAATTATATACGTGCTCTTATGTAAATTATGCATATATTATACCTCCACCGGTAATTTTTAATTTAAGCGATTTGATGGATGGCCATTTGGGTTAATTCTTCAAACAAATAATGTACTAATGGATATGAAAGTTGGATGTTCAGCCCAAGAAAATAGTGTTTCGCTTATTTAGTTTGGGTTGATATATTCTACATTTAGGAGGGATGGACTGGATTTAGGTCTGACATAACCAGACTTTCCGCCAATTGGCGGGTATAGAATTAGACTTGAGGGTGTTTGATTGGCTTATTTTAAGGATTTTTTACCTCATATAGCAAAGGCTTACACCTTATTTATTTTTAAATAAATACCATATAAAAAATTATATTCTATAAATACCTTTTAATGTCTATAGCAAATATCTAATTTTGGTTACCTCCTACCCCTAAGCCACTAAATACGCTATTTCAGTTACACTTATTTTCTTTCTCCCCTCTACTTTGATACATGCATTCTCTTCCCCCCATTCCCTGAAAACACAATGCTCAATTCTCAAATCCAACGAGAAACCCTAGCTCTCCTTGGTGGTAAGACCTAGTTGTGTTCCTGGAATTAGAAGAATCGTTTGATTGAAGTAACCTTGAACTCTACACTTCGCATTCCTCCTCTTACGAGAAATAGATCACCCTTCCTCACTGGTCGATATGCTTCAAGGAAATTAGGGTTCAAGTAAGCCATCAAAAAGATTCCCAGTAACCCCTTCATGGTGCATCAATGGGGAATCCATTGAAACCTTTTCCATGTGTTAACGGCGTCATCCGTAACTTTTCAATTCAAATTAGAAGCCCTGGTATTCAATTTATCGCGACGAAAGAATAAGATTTCTGTTAATATATTATTTTCAACGTATCACGTTGTTTTTTTTCATGTATTTCATTGTGTCACACCTCCTTTTTACACACCACCCCGGAGGATAGTATATAAGGGAGTTTTTCAATTTAAGTGACATTATTTGAAATGGGATTATTTATTATTTTGCCGCGAGCTTATCAGCCGTGCATTCAGTGTTTTCATGTGTCATGCTTCGGAGGTATCACAGCGCAACCTAGCCCCACGTGTTAGATTTCAGCACTGGTCCAGTTTGGACAAGGACTTGTCTTTAGGAGGAGGAGCCTGTGGCTATTCTAGACCGGCAGGTTCGTCAGTTGAGGTCGAAGAGTTTCCCTTCTGTTCGTGTCCAGTGGAGAGTCAGCCTCACTAAGCATCGACCTGGGAGTCTGAGTCTGATATGCGGAGCCGTTATCCTCATCTTTTTCCCCGATCGGGTACTTCTTTTCTTCTGTCCGTTCGAGGAGCGAACGGTTGTTTTAGAGGTGGAGAATGTGACGACCCAAAGAGGTCATCACCTGTTTTTAATTAAATTTGTGTCTCCGAGGCCTTGAAAACCTCATTTAGAGCCGCCTCGATTTACGTGCGCAGTCCGGGCGCCGTAGTTCGGAAAGAAACTTAATATGAAATTCTTGTGAAAAATGCTAAGTTTTGATGTTAAAATGAATAAATTTGACCTTGGTCAACGTTTTTGGGGTAAACGGACCCGGACCCGTAATTTGACGTCCCGCAGGGTCCGTAGGAAATATGGGAGTGGGGTATGCCCGAAATCGAATTCCGAGGTCCCAAGCCGAGAAATGAATTTTTTAGTAAAATTGTTTAAGGAAGTTGGAAATGAAATTTGATTAGAAAGCGATGGTATCGGGCCCGTATTTTTGGTTCCGGCGCCCGGTACAGATCTTATATATGTTTTAAGTCCTTCATGTAAAATTTGGTTGAAAACGGACATCTTTGACGTGATTCAGACCTAAATTGGAAATTTGATGTTTTAATGAAGTTTGAAAGAATTCATGGATTTTGAGTTTGATTCGATGTTTTATGATGTTATTTTGGCGATTTTTGATCGCACGAATAAGTCCGTAGGATGTTTTTGAGTGTTGTGTATATTTGGTTGGAGCCCGAGGGCTGGTGAGTTTTGGATAGGCCACGGGGTGCATTTTGAACTTAAAAATTTGTGGCGGTGTGTTCAGGCCTGCAGGCTTTGCAAATGCGAAGCCTGGCTCGCAAATGCGAGCTCGCAAATGCGAAGGCTGGATCGCAAATGCGAAGCCAGCCCAGGCCACTCTTTCTCGCAAATGCGAGCTGACTTCTCGCAAATGCGAAGTCGCAATTGCGACTACGACTTCGCAATGCAAAAGCTGGGAAATTATGAAGGGTTCGCAATGCGAACCCTTGTTTCGCATTTCCCACATCTGCAGAGATCGGGTGTTCGCAATTGCGAACCCCTGTTTCGCATTTCCCATATCAGAGACCTGCAATTTTCTATACTAGCCGATTTTTAAGTCATTTTTACACTATTTTCAAAACACAACTCCTTTGGGCGATTTTTCAAGAACAATCTTCTTCCAAATCAATCGTAAGTTAGTTTTTACTCATTTCTCTCAATCATTAACATTCTTTTAACATTGATTTTCAACCTAAAATTAAAGATTTTCATGGGGGAAATTGAGTGTTTTGGGTAGACCTAGGTTTTTCAAAAATTGGGATTTGGACCTCGATTTGAGGTCCGATTTCAAAACATTATATATTTGAGTTCGTGGGGGAATGGGTAATCAGGTTTTTGTTCGAACCTCGGGTTTTGACCACGTGAGCCTGGGTCGATTTTGACTTTTTGGGTAAAACTTTGGAAAACTCATTTTCTATGCATTGGGTTGATTCATTTAGTGTTTATTGATGTAATTAAGTAATTTATGATTAGATACGAGCGATTGGCGGTGGAATCAAGGGTAAAGCTATAATTGAGACTTTGAGTTTGTTCAAGGCATCGAGGTAAGTGTTTGGTCTAACCTGTAGCTTGAGGGATTAGGAGTTGAGTCCTATTTGCTATGTGGTATTAGTCGTGTACGACGTATAGGCATGGTGAACGAGTATCTATACGTTGGTGTCTAGCATGACCTTGAGTCTTTATATTGTGAATATCTGATTTCATTGTATTCTTCATGCCTTGGTGATGATTTCTAGTTGTGGTGAAAAGTTTGCGAAAGGAATTGAGACCTTTGAACATCTTGAGCATTGGCTCGAGTTATATTGTGAATTTGTGAAAGTATATGAGATGATTGAACCCTTTGGAGAATTGCTCAAGTGGTAAAGCGAGTTATGAAGTAAATTTGAAAGATAGAGAAAGAGTTATTGAAATGTTCCCTTGCCGGGATTTAATTGCTTAATTGTTGTTCCCTTGCCGGGATTTAATTGTTTAATTGTTGCTTCCCTTGCCGGATTCCTATATGTTCTTGTTTATTTCCTTGCCCTTGTTTGTGATTGTTGTTTGGGTGAGGATGAGTGTTAATGCACGAAGGGTGATGCCGTGCATTGTTTTCTTTGGTGAGGAAAGAGAGTAAAAGCACGAAGGGTTGATGCCGTGCGCACGATGTTACCATTCCGTTGCCAATTCTATTGATTATATGTGAGGAAAGAGAGTAAAAAGCACGAAGGGTGATTCGCGTGCAACATTTTATTATTCTAATTGCTTTGGTGAGGAAAGAGAGTAAAAGCACGAAGGTGATGTCGTGCACGTTTTCATTATATTATTGCTTGGTGAGGACAAGAGTAAAAAGCAACGAAGGGTGATGCCATGCACTTGTTTGATTTCTGCTTCTTGTTGGATTGTAGTTATTTTCTTCCTTTCCTTACTTGGTTCTTTAATTCGGAACTGTTATCTCCCCGCAACATATTTCCCCCTCACATCCTTATTTGTTTATTTCTGCTGTGTTTTCGCTGTATATTATATAATTGCACAGGTTTATGTGGTAGTCTTATCTAGCCTCGTCACTACTTCGCCGGGATTGGCTAGGGACTTACCAGCACATGGGGTCGGTTGTGCTGATACTACACTCTGTGCTCTTTTGCACACATCCAGGTCCCGGAGTAGCATTTGGTCATCAGCAGGTAGATTGGGAGCTATCCTTCAGTCCGAGACTCCGAGGTAGCCCTGCTGGCGTTCGCAAGCCCGGCGTCTCTTCTTTCAATTTTTATGTTTCTGTTGTCATTTGTACTCAAAGACAGACTATGTTATTTTCTTTCAAACACTTATTTGTAGTAATTCTAGACAGTCCGTAGATATTGTGACACCAGGTTCTGGTTAGAGGCACGTGTTGGTGTTTAGGATGTTTTGGTTTTATATTTTATTTAAGACTTCCGCCAAATTTCATATTCCGCTGTAATTTATTTGTTTATTTCCGTTAATTTAATTGGTTAAAAAGGAATTAAAAACAAAAAAGTTAATGATTTCTAAGCTCGTGGCTTGCCTAGCTTCTACGAGTAGGCGCCATCACGACTTTCGAGGGTGGAAAATTCGGGCCGTGACAACAGGACACTTACATGTATTGTTTTAAGCCTCAGGGAAGCCGTCGACGTTAGCCACAACATCCTCAATTCTTACATAAAAGAAGTCAAGCCAGAACAAGCGACTGGCCTTCTCATCCATCTTTACCACCAAGCACCTGCCTCCACGGTGCGAAGGTTTAGGATCGTTCCCCTATAGAAGCTAGGGACGGAACAGGTGCAAAATGTTGCAACGTCAGTTCGACCTCAACCAGCTCGGCAAATTTGATCAACATTCTGATAACTTTGTAGACGTACGGTGCAAGCTGAGTAGGGAAAATGGCCTAGTAGCGTCAAAATTCTTCCACCGACGAAAGAAGAGGAATGATTAACCACGAGTGTCGCACCTCCTTTTTTTACTTATACCCACAGGAAGGGTATAATAAGGGAGTTTTTTCCAACTTAAAGTGACAATCGAAACGGATTTATTTATTTAAAGAATTCAGAGTCGCCACTTGGGATAATTATGGTGTCCCAAGTCACCGCGTTCAAATACCGAATCGAGGAGAACATGGACTCTGTACTACAGTCCGCGAACACAAAAATCCGGGTAAGGAATTCTGTTAACCCGGGAGAAGGTGTTAGGCATTCCGGATTCCGTGTTCATTCACGGTCGCTCAACTGTTATAATAGCCTATTATTCTTATTTTAAAACACTTTAAACCTATGTGCATTTTTTAACTTTTATAACCGTTTTTATTTATTTTAGAGGAAGATTGCAACGTCATTTAAAATATGTCTTGAACCGCGTCACATAAATGCACCCGCAGTCCGCAACACATTTTATATAACATTGTTGAGATTTGGATTTGGTCACATAAATGCGCACCCGAGTTTAGGAAGGTAAATTATTAAAATAACGCGCCTAAAGCAACTACGCGTTTGCAACTTTGCGAGGCCCATGAAAATTCGCTAAATGGCACGCCTCGATTTCTAAGGATAAACCAGATTAATTAAATGAGGGCCGCTGCATTAAAGACTTTTGTTTGGCACGACACGCCTCGAATTATTCTAACCAAAAGGTTTCTAGATTAAATTGTGAGGGCCATGAATGTTCATTTAGCTAATATGGCACACCTCCAATCCATTTTTTTTAAAAAGAAAACCAACTAATTAACGAAGCAAGTCTTAAGAGACTATAATTATTCTAAACTAAAACCCATACTTAAATCAACTTAACAAACGGATTGACATTATTGGAGGTCCGATCCATTCCAAGCCTTGTGCTCGAAATGTAACCCAACAGCCCATACCAACAGGCTGCTGATTTCTTAGTGCTTAGACTAAGCCCAAGGAAGCCCAATTTGAAAGCATAGTTGTTACCGCACCGCTGGGACTCAGGACGAGTCAATGCAGTGGCACAAAATAACATACATGCGAGTTTGGAATTAACACTGATTCCCATGGACAGTTACACGGAATTTTAACAAAGACTTGATTTCGAAAGCAATTTTTGAAAATCCAATTTTAGCAACTCAGCAGTAGGCAGCTTTAACTTTTAAATCTTCAAATGACTTGAAATAAGGTGCTAATGGAGCCTATTTTACACAAGCAGACCAATAACTTACCATTTTTAGCAAAACTTAAACATAATTCCAACACCATATGTCACCAACTGATCCCAACCCAAAGCTAAACAAAGTCCAAAATACCTAGCAAATCAATATTAAACTTCTGCAAACTATAATATTAAAGAACCTCTAACACAAATTCAAACTTACTTAAGGGCTAAAGTCCATAGTTCACCCAGTATTACAAAGCAGGTTTAAGGCTAAACAACCAAGAGTAAACATGATGAAGGGAGATCAAACTACTCTACAAACATCTGATGATTTCCAAGAAAAGCATGAATGACATTTCAGAAACAAAGAAAAAGGCAGAAAGTATGGCTAAGCTACAAACGAAAAACTTAATGCCACGCTTCAAATTCCCCTTTCATTTTATTCTTCAACTTGAGCATCACATTAGGTAAAGTTTAAGAACATGTACCTGGGAATAAAAGAGAAACAAAAGGTGAAGAATCAGTAAGGAGCAACGGCAGTAGAGATCAATTTGCATCAGTGATGAAACAATGATCTTAAACAGCAGTCAAATCACACTTTAAGGACCCACAACTCAATCCATTTCAACCCAAGTGCACGAATTTGATTTTTTCCCCCCGGTAATTTTGACTAACTCATGAAGATCATAAGACCAAAAACCCAACAGAATTTTTGAGGAATTTCTCACAAAGAAATGCAGAGAGATCAGTGTATTTTTTAGAGTTTTCTCACAGAACTCAACCATTTTTAAATTTTTCAGAAATTTCAGTCTCTCCAATTCTGATCTCCCCTGATTTTTACTATAACCAGCCTTTATATAGAGGACCCTAGGGCTGCAGAAATGAGTTCATAGTTTTGCCAATTACCCCTTCCCCAATTTTCCTTTTGTCATTTAACACCCTAAATTTAAAACCAATTACTGAACTACCCTCCTTCCCCCTTTCCTGGAAGCTTCCCAGTCAGTAAGCAAGATTTCCTCAACTTAAAATCCTAAATCACCCTCCAATACCCCTGTTATTACCCCCTGAAACTTCATGGTCAACTTGACCCAAGGACTTAATTGGATGAAACGGGTGCCTTTTTTGTTGCAAATGGGTCTGAAACCCACAACCCAAACGACTTAATTCAAAGCCTTCTGTAAGCTACAGAAGAAACACACACATTTGATACAGACGTTTTAAAAAGAATCTGAACTTAGCAATTGATTATTTAAACAAATAAGCAGGGAAGTTAATTAAACTATTTAAACTAATTAACAAACTAAAGCGATTTCAGACAAACAAAATAATAAAAAAAGACTCTGAAAACAAACAATTTTTCTTTTAAAAAAAATACTTAAGAAACTAGTCTTAAAACAGAGTTTCAACAATCGATTTTTCCTTTAAAAACTCAGAGATCAAAATGGACTTGTTCTTTTGAAGAAGAGGATAAAAAGAAGAAGGAAAATTTTGACAAAATCAGGAAGCTCCAAAGCAAGAGGGTGAGAGGATGAAGAAGAAAAAAGAAAAAGGAAGAGCAAATACCTAACAAAACGACATGACTGCTCCGAACGGGACGACTTCTCCGATTTAACCCAAAAATGGGTGTCAAATGATTGTTCCCGTCGGAACAAAAACAAATAAAACCCGTTTCGGCTCAAATCGTCCATAACAGCACATGCAAGCCACAGAATCAAAGGCGGAGCGATTTTGGTTTTTGGGACCTCGATCTCTGACCTTAGATTCAAGATTCGAAGGATTTGGGGGGATTCGAGGAAAATGGAATAGAGATTTGGGGAGAGAGGTGAAGGAGGTTCTATGGTGTTACTCTGGGGTGGCTGGAGGTGGTGCGCCGCCAGTGGATGGTAGTGGGAAAAAGGGGCGTTATTAGGGTTCATGGGGAGTCTCTTAGAGGTGAGGTTTGAGAGAGACGAGTGAGCTAGGAGGGAGGGGGTCTCATTCGGACACTTTTATATTAATTGAGGGCCCAATTCCCAGCCGTTGATTGAGTGGAAAATCAATGGCTTAAATTAACCTTCCCCAAAACGCGGTCGTTTAGTTTTAAAAAGGGGAAGACCGGGTATAGGGTGGATTTTGGGCTGGAAATGGGGCGGGTACTGATGGAGTTCAATTGGCCTGTGGGGAGATCTAATTAAAGCCCAGAAAACTCTGATTCTCTTCCTCTCTTTTATTTTTTCCAAATTAATTCTTTTTCATTTCAAACTCTCTTTTCTTTTTCTTTTTTTCAGTTAATTTTTCCAAAATAATACTCAAATAAAACCCAGACTAAATCCTAAATTAAATCAATCCTAACACATTAAATTAATTAACTCTAATTAAAACCAAATTAAACGGAAAACCACAAAATTCAAAGATTAAAATTAAAAGTGCAAAAATACCATTTTTTGTGATTTTTTCAATTCTTATAAAATAACTAATTTACTACTTAATTAAAAAAAATAAAGTTAAATCCTAAGTGCAAATGCAACATACTTTTTGTATTTTTCATTACTCAAATGAAATAAACATGCACAGACAATATGCAAACAATTAACGAAAAATGCCACAAAAATTCACAAAATTGCAAACAATGGAAAAATTATTTTGTTTGAATTTGTGGGAGTAATTCATATAGGGCAAAAATCACGTGCTCACAACGAGGAACGGGTAGACATATAAAGCACAGTACCCAGGACGACGAACCTGAACCACGTCCCCTTCAGCCGGGATCAATTCGACGTGGTTAGGAAGACCAAAATTGGCTTTGTATTCAGCCAACTCTTTGGATGCCATTATAGATAGAAAATTCCCGGGCGCCGCTTCCGGTGATCGAGTGAG
>NC_031999.1:31404969-31407469 GCF_001879085.1 Nicotiana attenuata
GGAAAAATTATTTTGTTTGAATTTGTGGGAGTAATTCATATAGGGCAAAAATCACGTGCTCACAACGAGGAACGGGTAGACATATAAAGCACAGTACCCAGGACGACGAACCTGAACCACGTCCCCTTCAGCCGGGATCAATTCGACGTGGTTAGGAAGACCAAAATTGGCTTTGTATTCAGCCAACTCTTTGGATGCCATTATAGATAGAAAATTCCCGGGCGCCGCTTCCGGTGATCGAGTGAGATCAGACCTGGCATCGGGGTTTGTGGTGGAGTATCTCCTTTACCGACGGGAAAGCTTCATCCTCAGCAATGACGGAAACACTCTCCTCACAAGTAGGAAACACAACCTCCATGGGAGCAACGCGACTCCCTTCACCAGCATCTGAGGATATGTTTGACATACTTTGATATAATAAAGAAGAATGCAAGAAAGAGAGATTGGGATACGGTGTAAGGAAATGGAATAGGGAAAGAAGTTTTAGAGAACAATGCTGATATCTCAAAACTTTAAGAGAGCAAAATTTCAAATCCAGGTTTAACAACCCTTATTTATAGAAATTAAGGCACCAAAATCCGAAACGTTTTGTCTTACTGGGCATCAAACCCGAAAAAGCTTATCATAATTGCCACCGGAATCGAAATGGCAGATCCAATCAAAGGCCACGCACAAATCAAAGAAATCGTCAGAAACATGCATCATCATGACGTCGTGACATCACCCCTTCTCATGGACCAGATGGATCCAACAAATCACCCGGAAAATTTAAGGTATTTGAAATACGTCGCTCACAGAGAGCCAGGTTGCCTGCTAGCCATGACTACTATGACCCGTATAGTCTGCTCGATAAGATTGATAACGAATGACATTATCAACTCATCGAACTCGCTTGCAAGGACGACCTCAACAAGCAGGAGGGGGGGGGGGAGACTAACTGCATGGGCCAAAAATTACCTTTGATATGATTAAACCGTATTAGTATTAAGAAGACCCTCATGGGTTGCCACGTATCACTAGTACGACTTCGATAAAGGCCCGCCGAAGGTCGAAGTGGCCTCTTAAAAGGTGAAGCGAAAATCCGACGAAGTTATTGAAGATCAAGGTCGGGGAGTCAGTTAAGATGAGGGTCGAGGTCGAGCACTCATCGTAGACAGTGTTAAAAGAGAATATTCTAGTGGATATTCTCTATACATGTACTATTAGAGTTTTTTTAGGTTATGTTTCCTATAAATAGAAAGAGATATAATAATAGGGGGAGAAGATATTCACTTGTAAGAAAATACATTGACTTTCTCTATAGAATCTGGCTTTATTTCAAACATACAACATATACCTTTTCCTAATATTCTTGCCTAAATTTTCCTCTCGATCCAAGAACAATCTGAACATTCGAAGGCTCATCAATCATTCTTCATTGTCAGAAGGAATATCCGCAGATCTCACCCCTTTTCGCCTGACTCACACGTTCTTATTTACTTAAATGCCATTCATTGCTATTTATTATTATTTAATGCTATCTCCTTATTTTTGGGTCATTGAATATTGTTAGTGTTGTCAACATTTATTGTCATTCGGATAATATACTTCCTCCGTTCACTTTTATTTGTCCACTATGAACTTTTCACGTTCCTTAAGAAATAATAATTGCAGTATGTATTTTACTATATAATCCTTAATAATGTTAGCATTTTAAAAAGTCTTGGGAAATGAATTTGAAAATGAGTAATTAATGATAAGAATAAAACAGGAAAAAAAAGATTTTGTCTTCCTCTGAATTTAGTATAGTGGACAAGTAAAAGTGAAAATGTATTTTTAGTATAATGGACAAGTAAAAGTGAACGGAGGGAGTACATATTATCTTATTACAAAATCAGTTAATGTATCTTTTGGACATTAATATTGGCTAAGATTGACTATTTTATTAAATCTAATTGATTAAGCCCAGATCTAAATTTTGGGTCAAACATTAAATTATTATTGTGATTAAGTAGAATGTTATTAAGAGCACATCTGTAATGTCAAAAGAGAATTAAATTGTAGCGTAATTTCATAATTTAGTTTGTGGTTACTTGACTAACCTTGAATTTAGTGTAATTATTTGCTATCGGAGAATACTGTCATACCTGATATTTACTGTTAGTTATCATTCAAATAAAACAATTCTTAAAATGTTACTTAGATTATATTCAAATGCATTTGAATTTAGCATAAATATTCAATTAATTAATTACATTCTACTCAATTTAGCTGGAATCATTATATGAGGATACTTTAATCCACGCACTTCCAACCAAATCAAAGCTAGCTTGTCATTTGAGAATAATAACAACAATAAATAATTTCTCTAATAATTTTAGAAACCGAAGCCTTAGCTGTACTGCTGCCATCTAAGCACTTCCTATATGGTACAATGTTTAATATCCCAGCCCCAAAAAGCAAAATCAAGAAATAACTCCCATTCTATATGATACAGTTTAATTGGATACAAATTAAAATA
>NC_031999.1:31412469-31497172 GCF_001879085.1 Nicotiana attenuata
ATGAATGAACATAAACCAAGATAAACGTCTTAAGTCCTTGATGGCCAGAATTAATCTTTGCTCCAGCAGCATATGAAATATCTCCAGATTATTTCAAATCCATAGCATAGAAGAAATCGAAGCCGTTATGCACCCAAGGTGTGGCTTTGTGGTCAGTGAAGTCGGTTGAGAACCATGAGGTCTCTGGTTCAAATCCCAGTGGAGGCAAAAACAGTAGGTGATTTCTTTCCATCTGTCCAAACCTTGATAGATAGAGTTATCTCGTACCTGTGCTCGTGCGAGGTAGCAGGTATCCCATAAAATTAGTCGAGGTACACACAAGCTAATCAGAACGCCATCGTTATTAAAACAAAAAAAGAACTTGAAGCCGCTACTTCCTTTAAGATCCGTATTCTGCTCATTATTTGTTGAGAAGGCGCCCAGATCTGCCACCTTCTGATCTTGCATATGAAACTCCCCATGGGAAGCGAGCCTAATATTTAAATCCTGAAGACTGATTTACAAATGGAACTGAGTTGTCACGGCTCTTGAATAGATCAAACAAAAGTAGAATGGAGATCTTTAAAAAAAATGCTCAATGACACTGCAAGTAAAATAAAATAAAAAAAATAACATGAAGAAAATATTAGCCAGTGCCTTTGTCATTCATGTAATTTGGTATAGTTAGCATAACTGAGATGCCTCAACTGAACTGTATGCCACATTCGCTGATGGCTACTTATTTAGATGTCCAACTAAAATGAGATGGAAATGCTGTAACATAAGTAAGGATCTCTCTCTTTAATCCCAAGGAAAAAGCAACAGTGAATAAATTTTCAATTGATTTTCTGTGATGTTTGCAACTCTATCAATTGAATGTACGGGGAATTTTCCTTAACTCTTTGACGGACATTGCCAAATGAACAGTTTATTTCTTATGGCAAGAACCTTGCTTGATAATCTGGAAGTATCTGGCATCATTAGCTGGAAGTTGATATTGGGGAGGGCTACGGTATCGTTTTCGTACCGTTCTAACTAAGCCAATGTGCTATCACTATCCTAGTGCCTAGAATTTTGTCACCGTTGAAAGTATGATCCTTAATTTTCGTGTACTTATCCTACCATCCTGTGTGCTTATCTTCTTTTGTTAGATGTTGGATGGGGTTTGAGAGGGGGAAGGGGAGGGGGAGGAGAAGATGCTGAACTTATCTGGACGTAATCCTTTCAACTAAAAAATATTGCAAGAGATTGTTACGGGCTTGCATGAGAGATTTTGTTGAGATCTCCGTGTTCTATATACTATCATTTCAGTATCTAAGTGCTATTAGGAGATGGAAAGTTTTTGTTAAAACTGTCATTTCTTTTGCAGGGAGAGTTACTCCAGAAAGTGTTGTTTTCAGTTTTGGGACAGTCCTCTTGGACCTCCTAAGTGGAAAGCATATCCCGCCTGGTCATGTAAGTTTCTAAATTCCTTTCATGTTTGATGAGTAAGTTAAATACATTCCCTGTAATTTGATGTCGGTGGTCCTACCGCATGACCCATTTAGACTTCTCTTGTTCTCTTTTATGAAAGAAAAGAAAACTTGTTAGAGAGAAGATTGTTGTTTGAGGGCTTTTGTGGGACCTTGAGGTTCAAATATCAGCGAAGTATTTGGGCTAAGACCACAGATGGGTACTGATTTCGAGAATGAAAGATTTATGGGTAGAAATAGGCATAGGGCTGTTTGGTACCTGTGAACAGTGAAGTGAATAATACGCTGGGAACTCAACCGGAATTGCCTAGGAACAACTGCCTGAGGTGATGCTTCATGAACACGCAAGAAACAACAAAAGGCCTCAAAAACTTCAACGTGAAGTCTTTCACCAACATTAAACTGAAATGTTTTATGGTTACTTGCGAGCTACCAGCTTCGGGACCCCAGTGGGATTACGCAAAATGGGTAAATATCTAAGAAGTTAGCTAAGGAGTTATCAGGGAAAATTCACTTCAGATTGAGTTAGCCAAACCAAAATTACCAAAATGACTTTGACTCTAGTACCTGGCAGCAATAACAACAACAACAACAACATACCCAGTATTATCCCACATCGTGGGGTCTGGGGAGGGTAGTGTGTACGCAGACCTTACCTGAAGGTAGAGAGACTGTTTCCAATAGACCCTCGGCTCAAGAAAACATAAGCACAACATTAATTAAAAGATAGACAATGAGGGACAACACCAAAAGGCCATGTAAAAGCAGCATAAAAACAACACGATAGTAAAATGATCAAAATGAAAGAAAATGACGGGTAGTCATAGAAACCTACTACCAACAAAATGCGAGAGTGCGTACTAATCCTACTGGAATGAACAATCTACCACCTACCCTACTACTCTAATCCTTGACCTCCACACCTTCCTATCAAGGGTCATGTCCTAGTACCTGGCAGCAATATAAAATCAAAATTGTAACTTAAAGTGAACCTAACTAAAACATTCTTTACGGTTTTCCTGAATAGAAAGAAGGATCTTTTATTTCCCTCTCTTGTCAAGAATTCCAGGCTGCCAAGAAACTGTCCAGGCTCCTCTTCTTCTAGCCACTATTGCTAGGCATACTCCCTAATCAACTTATGCATCCAAAGTGTAGTGCAAAAATCTATCCCAGCTCTCTCATGTACTCAGTAATTGACAAAATGCACAAATTGCAGCGGCTAGAAGAATCATAAGCTACATGGAATTGTCAAAAGGATCAATGAGGATTGGGGGAATGACGTCAGTGCTGCTCAGTGCCCTTATTGTTCTCCAGTAGAATGTTCAGGAGGAAAGGCGCAGGAATGCATACACCAACTAAGCCTAAATCCCAATCAGCAACATATATCCTCTATCTACTCCGCTCTGCTTGAACCTGTTCTTCTTTTAAAATTAGTTTTTTCACCACACCAATTACTGATGTAACATGTGCCTTGGAGAGCACGTTCCAAAACATTCTTTATCTTCCTCTTCAATTTGTTTAGTTTTATGTTGGAATCAACTTAGCAGAATATCTTTACTCTTATCTGGGTGCGCCGGTGCGGTATCATCATGAAGTAAGCTGGTATTTATGATATTATTCCATTTTAGGGAAGTATATCAGATCATCTTGAATACCTAGTGTAGCACAATCAATGTGAGCGCACCTTTCCCATCCTTGGTGGGTAAGTTTATCCAACATCTGTGCTTATGTGCTATAGCAACTATTCCTGTGAATTAGTTGTTGCTCAAGTTGACACGGACACTGGTAAATTTTGTTTTTCAAAAAAGGAGGAAGAAAAAGTTAAGTAATACCAAGTAACATTCTTCTTTCTACCACTTCACTTGAATATGAATGGTCTTTCGGTTGCAGAAACCATCTCTGCTTTTTGGATTGTTGGAGATAATCAAATTGTCTATATTATGGAAACATGGTGATATATATATATACATATATATATATATAAATATAATACCAAGGCATTGATGTATCTTTTCCTTTTTCATTTTTGCGGCTCGTTCCCCAAAATAATATGCTAACTTTAGAATATACATTGGCCTTGTGGCTCATTAAAAATATTACCGATCTTTGTGACAGGCCTTTTGATCTGACTTGGCTTTCTTACTTTTATATTGATCAATGAAAAGGGTCTATATGGTGCGTGGAATTTCATGTGTCCCTAGTTACCTTCACCTTAACTTGCTTTTCCATGCAAATGCTGTTACAAGTTTGGACAAATATTTATAGTGAGAAGGCCCAAAAGACCGTAGAGACTCCCCCCCCCCCCCCCCTCCCAACCAAACCAACAAAATAATTATTTTGCTCTTTGGAGATTCTCAATTTTATTGGAGACCTATCATTGTGGTCTTTGGTGCTCTAAAACATTTATTTGCTTCCATTCCTTTGGAACTTGGCTATCCATCTGGTGAAATTGGGATATTAGAGGTTTCATACTGAGTTCTGACTCCCTTTTTTGAGGTTAAGATTATTGAAACCTCATTTACATACTTACACCAATGTCTTCATATTCAGGTACTGAGTAGAAGTACATGATTTATTAATTATTAGCTGGAGCTAGTGTTGTCTTTACAAAAAAAAAAAACATGGAAATCTTGGAAAATAGTCTGCTGGGGGTTCTTGAAGTTGGATTACTGCATAAGTGGATAACTAAAACCGTTGTTATGTTTATAATAATTTAGGTTGCACTGACTGGAATTCGCTTACATCAAATTTACTCCAATGTGGGCTAGAGCCTGCCATTTTTATCATGATCTTCCAGTGCTGGACAAAAATTTAGCAGGACACTTGCACATTAGACCAGGAAGAATAGGAGATTGGAGCTGTATTAGATAAGCATGTTTCACCTTGGATTTTATCTACCTTCGCCTCATTCATCTGAAATTAAAAAGAGCAAATACATATAATATTAACTTAGTCGTATAATATATGCCTTTGCTTTTTCCCCAAAGAAGAGCAATTCCATTTTGGCACAGGTGTCTAATCAGTATTTACTCTTCTCTCTCTGTTTTCTAATAAAAGACATATCTTGTTTTTGATTTCAAATTTGAGATTTATGTGCTTATTTCATACCTTTACATGTTAGGCACTTGATATGATCCGGGGCAAAAACATTCTTCTGTTAATGGATTCACATTTGGAGGGAAATTTCTCTACAGAAGAGGCAACTGTGGTTCTAGATCTGGCTTCAAGATGCTTGCAGTACGAACCTAGGGAGCGACCAAATATCAAAGATCTCGTTACAACACTCAGTCCATTACAAAGTAAACCTGAAGTTAGTCCTCTCACTTTACTTTCTTATTTAGAACAAATCTTTTGGTATTTTAAAAAAGCTCAGTATTGTGATTTTGAATATTTGGCTTTGTTAAGTGTCATGCTGTCCTCTAACCTATGCACCACCGTTTACCAACTAATTTACTTTTTTGTTCTCAGTGTGTTCACTAACTTCTCCTGCCTTCTCATTTGGAAAACCATGTTGAAAATAAAGAAGCTTATATTTCTGCTAAACTTGCTATTTTGGGTTTCAGCTAGCAGAATTACCAAAACTTATGGATATGGTCTTGCTTTCCTCGTTTCTCCTCAACCTCGAGATAGTCTTATCTTCTTGTCTCTTTTGCATATGTGCACATATGTTATTTTTCTTATGAATAGCAACTGTGACAAATAGCATTACTGAAGGTTGAAAGTGTTCCCGACATCTGCTTTCAGGTTGCATCTCATGTGATGCTCGGAATTCCTAAGAATGAGGAAGCTCCTCCAACCCCACAGCACCCCCTTTCTGCCATGGGCGATGCTTGTTCAAGAATGGATCTCACAGCCATTCATCAAATTTTGGTGATGATACACTACAAAGATGACGAAGGAACAAATGAGGTAATTCTTCTGACAAGTATGTGACTTGAGAACTGTTTTTACTGTTCACTCTTTAAATTGATGAGGTGAACCAACTGATGTAGTTATCTTTCCAAGAATGGACCCAACAAATGAGGGATATGTTAGAGGCGAGAAAGCGTGGGGACTTGGCATTTCGGGACAAGGAATTCAAGACGGCCATAGATTGTTATTCTCAGGTACATCTTTCTCAACAAAAGTTACCAAATTTGGGGTTAGAATGGAAGGTGGCACTCCTCCAATTTTTAATGTATCCGAAGTTTGGAAAAAAAAATTCGATGCGTCAATTCTATTGACAATGCCCTCTTTACTCAACCATTCGACTGGAGAGATTTGGGCTTTTATCTCACACTTAAGTGACTTCTGTGCGCCTCATCCTGTATGGTACATGGTGTTCCATTCCAGGAGGGGTGGGAATGGTAGGTATTGTGCGTCTTTCTCCGAAGTTTGAAAACCTTAGATGCTTCAAACCACTACCAGTGTCAATGCTCTCTTAAGTCAACTATTCAACTGAGGAGCTTCTGTCTGGGGCTTTTATTTCACATTTGAGTGACAACTGTGCGCTTAATCCTATAAGGCACATAGTGTTGTTAATCAAGGTGGTAACTTGTTGTTAGGCGTGGTCATGTTACTCTGTGTAGCCCACTTGTCTATGCAATGAATGGACTCCATGTGCTGCTGATAATCTAGCATGACAGAAACCAACTTTTAGGGAAAAAATTAGCGTGTGCTGCTTATTTAGAGGGACAAATTTCTCGTGTGTTTGATAGTTTACACCTTAAGTTCTTTTTCAGTGTGGTTCATTGAGCAATAGCTCGTGTCTTCTATTCTTATTGAGTCATGTAAGATTTAGCTCAGTTTTTACTCAATGGTGGTGTCTTGCTTAGCTTTTTCAATTTTGGATAGCATGAACCAACTAAAGAATGCTTCAGATTAAGGATATATGCTTGTATCTTGCTTAGCTTTTTCAATTTTGGATTAGCATGAACCAACTAAAGAATGCTTCAGATATATATGCTTGTATCTTATTGTCTTTATTGCAGTTCATAGATGTCGGAACAATGGTATCACCAACTGTTTATGCTCGGAGAAGCCTTTGCTATCTTATGTGTGATCAACCTGATGCGGCCCTTAGAGATGCAATGCAAGCACAATGTGTCTGCCCAGAATGGTCCACAGCATTTTACATGCAGGCAGTTGCCCTTTCCAAGTTAGACATGCACAAAGATGCAGCTGATATGTTGAATGAGGCTGCAACTCTAGAAGAAAAAAGGCAGCGAGGTGGAAGAGGATCTTGATACTGCCCAATCTGTATCATTCTTTTGTAGCCCTGGTCCAATCAATTGTTTTCGATTTTGCAAAATTAACCAAGCTCCTGTATCATTTGGTTTGAGACTCTGAGGATTGATTTACTCACTTTGTAGATTCTCATGGCAGTTTGTTCACTATAATTTGTGAAAATAATTTCCAATGTGTACATTTGTATGTATAATATTTTTACAACTTAGCACTGAAGATACATTGATGACTTATGAAATATACAGCTCGGCCTTGCCATCAATGAAAAGGCTCATGAACTCTTCACCGTCAACAGTTTCCTTCTCTATCAGCAGCTGAGCAAGTTTGTGTAGGATGTCAATGTGAGTTGTGATTATCTGTGTTGCCCTCGCGTATGCTTTATCCACCAATTCCCTTACTTCAGCATCAACAATGTCGGCTGTAGCCATGGAATAGTCTTTCTGGGTTGACATCTTTTATGTAACAAATGCAAATAACAGGCATGGTTAGCTAACAACACTCTTTGGTGCACTGAAACAATTTATGACTTAAGTTTGAAAGAAAATGAGTACCTGCTGGCCCAAGAAAGGATTCCCTCCACCTCCACCAATGGCAACTTGGCCAATCTTTTTGCTGAAACCAAGCCTCTCAACCATCTGTCTCGCCACTCGTGAAACTTGCATGAAATCATTAGATGCCCCAGTTGTAACATTGTCTTGTCCAAAAATGACCTCCTCAGCAACTCTGCAAAAGCAAACAAAGTCAGGAAGTAAGAATAGAATAGATAGACAGATAAAAAGAATAGTACAAAGGGAAAAGAAACTTTCCAATATGAGATTCTTAAGCATGCCATTGTAAACTGACCTTCCACCAAGTGCAACTGCCATCTGGTTCTCCAGGTAGCTCCTGCTGTAGAGGCCAGACTCGAGTCTCTCTTCACTTGGGGCAAAGAAGGTAAGACCACCAGCTTGGCCACGCGGAATTATAGAGATTTTGGCAACGGGATCATACTCCGGCATGAGTGCACCAACCAAAGCATGGCCAGCCTCTGTAATCCAAATGTACACATGTTATTTAGAATGATTGTTCTATAAATAGTTCATGAGAAAGGGTCGATTGACAGGTAGTGTTTTTGTACCATGGTAAGCAACCAGCTTCTTCTTCTCATCTGAGACAACAGCATTTTTCTTTTCTGGGCCAGCAATTATTCTTTCCAGAGCGTCAGATATCTCATCTTTGCTTATTTCCTTAAGGTCACGCCTAGCTGCCAGGATGGCTGCTTCATTCATCAAGTTCTGCAGATCTGCACCAGTGAAACCTGGTGTTCTCCTAGCAATCTTGTCGAAGTCTACATCTTTTGCAAGGGCCTTTCCTCTAGAGTGGACCTATCAAGAAAAGGGTATCAGTAGGTAAGACAAAGAATAGGCAAGAAATAAGTATATGATTTTGCAAAAGGAAAAGGTACAAATTTGCCACGTACTATCCGAAATTGCTCAATTTTGCCCTATGTTATACTTTTAGTCCATTCATACTGTTGCCATTAGTAAACCATCTCATATTGTTCCTTGCCATTAATGGAGATCCATCGTTGTAACACCCTAGACTTTAGACAGAGTCCCACATCGGCAAAACACGAGAGGGATGCTGGGTATATAAGTTGGCAAGCCTTAAACCCTAGTGACGCGTTTTAAACCCGTGAGGGTCTAGGCCCAGAGCGGACAATATCACTAGCGGGCTGGGCTGTTACAATCGTGAAATGGATGGACTCCACGTGTCCAAGTCTCCGAGAAAAAATGTTCAAATTTACTTCTCTACTTTCGACTATTGTTTACCTTCAGCTTGGAGCTCCATTAAGGGTCCGCAACAAATGATATTTTCCTCAGGGCGGGGGTAAGATTAGAGCAAATGTTTAACGGAGGGAAAGTTGCTCAATCGGATAGTACAGTGGCAAATTGACCTTTATCCTTGTGCAAAATCGGGGAATAGACAGGAATATTTCATGCTAGTGACTTCTACAATCAGCTTTGTTTTTTCTAAATGGCACGTGCATTTTCTATTTCGAAATTATACATCTTTCTACTGCAACACTAACTTTTTCTTCTTTTACTAGTTTTCCTAATAATAAACCTGCAAGTACAGAACTGGATAGCTAATTGTTCTTTTCTGCAGATGTTAAAACAGTGGAAAAAGGTGAATCACACATATAGACATCAAATGCATGTAGAATGTAGTTAGTCCACATAGCTCAAATAGAATTGCAGAATATCTGGACAAAGATTCCTATTCATAATGTCATTATACTAGGTGAGATTCAAGTTACAGAATACAAAGAGAACAATACAGAAGTGCTGGAAGTTCACTAACCTGAAGAATCCTGACTCTACCAGCAACATCAGGTCTGTCAACGGTCACTTGGCGATCAAACCTCCCGGGCCTCAACAAGGCAGAATCAAGAACATCTGGTCTATTTGTTGCAGCCAAAACTATAACTCCAGAATTTCCAGAGAACCCATCCATTTCTGTCAACAGCTGATTAATAGTCTGCTCCCTCTCATCATTTCCACCTCCAAGCCCTGCCCCTCTTTGCCTTCCAACAGCATCAATCTCATCAATAAACACAATACAAGGCGCTTTCGACTTCGCCTTCTCAAACAAATCCCTTACTCTAGAAGCTCCCACACCCACAAACAACTCAACAAACTCTGATGCTGCACATGAGAAAAACGGCACACCTGCCTCACCAGCAACTGCTCTAGCCAAAAGGGTCTTACCAGTACCAGGTGGTCCCACCAAAAGACACCCTTTTGGTATCTTAGCACCTAAAGCAGTATACTTATCAGGATTTTTCAAGAAATCAACAACTTCTTGCAACTCCAACTTGGCCTGATCAGCACCAGCTACATCAGCAAATGTCACTCCAGTTTCAGGCACTTCTTGAAACTTTGACTTCGACCGGCCAAAATCCATTGGTCCGCCAAGCCCGCCAGGCCCACCAGGCCCGCCCTGAGCCCGCCGGAAGAGGAAAAACAAACCAGCAAAAGCAAGTATGGGAAATAACAAATTCCCAATAACACTAAACAAACCATTACCACCTTCACCTTCAGAAACAGATATATCAACACCATTCATAGCTAAGATATCAATCAAATCAGGATCATTAGGCACAATTACACTGGCTCTACGGCCATCTACTGCAGTAAGCTGTAAAACAGTTCCATCTTTACTAAATCTAACCCTTTCAACTTTACCCTTTTTAACTGCATTCAAGAATTCACTGTACCTCCACTGAGAACCATCTGGAATGTCAGAGGATGACTGAGCAGCTTGTGGTTTTGGGGCATTCAAGATTAGATTTTGCGAAAAAGGAGATGGATTTAAAGGGTTGGGTTTAGGTGTTTCAGCTTGAACCACTGAAGGGGGTGGAGCTGTTGGTGTAGTGTTGTCAAGAGCAAAGGCTTGTGGAGTTATTGAAGAGAAAAGGAGAGCAGCTAAAGCAGCTTCAGAAGGAAAATACTTTACTTTATCTGAATTGGGTTTTTTGTTAAGAATTGATTGTGGGACTGGAAAAAACTTTCTTTTGGGGTATAAATGAGAAATCTTTGTGGTTTTGGGGGTGGGAGGAGAAACAAAGATTTGGGATCCAAAGAAGTTGGAAGAGAGCAAAGAATTGGCCATTGAAGAAGCCATAATTTGTGACTAATGTGAGAATTTCTTTTATTGAAGGAATTGGGGTTGAAAGAACACAATGATAGTGTAGAAATAGTTTAGATTGATGGAGGTTTTTAAGTTGGTTTTTGATTCTAGTTTGAATCTTGAATAGAAGCCATATATTTGGTTGTTGTTTGGATTGATTTACGTGTTCTGAATGTTATCCAGTCACTAGTTTGATTTTTATGACTTGTAAGTGGGAAAATTGGAAGGCACAAAGACAAAGGCCAAAGTGTACTCGAATTAGCTACTCTCACTTTCATATTAGTAAAACATAGGTAAAATTCATAATGTATCAAAAGTACGTGTAATATCTAATGGCTTTTGGCATATCGAATCAATTTTTGTACTAGTCATGTTATCAAGAAAAAAAAATGACAGTTAAAATTAATCATTTTTAAGTATAAAAATATGTCGAAACTCCTTTTGCATGGATAAATAGAAATATTACCATATAAAATAGAATAGAGACCTACTGCCTCCTGTCCATATTAGTTTTAGTGGTTACTAAATATATCTGGTCCAAATTAGTTGCTATTATAAAACAATAGAAGAAGAAGAAAAGTATTGCAGAAAAAAATAGAGAGTGAATTCTTATTGATTTGGGATGAATTACATTGAAATAGGACCCCTTTATTTATAGGGAAAAAGTGACTTAGCCACCAAGTAACAACCCTAAAATCTCTCTAAAATATAGACATTCACCATAAATAAAATACTATTTATAATATTCCCCCTTGAATGTCGATACAACATATAATGTGCCTTGTTAAAACCTTAACTAAAATAAAACCCAGTGGAAAAAATTCTATTGAAGGAAAAAGAGTACACATGTTTAGAAATACGCCTTTTGGTTGTCTCGTTAAAAACCTTGCAAGGAAAACCCAGTGGGACAGAACCTTGTAAGGGAAAAAGAGTATAACGCGTATTAACTCCCCCTGATGAGAGCATCAATTCACATCCTTGAGCCTTCGCATCCCAATCTTGTACACTAGTTTCTTGAAGGTTGACGTCGATAGAGAGTTTGTGAACAAATCAGCCATATTATCACTTGAATGAATCTATTGCACATTGATATCACCATTCTTTTGAAGATCATGTGTGAAAAATAACTTTGGTGAAATGTGCTTTGTCCTATCTTCTTTTATGAATCCTCCATTCAATTGGGCTATGCATGCTGCATTGTCTTCATAAAAAATCGTGGGTAGTTTGTCACACTTCAAACCACATTTGTCTCGAATAAGTTGTATTATAGACCTCAACCATACACATTCTCGACTTGCTTCATGAATAACAATTATCTCAGCATAATTAGATGAAGTAGCTGCAATTGATTACTTAGTCGATCGCCAAGATATGGAAGTGCCTCCACATGTAAACACATAGCTTGTTTGAGATCGAGCCTTGTGCGGGTCAGATAAATACCCAGCATCGTCGTAACCAACAAAATCGAGACTGCAATCATTGCCATGAAATAAGGCCATATCGGTGGTCCCTTTTAGATACTACAGTGTGTGTTTGATTCCACTCCAGTGTCTCCTTGTAGGAGTAGAGCTATATCTTGCTAAGGCATTAACTGAAAAAGTTATCTCACGCCTTGTTGTATTAGCAAGATACATTAGTTCACCAATTGCACTAAAATATGGTACTTCAGGAACAAGTAGCTCCTCATTCTTTTCTTAAGGTCGGAACGGATCCTTATTCACGTCAAGTGATCAAACCACATCGGATTACTTAATGGATATGTTCCATCCATGTAAAAACGTTTCAATACCTTTTATGTGTAGGCAGATTGATGAACGAAAATCTTGTTTGCCAAATGTTCAATTTGCAAACCGCGACATAATTTTATCTTTCCGAGATCTTTCATCTCGAATTACTTCTTCAAATAATCAATTGCCCTTTAGATTTCTATAGGAGTTCCAATAAGGTTTATATCATCAACATATACGGCAAGTACAACAAATTCCGATGTTGTTTTCTTTATAAAAACACATGGTCAAATGGCATCATTTAACCTTCCTTTAATAAATACTCACCAAGACGGTTATACCATATTCGTCCTGATTGCTTTACACCATACAAAGATCTTTGCAATTTGATTGAGAATATTTCCCAGGACTTTGAATTATGTGCGTCGGGCACTTTAAACTACTCGGGTATTTTCATGTATATGTCACTATCAAGTGAGCCATAAAGGTAGGCGGTAACCACATCCATTCAATGCATGTCAAGCTTTTCATGGACAGCAAAACTAACGAGATAACGAAATATTATTGCATCCATAATAGGTGAATATGTCTCTTCATAATCGACACCAGGCCTTTGTGAAAATCCTTGTTCAACAAGGCGTGCCTTATATCTTTGTACCTCAATTTTCTCATTTCTCTTACGTAAAAAGACCTATTTATAGCCAACAGGTTTAACACCATTAGGTGTTTGGACTACAGGTCTAAAAATATCACGTTTCGCAAGTGAATCCAACTTAGATTGGATCGCTTCTTGCCATTTTGGCTAATCACGTATTTGTTGACATTCTCCAACAGATTAAGGTTCAAGATATTCACTATCTTGTATAATGCTAGATGCAACATTATATATAAAGACATAATCCACCACTATATCCAATCGGTTCAAATTTGTCTCAATATCGATTGGGTTTATTGATAGTTCTTTATCTTCTTGAGTATCAGGCTCAGTGATTTGCTCATGAATCTCAAGATTGGTTAAACCGTAGATTTCTTCATGAGACTCTTTTGTAGTGTCATCTTGATCATTTGCTTTTCTTTTTCTAGGATTCGATCCTTAGAACCCAATGGTCTGCCACGCTTTAAGAGTGCTTTTAACTCATTAGCTATGACACTAGAAGATTTCCAACAGGGACATCAATACGGATTGGAACATTCTCTGCAGGAATATGTGTTTTTGTTATCCTTTTTAGATCCGTAAATGCGTCTTGCATTTAATTTGCTATTTCTGCAAATGAATAATGTTACGACCCAAAATCCTCTCCGAAGGAGTCATGATGGCACCTAATTTCTAAAACTAGGTAAGCCTAACATTAACTAAAATAACAATAATATTTAGCTAACATCGAACAAATTTCAAAATGGAAATCTTTATACAAAGTTACAATCCCCAAACTGGTAGTACAAGTTGTAAGACTTTTTAGGAGTAATTATACATATTGAATACGTCACTGCTCCGGAATAGAAGGAAACAACGAAAATAATTATAATAGAAGTTGACTTCGGAGCCTACGAACGCCCAACAGGCTTACCTTGAAGTCTCCAGCCTCACCAAGCATAGGTTTCAAAACCAACTCGATCCGAAGTACCCGGTTCTGCATAAAAAAATGTGCATAAGCGTAGCATGAGTACACCACGGTGGTATCCCAGTAAGTGTCAAGCCTAACCTCGGTAGAGTAGTGACGAGGCCAAGTCAAGACGCCTACAGAACATATAAACCTGTGCAGGATATAACATAAAGCTAACAGGAAGGGATATCAAGTAATACTAATAGTGGAAAGAAATAGAATTGCAAATAGTAGTACCGACAAGGAAAACACGAATGACAACAAGAGATAGCCAAGTAATTAAACCACAACATAGTTGGGATACAGATAAGTGTAAATGTGCTCAAGTAGGGAAAACTGTCAACTCAACCAAACAAATTGTTTCTAATACACGATTCCAATAATTCCAATTCTCGTAATCTCATACCATAAACCACAACTTCCAAACCTTTAACACACACGACACCTTGTGCTCACATCTTTCCATCTCACTTTGCACGACGGAATTCATGTGCTACTCGGTACATAATATCCGTGTCAATTGCTAATTAAGATGTTTAAGAGATTCTATTTATATATCATAAAGTAAATTTACAGTTTCTAGACCAAATAGGAAATCAGCGAGAAAGATGAGCTTTGTTTTAGAAATCATTTGAGTGAAGAAAATAACAATTTCAAAATAAATTCAACATCGAATAGCTGTTGCATTTATTATTGAATATATTAAGTTAAAACATAATAACAATTCCTTTTTAAGTAAAATAAAAACCTCAGACAGGTTAAGGAGATTAAGTTGCGAAATCAATTGAAATTAAATATAACGATTCTTGGAAAAAGTAAATACTGAAATATACGGCGAGTTCTAACTTAAAGGTCACACTAGGTAGCATGATGTTAATTATTTTATTTTAATTCACTATATTACTAACAACTCAGCAGGACAGGGGGTAATGACTCCACGTAATAAATTCACCTTGAAAACTAATTCACCAGAATAAAAGTATTAGGAAAGGAGCTCAGGAAATGACGACAAGGCAATAAGTCAATGACAACAACTCAATCCTCAAAAAACAATGAAACCAGAAATACAATTTCTCAGGGTCTCGTACGAAAGAAACCGAAGGCAATACCATAAAATAGGGAATACGAAGTATAGAATATGTTGCGGCGCGCAATCCGATCCCACCTTATAATATCAATATCATAATTCACCCTTATTCCACCATATCAATTCACCCTTATTTCACCTGTTACAGCGTACAACCCGATCCCACCGTACAATATCAATATCATAACTATAAACAAAATATGCTACGACACGCAACCCGATCCCACCATATAATATCAATATCATAATTCACCCTTATTCCACCATATCAATTCACCCTTATTTCACCAATTGCGGCGTGCAACCCGATCTCACCGTACAATATCAATAAACAAAATATATTGCGACGCGCAATCGAATCCCACCATATAATATCAATATCATAATTCACCCTTATTTCATCATAATAATCCACCCTTATTTCACCTGTTGCGGCGTGCAACCCGATCCCGCCATATAATATCAATATCATAACAAGAAATATCCTCCCTTATTCCACCACCTCCCTTATTTCACATGTTGCGGCGTGCAACCCGATTCCCAGTACAATAATTCAAATCAACAATAACAACTCAATAACTCAATTTACAAGAATTTCTACAACCAATAGTATGAGTACAAGGCACCAAGGGAATCACGTAAAATCAAAGGAATCCACCAACCTTTACAAACTAACAAGACATGTAAGGCACGTGATAACTATGCAGGCAATCAAAACAATTTGGACATGTAGCAGATATGCACGTAGTCATAGAAAAACTCAACAATTAAGAGGTAACAAGACAATAATGAAGGCAATGACTACAACCAAAGCCTATAAGGGCCAAATAACAAGTATGATGAAATAAGTGATAACAACGTCATATAAAGCATGTAAGAGTAGTCTAACAACAAGATACCATATGTTATGACAATTTAATCAAAGGCATGGAAAGAGACTAGACAATCTAAACCGGTTAAAACCATATATAGACTGTGTACTCACTCGTCACCTTGCGTACACAACTTTCACATAACAAGTTAACACAATTAACTCAATTCCTAAGGGGTGGTTTCCCCCACACAAAGTTAGACAAGACACTTACCTCAATTCGGTCAACTCAATACTCAATTTAGCTTTTCCTTTACCAATTCACCATCGCTCGGCCCAATCTAGCCAAAGATGACTTAAATACATCAACAATGCAAGAGAAAAAAATTTCAATTAACAAAGCCATGATCCTTATACAATTTGTAAAAAGTCAACAAAAGTCAACTCCCCGGGCCCGCACCTCAGAACCCGACAAAATTTACAAAACCCGAACACCCATTCTGATACGAGTTCAACCGTACAAAAATTATCAAGTTCCGATACGTCCTTCAAATCATCAGTTTTCATTTTTGAATGATTTTACAATTTTCCCCAAATTTCCTTTAGATTCTCATGAATTTGATGTTAAATCTAAGATATAATCATAAAATACAATTGAAAATTAATTAGAGGCACTTACCCAATGATTTCATATGAAAAGCTTCTCTCAAAATTGCCCACTCTCGGACTTAGGGTTCAAATTATGATAAAATGAAGCTAAGTCCCGAAAAGGGAGTCAAAATACCAACCTTAGATGTCGCATTTGTGACATCAGGATCCAAAATGTGATGCTCGAAAATGCGACAAAAGTATCGCAAATGCGAAGGCTGGCCAGCTCTGTCAAAGTCGCAAATACGACATAAGACTCGCAAATGCGAGCTTAGTGTTTTCGCAAAAGCGACTGATTGTGTCGAAAACGCGGAGCTACCTAATCACAAATGCGATGAAATGGTTTGCAAATGCGAACTCCCCTACCCCAGCCTATCATCACAAATGAGAGAATGATCTCGCAAATGCGATCATCGCAAATGCGAGAACAGAGACACCAGCACAGCCGAACCTTCTTCCAACACTTCGAAATGCGTACAAAACTCATCCAAGCCCTCGGGGCTCCATGCCAAACACCCACACAAGTCTGAAAACATAACACGAACTCGCTTGTGCGATCGGAACACCAAAATAACCTCTAGAACCACGAATCCGACGCCAAGACACATGAAAATCGCCATGAACTTCAAGAACTTCTAGAATCGCAACTAAGCGTCCGAACCATATTAAATCAACTCCAAATGACACCAAATTTTGCAGGCAAGTCCCAAAGCCAAATGACATAACATAGCTGTTCCAACTCTCAGAATTGCATTCCGACCCCCTTATCACCAAAGTCAACTCTTGGTCAAATCTCTCAATCTTCCAAAACTTCAACTTTCCAATTTTTGCCAAAATGCTTCAAATTACTCTACGGACCTCCAAATCCAAATCCGGACGCGTGCCTAAGTCCAAAATCACCACCCGAGCCTATCGGAACCATCAAAACTCCAATTCGAGGTCAAATACTCAAAAGTCAAATCTTGGTCAATTCTTTCAACTTCAAGCTTCTCAAATGAGAGTCACTTCATAAAATCCTTTCCGAACTTCTCATAAACCCGAATCGATGATGCACGCAAGTCACAATACACTGTGTGAAGCTACTCGTAACCTTAAACTGCCGAACCGGACGCAATTGCTCAAAATGACCAGTCGGGTCGTTACATTCTCCCCCACATACGTTCGTCCTTGAACGTGCCAGGAGTCGTTCCAAAGCTATCAAATCACTGCACGAGCTCACCATACATACACCCCGGGGTGATTCCCTATCACCTAAAGCTATGCAGGCCTGACGACACAACTTAATTGAAGATCCCACATCATCCTTAGATCATAACCTTAGGACAAAACCCAACCCTCAACATCTGAAACTCATCATAGGACCCGAATCTCGCATCATCACACTGTATAAACCTGAACAAGCCGAATCGAGCCATAATTCCAACCTAGGGTACAAGCACATGATGTTCCACACAACTCAAATGCCCGTAGCAATAACTTCTGACCACCATTGCTGCCCAAATATCATTCTGTATGTCGGCAATACACTTCACATTGAATAGAACCTTGTTCCGGACCTCCACAATGCTGCCCATAATAAAAAAACATGCGGGAAGTCATAACCGCCCATGAAGTCAACAAGTCAAAAAGCTCTCTCATTCATACACCAAGCAAGCAGCCCAAATGGCAACTCATCACTGAACCACATAGATTCTCAAACAACACGGTTCGTACACCAATCCAACAATAACTCAGTTATGCAATACAAATAGAAGGAAAACAAGGTATGAGGACTATCTAATAAGTACAACAGGAGAAACAAAAAAAGTACAGTTTCATTAAATCATCCCATAGAGGGAAAATAAAATACCAAATAAAACAAGGAAAGGGTATCCCACATAACATCCGATGCGGCGTGCAGCCCGGTCCCAGATACTCATCGAGCCAAAGTGCTCGGGTTCACTGATTACATGAATACTGATATCAAGCACAGTAGAGTGCACAAGTATAACTGTGGGAAAATGAATATAAATAATAAAACATGGAGGAAGCAAGCACAACTAAGGTGCAATGAGCAAATCAACATCGCGAGGGCCATCTCGCCCACATCGCCATAAGGCCTGAACATAATTACAACATGCGTGGAGAATAATCATACAACCTCCAGCCCATCACAACATAAGAGAGTAGCACACAACATAGATCAGGGGCACAAATAATATCCATTATGCCCGGTAACATAATCGTGATAAAAATCTCACAAGAGCACCCAAACTTGACCTAATATAAAATACATATTCTCGTTGAGCTTTCAAATAGCCCCCAACCCAAATCTTGATCATTCCCAAATAGGTAAATATCCTCCCAAAAGTCCATAGCAACCTATAGATAATGTATGCTATCAGTTATCCCATTCTTAACATTTCTTCACAATCTGCAAACAAGAAATAGCCCGCATATGGGGACATCTAGCCCAAAACCTTAGGAATACCAAAATTTCCATACCCAAACTCAACTACGCTACTCGAATGGCTGATACATCACTCATACCCTATCATCTTACTGAATCACCCATGTAGATTTTCTGGCCGTGTAACAAAACTTGAACCTCAAAAGCCTCAAAACCCAGTAATCACCATGCCACTAGCCACGCACCCGCAAACCAAAACTCAAGGTTCCTTCCTAAAATGCACGCTCTTCATATATGATATCTAAAAATTGCAACATTCTATTAACTTCTAATATCCATCGAGGAGAAAACCATAATGTACAACATATTCCTTATGTCCATAGTAGACAGCCGACTCAAGCCATTACCAAAACCATCGATAACTCTCCAAGATCCGCCCGCATGCAACTAAGCCATCAGGACCGTGTCTCCCCAACTCAATCGAGCCACACAAACCGTCCAAACCAAGAGTTACTGCCACAAATGTTGGTAGGGAATTCCCATTCGAAAAGGACCAATTACTTCCATTGCTATGTGATAAGTAGGGATTTTGACCGCTTATTTGCTCTCTTTTACTTGCGTTTTAGCTTAAAAATGCTTAAAGGTATTCCCGAAAACTAACGAAATATGCTTACTTGCAGGAATATTGGGAAACAAGCCAAAGAAGTCAAAATCAACTCAAAAAGGAGTCAAAAGTGAGCAAGAACCAAAACCGGGCAAAAAGGCTATCAATGCGGATCGCACAATTCTAGTGCGGCCGTAGAAGAGAGATTCAGAGACTGGTGTTTTGGACAGCTCAGGGAGTGCGGACCGCACTCAAATTGTACGGCCGCAGAAGATCAAGTGTGGCAGCATCCATTAATGCAGTCCGCAGGATTGAAGATTCAGAGAGCGGTAAAGTAAAGGAATGCGGACCACAACACTTTTGTGCGGCCACATAATCCTTTGCGGGCGCACCCACTTTTATGCGGACCACAGAAGCCTGAAGTGCCAAGCCCAAATTCCCAAGAATGCAGATCGCAACACTTTGTGCGGCCGCAGAAGCCCATAATGCGGACCACACCAGAATTATGCGGCCACACAACCTTCACAGGGGCATTTTTGTCAGATATTTTTAGCTTAGTGTAAATAGAACTTTTTGTCATTTTTAGGTTAAGTTTAGTTTGCAGAGGTGCACCTGAGTGGTTTTCTTTACTTCTTTGAGTAATTTTGTACTAGAGTGACTTGTTAACATTAGATTTTCTTTGCTTAATCAATTATTATGCATTCTCTCTTAATTTCTTCTTGTATTTCTTTATTTTTCATGAGTAGCTAAATCTTTAACTAGGGTTGTGGCTCAACCCTAGTGTGTGTACTTATGGGTATTTAATTTTAGGGCTTGTTTGAGATCGGGTTAGTGGTATTTAGCCTGGTTTATGCTTAAATTCTAGAATTAATGGTTGCAAATATTGATTCATACCTAATTGACCTAGTCTTTGCTTGAGAAAGAGAGACTAGGTTTAGGAAAACTTGGCTAACAAGGAATTGGGGGTGAACTCAATAAATTGATAGCCCCAATTAAAGGGTCAAATCTAGAGATAGTAAGACCCGACTTGAGCTTATATCACTTGATTTGTGCAATACCCATTTGGGCTTGAGAAAATCAAATTGGGCAAAATTATTCAAACTATTGAGAGGTATAGAGTGAGCAATTGCGTGTGATTGCTATAGTACGATCTTGATAAATCAAACTTGCCCTATAGTTTACAACCCGTTAGGTAGCCACCTAGGTAGAAGTCACGACCCTAGATTCCTTTATCATTTGAAAAACAACCAAAACCAAAAACATTGTCTTCTAGTTTATTAATTGCAATCATTAGCTAAAGTAGGAATAGAAACAACCAAATGATTATGTGGAAGTGCAATCTAAGGCATATCATACATGTACTCTAGTTATATACCTAATCCCAAATTCTAACTCCTTGTGGATTCGATCCCGACCTGTGTTGGGATTTATTATTGCTTCGACCGCCTCACTACCTAATTGTGGTGTGAGTTTGGGCGACATCAATTTTGGGTGCCGTTGCCTGGGAGTTAAACGGATTTAGCTATACATCTAGGTTTTTGTGTGTTTTGTCCTTCTTTCCTTTCGAGTTACTAATTTTGTGTTTGAATTGATTCTAGGTACGAAAATGTCTCTCAACAACGAGCGCATCGGAAATGTTCCATTGGGGGAGGATGTGGACGATGATGCCATAGATGAGGTTCCTCTTGAACCTTAAGCTAATAGACGAGGCCGCCCGCCTCACGATAATGTGCCCGCCTCTCCCCCACCTCCACCAAAAGCGGCAGCCCACCGACAATTACCAAACAAGTATTATGCAAGTGCCATAGTCCCGCCCCGCATTAGGGCGGGCAACTTCCAAATCACCAACATGATGCTTACACTACTTGAGCAATGGGGATTCTTCACCGCGGCTCCGAGTCAAAATGCGTACAAGCATCTCAAGGGGTTCGTCGATACTTGTTGGGGGAGCAAGCAAACAAATGTTTCTGAGGACGCATTGAGGTTGAGGCTATTTCCTTTTTCTCTACGGGGAAAAGCATTGGACTGGTTAGAGAGGTTGCCCAACCGTTCCATCCAAACTTAGGATGAGTTGGAAGAGCGGTTCATTTCAAAATTCTTCACTCCGGGACATATGGCAACACTTTGGGATGAGATTCTTGCTTTCAAGCAAGAACCCAATGAGCCATTGTACGAGATTTGAGAAAGATATCGTACCATGGTTAAAGAGTTCCCGAACAATGATATGACTGAGGCCACGATCCAACAGACCTTCTACAGGGGGATCAACACAACTAATCAATGTGTGGTTAACCAACTCACCGGGGGGGGGGGGGGAACTTCATGAACACGCCATATGCCGAAATTTGTGAAATTCTTGATGAGATGGAGGATACCTCTTCAGCATGGCAAAGTAGAGACAATGTACTGCAAGGTGACCCTAATGTTATTCACCTACACAAGGAGCTACATGATCGTGGGCAAGCTATTGCCGAGTTGACAACTACCATGAACCAGTTGGCCAAAGCTCATCTTCAACAAGTTCAAGGGCCGAAACAAGTGCATGCAATGGAAGGTGTGAATATGATGGTAAACAAAAGACGACAACAAGGTCAAGAAATACAAAGCCGTCCAGAACAATTTATGCAAGATGATAGTGGTTATGATCAAGGTGATTCATTCAATGAGCAAGAAGAAGAAGTTCAATATGTCAACAATTATCAAGGTCAAAGAAACAATGCTCAAGGGCAAAATTAACAACATGGAGGTCACAAGGGAACCAAGGTAATTGGAACAACCAAAACCACCAAGGCAATTGGAGTGGTGGCAATCCTAATCAAGGCAATTGGGGTGGAAATAACCAAGGAGGGTGGAACAACAACAACAACTGGGGGTCGGGTTTTCAAAGGCCCCGATGTTCCAACAACCAAGCAATCCACCTCTCTATCCTTCTCAGGGCCCAAGCTCTTTTTCTAATGAGATGGGTAGAATTGAAAACATGTTTAAATAGATGATGGAGAAGAATGGCGACTCTGATGCTCAAATAGCCTCGTACAACACTTCTATCCGGAATTTGGAAGTTCAATTAGGCCAAATCTCACAAGCGTTGAACACTCGTCCTAAGGGGGCACTACCTAGTGATACGGTGGTGAACCCGAAGGGTGGGAATAATACGGGACATGCTATGGCCGTGACTACTAGAAGTCGAAAAGGTGGAGATGCAACCACCTCAAATCGAAGAAGGATTGTGGATGAAGATGTTGTGGTTCAAGAGGATGAAATCCCAAGCAATGTGGTTCATGCTAATGAAGAAGTGAGAATTAATATAGATGAAAGTGTGGAGGAGACGCAAGAAGAGGTAAACCCGTCAGCGAACATGTGATTGACATGCCGGAACTGGTGGTGCCAAAGGCTAAGGCACCAATGCCAAGGCCTCCTCCTCCAT
Organism: Nicotiana attenuata; assembly: GCF_001879085.1. NCBI lineage: Eukaryota > Viridiplantae > Streptophyta > Magnoliopsida > Solanales > Solanaceae > Nicotiana > Nicotiana attenuata. The sequence continues at coordinate 31,435,113 of NC_031999.1, forward strand.
ACCCTCAAAGGCTTGCAAAGCAAAACAGTGAAAACCAATTCAAAAAGTTTATTGATATGATGAAGAGTTTGTCAATTAATGTGTCGTTGCTTGAGGCATTAGAACAAATGCCGGGATATGCAAAATTTATGAAGGATTTGGTAACCAAGAAAAGATCAATGAATTGTGCGACCATCAAGATGACTCATCAAATGAGTGCTATTGTGCACTCAATGGATCCAAAGTTGGAAGATACGGGCGCTTTCACAATCCCTTGCACTATTGGGAGCGCTGATTATGCCAAAGCATTATGTGATCTCGGGGCAAGTATTAACTTGATGCCCTACTCTGTGTTCAAAACTCTAGGAATTGGGCAACCAAGACCCACATCCATGAGGTTGCAAATGGCAGATCAGACAATGAAGAGGCCTTTGGGTATTATTGATGATGTATTGGTTAGAGTTGACAAGTTCATCCTCCCAGCGGACTTCGTTATCCTTGATTGTGAAGTGGACTATGAGGTGTTGATCATTTTGGGTAGACCTTTCCTTGCTACGGGGAAGGCACTTGTTGATGTGGAGGCCGGTGAGCTCACTTTCCGGGTGGGTGACGAAAAGGTGGTCTTCTATGTGTGCAAATCAATGAGGCAACCGAATAGTAATGAAGTCTGTTCATTTGTGGATTTGGTGACTGACGTGATAGTTGATGATGCTAGTGCAACAATGAGTGTTGAGGACAAATTGGAAGCCATTTTGCTCAACCTAGATGATGATGAGAAGGAGAGTGATGGCTATGTGGAGTGTGTAAATGCATTGCAAGGCATGGGGTCGTACACTTATGAGCCCCGAAAACTATCTTTGGATCTTGAAAACCAGAAGATTCCTCTAACAAAGCCCTCAATCGAGGAGCCTCCTAGCTTGGAGTTAAAGCCATTGCCCCCGCACCTCAAGTATGAATTCCTTGGACCTTCTTCTACTTTACTAGTTATTCATTCTTCGTGCTTAACTAACATGCAGGTAGAGTCCACATTGGAGGTGCTACAAAGGAGGAAAAGAGCAATCGGTTGGACTTTGGCGGATATCTGGGGCATAAGCCCCGCCTTTTGCATGCACAAGATTATTTTGGAGGAGGGTTCCAAACCTTCTGTTGAACATCAAAGAAGATTAAATGAAGTAATGCAAGAGGTGGTGAAGAAGGAGATAATCAAGTGGTTAGATGCCGAGGTTGTCTACCCCATTTCCGATAGCTCGTGGACATCTCCGGTGCAATGTGTCCCAAAGAAAGGGGGCATGAATATGGTAACAAATGACAAGAATGAATTGATCCTAACAAGAACCGTTACCGGATGGAGAGATGGACTATAGGAAACTCAACAAGGTCACTCGGAAAGATCATTTTCCGCTTCCATTTCTTGACCAAATGCTTGATAGGTTGGCCGTACGTGCTTTTTATTGCTTCCTTGATGGATACTCCGGCTACAATCAAATTATTATTGCTCCCAAGGACCAAGAGAAGACCACTTTCACATGTCCTTATGGCACTTTCTCATTTTCAAGGATACATTTTGGGTTGTGTAATGCACCGATGACTTTTCAATGGTGTATGATGGCTATTTTTACCGACATGGTGGAGGAAATTCTTGAGGTCTTTACGGATTATTTTTCTTTGGTTGGGAATTCGTTTGAAGATTGTTTGAAAAATTTGTATAGGGTATTGGCTAGATGTGAGGAGACAAATTTGGTGTTGAATTGGGAGAAGTGTCACTTCATGGTCGAGGAAGGCATTGTCCTCGGCCATAAAATTTCAAAACATGGTATTGAGATTGACCAAGCCAAAATTAAGGTGATCTCCAAACTCCCTCCTCCTACATCCGTGAAGGGAGTGAGGAGCTTCTTGGGTCATGCGGGTTTCTATCGCCGATTCATCAAGGACTTTTCCAAGGTGGTGAACCCATTGTGCAAACTTTTGGAGAAGGATGCCAAGTTCCATTTTAGTGAAGATTGCATGAAGGCATTCAAGTTGCTTAAGTTCAAGTTGACTACTACTCCTATTATCATCGCACCGGATTGGAGCTTGCCTTTTGAGCTCATGTGTGATGCTAGTGATGTTGTGGTTGGAGCGGTGTTGGGGAAAATAATCAACAAAATCTTCCATCCGGTCTACTATGCTAGCAAGACCATGAATGATGCCCAAGTCAGCTACAGAGTGAGCGAGAAGGAACTACTTGCTATTTTTGTTTTCCATGGAGAAGTTCCGGCCGTATTTGATGGGTACTAAGGTGATTGTTCACACTGACCATGCGGCGCTTTGATATTTGATGAGCAAGAAAGATTCTATGGCAAGGTTGATGCAGTTGGTGCTTCTTTTGCAAGAGTTTGATCTAGAGATTCAAGATCGCAAGGGTATTGAGAATCAAGTGGTGAACCACTTGTCCCGTTTGGAGGAGGAGGGGAGGCAAGATGATAGCCTTGAGATCAATGATTCCTTCCCCGACAAGCAATTGTTAGCCATTTCAATGATCGGGATGCCATGGTTCGCCGATCTAGCCAATTATCTTGTGAGCGGCATTGTACCGAATGAGTTCTCTTCAAACCAAAGGAAGAAGCTCAAACGGGATTGCTTGGACTATTATTAGGATGAGCCGTATCTTTTTCGGATATGTACCGATGGTGTGATCCGGCGATGTGTGCCGGAAGAAGAATAAATGGGAATTCTTGAGGCTTGCCACTCTTCACCATATGGTGGTCACCATGGTGGAGCTAGAATGGCTACAAAGGTTTTGACTTGTGGATTCTATTGGCCTACCCTCTACAAGGACGCTAGTGAACTTGTCAAGCATTGTGATGAATGCCAAAGGGCCGATGGGATTGCTAAGAAGAATGAGATGCCCCTTACCACCATTCTAGAGATTGATATCTTTGACGTTTGGGGTATTGATTTCATGGGACCGTTCGTGAGCTCTTGTGGGAACACTTACATTTTGGTAGCTGTGGACTATGTGTCAAAATGGGTTGAAGCCGTGGCTTTACCCAACACCGAAGCTCGAAGTGTGGCGGCATTCTTGAAAATGAACATCTTCACAAGGTTTGGTACTCCGAGGGCCATTATTAGTGATGGGGGTTCGCATTTTTGTAACCGGGCTTTTCATACCTTACTCACCAAGTATGGTGTCACTCATAAAGTCTCCACCCCCTACCATCCTCAAGCAAGCGGATAGGTTGAAGTCTCCAACCGGGAGATCAAGAGTATTTTGTCAAAGACTGTGAATGCCAACCGAACGAATTGGTCAAGAAAATTTAATGATGCTATTTGGGCTTATAGGACGGCCTACAAGATGCCAATTGGGATGTCTCCATATCGATTGGTGTTTGGGTAGGCGTGTCATCTTCCGGTAGAACTTGAGCATAAGGCCATGTGGGCTTTGAAAAAGTTGAACCTTGAGTGGGATGTCGTTGCAAACCTAAGAGTGGCACATTTGAATGAGCTTGATGAATTCCGGTATCATGCCTGTCACACCTCCTTTTCCTTACTACATCCCCGGAAGGGATATAATAAAGGGAGTTATTTCCGACTTAAAGTGACAATCAAAACGGGATTATTATTCAGAGTCGCCACTTGGGAGATTTATGGTGTCCCAAGTCACCGGTTTAGAATCCCGAATCGAGGAAAAGAATGACTCTGTTTAACAGTCCGCGAACCAGAAATCCGAGTAAGGAATTCTGTTAACCCGGGAGAAGGTGTTAGGCACTCCCGAGTTCCGTGGTTCTAGCACGGTCGCTCAACTGTTGTATTTAATTTCATCTGATTTCAAAACATGTTCTAACTTATGTGCTTTTATTAGTAAACCGCTTTTATTTTTATTTTTTTAATAAGAATTGCAACGTCGTGAAAATGCGTCTCGAACCACGTCGCACCAGTGCACCCGTGATTGTTAACACATTTCGACTTCGTTGAGATTTGGATTTGGGTCACATAAATGTGCACCCGAATTTAGGAAAGTAATATTATTAAAATACGCGCCTAAAGCAACTACGCGTTTTGGCTTTGCGAGGGCCATGAAATTTTGCTAAATGGCACGTCTCGGATTCTAATTGTTTTAAAAGAAATATTTGAACGGGGGCCAAGCATTTGAGATTTTATCTGGCTTGGCGCGCCTCAATTTATTCTAGCTTAACGGTCTAAACTAANCTGCCTCAACTTATACATTTCTTCCCTCATTGATTTGACATCCACCACGTCTACCTCTTTGACGGGTCCATGATACTGGTATCTGATTCTTGGCCTGTCATGTTCAGTTTGTTCTTTTTTGACCGGGTGTTGTAGGAATGGGTTGCCAGGATGCCAACCAACTAAACCACCTGCCTGGGCTCATCATCAACAACAACTCTGTTAGCAGTTAGAGCGTTAACAGATAGATAACCGCACATTTGAGGAATGAATGCACCTAAGCAGTTAACCATTTCTATTATACTTTTCTTGGTTGCATGCATCATTCCGGCCTTCATTTTTCTTTATTTGCCATACCTTTCCTCTCATTCTTCCCTCGTGTTTTCCATTGTTTGTTTCTTGCCTTTCCCTCTTTTCTTTGCTTTCCTCTCATTTTCCTCTCTTTTTCTTTCCTTCTTTTCTTTTGCCTTGGTTTTTCTTGTTCCTATTTTCTCCTTTCCTCAAAATTGTTTTTCCGCTCGTTTCTTTCTTTTCTCTTGCTCTCTTTTTATTTTCTCTTATTTGCCCTTTTTATTTTTTGTTTTTGGTTACGGTCGAATCCTATGGAGATTGCCTACGTATCATGACCCCGCATGAATCAGACCAAGCGTAGTTCTTGCCGAATAAATGTAAAGTTGAAGCAAATTTTTTTTTTTCAATTTTATTGATAGCAAATAAGACTCAAAACAGCTAACAGACTCTAATGCAGAAAAGAACTACAGACTCCACCATCCCTATTCCATTTTAAACGAAAATACAGACTCAATCAACTGACTGACATTTAACGAAAAGGAAATACAGACTCCAGTAGAAAAGGAAATACAGACTCAAATGACCAACCTAGTAGAAAAGGAAATACAAACTCAGAAGACAAACTCTGGTAGAAAAGGAAATACAGACTCAAAAGACAATCATGAATACATTAAAGCTCCTGGTGCTCGCGGGACATCGTTCGGTCTCGCCGCGGGCCTATATGCAAGTTCCCCTTATTTTGAATCGTGCTCATCCCGCACATTTACTAAGGTGATTTAATCACTTATTTTGACCTAAAAGGGAAAAATGACACTATTTTTGTTCAAATTTCAAATTTAAAACAAACGGCCGGCTTTGCAGTTATGGCCTTTCAGCACTTCGGGGAGAAGATTTTAAGGCTGTGCCTGCTAACCGTTAAAATTGACTCAGGGTGGCTGTTCTTGCAAAATCAGCCTTCCGGCGCCCTTTTTGGGGACATTCGGCTTATTTTAAACAATAATGGCGTCACCCGATTTATTCATGACGAAATTAAAAATTTTGGCATTTTTTGGCTATTTTTGCAAAGGGGAGGTTGGACCCGATGAGGGTTGCCTACGTATCTCACATCCGGTGAGAACCAAACCAGCGTAGTTCGGGCAAATCAACCTAAGTATTTTGGAAAACAAGACTCTTTTTGTTTTTGTTGGCAAATACGCTATTTCTGAAAGCAAGATTCTTTTTCTATTTTCTTTTTTAGTGGCAAATAAAAAAAAAATAATCGAAAATAAAACTCTTTTTTTTTATTTTTCTTTTCCATTGGTAAACAAAACAAACTAAAAAAATTACTTTTCTTCTTTTACTTTCATTTTCTCAAAATCCGGCAGCATCTCGGCACTACTTGGACATTGGTTTTTCTAGTATAGGTAATTATCTCTCTACACTGCTATTTTCTCTTTTCTTTTTTGTTTTTCCAATTTTTCCCAGATATTCCAAAGTCGGTCAACATGCAAATCCAAAACAGACAAATGCACAAGTAGGATGCATCAAGATGGTCCATTATCCCGGGTACACCTGTCCTAGACGGACTCAACCCCTGTGTTGAGTCCCCTAAGTCAAAATGCACGTGATGCAAATAAGCGTTCCTACTAGGGATCTGGCATGTAGTCGAGTTATTCTAAGTTCAAAACCTGGGTATAGGTTCTAGACTGTGTACCCGAGTGGACAACTCCAGTCGAGGAGGGGGCTACGTACCGGGAACCAAAAGGCCATCCGGCTTAGTAAATTGTCCGGCCTCTTTATTATTTTAAGGTATGACACTAACAGAATAGGGAGTCTCCACCAGTGAGCACATCCCCGGAGGTGAGAAGAGAAGGGTTTCGTCACAGTTTATATATACAGTTCAGATAATATCAAAGCGGTAAAAAGCAGCATTTTGCACGTTTAGCATGAAACATGTATGAAAATCAGATAAAGCCAAATACAACAATATATCTAAGCTCGAATTCTGAACCCTGAACCAAAGTTCTGGGTTCTTGTCCCCAGCAGAGTCGCCAGAGCTGTCACACCTCCTTTTTGCACTACTAGTAAGGGTGTAAAGGAGTTTTTCCTCTTAAAGGACAATCGGAACGGGATTTATTATTAATATTCAGAGTCGCCACTTGGGAAATTAATGGTGTCCCAAGTCACCGGTTGAATCCCGATCCAAGGAAATTATGACTCTGTTAACAGTCCGCGAACCAGAAATCCGAGTAGGGAATTCTGTTAACCCGGGAGAAGGTGTTAGGCATTCCCGAGTTCCGTGGTTCTAGCACGGTCCCTCAACTATTGTATTTAATTTCATCTGATTTAAAAACATGTTCTAACTTATGTGCTTTTATTAGTAAACCGCTTTTATTTTTATTTTTAATAAGAATTGCAACGTCGTGAAAATGCTTCTCGAACCACGTCGCACCAGTGCACCCGTGATTGTTAACATATTTCGACTTCGTTGAGATTTGGATTTGGGTCACATAAATGTGCACCCGAATTTAGGAAAGTAACATTATTAAAATACGCGCCTAAAGCAACTACGCGTTTTGGCTTTGCGAGGGCCATGAAATTTTGCTAAATGGCACGTCTCGGATTCTAATTGTTTTAAAAGAAATATTTGAACGGGGGCCAAGCATTTGAGATTTTATCTGGCTTGGCGCGCCTCAATTTATTCTAGCTTAACGGTTCTAAACTAATTCATGAGGGCCATGCACTACGAGTTATCTAATTATGGCTCACCTCAATCTATTTAATGGGCTTAATCCGCTAGAACAAAATGTGATTAAAGGCTTCCCTCCGACTGACTAATGATTCACACGAGGAGAGTTACTTATTTCGAGCAAAGGGATCAGTCTAGCATAAATGGACCAAGGGCCCAACTGATAAACCTGATGTGATTAAACATGGTTGCAGATTTAATGCATGAAGAAATCGGGCTCCAGGTGAAGCCAGGCCCAGCGACGTGAAATCAACATTGGGTCCAGCATGGGGCCCAGTGGTCCACAGGCGTAAGACTACTTTGAATTCCAAATTAATATCAATCCAAGTTGGCTCATGAGAGAGCCCAAATTTAACGCAGGCCAGCTTCAAACAGAGATGAATTCCCTGGTTCGATACCGCACAACAACACAAGGAATTAGTCTTCGCGTTTGATTTTACAGCACATGTTATTTTGCCTCAAGGGAATTAAACAATTTCTGATTCTAAACACATTTCAATACTTTCCATGCAAACACCTTAATCCAAACATCAATACGAGCCTAGTTTAAATTATAGCAACCATCTGGGAATCATTATTGAAACTAACACATAATTGTTCAAGTTACTTGCTCACTAAATGATCATTCTATTCCATTTCCTATTTAAATCAGTGCTATAATTGACAAACCAACAGGGAATTTTGAAACCAAACATCTATAACATCTTGATTTTAACTTTCCAAACCACATAATCATCTAATCCCTACATTTGACATCGGTTTCGACTAGTTTCATCAAAAATAAACATAATCACAAACAAAGTCCAGTATATACATACAAGTCCGTAATAAACTCCAAACGTTCATAGCATTATATTAATTCAAATACCTTAGACAGAACAACCTGACTCAAAGTCGCGAATGAAAACAGACCCAAAGTAGAAAGAAAAAGGAAGATAATCAAAAGTAGAGAGATCTTCATTTCTTCACAACATTTCTTCGCAACAAATGAAACAGCCCTTACATTTGGGATCGGGAGATGTACCTGGAATGGACAAGACGAAATCAAGAGAGAAGTGAAGGGTAAGTAGAGCAGATCACAGGAATTCACACCAGCAAACCCAGCAGATTAATTTGAGCCAAACCAGAACCTAGCTCAATCAAACAGTACCACAGCTAACTCCAGACTCTTTGAAACAAAACCAAACTCAATCCATTTTTCAATCGACCAGAAATCGTTCTTTGCAATTAGAAACTAGAAAAATTTCAGGAAAGGAATTCAATAACACAGTGAAAAATCAGTCGTCCTTGCTTCTCTGTCCTTTTTCACCCCCTTTTTGCCTCAAGTAACAATGCCTTTATAGGCAAGTTACTAGGGCAGCCTTGCAGATTTGTTTTTTTTTTTACCTTTTAGTCCCTTTTCAAATCTTCTTTTAGCTTAAAAGTCCCTCCAATCCTGACTTGTTTTCCAAGTTAAACTACTTAAAAACCTGAAATTGGCTAGTAATCCCTACTAGAAGCTTCTTCTTTCAGTTATGAAAAGATTCCCCTCACTTAAACTACCCAAATCACCCCTGTAGCTACTGTTATTTACCCTGAACCCACCCGGACCAACTGGTCAAACTAATTGGGCCATAGACCTTGAATTGAAACCCTAAATGGGCCTGGCGCTACCTAGAAGGTAATCTGACCCAAACTGTTTTACACAAAAACTCAAACAAATAACCCAATGAATGCAAAAACTGATGAACCAACACAACTAATATATCACAGCATTAATTTAAACCCATTACAGTACAACGAAACTCAAATCAAACGCCGAATTCGCACATTCTGGATCTTAAAATTAACATAGGTTATCACTGAACACACATAAAAATACTATAAAAGGGCAATCCTAAATAAATATTAAACATTACATTAACACGACTCGATCTTAATGACACTTTCAAAACAGCAAAACAAGAGACAAGAAAGGGGACGGAGGGGCCAGTGACGAAAAATAGCCAAAGAAACGGAGAAGAAACAAGGGAGGAGTGGAAGCAGGAGCGAAAAACAGGACAGAGACAAGAAACCAAGAGAAATACCTAAAAGAGAAGACAAATGGCTGGCTTGAACGAACTCTGGCATCTTCGATTCGACCCGAAATTGATACTGATCGCATGTTCTCCTTGAGAACGAACAAACAATATTAATTTCAAGTTAAATCATTCTTAAGATCTTGAGAGATTCTTTTCTCCTTCAGTTTCGGATTGGAAACGGGTTCGATTTGGCAAGGATTTTGGGAAAAATGATGATGGATTAGTATGCGGGAAGGGGTGATGGTTGCATGGCCGGATTTTGGGTGGTGGTCGATCTTTGCCGCCGGCCGGAGATGGCGAAGAAGAAGAGGCGGCGTTAGGGTTCTGGTAAAGAGACGAGAGAACTGGTGAACAGGAGGGGGGTGGGGGTTCTGTTCTAACTGGTCTCTAAGCTGAGACATGTAATTAACGTACGAGGAATCTTCCCCACCGTTGGATGAGTCACGATTAATGGTCCAGATCGCTTTGAGTAAAGAGAACTCAAAACTGCGTCGTTTTGAGTCTCAATGGGAGACGGACCGGGTTGCAGCAATGGCTTGGGCTGGTCTCGCTTGGGCTTGGCTGACTTTGGGGAAAAGAGCATTGGGCCTGGGTAAAAGAATAAGGACTTGGCCCAAACAACTCTCTTCTATTCCTTTTCTTTTCCCAAATTCTTTTTTGTTATTTTTTTTTCCAAAATTTAAAATAAAAAAAATCTAAATTAATTCCTAGACAATAATTGACCTAAATACACTAATTAAGCCTAAATGATAATTATCAAAATTAACAAATTAAAAAGGAAAACTACTAAAATCAAAAAGTAACTCCAAAATTGCAAATTAAACTATTTTGTGATTTTTCCCATTTTATAAAATAACTAACTCGCTAATTAATCCTAAAATATAAAATTAAATCCTAAATTCAAATGCCACATATTTTGTATTTTTATGAATTAAAATGCACAGACAAAATACAAATAATTAATAAAAAATGCCACAAAAATCCACAACAATTGTAAATACTGAAAGAAATTATTTTGTTTTGAATTTATGGGAGTAATTCATATAGGGCAAAAATCACGTGCTCACAATTTGGTTAGTATTTTTTCTGGAAAAAAAAGTTTTTGTAACGACTCGACCGGTCGTTTTGTGTATTTGCGTCCTGTTTCATTTGATGCTTCACACATGTGTATTTGTGATTTTATGACTTGTGGGGTTGGTTAGTTTCATTCCGGAAAGGTTTTGAGTTGATTTGGATCCTTTGGTTCTTGTTGAGAAGCCTAAGTTAGAAATGTTAATCAAAGTTTGAATTTTGTGAAAACGACCCAGAAAGTGTGTTTTGATGGCCCCGATAGGTTCGTATCATGATTTTAGACTTGGGCGTATGTCAGGAATTGAATTCGGAGGTCCGTAGGTTGATTTGTGTTGTTTTGCCGAAAGTTGGCAATTTTAGGTTTAGAACATTTTCCAAGTTTAACCATAGGCTGCTTTTGGCTATCGGGTTTGGAATTTGATTTTGAGACTTGGAACAAATTCATTGTGCTATTTGGAACTTAACTGCAAATTTTGGTATCATTTGAAATTGGTTTGATAAGACTCTGACACTTTGTTGCAATTCTAGAGGTTCTTGAGTTTTCATTTGAAGTTCATGTGTTTTGATATCCGATTCGTAGTTCTAGATGTTATTTTTGTATTTTGATTGTGCGAGCGAGTTCGTATGATATTTTTAGAGTTATATGAATGTATGGTTTTGGAGCCCCGAGGGTTTGGATGAGTTTCGGACGTATTTCAGAAAGGTTTGGACTTAAAATCCCCAAATTTCATCGTTAAAATCCATATTCAAGGTTAATAATTAATGAATAATCATTATATAATCTTAAAATATTGTTGAAAATATTTACACTCAACTTGTAGTTGAAATTCTTGAAAAAAATCATCCAAAACCGAGCTCAATATATTAAAAATGATGGAAGAATGAATAAAATTGCCCCAAAAATATATTCTTATATTTGAAGCAGTCTTAATGCAATTACAACTAGCCAACGAGATCGAACCAACCGGATGCAACACATCACGATCGTGTACACGCCATTACGATCACGATGCACACATTAACCTACCCCCTACCTTGCATGATCACACGATAGCATTGAAGCCCAGATCCTTATTCACTGCGATCCCATCCTTTGAGTGCGATCACGCAGCCCATCAACACCAACAAAAATAAAAAAAACTACAACATGGTTTAAAAGTGCGCTTAAACACCACCGAACCTCTTAGTCCCAAAATAAGCATATCAATAAGTTCAAAAACTTCAGACAAACCCGTAGGAAGTCTTAAAACATGAAATGAGACCCTAAAATTCAGAATGAGAAATTGAATTGTTACACATTCTATTGTATAAATATTTATTATTGTTATAAATAGAATCCTATTTATGGTGAATGTCCATATTTAGAGAGATTCTAGGGTTTATTACTTGGTGGCTAAGTCACCATCTCTCTATAGATAGAGGATTATACTCTATTGTAATTCATCCCAAAAATTCAATAAGAATTCTCTCTCTCTACTTTTCTCTGTAATACTCTTCTTCATCTTTTATTGTTTCATAACACGTTATCAGCACGAGACTCTAACCAATTGAGTAGAAGCTTTGGGATTGAGCATAATGATTATCAATTATTCCATGAACTTCCTTCATGATTAAATTCTGGATTTAAGGTAAGTATTTTACCGTATTTTTCTCTTTTATTCTATACTTTGATTTTAATACAAGCAAAGATAACAAAGTTTGATTATAACTCTAATGGAGTTTGTAAGAAATTATAACCACCTGAAGTGGTAAAATTTCTATGCCTCGCCATGATCAAATTCATGTATGATTGTGGGCAAAGAATTGAAAACCCGTCCCATTGAATTTGCTCCATTCTCATTCCCTTAAGAGAATGTGATAGCAGTATGTAATAAGTCTGAAAGAAGACAAAATTATTACTATGAATGTACCAATGGATATGGACGTGGTAATAGACGGAATTCGATGAGACACTCTTCCCAAAATTAGGGGGAGAAGTTGGTGAAACCAAACGGAAAATTTTGTGGAAAAATCCATCATTATCTCATCTTGATCCACGTGCCTCTATTTGTGAAAAAGAGGTGCAAAAGATTATCCATTTGCAAAGAATAGCAAATCAAATGCCAGACGCATTTACGGATTTGAAAAGGATAACAAAATCACATATCCCTGCAGAGAATGTTCCAATCCGTATTGACGTCCCTATTGGACAATCTTCTAGTGTCATAGCTAATGAGTCGAAAGCACACCAAAAACGTGGCAGACCATTGGGTTCCAAAGATCGAAATCCTAGAAAAAGGAAAACAAATGATCAAAATGACACTACGAAAGAATCTCGTGAAGAAATCCACGATTTAATAAATTCAAAGATTCATGAGGAATCCACTGAGCCTGAGGCTCAAGAAAATAAGGAACTATCAACAAATCCAATCGATATTGAGACAAATTTGCATCGAGTGGATATAGTGGTGGATTATGTCTTTGCATATAATGTTGCATCTAGCATTATGCAAGAAAGTGAGGATCTTGACCCTCAATCTGTTGGAGAATGTCGACAAAGACTTGATTGGCCAAAATGGCAAGAAGCAATCCAATCGGAGTTGAATTCGCTTGCAAAACGTGAAGTTTTTGGGCCTATAGTCCAAACACCTAATGGTGTTAAGCCTGTTGGCTATAAATGGGTCTTTGTACGCAAGAGAAATGAGAAAAACGAGGTACAAAGATATAAGGCACGCCTTGTTGCACAAGGATTTTCACAATGGCCTGGTGTCGATTATGAAGAGACATATTGACCCGTTATGGATGCTATAACGTTCCGTTATCTCATTATTTTTGCTGTCCATGAAAAACTTGACATGCATTTAATGGATGTGGTTATCGCCTACCTTTATGGCTCACTTGATAATGAGATATACATGAAAATTACCGAGGGATTTAAAATGCTTAACGCACATAATTCAAAATCTCGGGAAATATTTTCAATCAAATTGCAAAGATCTTTGTATGGTCTAAAGCAATCAGGACGAATGTGGTATAATCATCTTAGTGAGTATTTATTAAAGGAAGGCTATATAAATGATGCCATTTGCCCATGTGTTTTTATAAAGAAAACAACATCGGAATTTGTTGTACTTGCCGTATATGTTGATGACATAAACCTTATTGGAACTCCTATAGAACTCCAAAAGGCAATTGATTATTTAAAGAAGGAATTCGAGATGAAAGATCTTGGAAAGACAAAATTATGTCTTGGTTTGCAAATTGAACATTTGGCAAACGGAATTTTTGTTCATCAATCTACCTACATAGAAAAGGTATTGAAACGGTTTTACATGGATGGAGCCCATCCATTAAGTACTCCGATGGTTATTCGATCACTTGATGTGAATAAGGATCCATTCCGACCTCAAGAAGAGAATGAGGAGCTACTTGGTCCTGAAGTACCATATCTTAGTGCAATTGGTGCACCAATGTATCTTGCCAATACTACAAGGCCTGACATAACTTTTTCAGTTAATGTCTTAGCAAGATATAGCTCTGCTCCCACAAGGAGACATTGGAATAGAATCAAACACATATTGCGGTATCTAAAAGGAACTACCGATATGGGCTTATTTTATGGCAATAATTGCAGTCCTGATCTTGTTGGTTATGCTGATGCTGGGTATTTATCCGATCCACACAAGGCTCGATCTCAAACAGGTTATGTGTTTACCTGTGGAGGCACTGCCATATCTTGGCGATCGACTAAGCAATCAATTGTGGCTACTTCATCTAATCATGCTGAGATAATTGCTATTCATGAAGCAAGTCGAGAGTGTGTGTGGTTGAGGTCTATAATACATCTTATTCGAGACAAATGTGGTTTGAAATGTGAAAAACTACCCACAATTTTGTATGAAGATAATGCAGCATGCATAGCTCAATTGAAGGGAGGATTCATAAAAGGAGATAGGACAAAGCACATTTCACCAAAGTTATTTTTCACACATGATCTTCAAAAGAATGGTGATATTAATGTGCAACAGATAATTCTGCCTGATGTTTCACTCCTCCGAAAGGCTAGCCCATATAGCCTCGGCCTGTCCAAATGATGTTCAGCGAGAAAAGAGTGGAAGGAGAAAAGAAAGAAGGATCAAGTCGAGTGTTCCGCTCGGTTGCTTATGATAGACCAAAGAGAGGCAAAGAGGAGTGTGGCGGTCGTGCAAGCAAGCGAAGTCGCCGCGGGAGAGTCTTTCTCCAATGAGAATAAAGAAAGTTTTTGGGACAAGTGATAATATGGCTGATTTGTTTACAAAATCTCTACCAACGTCAACCTTCAAGAAGCTAGTGTACAAGATCGGGATGTGAAGGCTCAAGGATATGAATTGATGCTCTTATCAGGGGGAGTTAATGCGCGTTGCACTCTTTTTCCCTTACAAGGTTTTGTCCCACTAGGTTTTCCTTGCAAGGTTTTTAACGAGGCAACCAATAGGCGCATTTCTAAACATGTGTACTCTTTTTCCTTTTCTAGAATTTTTTTTCCCATTGGGTTTTCTTTTAGTTGAGGTTTTAACGAGGCACATTATCTGTTGAATAGACATTCAGGGGGAGTGTTATAAATAGAATCCTATTTATGGTGAATGTCCATATTTAGAGAGATTCTAGGGTTTATTACTTGGTGGCTAAGTCACCATCTCCCTATAAATAGAGTGTTATACTCTATTGTAATTCATCCCAAAATTTCAATAAGAATTCTCTCTCTCTACTTTTCTCTGTAATACTCTTCTTCATCTTTTATTGTTTCATAACAATTATAAAAATTTACATTCTAAACTCTCTCTCTCTCTCTCTCTCTCTCTCTCTCTCTCTATATATATATATATATATATATATATATATATATATATATATATTGTTTGACCAAAAAGTATGAGACTCTTTGTTAAACTAATTAAATAAAAGGATACGGGATTAATCCTAGTTAAAAATAATAACCATAGATCTTAATCAGTTTATGTGGATAACGTGGGACCACGTTGAAATGGTTTTAATGCAATACATCATGAATGTTGTTATTATTAATGGGATGAGAACAAGTAATAAATAACAATAAATGGCACTAAATGTAAATAAGGAGAAAGATTCACCCAATAATGAATGAGGTGAATGATTCCTTCATCTGACAAGTGATGAATGACAAGAATATTATAGAATATTATATACTTTCTCGGATCTAGTGAAAATGATAATGGATAGAATGTAAGGATTGAATCTCTCTAATAAAGTTGTTCTTTGTATTTATCTAGAGAGCTTACTTTTCAAAAATGTTCTTATCAAAATGGAATATTACCTGCCTTTTGCCTTATCTCTCTTACTATTTATATGGGATACTATCAAAGAACCCTAAAAGGTACAACAGAAGGAATATTCAATAGAATATTCTCTTTGAAAGTTCCAAAGCTATACTAGTCGTTACTTCTGTCCATGCTACTCGACCTCGGCCCCGATGAGTCGCTCGGCGGCCTGTTCAGTTGATCACTGATCCTTCTCGGCCAAACTACCCATGATAGTTACAAATCTCACGATAATCACCTTCTCATGCTGATTTCCTCGATCGAATTTTGACCCATACAGCTAGTCCCTCCGCTTATTGAGGTCGTCTTTTGGTCGACCTCAATGAGCGAACTTCATTAGTCACAATTTGAGAAATTCGGAGGGGGAGGTCGAGTAGTGAGAATCACGGACGAGATGGTGACGTGGCATTTTGAAAGCCACACTTAATGATGTTGGTTTAGAATGACGTCACAGCCTCACGCGTTATCATTACTATTTTCCCGATGTGTTGCATCATTCCTCGTGTCCCTGTCGTTTCGGTCCTTGTGCATTTGGCGGTTAATCATGTTCTCTGTAAATAAAGGGGGGAGGGAGCCCTTTGAATGAACCTTTACATTTTCTAATCTTTTGAATCTACATCTTTTCTCCTCTTCTTCTTCTTTGTGTATTCCTACTTTCAGAAACTTTCGCCATTGTCACTTTTTCTACACTTTCAGTTCCTTCGCATACACATAACAAAATATGGCTAGTGCATCTTCCAACCCTGAGGGGACCTCTGACCCAGTTTCGTTGTCAGTGGTCATGCCCTCTCATGATAAAGGGGAAGCCATTGTTGCAGAGGACGAAAGCTTCCCTACTGTGGAGGAAATCATTGCTCGTAATTCAGGCTCCAGGTCGGACTTCTCGAAGTCACTACAGAAGAGACTGTGCCTGCAAAATTTGAGATGGAAGCAGCCCATCTTGCCGTGCTTAGGGCAAAGTACAACATCCATGCTCACATCGATCTGGTCCCAGCTGGGAACGGCGTGATCCAGATTCATCGTCCTGGGTATTGTGCATTTTACGCGTACCCATTCCAAGTGGGCTTGTAACGACCCGACCGGTCGTTTTGAGCTTTTGCACTTCACTCTGTTGTTTGAGCGCATGAGTAGCTCCGTATTATGTATTATGACTTATGTGAATCGTCGATTTTGGTTTTCAGGTTATTCGTAATTGATTTGAAAAAATGATTCTCAGCTATAAGCTTTAAATTTGAAAGGTTTGACCAAGTTTTGAATTTTTAGAATTTGACCTCGGATTGGATTTCTGATGGTTCTGTTAGCTCTGTTGGGCGATTTTGGAGGCGATTTTCACCATATGGATTGGGGTAAGTGTTCTCTACTCAGTTTTGGTTATATTTCATGAATCCATCTTCGTTTTTAGCATTTAATTGATGGTTTCAAAGTGAAATTTGGGGGAAGCATTGATTCGGAGTTGGAATTGGATGAAATTAGTATGGTTGGACTCATAATTGAATGAGTTATCAGATTTTTTGAGTTTTGTCGAGTTCTGAGATACGGTCCCGGGTTGGGCTTTTGATTAAAGATTTGACCTTTTTAGATTGGGATTGGTTCCTTTAGCATTTTTTGATGTATATGAGTTATTTTTGGTTAGTTCGAGCCGTTCGGAGGTCGGAACAAGCGAGATGGAATTTTTGGGGCATCGCTTGGCTTGCTCGGTATTGGAATTGGCTTGTCCGAGGTAAGTAACTCTTCTAAATTTAGTGCTGATGGTATGAAACCCCGAAGTACGTGCTATGTGATTCGTATTGAGGTGACGCATATACTAGGTGACGGGCGTGTGGGCGTGCACCCTGTGAATTGTGACTCCGTTGTTTCCATGGCACTGTATAGTGGCCCTATCTTTTTGTTATTTGTATTTTTACCATGTGATAAAGTAATTAGCTATCAATCATGCTAGATATCATGTTAGGCTTTATGCCGATACTGTTGGGACCCATAGTGGTCATTTCTTGCTGTCATCTCACTGATTTTACTGATATGTTCGTACTCAGTCATATTCATGCACTCATATCATATCTCAGTCTCAGTTGTTATTTATTGATACATCATATCATTGTTGTCGGGCTAGTTTCATAACATTGTGAGCCCGTGAGTGAGACTGGAGAGATTGAGGACTGAGTGAGGCTGAGAGCCAGATTATGAGATAGGGCTGCACGATGCAGCATGTTATATTGATTACATTTTATGGGATCGGGCTGCACGACGTAGCGATATAGTGCTTGGGTTGAAGGAGCCCCTCCGGAGTCTGCATACCCCCAGCGAGCACAGTCGACTATGTATATATATATGTATATGGATCGGGTTGCACGCCGCAACGAGCCTTATGGCTATATGTATATGGATCGGGTTGCACGCCGCAACGAGCCTTATGGCTATGTATATATATATATATATATAGAGAGAGAGATCGGGTTGCACGCCGCAACGAGTATTGTATAGTGATGAGTGATTAAGTGTGCTGAGTATTGAGCATGGTAAGAGATAATGCGAGACAGTGAGGTTGAGTACTCTGAGTGTGTGAGTACATGAGTTCATCACTGAGAGGCATTGCATTTTCATGCGTACTTAAGATACATGCATAGAGATGCATTTTTTTGCTGCCCGATTTTGGTGACATTCATGATTTTACACGTATCTTGACATGTAGGCATTGAGATATACTTTCCTCATGCTATCTGAAAAACGAAACATTTTCCTGATGAAAGGTTTCTGGGAAAAATTTCAGTTTTCAAACTTACTCATATTTTTGATGATTTCGATAAAGGATTTGGGTTTTCACTGATATACTTGAAAAGCGGAACTATTTTTGGAAAACTATGAAAAGGATGAGCATTTTATCTCTAAGATACTTCTTTATTTAATTGATTTACATTGTTATGAACTGTTGTTGGCTATTGATGTTGGACCGACCTATGTTCCAGCTCGTCCCTACTTTCAACCTAAGGTTAAGTTTGTTACTTACCAGTACATGGGGTCGGTTGTACTGATACTACACTTCTGCACATTGCGTATAAATGTTGGCTGCTGAGGTTGCTGTGTTCGGTGGGAGCTAGATTTGCAGATGTACCTGCGTTCCGGTTGTAGCTGCCTCTTGTTCATGGTAGCGTTAGAGTTTAAAACTCTGTTTATGTACTTTTCAAACAGAAAGTGTATTTAGTTCATATCAACTTTGTAAACTCTATTCTTAGAAGCTCATGATTTGTACTACCAGTCCTTGGGAAAGGTATAGGATTTAGATAATTCCTTTGTTAAATCGTCTTTTTATAATTATTGAAATTTGATAGTTACTAGTGGATTTTGGGTCGTGACAGGGCTATTCTCTTCCTCTTCCCCCGTTGGCGGAGGAATTCTGCCACTACTACGGCATTTGTCCGGCCCAGGTCTCCCCCTATATTTGGAAACTCTTTCTTATGTTGATAAAGTACGGGGAGCTGGCCAACCGTGGGATTTCCATCCGCCATCTGCTGTATCATTTTGCGCCAAGCTTTCACAGGGGTACGACCTCCGCCACCCTGGGACCAAGGGACTGGTGGTGAAAATGGACGATAAGACAAATCGTCGATTTTGGTTCAATTTTTTCTATATCAAAACCAAGCACGTGGTGGCGAACCCCAGTGGATTCCCTGAGGCGTGGAACTTCGCCCGTAAGTGTTTTTTCCTAACTGATTTTTGTTCTCTCTTTGGCGACTTAATCGTTCTTCTTCCTTTTTGTGCAGCCGAGAAGGAGCCTCCTACGTTGGTCGCCGATATTCGCGACTGGGTGGCTCAAATTTTTCCCCACATGGAGGGAATCCATGAATGGTCGTCGTTAAACATGCATTTTGGACGTAAACCTTCTTCGACCGGTAAGTCAAGTTTCGATCTTCAGTTACTTCAACCTTAATAGCGTCTTCTTTTTCACTTTATGTAGTTTTTCTTTATTGTTAGGTCAGAGGGTTCCGAGGAAAGCGAAGGCTCCCACCCTCATTTTTAATCAATCAGGTACCTCGATCGGGTTGCTCGCTGTGACTGTAGGCGAGACCGCGCAGACTACCGTTTCTTATCAAGCCCCGACCCCACGCAGGCCTAGTTGCCGGGCGGCTGTCCCATCAAAGGAGACTCCATCTTCTCCTATACTGCATCTAGTGGACGAGTCGTCGCCGAGCGAGGAGGAAGCAATTTCGCTAAAAAGGCAGAGAGTAGAGGTTGGCGGCGAGGCGGTAGGGAACGAAGAGCCAACGAGGGGTGATCCCGAGGTGGCCACGATCGCACCCGAGGGTGGCATGGTTTTGGACGCAGAGACTACGTCCCCTTCAGATATGGAGATTGCTCCCTTGTCAGAGGTCGCCATGGAAAGAGGAGGGCGGTCATAGGTAGCGGAGGTCGTTCGGAGGAGTGATCTGTCGACATCAGAGCGGGCCGACATTCCTTCCTCTATCGAGGAGAGGGAGAAAGGTATGGCCATGGATGGATATGAGTCTGGTTCCGATGTCGACCACGGAGAGGAAAGGATGTTCGTGAGGGGTTTACCCGGGTAGAGGTGAGAACGGAGGGATCTACTCGTTCGATATTCATTCCCTCGGATTGCGACTTGTTGATGAACACAGAGAGTAGTCCCTTCTTTAGTCCCTCTTTGCTCTGGCATCGAGAACAGGACTTTACGGTCGTTTAAGGATTCCGATCTGTTGTTAGGCATATCCAGAATGGCTTTAAGGAAAAGTTTGTATATTTGTTTTTGTTCTTGTACCTTAAGTCCTTTCTCCTTTTTGTCTTTACTGAATCATTTTGGCTCTTCCTTTTTCCCTTAGACTCTCATTTTGGAGATCGAGAGCGCCCATCGAGAGGAGAAGCTGAAGGTGGTTTTCAAGAAAATAGTTGTGAAGTATCGCAAATACCGTGACAGGTTCTATGAGATGCGTGCTCGACTCAGCGCGGACGGTAATTTCCAATCTCTCAAAGATGAGTTGAGGTAGAAGGACGATGAACTTGTGAGGGTCATCGGCAAATGCAGCGAGCTCGAGGGAGCGCTGGGAGTCAAGGAGGACAAGCTCGAGGTAAGAAAGGGGGCTGTGGCTGAGTGTGTCGACCTACAAGCGCAAGTGGCATCCCTATGGGTCGAGCTTGAGCAGAGCTCGATCAGAGCTAACGACTTAAGTGATGAGTTGGTCGAAAAAGTTGCAAAGTCGGAGTGGGCCGAGGAGGCCAGGACGACAGCTTTGGCGAAGGTGGCGGCATTGGAGGATACAATCCGTGTTCTCAGGTCTGAGCGGGCGAATGATGTGAAGAAGGACGTGCTCACGGAGGCGAGGTTTGACAAACAGATTGGTGGTTTTGAGAAAATGATTTCGGACCTAAATGCACAGATTGCCGTTCTTTAGGCCGAAAAGGCGCAGCTACTGGCTGAACCGTCTTCATCTCGTGCTTCCACTTATCCCGATGTTCCACGGGATTTGTACGAAAAGTGGATTCATGCCGAGGCTCAACTAGACATATTCAGGGGCTTGATGACGCCCGGGAGAGTTTCTAAGGCTGAGTTTGAGGATGCTCGTGTTAAGGCGCGAGTAGCTCGGGTCGCTTGTGGTTATGATCCTGCTACGCTGGGGGCTGGTGATGGTGAATATGACTTGGACAGGCTTGAGTAAGGTGCTTGGTATGACGTCGAATACTTCGATTGCAAGGATGATGATGGGGACGATGGTAGGGGTAATGCTGCCGAGTAGTAATTTTTGTAATCTTTTGTTTTTATTTTTGTGGGTGTCTGTTCGGCCCTTGTAAGATGCCTTTTGAAATTATACTTTTGATGTTTATTTCCGAGTCTCCTGTTTTTTCCTTGAATATTTTCCTCAATTGATTGCCTTGATTAAAAGAATTGTGTTGGTAGGCTTTAGCTCGATCGTGATCGAGTGTCTTTGATTACTTCGCGTGAAGTCGAACCTTGTCGTAATTAACTCGAACGAGGTTATTCTATGAATTAAGTTCAAGTTAGACCGAATGTAAGTTGAATTCGAGCGAGTTCAAACGTCGTATTTAACTAATTCAAACTATGTCGAATGTGAGTGTCTTAACTAATTGGAACGAGGTCGAATATAAGTTGATTCGAGTGAGGTTGAATGTTACTCTTAATTAATTCGAACGAGGTCGAATGTGAGTTGATTCGAGCAAGGTCGAATGTTACTGTTAATTAATTATAACGAGGTCAAGTGTGAGTCGATTCGAGCGAGGCCGAATGACGACTCGTAGTTGATTCGAACGAGGTCGAGTGAGAGTCGATTCGAGCGAGGTCGAATATTGACTCTTAATTAATTCGAACGAGGTCCAATGTGAGTCGATTCGAGCGAGGTTGAATGTTGACTCGTAGTTGATTCGAACGTGGTCGAATGTGAGTTGATTCGAGCGAGGTCGAATGTTAACTCTTAATTAATTCGAAAGAGGTCGAATGTGAGTCGATTCGAGTGAGGTCGAATGTAGACTCTTAATTAATTCAAACGAGGTCGAATGTGAGTGCATTGATTGGTGCAGAGTTAATACTTGGTGGAGACATAGGCGAACATCATGTGTTTGTATGCTTTGCTAACATATACACATTGGAGAAATTTACACGTTTTTCGGGCCGGTATTCCAGTCCCAGTCTATCTAGTCCCTTTATTGTTCGACCTAGAAAAGTATTCGAGGGGTTGAGCAATGAACGTGCCAACTTGTAATATCACCTGCTCGTGCTTTAACTTCGAAATGTCCTCCTTGTCGCCTCGTTAAAAACCTCCTCGAGAAAACCCAATTGGGACAAAACTCAGGTGAGGAAAAAAGAGTACGGCTCAGAGAACATCTTTCCTTACAAGTTGAAGTACTTGAGGTGGGCGATGTTCCAGTTGTTTGGTAGTACTTTTCCTTCCATCGTTTCTAGCTGGAATGACCCTTTGCTTGCTGTTGCCATAACTTTGTATGGGCCGGCCCTGTTAGTCCCTAGCTTTCCTTCTCGTGGATCCTTGCTTGCCTGT
This sequence comes from Nicotiana attenuata, assembly GCF_001879085.1. Lineage (NCBI taxonomy): Eukaryota > Viridiplantae > Streptophyta > Magnoliopsida > Solanales > Solanaceae > Nicotiana > Nicotiana attenuata. The sequence goes on from NC_031999.1 coordinate 31,457,740, forward strand.
ATTTTGGCTTTGAGTACGTAGTCTCCGACTTTGAGCAGTCTGATCTTGGCTTTTTTGTTGTAGTATCGCTCTGCTTGTTGTTTCTGGGCGACCATCCTTATGTATGCCATGTCTCTTCGTTCTTCAGCCTTATTGAGTTCTTGCCTTCTGCTTTCGTTGTTTCTCGGCCCGCTCTCGTGTGAGTACCTTAGACTTGGTTCACCGACCTTGACCGGTATTACTACATCAATCCCATAGACCAGTGAGTATGGTGTTTCTCATATGATTGTTTTCGGCGTTGTGCGGTATGTCCATAGCACTTCCGGCAACAACTCCGGCCATAGTCCTTTGGCGTTCTCGGGCTTCTTCTTCATGATATTCAATATTGACTTGTTGGAGGATTCCGCTTGCCCATTGCCCGCGGGTGATATGGCGTGGAGAGTATTAATTTGATATGCCATTTCTTGAAGAACTCGACGATCATTTTCCCAGTGAATTGAGGTCCACAACTGATTTCTTTGGGGAGGTCGAAGCGGCATACAATATTCTTCAATATGAAGGCGATAACTTCTTGCTCGCGTATCTGGGCGAACGATCCTGCTTCAACCCATTTAGAGAAATAGTCAGTTAAAACCAAAAGGAATCATACATTACCTCACGCTACTGGGAGGGGGCCGGCAATGTCCATCCCCTATTTGATGAAAGTCCATGGCGAGGTGACTGAGTGGAGGTGCTCGCCCGCTTGGTGGATCATGGGGGCGTATTTCTGGCATTGTTCGCATTTTCTCACGAATTCGGCGACCTCTTTTTTTATTGTGGGCCAGTAGTAGCCTACTCGTATGAGGTATTTGACTAGGGATTGATTGCCGGTATGAGCTCCGCAGTGTCCTTCATGGACTTCCTCCAGAACGCGCCGCGTCTGGTTTGGGCCTAAGTATTTTGCTAGGGGGCCGCCATACATTCTTTTGTATAAATCATTGTTGATGACGCTCTACCTGTCTGCCTGCATTCGAAGCTTCTTGGCTTCCTTTTTATCGTCTGGAAGCACTCTGTCCTGCAAATATGTGACAATACGATTGCGCCAGTCCCAAGTTAGGTTTATAGTTCGTACCTCGATTTGATAGATCGACGAGTGGAGGAGAGTGACCATATACCCTTCTTCGGTTATGCTTTCAGTGGCCGCTGCCAGTTTGGCAAGGACGTCTGCTTCGATATTTTGTGTTCGAGGGATTCGGTCGAGCTGGCATTCATCAAACTCGGGTAATAGCTTGCAGATCTCGCCCTGGTATTTTTGCAGTCTTTTTGTTCCTTGATTTGGAATGTCCCTATGACTTGATTGACGATGAACTGAGAGTCGCACCGTAGGACGACTGCTTCGCTCCGTACTTGAGTGCTAACTTTAGCCCTGCAATCACGGCCTCATACTCAGCTTCGTTGTTAGTCATATCTGGGTATCTTATGGACTAGCGAGTTACTTCACCTGTTGGAACCTCGAGCACGAGTCTCAGTCCCAATCCCGACGCGTTCGAAGCGCCATCTATCACAACACCTATAGGTCGTGTATTTTGGGGGGAAGTATGGGCGGCTTCTTTTTCGACTTCAGGCATTATTTTTGTGCTGAAGTCGGCGACGAAGTTGGCGAGCACTTGCGGCTTTATCGTCGTTTGCAGCTGATAGGTTATATCGTGCTCGCTCAATTGTATGGCCCATTTGGCCAAACTGCCCGATAGCTCGGGTTTGTGCAGAATACTCCTTAGGGGAAAGGTCGTTACTACCGAGATGGGGTGGCACTGGAAATAGGGTCTAAGCTTTCGAAGCTACAACCAAAGCCAGGGCCAGCTTCTCGAGGTGTGGATACCTCGTCTCGACATCAACCAGAGTTTTATTAATATAGTAAATGGGAGACTGCGTACCTTTGTTTTCTCGGACCAAAACCGCACTTACGGCCATATCAGACATAGCTAGATAGACGAGGAGACGCTCACCAGGTTCCCTTGTGGTGAGTAGTGGGGGTCAAGATAGGTACGCCTTTAATTCTTTCAAGGCTTCGACGCACTCGGAGTTCCATTGTCTTTCTTGAGTACGCCGAAAAATTTATGACATCTATCGGAGGATCGTGAGATGAAGCTCGACAGGGCGGCTATGCGACCAATCAGCTTTTGTACATGTTTTTTACTAGTCAGGTTCCCTGGTTTTCCTTCTATAGCTTTGATTTGGTCGGGGTTGACCTCGATGCCTCGTTGTGATACCAAAAAACCGAGGAACTTTCCCGAGGTTACTCCGAAGGTGCACTTTACGGGGTTCAATTTCATACCGTATCGACGCAGTTTGTCGAAGGTCTCTTTCAAGTGGTTGATGTGATCTTCCTTCCTTTTCGACTTAACCAACATGTCGTCGATGTAAACTTCCATTGTTTTGCCGAGCTGGTCTTTGAACATTCTTGTCACCAACCTCTGATACGTCGCCCCCGCATTTTTCAGTCCGAAAGGCATCAGTCTGTAGCAGTACATTCCCTGATGAGTGATGGAGGCGGTCTTCTCCTGGTCTTCCTCTTCCATGAGGATCTGATTATAGCCCGAGTATGCGTCTAGGAAGCTGACCAGCTTGTATGGGGAAGTGGAAACGAATCTTTCAGGCAGGCTTTTTTTAGGTCTGTGAAGTCCACGCACATCCACTACTTCCCGTTCTTCTTTTTCACCATGACCACATTGGCGACCCATTGAGGATATCTTGACTCCCTCATGGAGCCATTTTCGAACAACTTCTCTACCTCTTCGCGGACTGTGTCATTTATGGTGGCGTTGAATTTCCGCCTGATTTGTCTCACCGGGGGGTGGAATGGGTCGACGTTCAGCTTGTGTGTTGCTATATCCTTTGGGATACCTGGTATGTCTGCAAGCAAACAGGTCTATGTTACTTTTGAAGAATTGACGGAATTTACCTGGTTCTTGGAGCTTGTGTCGATGAAAGCTTTCTTGCTGTGGTCGTTATCATCGAGTTGGACGGGGTCGAGGTCTTCTATGGTTGATGTTGTGGCTTCTACGACTTCGGGGTCTTTGATCACATCCTTCTCGTCCTCGCTCGACCTCGACCCTGTTGATTGCTATATTTCTTTAGCTTTACCCTTCAATTGTTGGGTGTGTGTGCTTGGGCGATGCGGTAGCATTCTCGGGTGGTGCGTCGTTCTCCCCGGATGATGAATACCCCCCAAGGGGTGGGAAATTTGATGACTTGATATAAGCTGGAGGGGACGGGTTTCATGGCGTGTATCCAAGGTTGACCTATGATGGCGTTGTACGCCGTATCCTGGTCCATATATATATATATATATATATATATATATATATATATATATATATATATTATCTTTTCTGCTATATAAAAAATAGTATATAATTATACATTTTATATTATATTCAGGATACTGATTATTCGTTGTAGATTAGTTGTCCATAGTGTTATGCGAATGATAGTTTGGCGAAGCAAATGAGTGGTACAAGGCAGAGAGCAGGAGGATAGTGTAGCAAAAGATGGAAACCAGCTTGCCCACAAAAGTCGTTTTGAGCCGTTTGAAAACAGGGGACCCATCCACATCCACATCCTGCAACCTTTTTCAATGGTAAGATTTTCAAATTTATTGAGAGGTTCGAAAAAGTTAATTTGACTCCTCTCTTTCTATATCTGCCACTCTCTGTAGTTTATTTAATGTGTTTTTCTTGAAAGTAGAAGAGGGGGTCCTGGTCCTCTCTCTCTACCTGTATCTTATTGTCTGTACTAACAAGGGTCAGTTTTCAAGATACTCTCCTTCACACTTGACTTCCTTCCTTTTCCTTTTTTTGAAAAAAACTGTCACTTTAACATAAAATAGAAGTTTGAGAGAAGATGAGTGCTTCAAAATTCATAAAATGTGTAACAGTAGGTGATGGTGCTGTTGGCAAGACCTGCATGCTCATTTGTTACACTAGTAACAAGTTCCCCACAGTCAGTTTCCTCTTTACCTCATTTTGTGGTTTTACTTGTTCCTCTTTCTTTCTTTCTTTTTCCTTATTTTCTTTTCTTGACCTTCTTGAAGTAGCTAGCTATTTTGGGCTTTTACTTGCAGGACTATATTCCAACTGTGTTTGACAATTTCAGTGCTAATGTTGCTGTGGATGGGAGCATTGTCAATTTGGGGTTGTGGGATACTGCAGGTACTTCCACTTTTTATTTAAAAAATTTCCCTAAATGAAATTAGGTTTCTTAGCTTTTACTTGCTAATGGTTTTCTAACTGTGTCTTAAAGGTCAAGAAGATTATAGCAGGCTGAGACCACTAAGCTATAGGGGTGCAGACATCTTTGTGCTAGCTTTCTCTTTAATCAGCCGGGCCAGCTACGAAAATGTTCTAAAAAAGGTACTACTATTATCCAACAACACTTTATTGGTCTCGTTCTTTGAAAAATGAAAAAACTTTCTCCTGAACAAATATGTTGGTACATCTTCAACCTGCTATTTCCATTTAAATGAATAGATTTACTCCAATAAAAGCAATTCTCAGTTACAAGGATTTAATTTTATTATGAATTATATGCAGTGGATGCCTGAACTTCGTCGTTTCGCACCCAATGTTCCAATTGTACTTGTTGGGACAAAATTAGGTATGTATTGAACTGATATAATTACGATCATGATTTACTCTTTGCGGAGATTTCTTCCTAGTCCATAGTATTATAACCTGTGATTAATTTCACGACAGATCTTCGAGAAGATAATCGGTATCTAGCAGATCATATGGGCTCAAACATTATAACACCTGCTATGGTACTGTGACTATATCATTTTGAATTTGAAAATGCTCAGTATAGATTGTACAACAGTAATTCAGTTAGCTCCACTGCAGGGTGAAGAGCTAAGGAAACAAATTGGTGCAGCAGCTTATATAGAGTGCAGCTCTAAAACACAACAGGTATATATATTTCAAATGTGCTACAAAATAAATTTTCCAGAATACCTAGAGTATTATCAGCTACATGTTGACTGCTAGGAAAATTTTCGCTATTAATCGGAGTAATATATAAAGTTTGCCTATTTACTAAACTGTTTTATGTATCTGTCAGAATGTGAAAGCTGTTTTTGACACTGCAATCAAGGTTGTGCTTCAACCTCCTAGGAGGAAGGAGGTGGCGAGGAAGAAAAGGCGCAGAAGCACTGGTTGCTCAATTGTGTAAGTTCAGCATTTTAGTATGTATCTTGTCAAGACAAATTGGACCTTATGCTATTAAACATCTGTATTCTTATGAGTTAGCCTTATCGCTTGCATTAGCAACACAAAAAGAAACTTAAGTCAGATGCTTCATCAAGTGCAAACAACCACAACATTGAACTCACTTGGATATTTTGTTAAACTACCAAAATGAGGGATCTTTGGAAAAAAAAACTATAACAGTCAATGTACATAAAGATACTAATCTGGCAAACAACATATAGAGTGAAAATTTTTGTGCAATGTGTGAATTAAGCCCGATACCTATTGTGAAGTGCCTCTTTCTTGGAATTGGTATATTTCATATTTTCTTTTTCTTTTTTTAACTACACTACTTGCTATTACCAGGTTAAGAAGCAACTTCGGAAATGTGCTTCATTAGAGCATGTGAAATTGGATCTAGTGTTGTTTGATCATAAGTCATAAGCAAGCAAGGCAATTGTTTCTGGCTTAGGGTGTGTTTGGTATGAAGAGTTTTCCAATTTTTCGATGTTTGGTTTGGCTTAAATGTTTTGGAAAATATTTCCCTCTTGAACTCACTTTCCTCCAATTGGAGAAAATGTTTTCCCTATCAAGAGAAAGGGAAAATATTTTTCAAAACTATTTTTCAACTTTTCTCACCCTATTCCTCATCCCTACCAACCCCCACCAACCAAACAAGGCAAAATAATTGATAAAAACCGCTCATTTTCCAGGAAAACATTAACACACCCTTATCGGTGCTTATCTAGTTTTAGTTCGGTACGGTTTGTTCCAAATTTCTAAGAACACACCGAATCTTTCTCCATATGCCATAATATTGAGGCATCCTTGGTTGCTCTCACTAATGATAGGCATCTGCAGGTGGTCCACATTTATAAAATCTTTTGATTGCTCTGCCAATATTTTTAACTCTACAGATGAAACCATGATATATATGTTGATTGTTGATCTTCTATTTGTTCAATCTCTAATGTCTCACTTGGTTTCGACAGCAGGGGGATCGTGTGTGGAGGCTGTGTCGCTTAGGAAAGTTTAGGTTTGACGCTCGCCATATATATCCTTTCCAACAACTACTGACTCGAGTGCTTGCCCGTTGTTTTTCCGTGGTTCTAGGCGAAGGCCGGAGATTATGATATGGCTGAAGAATATAGTATTGTATTATCTGTTTTGTACCAACTAGTCGTGGATAAGCAGAGGGAATTGTTGATTCCTCAGGTCATGGTTTTTGAATATGTGGTTCTTGTGGATACATTGTGCCTGCTTTTACTAATGGTTAGATCAAGATGACTGTCAATTGGTAAAAAAAATATCTACTTTGTGAGGATCATCTGCATATTTCCCCTAAAATGCACTTTACCTTTAGTCTTCCCCATTTAATGTTCTTAATGAGTGTCTAACATTTGTCATTTATCTAATATTTAGCAAAGCATAACATCATACGCAATAGTCGAATGTATAGTAGTATTATATTAAGTAGTCAGAATAATAAAATATCATATGCCAAATCTAATATACCCACAACAGTCCTGAAGCATCTAATAACATCTAAATAGGACGTAAACCAAATGTGTCACGCCTCAATTTTGAAGGAGCCCATGGACAACACTCGATATCTTAAAACTTTTATTGAGCGAATCAACTAAACATATCTAACACCCATCATCGTGAACATACAAGCAACATCTCATAAAACATGCACAACATTAAGTGGAACATACGGCTCAAGCTTCAAGATTAGCTTTTAAACTAAAAGTCAAAAACTATGGCTTATAAGCGTCATATATGTTGGTATTATTGATAAATATACTGCATAGTTAAAGATTCCTTTGTAGTCCCTTTTTTTTTCTCAGTTTTTTGACTTTTACGAAAGACAAAGTATCTCTCATTGGTTGTGGAAAGTTTCTTTCTTCTCTTTATATTTAATTGCTCTTTGGGCTTGTAAAGAGCTAGTAAAAGGGAGTGGCCTTGCGTACGTGAGAAATTGGTGCTCAAGGCAAAATCGGGTCGATTTCCCCCCCCCCCTTCCTCCCCCCCCCCTTCCCCACGCGCGAGATATACGTGAGGCCTAATTCAAATCTGGTTTTGCTAAAAAAAAAAAAAGTAATTCTTCATGTTTTGAGCTTACCAGAAAAGTGTCCAAATGCATGCTTACCAAAATATGTCCAAATTCATTCTCTTTGAATTGAATTATGTAACATTTCTATAACGACCTGACCGGTCGATTTAGGAATTTGCATTCCGTTCGATGGTTCGAGGGCATGAGTAGCTTCGTATGATGTATTATGAATTGCATGTATCGTCGGGTTTAGTTTTTGGGTGATTCGGAATTGATTTGGAAGAATGATCCTCATTTTAGAAGCTTTAAGTTGGAAGAGTTAACCAAGTTTAACTTTTGTGTATTAGACCTCGGATCGGAGTTTTGATGGGTCCATTAGGTCCGAATGGTAATTTTGAACTTGGGCGTATGTCCGGATTTGCATTTGGAGGCTTCTAGAAGGTTTTGGCACTATTTGGCGGTTTATAAAGTTCATAGGTTTGATTGGAAGTTGACTTTGATATTATCGGGTTCGGATTGTTGTTCCGGGGGTTGGTATATGTTTGATATGTCACTTGGAACTTGTATGCAAAATTTGGGTTCATTACGAATTGGTTAGTCTTGAATCGGACACTTGGTTCGAAGTTTGAAGTTTATGAACTTAAGAGATTGATCTTGATCGATAATTCGTGGTTTTGATATTATTATGTGTGATTTGAGGCCTCAAGTATGTCCGTATTATATTTTGGGACTTGTTGGTATGATCAGACGGGGTCCCGAGAATATCGGGTGAGTTTTAGGGTGGTTTTAGACCATTTCTAGGCCCTTTTTAGTTGCTGATTTTTGGCTACAGGGGTGTGAATCGCAATCGCGGACATTTGGGTCACGTTCGCGAAGAGCAAATTGTTGTTTAGGCTTTGTGAATCGCGATCGCGTAGAAGAATTTTGTTGTCACAAGACTGACTTTGGAAGCTTATATCTTGTAATCAATAAAGAATTTGGAGATGATCCAAAAATAAAGGTTGTAGCCCTTTGTGTCTAGTTTTCAAAAAATCAAACCGTTTGTCATCCTACGACCAATCGGTTAACAGCTGATTGCTCTACCACTGAGCTACTGAGGAACAACAGGAGATTCGATCTCATAGAGTTCAATTCCAGTTCCCAACCCATGACCTTTATAGGCTTCGGCGGATGTAGATTCGGCAAAAGATTACTCTTCTTCAGGTGCAGATGAGGTTTATGGGGAAGAGGAGGCAAGGGCTGACGCTTAAGCATCGGCTAGTTGAACCACTCCTGTCCTTCTTTCATATCCGAGGTGGGCGCTTTACACATATGATATGGAGGTCTAGTACGGTTAGAGTTTTTCACAATATGTTACGACCAATGTACTAGAGGTTGTCAGGAAGAGTTAGGGAAGCTTGTTGGAATTTGTTCATTGTAATGGCGGAGACATGGCTGCGATCTCGAAGGGTAAAAACTGTGCTGGAATTTTTTTGAATCGCGTTCGCGAGGTTAGCGATCGCAATCGCAAAGAAGGACCCCCTGGCGGTGCATTAAAACATCAAATTTTGGGATTTTAAGTTCATTTTCTTCACTTTTTGAGTTCTTGGAGCACAAATAAAGCGATTTTGGAGGAGATACACACCCAAATCTTGTGGGTAAGTAATTTTATCTTTGTTTTGATTATATATTTTATTTTTTCATGGATTATTACACCTAAGTCAAGGATTTGAAGAGAAGAAATTAGGAGGTTTTTGTCTAAATTTTTCTAAAGTGATTATTTGAGATTTGAACATCGATTCGGAGTCGGATTTGAGTGAAATTAGTATGGTTGGACTAGTAATTGAATGGGTTGTTGGAATTTATGAGTTTTGTCGGGTTTGAGGTGCGGACCCAGGTTTGAGTTTTTAGTTGTGTAACGACCCGGCCGGTCGTTTTAAGAATTTACGCCCTGATCCCCTATTAACTGCTTTCCCCATGTTTGTTTCTGCTATTGTGAGTTGCCGGGAGGATTTATTTGGAGTTCTGGAGAGATTTGGGACACTTAGTTCCTAAATGAGAGTTTAAGCTTTAGAATTTGGACCATAGTCGGAGCAATGTGAAGACGGCCTCGGAATGGAATTCCGTTGGTTCCTTTAGCTCCATTGGGTAATTTTGGGCTTAGGAGCGCGTTTGGATTGTGTATTGGAGGTCCGTAGCTTAATTAGGTTTAAAATGCCGAAAGTCAAATTTTTGAAGTTTCCGGTTCGATAGTGAGATTTTGATATCGGGGTCGGAACGCAATTACGAAAGTTGGAGTAGGTCCATTGTGTAATTTGGGACGTGCGTGCAAAATTTCAGGTCATTCGAACGAGGTTTGATAAACTTTTTGATCAAAAGCAGAATTCGGAAAATTCTTGGAACCTTAGGCTTGAATCCGATGTTATTTGGTTGACTCGATGTTGTTTGAGGTGTTTTGAAGATTTGTATAAGTTTGGATAGTGGTATATGACTTGTTCGTGCTTTTGGTTGAGCTCCCTGGGGCCTCGGGGTGATTTCGGATGGTTAACGAGAAGTTTGGAGTTGGAAATTTGCAGCTGAAGCTGCTGAGTTTTTCTGTCATAACCGGGGACTTAAGTGAAAACTGCAGAAGCGGTGCCCTTGACCGCAAAAGCGGTAGCGCAGAAGCGGAAATGGACCGCAGGTGCAAAAAACCTGGGTCAGAAAGTATAAGAAAGATTTCCTTCGCGAATTTGGGTTATTTTTCATAATATTTCAATGTGAAGAAGCTTTGGAGAGCATTTTCAAGGGAGATTTTCAGAGGGATTCATTGAGGTAAGGCCTTTGGTCCTTAAGCTCGTTATAATGGTGATTTTTATCATTGTAAGCATGAAATTTGAAGGAAAATCAGTGGTAAATTGGGGGTTAGGGCTTGGTTAATTGGAGAGCTTTGAGTGGTGATTTGAGGGACCATTTGAGGTCCGATTTTGGTACTTTTGGTATGATTGAACTCGTGAGAGTGTGAGGATCCCGAATTTGTAAATTTTACCCAATTCCGAGAAATGGGCCGGGGGGGGGGGGGGAGGGCGTTTTGGTAATTTTTCCTAATTTCGCGTATTAGCTTAGAATTAATTAGTTGAATTAGTTACTTGAAGTGTTACTTACATTATGCAATTACTTTGAATAGATTTGGGCCATTTGGAGTCGGATACTCGTGGCAAGAATGTGGTATTGAATTGATTAAGCTGGTTCGAGGTAAGTGGCTTGTCTAACCTTGTGTGGGGGAACTCCCCTTAGGATTTGGTACTGTGATATCTGAGATGCCTTGTACGTGAGGTGACGAGCGCGTACTTGTGCTGATTATTGAAAATTCTATTTTACAGTTAAGTATCTATATTTCATATTTTACTTCACTGTTTACACTATTTGAACTTTGAGCTTACTGCTAGCGTAGGAAAGCATGCATAAATGACTAAATTGCCTACTTGCTCAAACTGCCTTATCTGAACTCTGTGCAACATGCTAGGTTAGAATTACCTGTCTATTTTGATGTTAAATTGAATTGAGTTGATTATTCTTGTGTTGTTGCTGCATGTTTACATTGGGACTACGGGCGGTTCCCGGTAGATCCCTCTTGTCTGTTTATTTGGGACTACGGATGTGGTATTCCGGTAGATCCCCCTGCACAGTGATATGGACTATGGGACAACACCCGGGAGATCCACTGATTATTTACTTTTGGGAATACGGATTTGGTATTCCGGTAGATCCCCCCTGCACAGCGATATGGATTACGGGACAGTACCCGGGAGATCCACTGATTATTTATTTTTGGGGCTACAGGACGGGATCCTGGTAGACCCCCAGTTATTATCTTTAAGTTGAGTTGTATACTTCAGTGGTTATTGCCTTGGTTGTGGTTGTTGTTTCTCTCATTATCTATATTTCTTTACTACTGCTCATCTTCCTTATATATTATTGTATATGACCGGTAGGGCCCTGGCCTTCCTCGTAACTACTCGACCTAGGTTAGGCTTGGCACTTACAGGGTACCGCTGTGGTGTACTCATGCCCTTTCCTGCACATGTTTTTGCATGTGCAGATCCAGGTACATCCACTCAGTCCTACCACCCTTGAGGCGAGGCGTTTTCTATAAAAACTTCGAGGTATATCTGCCGCGTCCGCAGACCGAGGAGTCCCTTTCCGTTCTCTGTAGTAATATAGCCCTTCTGTATTTTGTTGTTGTTAGACATTTCTGGAGTTAGAGAATTTTATGTACTCTTAGCTTGTGATTCATGGGATTCCGGGTTTTGGGAGTTTTCAGTTGAAAATCTTGTATTGCTATATGCCGGGCGGCATCTTAAACACTGTTATATCCTGTTATCTTGGTTTTTATTAGTTTCTTTCCGTAATTTGTTTCTTTTTCCGCATTTGTTAGGCTTACCTAGTCGTAGAGACTAGGTGCCATCACGACTGTTCACGGAGGGCGAACTCGGGTCGTGACAAGTTGGTATCAGAGCTCTAGGTTCGTAGTAGTCATGAATCACAGGCCAGTTTATTAGAGTCTCGCGGATCGATACGGAGACGTTTGTGCTTATCCACGAGAGGCTATGTAACTGTTAAGAAAATTTCACTTCATTTGAATTCCTTGTCGTGCGAGATCCTTGATATCGAAATTCTAAACTTCTGTCTTCTATTCTCTCATAGATGGTGAGGACACGTGCTACTGGAGGTGACCAGACACCCGCGCCCCCTGCGAGAGCCGTCAGAGGTCGGGGCCAGGGTAGAGGCCGAGGATGTGCACGCGGTGCAGCCAGCGCATCCGCGCGAGCTGCTACAGAGGAGCCACCAACAGTTCCAGTTGGAGCCCAGGCACCTGATACGCCCACAACTACTACTACTCCAGCTCTCCAGAAGACTTTTGCGTAGTTTATGAGTATGCACACCACTCTAGCTCAGGCAGGGTTGCTTCCCCTTGCTGCAGCCACATCCCAGGCCGGGGGAGGAGCACAGAATTCCACCGCCCGCATTCCTAAGCAGCGAGTGCATGTTGAGCAGGTCCCAGAGATTATACCGGCGCAGCCTGTAGCCCCAGCTCAGCCCGAGAAGAGGGAAGTAGCTTCAGAGGAGGAGCAGAAGAGGCTTGAGAGGTTCAAGAAGTATCAGCCTCCTACATTCAGTAGACTAGCATCAGATGATGCTCTGGGATTTCTATAGAAGTGCTATCGTATCCTCCGTACCATGGGCATATCAGGATCGAGCGGGGTTTCCTTCACTACCTTTCAGCTTCGAGGAGCCGCCTATCAGTAGTGGCGTGCTTATGAGATAGACAGTCCGGATGAGGCAGCTTCCCTGACTTGGACTCAGTTCTCAGATATGTTCACGAGAGAGTATGTTCCCAAGAGCCTCAGGGACGCTTGGCGCGCAGAGTTTGAGCATTTGCGCCAGGGTACTATGACTGTCTCGGAGTATGCTGTCCGTTTCACCGACTTGGCTAAACATGCACCAGCTTTAGTTTCTACTGTTCGCGAGAAGGTTCGCCGATTTATTGAGGGGCTCATTCCCAGCATCAGATCTAGTATGGCTCAGGAGTTCGAGATGGATATTTCTTATCAGCAGGTGGTGATCATTGCTAGGAGAGTAGAGGGTATGCATGCTCGGGACAGAGAGAAGAGGGAGGCCAAGAGGTCTCGAGAGTCGGGCCATTTTTCTGGTGCCTGTGCCCCAGCTTCAGCTCGTCATGGTATGGGTTATATGAGTCGCCCCGTTCATTCAGCTCTTCCAGCATCCAGTGGTATTCCAGCTCCTCCTAGACCTCAGGAGCCTTATTATGCACCTCCAGTATCTAGTGCGCCTCCTGCACGGGGTGCTTCCAGTGGTTAGTCCAGCAGACCTGGCCCAAGCCAGTCACAGCCGCCACGTCCTCCCAGAGCTTGTTTTAAGTGTGGTGACACACGCCATATGGTGAGGGATTGCCCTAGACTTGGGAGGGGTGCACCTTCACAGACTTCTCAGCCACAGCGGCTCCATAGGGTTCTCAGGCTATGATCACAGCACCAGTTGCTACCCCACCTGCTCAGCCAGCTAGAGTTGGATGTTAGGGAGGTAGAGGTCTCCCTCGAGGGGGAGGCCATGCCTACGATGCCCTTCTTGCCCGTACTGAGGTTGTCGCCTCCGATTCTGTTACCAAAGGTATTATCCTGGTCTGTCATAGAGATGCATCGGTTTTATTCGATCCAGGCTCCATTTATTCTTATGTGTCCTCTTATTTTGCCCCGTATTTGGGCGTATCTCGGGATTCTTTGAGTTCTTCTATTTATGTTTCTACTCCTGTTGGAGATTCTCTTGTTGTGGACCGTATTTATCGGTCGTGTTTGATTGCTCTTAGTGGTTTTGAGACCAGAGCCGATTTATTATTGCTCAGCATGGTAGACTTTGATGTTATTCTGGGCATGGACTGGTTGTCGCCCCATGATGCTATTCTTGATTGTCACGCGAGAACTGTGACGCTGGCTATGCCAGGTGTACCACGAGTAGAGTGGAGGGGTACCTTAGATCACACTTCAGTAGAGTTATATCGTTCCTCAAGGCTCAGCGTATGGTTGAGAAGGGGTGTGACGCGTATCTAGCTTATGTGAGAGATGTCAATATTGATACGCCTACAGTTAACTCAGTCCCAGTAGTACGGGATTTCCCTGATGTGTTTCCAGCTGACTTCCGGGCATGCCGCCTGATAGAGACATTTATTTTGGCATTGATCTATTGCCGGGCACTCAGCCCATTTCTATTCCTCCGTACCGTATGGCTCCTCCTGAGTTGAAGGAGTTGAAGGAGCAGTTACAGGAATTGCTTGATAAGGGTTTTATTCGGCCTAGTGTATCACCTTGGGGTGCTCCTGTCTTATTTGTGAAGAAGAAGGATGGTTCTATGCGTATGTGTATTGATTATCGCCAGTTGAACAAGGTTACAGTGAAGAACCGTTATCCTTTGCCTCGTATTGATGACCTGTTTGATCAATTACAGGGTGCTTGTGTGTTTTCTAAGATTGACTTGCATTCAGGCTATCATCAGCTGAAGATTCGGGAGCCAGATATCCCGAAGACTGCCTTCAGGACTCGGTATGGTCATTACGAGTTCCTTGTTATGACATTTGGGCTGACCAATGCCCTAGCAGCCTTTATGCATTTGATGCACAGTGTATTCCGGCCATATCTTGACTCATTCATCATTGTCTTTATTGATGTCATTCTGGTATATTCCCGGAGTCGGGAAGATCATGAGCAGCACCTGAGGACAGTGCTTCAAACTTTGAGGGAAAAGAAGTTATATGCCAAGTTCTCGAATTGTGAGTTTTGGTTGGATTCCGTGGCATTCTTGGGTCACGTGGTATCTAGTGAGGGAATAAAGGTGGATCTGAAGAATGTGGAAGCAGTGCAGAGTTGGCCCAGACCATCCTCAGCTACAGAGATCCGCAATTTTCTTGGCTTGGCGGGTTATTACCGTCGATTTGTTCAGGGATTTTCATCTATTGCAGCACCTATGACCAGGCTGACCCAGAAGGGTGCTCCATTCCAGTGGACGGAAGAGTGTGAGGAGAGCTTTCAGAACCTCAAGACATCTTTGACTACAGCCCCAGTTTTGATATTGCCTACCGGTTCGGGGTCTTATACTGTCAATTGTGATGCCTCGAGGGTTGGCCTTGGAGCGGTATTGATGCAGGACGATAGGGTGATTGCCTACGCGTCTAGACAGTTGAAGGTACATGAGAAGAATTATCCTGTCCATGATCTCGAGTTAGCTGCTATTGTTCACGCCTTGAAGATCTAGCGTCATTACTTGTACGGTGTGCCTTGTGAGATTTATACTGATCACCAGAGTTTGCAGCATCTGTTCAAGCAGATGGACCTTAATTTGCGTCAGAGGAGGTGGTTAGAGCTGCTGAAGGACTATGATATCACTATTTTGTATTACCCGGGCAAGGCCAATGTGGTGGCCGATGCTTTGAGTCGCCGGGCGGAGAGTTTGGGGAGTTTGTCTTATTTACCAGCAGCGGAGAGGCCCATGGCGATGGATATTCAGGCCTTAGCTAGTTAGTTTGTGAGATTGGATCTTTCGGAGCCTAGTCGGGTCCTTGCTTGTGTAGTTTCTCGCTCTTCCTTGTTTGATCGTATCCCGGAGCGTCAGTTTGATGACCCTCATTTACTTGTCCTCAAGGACAAGGTTCTGCGAGGTGATGCCAAAGATGTGACCGTTGGTGATGACGGGGTATTGAGGATGCAGGGTTGGGTTTGTGTACCCAATGTTGATGGGCTTCGGGACATGATTCTAGAGGAGGCCCATAGTTCGCGGTACTGCATCCATCCGGGTGCCGCAAAGATGTATCAGGATTTGAGGCAGCACTTTGGTGGAGGCGGATGAAGAAGGATATAGTTGGGTTTGTAGCTCAGTGCCTCAATTGTCAGCAGGTAAAGTATGAGCACCAAAGACCGGGTGGATTGCTTCAGCATATAGAGATTTCGGAGTGGAAGTGGGAGCGGATCACCATGGACATCGTAGTTGTGCTCCCACGAACTTCGAGGAAGTTCGATGCCATTTGGGTGATTGTGGATCAGCTGACCAAGTCCGCGCTTTTCATTCCTGTGTGTACCACTTATTCTTCGGAGCGGTTGGCGGAGATTTATATCTGGGAGATTGTCCGTCTGCATGGTATTCCAGTTTCTATTATTTCAAATAGAGGTACTTAGTTCACATCACGATTCTGGAGGGCCGTACAGCATGAGTTGGGCACTCGGGTAGAGTTGAGCACAGTATTTCACCCCCAGACGGACGGACAGTTCGAGCGCACCATTCAGATTCTTGAGGATATGCTCCGTGCGTGTGTGATGGAGTTTGGAGGTTCTTGGGATCAGTTCTTGCCACTGGCCGAGTTTTCTTACAACAACAGTTATCAGTCCAGCATTCAGATGGCACCGTATGAGGCCTTGTATGGTAGGCGGTGTAGGTCCCCGGTGGGTTGGTTCGAGCCGGGCGAGGCTAGATTATTGGGCACAAACTTAGTACAAGATGCTTTGGAGAAAGTCAAGGTGATTCAGGATAAACTCCGTACATCCCTGTTGATACCCAATTTTCCCCCGTATATATGCAAAATACCTTTCAAATAGCATATGTATGCATATATACGTATGCCTAGGTGTTTTATTATTTTTTTAATCCAATTTATTGCCCTATTTTATCAATATAAAATCAATGATTATTCCCCAAATGATCATTTTTGTGATTCATTTATTGTATTTTCATATTTATACCAAAATATAGCTAAGGTAATTTTTTTGCACATTTTTTACAAATTTGTTTAGTATTTTAAAGCTAAATTGCATGTAATTGCAATATTAGCCTATTTTAAGAGTTAATTGCGTTTATAATTGTAAAATTAATTCCAGTATTTTTAATTTGATATTTATACATTATTAATTAATTTAGTACCTTTAATTTATTTCCAGAAATGACTTTGCTATTTTTATAAAATAAAAGGGAAAAAATGGCTATTTGAATACTAGCCCTAACCATTTCAATTTTAGCCTGAAACAACCCCCCTCCCCCAATTAAACCCAATCCCAATCCCAAATTACTCGGCCCAATTCCTAAATTACCCGCCCGTGACCCACTCAAATAACCCGTCCGGACCCCTTCAACGGCTCACACGCATTCTTTCCTTTTTTTAGTTTACCAAATCCCCCAACCCTAAATCATTTTCAATTATCCGCCGCCTCTGAAACCCTCCCCTCTCTCAAACACTCTCAAACCTTCTCTAACCCTAGCCACCTCCACCCTAAAATCCACCGGAATCTATGGCCATCAAAGCTATAGGAGTCTTACACCTACCTCCTGGTGCTCTTATGTGCCTGATATCTGAAGATTCGAGGCCTGACTATGAAGTGTTGAACCCAGACCACCGTCGATTCGAGGTCTCAGGGTCATCTCTGGCCTTGCTCCGGCGTACCATGGTTGTTTGAGCCTGGTTCTGACCTCTCCGATGCAGATCGGTGACCTCTCAAAGCCTTTCTCATTTCTAGGGTTCTTTTGAAACCCTAACCTTTCGAGGTTTTCTCTGATTTCTTTAGATCTGTGGTGTATCTATGCTTTCCTTGAGTTTTCAAATGATTTCCCTAAACTTTTCTTTCAAAAATCACTTTCAAAACCTTTCTTTTTCGAATTAGGGTTTTCTGAAAAGTGTTTTAAGTGTTTTTATGATTTTTCTTTGTCATTCGTGTGTATTTGTCTCTACTGTGTTCTTGTATCATGTTCTTATATGCTTCTCTTACTGTGCTTTCCTATATTATGATCTCGTAAGCTTTTACTGTGCTCTTGTGCTTTTTCTTCTACCATGTTCTCGTATGTTCTTCTACTATGTTTTTCTACTGTTTTACTATTTTCCTTCTACTGAGCCCTGTTTAAAGCTCTTCTAGAAAGCCTCTTTAAGCATGCTTCTTCTACTGTTCCTACCAGTATTTTTCCTTTATTTTTCCTTGAATGCTTCTACTGTGTTTGCATGTTACTTTGTTATCATGTTTTCTAATGAGTTTCTGCTGTTGAGAGGAACATGCAAGAGGTTTCAGTTCTGAAACCTTTGAGCCTGTTTCGACTACTTGCCTTCTCATCTCTGTACTTAATTCAAGGTGGAAACCCTAGAATTTGGGGATTCCGCCAAGTTTGATTTTGGGATTTGATTGAACTAGGGTTTTGTTTCAAAACCCCTAATTCTTTCAGACCAACTTCAAGACTCTGAATTGAGTTTGGGGCTTCCTTGTTTTCATGCGTTTTTGACCTTTTTACTAAAACTCTTCTACACTGGATTTCTCTATAGATTTTACAGTAACACGTCAGTCTTCTTTCATGCTCACATGCTCTTTATATATGATGAATTTCCCTCTAAATGGTTTTCGAATTTGCATTTAGTTCAAGCTTCCTTCTGAATATAGCCTGATTGATTTCTTTCCATTATTTAATAATTTTCTCTGTTACTCGACCTAGGTAAAACCATTCTTCATTTTTCTGACTTGGTTCATTCATACAAAATCTCGGACCATTTGATTTACTGGTGGTTAATTGATCTTCTTACCTTATTTGCACAAACCATGTACTTCAAAACCTTGTCCTTAAATAACCTTTTTATGTATGTGCCCTTAATTGCATATTGTGAACAAAGTGTTTATTCAATTTCTTTCCTTAATTGGTTTTTACCCGTTCGAATCCGAATCCCTTAATTAAAGGGAGTCTTGTGTAATTGATTGACAATCAACTATTTTCTTACCTTATTTTCTCATGATTCTTACACTATAAATACACGACTCTTTAACACACAACACACACGATTTAACAATCCTCCACTCCACAATTCACAATCTCTTCTGAGCTCTTACTCCCTTTCTTGTTTGCATTGTGGCTTTTACAAGACTACTGCAGTTTCTCTATTTGTTTCTTTGAAACTGGTATGTCCTAATTTAAGTTTCAGCATCACCACAATGTGTTCATTTACAGCTTTTATCCATGTCTACTTTACTGATTCTGTTTAAATTAAGTATGCTCATATCTTTCTGTTTCTGTTATGAATCCTTGCTCCCCTACCCTATTTCCCCTATATGTTTGAGAGTTGTGGCTTAAGGCATGGCAACATGAATTGTTGTCCATGAATTAAGTTTGACCCAATGGGGTCTTAACCACTATATAAACAGGCTGGAGGGTGTGCCAGCATATCCCATTGCTGGGTGTGCCCCTCAGCCTGCTTTTCTTTTGCTCTTGCAAATTCCCCCCATTCCCTATCCCCTATGTGTGTTAATGTGAATTGCTTCCCTCTTCCTTTTCCCCTTTCAGAATTCCACTTCTGCACTTGCACTCTCTTTTAGTTCCTAAGTTCTGCCCCCCTCTTGTGAGCCTTGCCTTGGAACCTTGAGTTTCCTCTAAACTTGGACACTTGAGGGCTGGCCCTTCACACTGCACTATGTCCTAGTCTGGTAATGTATTTGGGGTGTAAGCACCGCCTAGAGTTCATGTGAGTCTTTAGGGAACTCTGACACATCCCAAATGAGAGAAAGACTTTGGAATCTGATCTTTGGAGTTGGTTTAATTCATACTTCAGCCAGGAAGTCTGAATCAGGCTCTCCTTGGTTGTAATTTTTAATTTATGATGTATTTTTCTTTATTTTACTTTTGTGGGCTATAATAACTTTGTAATAAAACTTTCAGGGTTGGCTAGTGAAAAAGTGGAGGGTAACCATGTATGCAAAGGGTAGATAACCTGCCTATAGGAGTTTCTGATTTTCTGCACTTCCATACGTAGATAACCTGCCTATAGGATCTCTAATTTCAGCATTCTCATATAGATACCATGTCTACAGAAATTTTTGAATTCTTTCACATAGATACCATGTCTACAGGAATTTCTGCATTCTTTCACATAGATACCATGTCTATAGGAATTTCTGCATTCTTTCACATAGATACCATGCCTATAAGAATCCTGCATTCTTTCATGTAGATAACATGCCTGTAGGATTTTCTAATTTCAGCATTCTCATACGTAGATAACATGTCTATAGGATTTATGCACTCTCATGTATAGATACCATGTCTATAGGATGCACATGCATGTAGAGAATATGCCTATTGGTCCTTTCTGATTCTTGCATATCCACTTCTCACTAGGCAAACGTGTTTATAGGTCTTAATAACCAAACGCAATCAGATGTCATGTTCATATAAAACCCAGCATTTAGATGTCATGCCTATAGGGTTTCTGCATTTTTACTATGTCTATAAAATGTGTTCTAAAGTCAACAAACACATAGAAAGCATGCCAATAGGAGCTTTAACTGAATCTGAATCACCTCACTCGTTTATAAGTCTAAAACTAGCAGTAATAATGTATTACCAATGGTAGAACTTATGATCTTCTGCTAAAACTCTCCCTTCTTTTAATAACTGATAGCTTTCTTAAATCAGTACGTATTCAGTTTAATTCATTATTTCTGAAATCTGTAGATATCTTGCCCATAGGTTTTTGTCTCTCACTTAGGCAAGCCATAGAATAACTTATAAACTGAATGAGATCTTATCAGCTACAACCAAGAGGTAGGCCTGCTTCGGGCTTCTTATCTGAACTATGTAATAAAGCAGTCTGCCTCAAACCTTTTAAGTTTAATTAGACCTTAAATAGTACGTGCAAGACATGCTAAACTATGTGCTTTTTTTGGTTTAAAGGAGGTCTGTCTGAGCCTTTTATTTGTTTATATGCTTCCCCAAACTTGCTATATGTGTTTTGTTTTTCGCCTTAGTATTTTTACCTTTTGAAAGCACAAATAAGCCCAACATCTCCTCCCTTTAGGATTAGTAGTCCCAAGTACCTCCGGGACCGATAGGACTGGGGCGAGTAATAGCATGCAATAAGTAAGTGAGATCATTCCGCACTTTAATACCTTAACGGGGTGGGAAAGGGTAAATATGGATATGATGACCATGCGATAACATCACGTGTAGCCCCTCATTGAGGAGTGATTACCGGGTGTTGTATGGGGTGATCCATATTATTTGTAAACCTAGAACCCCCCTCCCCCCTTCCCTTTGTTTCTTTGATTCTTTGCTTCCTTTTCAAAAATTTAAACTATTTCTTTAAGGAAAATCAATATCCCTCTCGTTCTTTCTAACTTTGTTAATTTGTGACCATTACATGAAAACCCCCTCTTATTTGTAACTCTTACTTGCCTATGTGTTATTTTGCACTTAAGTCACAACAATAGCTTGGCCGGAAACCACACTAGTGGATTCTGAGGGGTGCCTAACACCTTCCCCTTGGAATAATTTCAAGCCCTTACCCTATCTCTGGTTACTTAACTNCATGCCTATAGGAACTATCAACCAAGTCTGAAACGTTTCCACTCGCTTATGAGTCTAAAACCAGTAATAATGCTTGCAGAACTTGTAACTTTTGCTAAAGTTTGCTTTTCTCTAATAATCTGGTAACCCCTCTTAATCAGTATGTATTCAATCGATTTCATTCTTTTATGAAATCAGTAGATATCATGTCTATAGGAGCTTTTGTCCCACACCTAGGCAAGCCTTAGGGTAAAGTTTTAAACTGCATCAGTCTCTATCAATTACGACCAGCAGGCAAGCCTAATTCGGACTTCTTATCTGGAAATATGTGATAAATCAGCCTGCCCCAGCTTTTAAGTTTTAATCAGACCCTTAAACAGTACGTGTAAGACATGCTAAACTATGTGCTTTTCTTTGCTTAAAGGAGGTCTGTTTGAGCCTTTTGTTTGTTTATATGCTCCTCCCCCAAACTTGCTATATGTGTTTTGTTTGTCGCCTTAGCATTTTTACCTTTTGAAATCACAAATAAGCCCAACACCTCCTCCCTTTAGGATTAGTAGTCCCAAGTACCTCCAGGACTGATAGGATTGGGGCGGGTAATAGCAGCATGCAATAAGTAACGAGACCATTCCGCGCTTTAATACCTTAAAGGGGTGGGAAAGGGTAGATATGGATATGATGACCACGCGATAACATCACGCGTAAGAGTGATTACCGGATGTTGTGTGGGGTGATCCATATTATTAATAAACCTAGGACCCCCTTCCCTTTGTTTCTTTGTTTCTTTTAAATCTATTAAAACATTTCTTTTTAAGAAAATCAACTCTCTTTAATGCTTTCCAACTTTATTTATTTCTAACCTTTATGTGAAAAATCCCCTCTTATTTGAAGTCCTACTTGTCTATATGTTATTTGTACCTTAAGTCACAACAATAGCTTGCCGGGAACCACACTAGTAGATTCTGAGGGGTGCCTAACACCTTCCCCTTGGAATAATTTCAAGCCCTTACCCAATCTCTGGTTATCCAAACAAAAACCCTTCTTAGTGTGCTAATGCACTTAAATCATTAGGTGGCGACTCTCCAATGCCTTTAAACCCAATTCGCAAAAGGGGAACGAGTTGTCTTCCCAAATGCCATGAACCTGATTTTGCGAGAAAAAGAGGGCGCGACAGCATGGCGACTCTGCTGGGGATATTCTTTTAGGCTTTTACCATTTCAAACAATTACTGTGACTTTACATTTCTTATGTGCCTTTATTTGTTTAATCCGTTTAAGTATTTAATTCCTTCTCCTACTGCAAAAACTGACTTGTTTCTTTGTTTCTTTCCTTTATTTCTTTACTGCTTTCCTTTACTTCTTTACTTTACTACTGATTTAAATTATGAGGAATTGTTGTAATTATTGCTTTTGTAACGTGCGAATACATGACAACTTGTTTTAATTATAGGCATAAGCATGTTTTCAACATCATATTCCACTCGTGCCAAACAAAATACCATAGCAACGCTTGTAATGAGTGGTTGCCCCCTTCTAATATTATCACCCCCTAAATCCGGCAAAGGCATATTTGCGGTAAAACCAGTCGATCAACGGTGTAGTCGACGGTTCTGCGCCTTTCCCTCTTGAGTTGTACGCTCAAGGGTACCAGTCTAATACCCCATAGAAACCTTACTCTGTTTAATTGTTCATGCATCATGGTCAAACCTAGCCGAGTCAGTTATGTTGTCCGCATAATGACTCTTTAAGATAGCCTTGTCAAAAGTCCACTGGGTTTTCCCAAAACCCAAACGGACACTACCATGTTTTGTGCATTTATTTGGAGAACTAAAATGCTTTTACGCCAATTGTTAATACTAAATAGTCGAGTCTGGTGGGGGTAAGGGCCTAACCTTTTTGTCTTGCAGAAATATGAGGCACGAAGTCCCTAGATTCGGCATGGTCACCCACATCCACCCCAAACTGCTAAGCTGGTAGAAGGATCTTCACTCCAGCGATCAGACTCTTGTCCGAAAATACCTGGGAAACCTACCTTCTCTCTTGGAAATTCAACCCAACAACAAAATCATAGAAGCCAGCCTATTTTGGGATTGTGATAGGTTTGTGTTCCACTTCGGAGACATTGAGATGACACCCCTGCTCGAGGAAATAGAAGGACTGGCTGGAATACCGTGGGAAACGCCAGGTTTGTTAATGCCGGAAAACCGCAAAGGTAGAGGTTTTCTCAAAATGATGGGTCTAAAGAAGAATCCAGACTTGACATAAGAGTCGTACATTCCCTTTGACTATTTGTACGAGAGGTACGGCCACAACAAATCTTACCGTACTTATCCTGACGAGTTCGCCCTTAAATCATTGGGGCATATTCACCGAAGGGTCTTTGTCTTCATGTTCTGTTTCTTGGGGATGATAGTGTTTCCAATGAAGAAAACAAGAATCCATACCAGGCTAGCTATGGTCCAAAACTCTAATGGAAGGAATTGACGGACAACCGTTCAGTCTTGTGCCAATGATCATTGCAGAGATATACCGAGCCCTAGAAAGGTGTCAACAGGGAGCCAAACATTTTCAGGGTTGTAATCTTCTACTTCAACTGTGGCTCATGGAACATCTCCAAAAGGGTGAGTACCGACAGGAAATCCATCGAAAGGACTGGGACGATCATATCCCCTTTCATCACCCAAAGCGAATGAATTACATGCCCAACATGTTCGCCCAACCGGAGAATGCTAGAGAATGGGTCGAACTCTTTGATAATTTGACTGAGGACCGGGTACAATGGATGTTCGAGTGGTTCCCTACTGAAGAATTCATCGTTCGATCCAGGGATGCGCCATTTTTGATACTGATCGGTTTGAGGGGAACCTACCCTTATGTCCCTCTCCGAGTTATGAGACAGGCTGGTAGGAAGCAGGTTATACCAAGGGTCGACAAGATGAGTCATTTTCGAGCTGACTTCCAGGCTGACGATAGTCCTTACAAGTGCCAAGCTCAGCATATGTGGCACTGCAAGATCGTCATGGGAAAGGACACCATCGAACCAGACCGATACCATGCTGGTTGTACCCCACACTACTCAGGCTGGCTGGAGGACAATCACAATGGTCTGGGTCAACCCGGGTTTGTTCGAGGTCACAGGATCATCGATGAAAAGGCTGAAGCACAGGTCAAGTACAACCAACTGCGCAAGAGGATTCGGGAATGTGAAAGTGAGCACCGTGAAATACAGGAAGCCAATCAAAAACTAATTGAAGAGTGGAAGGATATGGCTGTCAGCGCCAACAAACGATTGGTCTATTTGGAGCGAGGTATAGTAGAGTTGGAAAAGAAGTTTCTGAAGAGGGTCGAAGATTGCCGGACTGCTGAAGGAAATGAAGGCGGACATCTGGCCAGAGCTTACCTGCTACTAGGACTGCGCGAGCTGGGAGAGCTGTTCGATGGAGCCAACAATGCCGAGTCTGGGGAAGGTCCCTCTGGGACCAAATAGATAGGAATTTCCATTTTCGCTTTATGAGATGTAATAAGGCCAATGGCCATTAGTGATTTTTATTTTCTTGTTATTTAGTGTCGTTTTGGGATTCGTCTACCTTTTATCAATAAAATGAGGCATTTAGCATTCTAAGTTCTCCAAATTAACTTGTCGCTAGGCCTACCTCGGGCACAACGAGGTCCCCAAAAATTAGGACGCGCTTTATATTTCCGCACTACGTGTTTAAATATTGCAACATTTTTTATAATCCTTACTGACTTGTTACCTTTTTGTTTTTACTTTTGTTTATTCCCCTCCCCAAAGGTTAGTTCGTGAACTCTGGCAACATCATCATATTTTACGAGATCCAGGGGCCCTCCACCTACTCCTCCTCCCAGTCCTGTCAGACACAAAAGCAAAGGAAAAATGGAAGATTCGAACAACTTAGCTGAACGGGTAGAGGTCACTCATGGTACTCTGGTTCCTAAGGAAAATGCATCCCAACTAGAACAAAAGCTGTTGAAGTTTCAGGAAGAACTTGATCAAGTCCGGAAACTGGCGAATCTGTCATTTTCCCTCACCACTCCAGAGGTTACTTTCCCAAATACTCAGAATCCTGTGCCTCCGCAAAACATCCCAAAGCAACAAAATCATTCCGCTCCTCACCACCACTACAATACCTGCCATACCTCAAATAACACCCCACTGCTCATCCCAGAACTCCACAAATAACCACTGCCACACCCAACATAATACCCCCGTCTACGTGGAGACTGTGCCACACTCTACCCAGCCCATCTCAAGAATACCCGAGTCCGATGATAAGGACTTGCTCATCAGAAATTTGGCCGAAGAGCTCAAAAAATTGACTAGCAGAATCCAACGCGTTGAAGGTAGTAAGGGAATTGGGGGGGCTAAACTATGAAGATCTTTGCATACAACCCGATGTCGAACTGCCCGAGGGGTACAAACCTCCCAAGTTCGAGATATTTGATGGTACAGGGGATCCCAGGGCCCACTTGAGAACATACTGTGACAAGCTGGTCGAAGTGGGAAGAGACGAGAAAATCCGCATGAAGCTTTTCATGAGAAGCTTGAAGGGAGACGCCTTATCTTGGTACATTAGCCAGGATCCGAAGAAGTGGTCAAGTTGGGTAAGCATGGCATTCGATTTTATGGACAGGTTCAGGTTCAAAACAGAGAATGCACCAGATGTGTTCTATGTTCAAAACTTGAAGAAGAAACCCACAGAGACCTTCCGTGAGTATGCTACTCGATGGAGGTCAGAAGCCGCTAAGGTTAGACCTGCTTTGGAAGAAGAGCAAATGAACAAATTCTTCGTTCGGGCCCAAGACCCACAGTATTATGAGAGGCTAATGCTGATCGAGAATCACAAGTTTTCTGACATCATCAAGCTAGGAGAAAGGATCGAGGAAGGCATCAAAAGTGGTATGGTTACGAACTTTGAAGCCTTGCAGGCTATCAATAAGGCTTTACAATCTGGCGGTACGTCTAAGAAAAGGGACATAGGTGCTGTAATGGCTGCACAGAGGACCAAATCCCCTATCAAATACCAAAGCTATCCAATGCCTCCACCCACATATCAACCCACTCCAAATTACCAAGCACCCTCACCCTCTTACCATACTCCACCACCCACTTATCAGTCAGCTCCACCTCCCGCATATCAGCCCACTTCACCTAAATACTCCCAACCAGCACATGTTTACCAAGCCTACAACACACAACCATCCCACTATCAATCACCTCCCCCACATTAAAACTTCCCTAGACCTCGACCAAATTTTGATCGCAGACCTCCCAAACGGTATACCGCCATTGCTGAACCAATTGACCAACTGTACGAAAGGCTCAAAGCTGCTGGTTATGTCACCCATATCCCTGCTATAACACCTGAAAACCCTTCTCAGTGGGTCAATCCAAATAAAGCCTATGCATACCATTCCGGCATGAAAGGACATACCATTGATGAATGCCGCTCTCTGAAGGATAAGATCCAGACTTTAATTGACAACAAGATCATTGTAGCAAAGGAGCCTGCTACGAATGTCCGCAATAACCCTCTGCCAGACCACAAGGGCGGAGGTGTTCACATGATCGAGATAGTGGACGACTGGGACCCCAAGGGATCGATTGGTTTAATCACAGAAGGCGACGATACAAAGAAGCCAGTAGTCACCCTTAATCCGATTATGGTCCAGATTCAGCCTTCTGGGGATGCCGAGGTAAACATGTCCACGCCACTCGAGTTTGAAGCACCATCCTCTGCAAAGAGGCCAGCACCGATTGAAATTGAGTTTATGTCGCCAGCAAACGCACCTACACCCTTTGAAGTTGCAGTTTTACCACCTAAGGGGCCTGCTCCGTTTGGGGTAAAGATAGCCACGCCAATTCCAGTGGCAGTGTCAGCCATAACACCGTTCCATACAAAGGCTATACCATGGGACTACACAGCTGAAGCCAGAAGAAAGGGGAAGGTTAAGTTCGGGGAAGCCGTTGCGGCACAGGGTATGACAAGAACCGGCATGGTTTATATCCCGAAACATTTGGCTGAGTCAAGCAAGCAGGCCTCTAGTCGGCCAACCATCACTGAAACTGGGCCCGACGATCTCTGGAGAAAGATACAAGCCAAAGAATACTCAGTCATTGATCAACTGAACAAAACACCGGCACAGATTTCTATCCTTGCTTTGCTACAAAGTTCCGATGCACACAAGAATGCCTTGCTAAGAGTGCTGAGTGAGGCATATGTACCAAGTAACATCACCGGCGGAGAGATGGCAAACATGGTAGGCCAGGTACTGGAAAGTCACAAGATCACTTTTCATGAAGATGAGCTGCCGCCAGAGGGGTTGAGTCACAACAAGGCATTGTACATCACCGTGCAGTGCGAAGATTATTTTATCACCAGGATCCTGGTCGATGGAGGGCCCAGTCTCAACATTTTTCCGTTGGTAACACTCAGGACATTGGGAAAAGGGCTGCATGAAATCAAAGACGGGGCCATCAACTTCAAAGCTTTCGACGGTTCTCAAAGGTCCACCATTGGGGAAATTAGCTTGTGTTTGCAAATGGGGCCTACTTGGTTCGATGTTGACTTTCAAGTGATAGACGTGCCAACATCTTACAATCTGTTTTTGGGACGACCATGGATTCACGCCGCTGGGGCCGTGGCGTCAACACTACATTAGGAAGTGAAGTTTGAGTGGAACCCCCAAGAGATGATCATTCATGGCGACGGTAGCAATCCCATATATAGTCGCCAGACTATCCCAGCAATTGGAGGAAGAAGACGGATAGGCGGGAAAACTTACCACCACATCGAGCGAGTCAACGCCGTCGACAAGGAAAAATGGTGGGATAACAAAATCGAAAGCATATTGAACTGGAGCGGGTATGAACCTGGCAATGGACTTGGCAAGAACCTCCAAGGAATCGCTAAGCCCATCAAGCTCAAGAAACATGGCACCACCTTCGGATTGGGATATGAGTATACTTGGGAGGAATTCAACCGCTGGTCGCCACCATGGCGCGGTCCTTACTATCCTTTGGAGCAGCCACTACCCCATTTGGAGCAGACTTTCCAGCCGGCCGAGGTTATCTACGGGACAGAAGAAGAAGAAGCACTGGCAGCAGTGAGGAATTTGTTCCTGGAAGACGATGATATGGATTCTTGTGTCGTTTTTGAGGAGGAGGGGGAGGAAGGCCCTTCCATACAAGCTGTAAGCAGAGGAGCATGCCTCAATAACTAGACTATCAGAACCACCAGAGCCCGGCGAGCCTCGGGCATTACTCTTACTTATCTTGATGAACCAATGACTGTGACATGCAACGAAACAACGCAACAAACGGACATAGATTCAGAGGAAGATGATATACCGGAAGAGATTGTTAAAGAGGTTGAGAATTTTGAGAACAGACCTAAGTCCAACCTGGATGAGACTGAGATTGTCAACCTGGGAGATGCAGAAAACATCAATGAAACACGAATCAGCGTTCATTTCTCACCATCAGAAAAGGAAGAATACTCAGAGTTTCTAAGAGAATATGAGGACATATTTGCCTGGTCGTACGACGACATGACTGGTCTGAGTACATCTATTGTGGCTCACAAATTGCCAACCGATCCAGCCCGTCCGCCAGTAAAATAGAAGCTCGGAAAGTTCAAGCCATACATGAGTTTGAAAATCAAGGATGAAGTCACTAAGCAAGTCAAAGCTAAGGTTCTCAGGGTAGTGGAATATCCAACGTGGTTAGCCAACATCGTGCCAGTACCGAAGAAGGACGGGAAGGTTAGAGTCTGTGTCGACTACCAGGATCTCAACCGGGCCAGTCCAAAAGATGACTTCCCCTTGCCAAACATACACATCTTGATTGACAATTGCGCCAAGCACGAGTTGCAATCATTTGTAGATTGTTTCGCGGGGTATCATCAGATCTGGATGGATGAAGAAGATGCTGAGAAAACAGCTTTCATTACGCCGTGGGGGATGTACTGCTACAAGATGATGCCGTTTGGGTTAAAGAATGCAGGGGCCACCTATATGAGGGCCATGACTACCATTTTCCATGATATGATACACAAGGAGATCGAAGTATATGTAGATGATGTCATCATCAAGTCCAAGAAAGCCATTGATCACATGGAAGATCTGAGGAAGTTCTTCAATAGACCGAGAAGGTACAACCTGAAACTAAATCCTACAAAATGTGCATTCGGGGTTCCAGCTGGAAAATTGCTTGGGTTTTATTGTGAGTCGCCGGGGAATAGAGCTGGATCCATCAAAGATCAAAGCCATTCAAGAATTGCCACCGCCAAGGAACAAAAAGGATGTAATGAGTTTCTTGGGGAGACTTAACTACATCAGCCGGTTCATAGCACAATCTACAGTTATCTGTGAGCCAATCTTTAAGATGTTGAAGAAGGACGCGCCACCAAATGGACTGAGGATTGCCAGAAAGCTTTCGACAGAATCAAGGAATACCTGTCAACACCACCAGTCTTAGTCCCGCCTGAGCCAGGTAGACCTCTGTTACTCTATATTGCAGTGTTAGACGGTGCCTTCGGGTGCGTCCTGGGGCAGCATGATGAAACGGGAAGGAAAGAGCACGCCATCTATTATCTCAGCAAGAAGTTCACTCCGTACAAGGCCCGGTATTCTCTGCTAGAACACACCTATTGTGCTCCAACTTGGGTGGCTCAGAAGCTGAGGCACTACTTCTGTGCCTATACTACATATGTCATATCAAGGATGGATCCTTTGAAATACATCCTTCAGAAGCCCATGCCCACCGGCAAGCTAGCCAAGTGGCAGATCGTGTTGATTGAATTCGACATTATCTACGTGACTTGGAAATCAATCAAGGGACAGGCACTAGTAGATCACCTTGCTGAAAAGCCCGTGGATGGAGAATACGAACCCTTGAAAACGTATTTTCCTGGCAAAGAGGTATCATTCATAGGAGAAGATATTGCAGAATCCTATGACGGGTGGAGAATGTTTTTCGATGGAGCAGCAAATTTCAAAGGAGTCGGCATAGGAGAAGTCCTAGTATCAGAAACCAGTCAGCATTATCCGGTGTCTGCCAAACTCAGGTTCCCATGCACCAACAATATGGCTGAGTACGAAGCCTGCATCTTAGGGCTCAAGATGGCTATTGACATGAACATTCAAGAGTTGCTAGTAATTGGGGATTCAGATCTGCTCATACACCAGGTCCGAGAAGAATTGGCAACCAAGAATTCCAAGATACTCTCTTATCTGCATCATGTACAGGAGATGAGAAAGAGGTTCACAAAGACAGAATTCCGACATGTTCCCAGAATCCAGAATGAGTTCGCCGATGCGTTGCCTACCCGGTCATCCATGATACAACAACCGGACAAAAACTTCATTGATCCCATTCCAGTAAAGATCTATGATCAGCCAGCTTACTGTGCTTATGTCGAGGAAGAAGTAGACGAAAAACCTTGGTTTCATGATATCAAGGAGTACTTGGCTAAAGGAGAATACCCAGAACTTGCAAACGCTACTCAGAAGCGCACACTTTGAAGATATTCCAACAATTTCTTTCACAACGGAGGAATCCTGTATAGGAGGACTCCGGATTTGGGATTACTATGGTGTGTCGATGCGAAGGAAGCATCTAAACTGCCAGAGGAAATTCATGCCGGGACCTGTTGTCCACATATGAACGGTTTTATCTTAGCCAAGAAGATACTCCGGGCTAGTTACTTTTGGATGACTATGGAAACGGACTGCATCCAGTATGTTAGGAAATGCCACCGCTGTCAGATACATGCAGACATGATAAAGGTACCACCCAATGAGCTTAATGCAACAAGCTCACCATGGCCGTTCGCCGCTTGGGGAATGGATGTTATTGGACCAATCGAACCTGTCGCTTCCAACGGGCACAGGTTTATCCTAGTGGCAATTGATTATTTCACCAAATGGGTTGAAGCAGCATCTTACAAAGTAGTAACCAAGAAAGTCGTGGCAGACTTTGTCCGCGACCGCATCGTTTGTCGATTCGGGATTCCAGAGTCAATCATTACTGATAATGGCTCCAACCTCAACAGTGACCTGATGAAGGCTATGTGTGAAACCTTCAATATCAAACACAAGAATTCTACAGCCTACAGACCTCAGATGAACGGAGCCGTAGAGGCCGCCAACAAGAATATCAAGAAGATACTAAGGAAGATGATAGAGAAGCATAAGAGATGGCACGAGAAGCTATCATTCGCTCTATTGGGGTATCGCACCACAGTCCGCACATCAACTGGGGCAACCCACTATATGCTGGTTTATGGTACAGAAATAGTCATTCATGCCGAGGTAGAAATCCCTTCCTTAAAGATCATACAAGAAGCTGAGCTCGATGACGCAAAGTGGGTGAAAAGTCGTTACGAGCAGCTAGCTCTTATAGATGAAAAGAGAATGAATGCAGTTTTCCAGGGTCAGCTTTATCAGAACAGAATGTCCAGAGCCTTCAACAAAAGAGTCAGGCCAAGACAGTTCACACCGGGGCAGCTGGTGTTAAAGAAAATTTTCTCGCATCAAGATGAAGCCAAAGGGAAATTCTTTCCCAACTGGCAAGGTCCATACATGGTTCACCGAGTTCTAACAGGAGGAGCCCTTATACTTGCCGAAATGGACGGAGAAGTTTGGCCAAAACCGATCCATTCAGATGCAGTCAAGCGCTACTATGTGTAATTTCCATGCTTTCCTTATATGATGTAATTTGAACTACGTCTGACCTAATTCCCATTTAAGAGGGGATACGTAGGCAGCCTTATGGGTTCGGTCATAATTTAATAAAATTTTCATTTCCCCCCGCAATTGGAAACTGGGACAGAACTTTGAGGAGGACCCTCAAAATTTCAAAGTAACTTCAGCCGATCATCGCAAGCAACTCAGAAGAAGCAGCCCAGTAAACTGGGGCAGAATTTTGAGGAGAGCCCTCAAAATTCCGGAGCCAGAGAAGTTGCAATGTCTTGAACCACGTCGCAGTCGTCGGTTCATCGGAAGAAAACTATTCTCGATTATGTATTTATGTTATATTTTTACTAAATCATGCATGTCTGTTACCAAAACTGCTTTGTTTAGCAACGCTACCCCAATGATACGCACAGCATCACAGAAACAGAGCCAAGCAGGTCAAGCAAAGTCATCGGGGATACGAACTGACCTTTCCCCTTTACAAAACTCATGATTTTTCTTTGGATGCAGGCACCCAAGTCGCAAAGTCATCAAATATATTATACACTCATACTGTTCAGAAATACAACTCTCAGAACCGTCACACCTATTCACAGTTGCTATCCGCACACAATATCCCCAGCAGCCACAATATCACAATCAACTATCAGCTATCAGCTAAGAAAATTTTATTACTATTCTCCTTTCATCTCTTGCATAAGGCTACCATTCTGCCTTCCGAGGTTAAGCTCTACCTCCATCTGCATTCTTGCATTGCATAAGGCTACCATTCTGCCTTCCGAGGTTAAGCTCTACCTCCATCTGCATTCTTGCATTGCATAAGGCTACCATTCTGCCTTCCGAGACTAAGCTCTGTCTCCCTCTGCATTCTTGCATTGCATAAGGCTACCATTCTGCCTTCCGAGACTAAGCATTGTCTCCCTCTGCATTCTCTGCATTGCATAAGGCTACCATTCTGCCCTCCGAGGTTAAGCTCTACCTCCATCTGCATGGCTGAAAGATCGCCGCCTTTATTTACATTTTGCATCGGCTGAAAGATCGCTACCCTCATTTACATCTTGCATCGGCTGAAAGATCGCCACCTTTTTTTACATCTTGCATCGGCTGAAAGATCGCCACCTTTATTTACATCTTGCATCGGCTGAAAGATCGCCACCTTTGTTTACATCTTGCATCGCTGAAAGATCGCTACCTTTATTTACATCTTGCATCGGCTGAAAGATTGCCACCTTCATTTACATTTTGCATCGGCTGAAAGATCGCCACCTTTATTTACATTTTTGTCACGAC
The DNA here is from genome assembly GCF_001879085.1 of Nicotiana attenuata. NCBI lineage: Eukaryota > Viridiplantae > Streptophyta > Magnoliopsida > Solanales > Solanaceae > Nicotiana > Nicotiana attenuata. The sequence goes on from NC_031999.1 coordinate 31,490,829, forward strand.
CCGGATTTTTTCCACCATCGGGCGTCGTGATTGCGCCTACTAACGGAGCTAGGCCAGCCATACATTAAACATTCGCCATCCAACCTCAACAATATAATATACTAATAACAGTTAAAGAAATGCGGAAGACTTTAACTTTAACAAAAAGGTATAAAAATGCGGAAGTTTGAAACACATCCTTACCCAAAATCTGGTGTCACTAGCTCACGGACTACTATAGAATACTACAACAAGTCTGAATGAAAGAAATACACATGTCTATTTCGGTACAATGAAAACAAACTGAAATAAGGAAAGGGACTTCGGCCTGCGAACGCCAGCTAGGCTACCTCGAGAGTCCCCGGACTGAAGATAGCTCCCGGATAAGAATCCTACTGTTGCTGTCCAAAAGCTGCTCCTGGATCTGTGCACAAAGAAATGCACAGAGTGTAGCATCAGCACAACCGACCCCATGTGTTGGTAAGTGTCTGGCCTAACCCCGGCGAAGTAGTGACGAGGCTAGACAGAACTACCAAACCAACCTGTACAATTTTTTATATACAAATATGCAATAAAAGGAAAGAAAATACCGAAACTAAACAGTTAAAAGGGAGGGAAACATGCTATGGGGAGAGTACAATTTGGATATAAAGTTCATCAGCGTAATTAAGAAACATGGCACAACAGTAATTATCAAAGAAAAAGAAATCCAATAGTTGCACGGCATCACCCTTCGTGCTTTTACTCTCAATCTCACCCAAAGCAATCAAATAAAATGCACGGCATCACCCTTCGTGCTTTCCCTCACATAGCTCTCATCTCATGGCACGGAATGACCCTTCGTGCAAATATAATCAAATCAGAGCACGGAATGTACCTTCGTGCATAAATAGTCAAAACATAGCACGGAATGACCCTTCGTGCAAATATAATCAAGAATAGCACGGAATGACCCTTCGTGCAATTTCACTCTTCCTCACCCAAATAACAGTCACAACCAAACGGGCAAGAGGAATAAACAAGTAATATGAACTATCCCGGCAAGGGAATAACACAAATAACAACCAAATCCCGGCAAGGGAACAATAACAATATCTTTCACAACCCGGCAAGGGCAATACTCACTGTAATCAAACCATCCCGGCAAGGGATTAATCACAACTATTTTCAATACGTTCATCTCTTACTCAATGGTATTTATCACTCGAGCCAATGCTCCAAGATATTAATATTTCACAACTTATCCTCAAACTCTTCATATTTGCAGAAAAACATGTTGTAGCTTAGAAGAGTTTCAAATTATCTCAAAAACAAGTACAAACAAGGACCCACGGTCATGCTAGACTCCGGTGTATAGACACTCGTCACCACGCCTATACACCGTACTCGATCAATTAGCAAATAGCATTTATGATACTCTAATCCTATTCCCTCAAGCCAAAGTTAGATCAAACACTTACCTCGGTCCGAAAATAGCAATCAAGCCTCTAACACTGCCTTTCCTCTAGAATTCGACTCCGAAACAATGATATCTAGTCATAATTAATTCAATAATATCAAATGAGGCTCAACAATCCGACACCGGGCCCACATGGTCCAAACTCGAGGCTCGGACCAAATTCCAATCACCCATAACCCCACGAGTTTCAAATATATAATTTGTTTCAAGATCCGACCCCAAATTGAGGTTGAATCGCCCAAAATTTTCAAAAACCTAACTCTACCCAAAAGCCCTAATTTCTACCTTGATTTCATGTTCTTAGGCCTAGAACTTAGTGATTAGATGATAAAATAATGAGGAAACGATGTTAGGATTACTTACCCAACGAGTTGTGGAGGAAAGGGAACTCGAATTTCGTCTATGGAGGATTTGAGAGAGAGGTTCGTGTGAAGAAGATGGCAAAATCCCGTAATGGCTACTATTTTAGGCTTTTAAAATAACTGGGCAAAATTGTTCATCGCGTTCGCGACACCCCGATCGCGTTCGCGATGAAGGAAAATGGGCAGGCATCGCGTTCGCGTGAAGGGGAAGGCGAACGCGTAGAAGAAAATGCTGGGGGTCTGGGCAGGCTTATACGCGAACGCGAGGGAGGCTCGCAAACGCGATGAAGGGGGGCAAGGGAAGCTATGCGAACGCGTGGCCTTTCACGCGAACGCGAAGAAGGCTGGGGTACAAGGCATCGCGAACGCGGGACAAGGTCGCGTTCGCGTAGAACAATAGACCTGTGCAGAAATTGCAGAAAATCTGCTAACTTTTCTAAGTGTAAAACACCCCGAGCCACCTCCGAAACACTCCCGAGCCCTCGGGGCTCCCAACCAAACACACACACTAACTCAATATCATCCTACGAACTTGCTCAAGCGATCAAATCGCTAAAATAACATCAAAATCAAAGAATCAATCCCCAAAACTCATAATTTTTATTTCAAAGTTCATAAACCTTCAACTTTAGCTATTTAGGTCCGAAACACGTCAAACGACGTCCGATTTCGACCAAATTTCACAGGAAGCGCTTAACGCATATTTAAGACCTGTACCGGGCGTCGGAACCAAAATACGAATCCGATACCTATATTTTCTAACTCATTTTCATTTCCATTTTTCCTTTATTAATTTCAGAAAACAATTTATCATAAAAATTCTTTTACCGGGGTTCTGGACCTCGGATTTCGACTCCGGGCGCATGCCCGAGTCCCATATTTTTCTACGGACCTCCCGGGACCGTCACATCACGGGTCCGGGTCCGTTTACCCAAAATATTTACCAAAGTCAACTATATCAATATTAATAACATAATTCACCAAATTTTTCACAGAATTCATATATTTTAACATAAAAATTTTCCGGCTTCATGCCCGGAGTGCGCACGCAAATCGAGGCAACCAAAAGTGAGGTTTCCAAGGCCTCGGAAGCGCAGAAAAAGGGAGAACCACGGTGATGACCCTTTGGGTCGTCACATTCTCCACCTCTAAAACAACCGTTCGTCCTCGAACGGACAAAGAAGGAAGTACCTGAGTCAGGAAATAGATGAGGGTAACGGCTCCGCATATCGGACTCGGACTCCCAAGTTGATGCCTCAGGAGGATGACCTCTCCACTGAACACGCACTGAAGGAAAACTCTTCGACCTCAACTGCCGAACCTGCCGGTCTAGAATAGCTACCGGCTCCTCCTCGTAGGACAGATCCTTGTCCAACGAGACAGTGCTGAAATCTAACACGTGGGCTGGATCGCCGTGATACCTCCGAAGCATGGACACATGGAACACTGGATGCACGGCTGACAAGCTGGGCGGCAAGGCAAATCTGTAAGCCACCTCTCTCACACGATCGAGAATCTCAAATGGGCCAATGAACCTAGGGCTAAGCTTGCCCTTCTTCCCAAATCTCATCACGCCCTTCACAGGCGACACTCGGAGCAAGACCCGCTCACCAACCATGAAAGCTACATCTCGAACCTTACGATCCACATAACTCTTTTGCCGCGACTGAGCCGAACGAAGCCTGTCCTGAATGATCTTGACCTTATCCAAGGCCTCCTGAACTAAATCTGTACCCAATAATCGAGCCTCTCCCGGCTCAAACCATCCGACTGGAGACCGACATCGCCTACCATACAACGCCTCATATGGAGCCATCTGAATGCTGGACTGGTAGCTGTTGTTGTAGGCGAACTCTGCTAAAGGTAAGAACTGGTCCCACGAGCCTCCGAAATCAATGACACAGGCTCGGAGCATATCCTCCAATATCTGAATAGTCCTCTCGGACTGGCCGTCCGTCTGAGGATGGAACGCTGTGCTCAACTGAACCTGGGTGCCCAACTCCTGCTGAACTGCTTTCCAGAAGCGCGAGGTAAACTGCGTACCCCGATCCGAAATAATAGATACCGGCACCCCATGAAGGCGAACAATCTCTCGGATGTAGATCTCAGCTAACCTCTCCGATGAATAAGTGGCTGCAACAGGAATAAAATGCGCTGACTTGGTCAGCCTATCAACAATGACCCAAATAGCATCAAACTTCTTCCGAGTCATCGGAAGTCCAGTAACGAAATCCATGGTAATCCTCTCCAACTTCCACTCGGGAAGCTCAATCCTCTGAAACAAACCACCAGGCCTCTGATNATTGCTGGAGAAGAAGCATCAGCATCTTGAGTGTCAATCTGCATAGGAATAGCATCAGTAGTAACTGGATGATACAGTACACTATTAGGGAAAAGTTGCAGCTTCCCTTCCTTAAGTAGTTGAAATGGAAAAATGTGGGAGACGGATCGGTTGAATCAATCCATCAATAAACCTTCGTACCCTCTCTCGCTCTGTGGGGAGTATAACAATAGCATGGCGTGCCAAATCAATGAACCGAGTCTCATACTGCGTGACTGTCATAGTGCCCTGCTGGAGGCGCTCGAACTGCCTGCGGAGAGCCTCTCGCTGAGTAACTGGGAGAAACTTCTCCAGAAATAACTCTGCAAACTGATCCCATGTCAATGTTGGCGACCCTGCTGGTCTAGATAAACAATAGTCCCTCCACCAAGTCTTGGCGGACCCTGCAAGCCGAAAGGTGGCGAAGTCGACCCCATTGGTTTCCACAATGCCCATAGTCCTGAGGATCTCATGGCAGCTGAATAAGAAATCCTGTGGATCCTTTGAAGAAGCACCGCTGAATGTGGTGGTGAAGAGTTTGGAGAACCTATCAAGCCTCCACAAAGCATCTGAGGACATAGCCGCTCCATCGCCGGTCTGAGTCACAATACCCGGCTGAACTGCCACCGCTGGCTGAACCACGGGAACCTGTGCCTGGGGAGCTACCTGCTCCGGAGTACGTGTAGCAGGAGTCTGAACCCCTCCTCCAGCCTGAGAAGTGGCTGGTGCTACTGGAAGCAAACCCGCTCTAGTGACGCTCTCCACAAAGACTACCAATTTGACCAGAGCGTCCTGAAGAACTAGGGTGGCTATGAAACCCTCTGGGACTTGAGCTGGGCCCACCGGAGTTGCTGGGGCTGGAGCCTCCTCATCATAATCAACATGAGGCTCCACTTCTGGGACTGCTGCTCGGGGCTGAGCTCTGCCCCGGCCTCGGCCTCTGGCACGGCCTGGGCCTCGCCCTCTGCCCCTCGTAGGAGCTGCTGCTGGGGGCTCGGGCTGCTGCGCGGTAGAAGAGGAAGCGCGTGTTCTCGCCATCTGCGAAAGAACAGAGTGGAAGGACAATCAGTATTTGGGGAAACAGATTCGCACGACAAGAAAGAACAGAAGTGAAGTTTTCTTAACTTTGTAGCCTCTGGGGGATAAATACAGACGTCTCCATACCGATCCCTCAGACGCTACCTAGGTTATCCGTGAGTTGTGAGACCTATGTAACCTAGTGCTCTGATACCAACTTGTCACGACCCGGATTCTTTCCACCATCGGGCGTCGTGATGGCGCCTACTAACGGAGCTAGGCCAGCCATACATTAAACATTCGCTATCCAACCTCAACAATATAATATACTAACAACAGTTAAAGAAATGCGGAAGACTTTAAGTTTAACAAAAAGATATAAAAATGCGGAAGTTTGAAACACATCCCTACCCAAAATCTGGTGTCACTAGCTCACGGACTACTATAGAATACTACAACAAGTCTGAATGAAAGAAATACACATGTCTGTTTCGGTACAATGAAAACAAATTGAAATAAGGAAAGGGACTTCGGCCTGCGAACGCCAGCTAGGCTACCTCGAGAGTCCCTGGACTGAAGATAGCTGCCGGATAAGAATCCTACTGCTGCTGTCCAAAAGCTGCTCCTGGATCTGTGCACAAAGAAATGCACAGAGTGTAGTATCAGCACAACCGACCCCATGTGCTGGTAAGTGTCTGGCCTAACCCCGGCGAAGTAGTGACGAGGCTAGACAGGACTACCAAACCAACCTGTACAATTTTTATACACAAATATGCAACCAAAGGAAAGAAAATACCGAAACTAAACAGTTAAAAGGGAGGGAAACATGCTATGGGGAGAGTACAATTTGGATATAAAGTTCATCAGCGTAATTAAGAAACATGGCACAACAATAATTATCAAAGAATAAGAAATTCAATAGTTGCACGGCATCACCCTTCGTGCTTTTACTCTCAATCTCACCCAAAGCAATCAAATAAAATGCACGGCATCACCCTTCGTGCTTTCCCTCACATAGCTCTCATCTCATGGCACGGAATGACCCTTCGTGAAAATATAATCAAATCAGAGCACGGAATGTACCTTCGTGCATAAATAGTCAAAACATAGCACGGAATGACCCTTCGTGCAAATATAATCAACTATAGCACGGAATGACCCTTCGTGCAATTTCACTCTTCCTCACCCAAATAACAGTCACAACCAA
>NC_031999.1:31497187-31559990 GCF_001879085.1 Nicotiana attenuata
CCATGAATTAAGTTTGACCCGAATGGGGTCTTAACCTCTACATAAACAGGTTGGAGGGTGTGCCAGCATATCCCATTGCTGGGTGTGCCCCTCAGCCTGCTTTTCTTTTGCTCTTGCAAATTCCCCCCATTCCCTATCCCCTATATGTGTTAATGTGAATTGCTTCCCTCTTCCTTTTCCCCTTTCAGAATTCCACTTTTGCACTTGCACTCTCTCTTAGTTCCTAAGTTCTGCCCCCCTCTTGTGAGCCTTGCCTTGGGACCTTGAGTTCCCTCTAAACTTGGACACTTGAGGGCTGGCCCTTCACACTGCACGTTGTCCTAGTCTGGTAATGTATTTGGGGTGTAAGCACTGCCTGGAGTTCATGTGAGGCTTTTAGGGAACTCTGACACACCCCAAATGAGAGAAAGGCTTTGGAATCTGATTTTGGAGTTGGTTTACTTCATACTTCAGACAGGAAGTCTGAATCAGGTTCTCCTTGGTTGTAATTTTTAATTTATGATGTATTTTTCTTTATTTTACTTTTCTGGGCTATAATAACTTTGTAATAAAACTTTCAGGGTTGGCTAGTGAAAAAGTGGAGGGTAACCATGTATGCAAAGGGTAGATAACCTGCCTATAGGAGTTTCTGATTTTCTGCACTTCCATACGTAGATAACCTGCCTATAGGATCTCTAATTTCAGCATTCTCATATAGATACCATGTCTACAGAAATTTTTGAATTCTTTCACATAGATACCATGTCTACAGGAATTTCTGCATTCTTTCACATAGATACCATGTCTATAGGAATTTCTACATTCTTTCACATAGATACCATGCCTATAAGAATCCTGCATTCTTTCATGTAGATAACATGCCTGTAGGATTTTCTAATTTCAGCATTCTCATACGTAGATAACATGTCTATAGGATTTATGCACTCTCATGTATAGATACCATGTCTATAGGATGCACATGCATGTAGAGAATATGCCTATTGGTCCTTTCTGATTCTTGCATATCCACTTCTCACTAGGCAAACGTGTTTATAGGTCTTAATAACCAAACGCAATCAGATGTCATGTTCATATAAAACCCAGCATTTAGATGTCATGCCTATAGGGTTTCTGCATTTTTACTATGTCTATAAAATGTGTTCTAAAGTCAACAAACACATAGAAAGCATGCCAATAGGAGCTTTAACTGAATCTGAATCACCTCACTCGTTTATAAGTCTAAAACTAGCAGTAATAATGTATTACCAATGGCAGAACTTATGATCTTCTGCTAAAACTCTCCCTTCTTTTAATAACTGATAGCTTTCTTAATTCAGCACGCATTCAGTTTAATTCATTATTTCTGAAATCTGTAGATATCATGCCCATAGGTTTTCGTCTATCACTTAGGCCAGCCATAGAATAACTTATAAACTGAATCAGATCTTCTCAGCTACAACCAATAGGTAGGCCTGCTTCGGGCTTCTTAAATAGTACGTGCAAGACATGCTAAACTATGTGCTTTCTTTGGTTTAAAGGAGGTCTGTCTGAGCCTTTTATTTGTTTATATGCTTCCCCAAACTTGCTATATGTGTTTTGTTTGTCGCCTTAGTATTTTTACCTTTTGAAACCACAAATAAGCCCAACATCTCCTCCCTTTAGGATTAGTAGTCCCAAGTACCTCCGGGACCGATAAGACTGGGGCGAGTAATAGCATGCAATAAGTAAGTGAGATCATTCCGCGCTTTAATACCTTAACGGGGTGAGAAATGGTAAATATGGATATGATGACCATGCGATAACATCACGTGTAGCCCCTCACTGAGGAGTGATTACCGGGTGTTGTATGGGGTGATCCATATTATTTGTAAACCTAGAACCCCCCCCCCCCCTTCCCTTTGTTTCTTTGATTCTTTGCTTCCTTTTCAAAAATTTAAACTATTTCTCTAAGGAAAATCAATATCCCTCTCGTTCTTTCTAACTTTGTTTATTTGTGACCATTACATGAAAACCCCCTCTTATTTGTAACTCTTACTTGCCTATGTGTTATTTTGCACTTAAGTCACAACAATAGCTTGGCCGGGAACCACACTAGTGGATTCTGAGGGGTGCCTAACACCTTCCCCTTGGAATAATTTCAAGTCCTTGCCCTATCTCTGGTTACTTGACTCAAAACCTTCTTATTGTCCTAATGTAGTTAAATCATTAGGTGGCGACTCTTCAATCCAAAACCCAATTCCCAAAAGGGAACGAGTTGTCTTCCCAAATGTCATAAACCCGATTTCCGCAGAGGAAAAAGGGGGCGCGATAAGCCCAGTCCAGACAGAATAGTTATGCGGACCGGAAGGTTCATGATGTTTCCTATATGGTTGGGGAGCGGGTATTACTGCGGGTTTTGCCTATGAAAGGCGTTATGAGATTTGGGAAGAAAGGAAAATTGAGTCCAAGGTATATTGGCCCTTTTGAGATATTGCGGCGTGTTGGGGAGGTTGCATATGAGCTTGCCTTACCTCCCAGCTTGGCAGGAGTTCATCCGGTATTTCATGTTTCGATGCTCCGGAGGTATCACGGTGATCCGTCGCTATCGCGCCCCCTTTTTCCCTCTTTGCATCGGGAGATCGGGCTTATGACATTTGGGTATGGGACAACTCATTCCTTTTGGGAGCTGGTTTTTGCATTTTTTGAAGAGTCGCCACCTAATGATTTATGGTGCATTAGGACACCTACAAGGTTCACTTCTGATTTGTTTGATAACTAGAGATAGGTAAAGGCTTGAAATTATCCTACCCCTCAGGATCCACTAGTGTGGTTCCTGGCCAGATTGTTCTTTGTGAATTTGGTGCAATTAACATGTAAGCAGATAAGGCTCAAGTAAGAGGGGATTTTAATACACAAACGCTTTGGAAGTAAAATAGAGCAATCATTAAAAAAGTTGATTTTTGAAAAGAAGTCATAATGCTTTAAAGGCAAAGAAAGAGAGGGGAGGGGGTCTTAGGTTTATTTATAATATGGATCACATCAATGCGATACCCGGTAATCACTCCTCAAAAGAGGGGCTACACATGGTATTAGCGCACCGGTCATCATATCCATATTTACCCTTCCCACCCCGTTAAGGTACTAAAGCGCGGATTGGTCTCGACCATTATTGCATGCTATTACCCGTCCCATTCATATCAGTTCGGAGGCACTTAGGACTACTAGTCCTAAAGGGGAGGGTATTAGGCTGACTTTGAGGTTTCAAAGGTGAAAAAGCTAAGGCGGCATACAAAACACATAGGACAGCACATTAAAAGGGAAGCACGTAAACACTGAAGGCTCATGTATATCTCCAAAAGCAAAGCAACCAAAATAGCATGACTCAAACAACAATCAAAGGTCTGAATCTAAAAAAAATACTAATGCAAAGGGGAGTTTAAGTTGTTGAAGCAGACCAATTTATTACATAACTCAGATAAGAAGTCTGAATCAGGCCTGCCTGCTGGTTGTAGCAATTACTAGTTAACAGAAGCGGGCTCAGTTTTATTTGTTGTTATTACCTAAGGTTTGCCTAAATGTTTGGGTGAGATCTTATGAGCATAGTACCTATTACTGATTTAAAGTGTGGCAAAGCAATAACAGATTTAAAACGAGCGATTCGAGATCCTATAGGCATGCTTGCTAAACCGTGTTAATAAAAGGAGGGTAAGTTGTTTAAAACTGGTTCAGAACAGTATGAGTTAAGCTGATTACAAGCTAAACTGGTTTCAGATTTTATAGACGATCTCTACTATTGCTGATTTTTAATTCCTATGGACATGATATCTACGCGAAATGGAAACAAGCAGGATTTTACTTAAGAATTCCTATAGGCATGATCTCTATAAAATACTAATTTTAACATTATGAACATGATATCTGCTTATAGCCGTTTAGATCCTAAAAGCTTGGTGTCTAAGTGTGGTAACAAACATGCAGAATTTAAGGTAAATCCTATAGACATGGTGTCTAAATGCAGAATTGAACATGCAGAATTTAAGGTAAATCCTATAGACATGGTGTCTAAATGCAGAATTGAACATGCAGAATTTAAAATGAGTCCTATAGACATGGCGTCTAAATGCAGAATTGAACATGCAGAATTTAAAATGAGTCCTATAGACATGGGGTCTAAATACAGAATTAAACATGCATAGTTACCCATCCCCTTTTCACTAACCAACCACAAATGTTTATTATAAATTATTACAGACCAGTTGCTGAATTACATCAAGAAAATATGTAAAATAGGAAAATACAATCATAGGAATCCTGATGCTGACTTCCTCTCTGAGTATTGGAACAAAACGCCTCAGATACCACTTGTTTCAAAGCCTTTCTCAGATCTGGGCGTGTCAAAGTTCCCTAAGGGTCTTAAGGGACCCCGGGCAATGCTTACACCCAGGTTCATAGAACCAGATAGAGATGAGTGCAGTGTGGAAGGGCCAGCCCTTATGTGTCCAAGTTTAGAGGGAGCTCATGGATCCCAAGGCAAGGCTCACACAAGAGGGGCAGAACATAAGTCTAAGAATATGGTGGAAGTGCAGGAATAGAGATTTAAAAACTGAGGGGAGAAAGGAAGGGGTAAAGGATGATGGGAAAACAGTAATAGTAATGCACAGAGTTAATAATTTCATACAAAGGGGGTCAGGGGTTTGGGAAACATTGCAAGATAGTATATATCCTTAGGCAGGGATCAGATTTGGTCATGCACAGCAATGGAAGGTGCTGGCATGCCTATAAACCAATCAGAACACACAACATATAGAGGGGACATGGAGGTTATGATCCCAGGGGGATCGGGTTTGGGTCATGCACAGCAATGTCCAATGCTGTCATGCCCCAAACCAACCACAGATACCAAACACATTGGAGATGGGGGTTTAGGATTCATAAGCCATAATAAGTGACTGACAGAATTCATAAGAAAGCATCAATTCAGAATAGAAAGGGCAGATTACAGCATGCTTAACAATGGAACTTGATTAAATACAAATAGGAAACAAACAAGGGTGCAGGAAATAGTAAAGAATCATGTTGTTGTTGATGCTGAAAATTAGTTAGAACGTACCAGTAAAGATACAAATGCAGAGAAAAAGTAAGGAAGCTTCCCACAGCCTAGCCTGGGCTTTCAGCCGGCTAGGTAAGGCAGCAATACAAGTAGCAACAGAGAAAAGAGAGAGATTTTAGTGGAGTGTGTGTCTGAACTCAAGTATTTTATTTCTTGTGTTCGTCTTCCGTGTCTTTGAAAGAAAAGGAGTGTCGGGTATTTATATCCTTTTGAAAACGAGTGGAGGAAAGGTAATAAGTAAAATTTTAGTGCAAATATGGAAACAATCAGTCTGAATCAATTATACAAGTGACTCCCTTTAATTAAGGAATCATTGTCTAACGGATTCAAAATAAGGAAGGAAATCAATTTAGAGACAGCCTGATTATTGCCATAAAAGAAGTAGTAAAAACATTAAGTAAGCAATCGAGTCCAAGTACAGAGATACACTTATTTTGGGAAAAAGATTCAGTAAGGCAAAATAAGGAAAGGGATCAATTACTTTAACAAGCGAGTGAAATTAGAGTTCACAAAAAGAGAAGTTTTGAAATCTGTCCCAAGATTTAAAATCAATCAAAGAAGGAACCTCAGCATATAAATAGAGTGTACAAACAATAGACATGCGAGGCCAAACCTATTGGCAAAAGAAACAACATGCAATAGTAGCACAAAGTTCAGTAGATAGCAAACATTCGAAGCATGATAATAAAGTAGGTCAAGTCTCATTGAATCAATAGTAAAGAAAAATGGAGTATCAGAAGCATGCAAAGGGTCTCACAGTAACAGATGAGAGACCTTTTGAAAAGTTAGGGTTTCAAGCATAATCCAATTTAAAGATAATAAAACTCAGAATCAGAGGATTCACACAAAAAAAGAAGTTCTGAAACAAGGAACTTTCAAATCGATTCAGGCATTCAAATGAATAGTTTCAAACCCAAAGACATAGGTTTATTCACCAATATTCAAGCTTAAAAGATGATAAACAAATAAATCAAACAAATACTTAGCAAACAGCTTCAGAAACTCGAATGAACCAAGAAGAAATTAGGGTTTTCCACATCAATCGAGTTTAAAGATGATAAACAAATAAATCAATTAGGGTTTTTAGCATGCTAAACTCAGATAGGAGAATAACATGAACAAACATAGCGGAATCACAGACACATTAAAATCAGGGAAAAGATTTTGAAAAGAAGAAATTGAAGGAAAACCCTAATCGGAAAAAATGAAGAGTCTTTTTGAAAGCAAAGTTAAAGAAACTTCGAGAAGGCGTTTAAAAACTCATTGCAAGCATGGATCTAAGGTAAATCTGAAAGAAGTCGAAAAGGTCTCAGAGGTTAGGGTTTCAGAAGAACCCAAAAGCAACGAGAAAGGCCTTGAAAGTTACCGATCTAAACAGGAGAGTCAAAAGTGTGACTCAAATGGCCATGGCTGGCCGGAGAAAAGTCAAAGATGACCGGAGAAAGGTCATCGAGCAAGGATTGGACCAAATCCCTTCAAAGTCTGGTCATGAGACCACAGAACCAAACACATAGAGGCCACGGAAGGCTGGTATAGGTCTCCGATGACCTCGGAAAGCCATGGATTAGGGTGGTGGAGGCTAGGGTTTGAGGGTGTTGTAGAGAGGATTTGGGAGAGGAGGGATTTAGAGGCGGCGTATGGTGACAAATGAAAGGGTTTGGGGGGGGTAGTTTGGAATTAATTAAGGTAAGGGTGATTGTTGGCCGTTATTCTAAATGATCAACGGCCTGGATTAAAACGGATAAGTGGGTGGTTTAATGAAACTGGGTTTGGGTCGGGTTAAATTAAAATTGGGTTAGGGTTCAATTGGGTTCAATTCAAGTCATAATCGGGCTATAATTGAAATAAAATTGGGCTAATATTTGAATAGCTACTTTTTCCTATTTAATTTATAAAAAATAATAAATTAATTTCTGGACATAAATTAAAGGTGTTAAAATAATTTATAGCGCATAATTAACTATTTAAAAATATAGGACTTAATTTTATGAATATAAACGCAGTTAAATCTTAAAAGAGGCTAATATTGCAATTATATGCAATTTAGCATTAAAAATACTAAATAAATTTGTAAAAATATACAAAAATTCCCTTGGCTATATTTTAGCATAGATATAAAAGTGCAATAAGTGGATCACCAAAATGGTAATTTTTGGAAACAATTACTGGATTTTTATGGATAAAAATAGGAGAATAAATAGATTTAAAAATCTTTTTAAAATTAAGGAAAAGTAATGAAGCACATGGATATGCATATATGCATACATATACCATTTTGAAGTTATTTTGCATATTGAAAATATATAGGGAAAAATTGGGTGTCAACATCTGCCCTCTTTACCCGGGAATGATGAAAGAGTTTTCGGGTAAAGATATGATGGCCAATTTTGATCGAGCGAAACGGTTTGGAGAGGTTAAGGCCGCACCCTGGCTTCTGAGCTGCCCACATATCCCTGGTTTTATAGGAATCAGGCCATATGTAGTTCAGAATCCGTCGATGGAGTATGCCGAGGGGTATTTTCTAAGAACGGATGCAATATTTTGGGCTGGTCGAGTGAGTGGCTTACTGGAATGGTTAGGTTCGATGTGGCTGCGGACACTGGAGCGGGCACCTGTCGGGACGGTCGTTGCATGTCAGTTTTACCTGCAAATAGAAACAATACAAACGTATATTGTGCATAAAATTAGACATGATACAAGTTCCTGTTAGACCATGAATGCTGTCTTCGAACGGTTAGGATGACGTCCGTAGACCATGACGTCCTGGGCCATGAAGCGTGTAATAAAGGATTCGCAAGCTATGAAATAATGCTCTCGGGCTATGAAAATGATGCCTCCGAACCATGAAGCCTTTGAATAATAATATGCAAAAGATTGAAAGGGATCCTCAGGCCATGACATGGTGTTCTCGGGCTATGAGGATGGTGCCTCCAAACGATGACGCCTTTGGATAAGTTGGCGATATTTCAGCCTATGAAGGATGCGGTAGCATGTGGCGATCTTTCAGCCGTGCAATGCAGTATGAGGCGATCTTTCAGCCATGCAGATGCAGTATGAGGCGATCTTTCAGCCGTGCAGATGCAGTATGAGGCGATCTTTCAGCCGTGCAGATGCAGTATGGGGCGATCTTTCAGCCATGCAGTATATGGCGATCTTTCAGCCATGCAGATGCAATATGAGGCGATATTTCAGACATGCAGTATATGGCGATCTTTCAGCCATGCAGATGCAATATGAGGCGATCTTTCAGCCATGCAGATGCAGTATGAGGCGATCTTTCAGCCATGCAAGTGCAGTATGAGGCAATCTTTCAGCAATGCAGATGCAGAAGATGCAGATGGAGACAACATTTAGTCTCGGAAGGCAGGATGGTAGCCTTATGCAATGCAAAAAATGCAGATGGAGATAGTGTTTAGTCTCGGAAAGCAGAATAGTAGCCATATGCAATGCAGAAATGTAGATGGAGACAGCGTTTAGTCTCGGAAGGCAGAATAGCAGCCCTATGCAATGCAGAAAATGCAGATGGAGACATCGTTTAGTCTCGGAAGGCAGAATAGTAGCCTTATGCAATGCAGAAAATGCAGATGGAGACAACATTTTGTCTCGGAAGGCAGACTAGTAGCCTTATGCAGTGCAGAAAATGCAGATGGAGACAGTGTTTAGTCTCGGAAGGCAGAATAGTAGCCTTATGCAATGCAGAAAATGCAGATGGAGACAGCGTTTAGTCTCGGAAGGCAGAATGGTGGCCTTATGCAAGAACTAAAACGGCAAATGGTAATGGAGCTTTCTTAGCTGATAGAGGATTGCGATATTGTGACTGCTGGGGACATTGTGACACACGGAATGTCGCTGGTGTGTGTGGATAGCAAATGTGGGTAAGTGAAACGGTCTTGAGAGTTGTATTCCTGAACAATGTTTTTCTCGTGAGTGTATAGTATGTTGATGATTTCACAATCCGAGTGCCTGCATCCAAAGAAAAATCGTGAGTTTTGTAAAAGGGGGAAGGTTTGTTCATATCCCTGCTGGCTCTGCTTGACCTGTGGCATCGATCTGGTGATACTGCATGTATCACTGGGGTAGCGTTGCTAAACAAGGCAATTTCAGTAACAAACATGCATGATTTCGTAAAAATATGACATAAGTATATAATTAAGAATAACTTTTTTAGACGAACTGATGACTGTGACGTGCTTCAGGACATTGCAACCTCTCTTGCTGCGGAATTTTGAGGGCCCTCCTCAAAACACTGCCCCAGTTTAATGGGTTGGTGCTTCTGACTGTTGCTTGCGATGATTCGGCTGAAATTGCTTCGGAATTTTGACGGTCCTCCTCAAAATTCTGCCCCAGTTTCCAATTTCAGGGGGGGGGGAGGGAGAATGAACATTTTATCTAATTGTGACCGAACCCATAAGGTTGCCTACGTATACCCTCTTAAATGGGAATCAGGTCAGGCGTAGTTCAATTTACATCATGCAGGGAAAACATAAAGATTACACATAGTAGCGCTTGACTGCATCTGAATTAATCGGCTTTGGCCAAACTTCTCCGTCCATTTCTGCAAGTATGAGGGCTCCTCCTGTCAAAACCCAAAGGACCATGTATGGACCCTACCAGTTAGGAGAGAACTTCCCTTTGGCTTCATCTTTATGCGGAAAAATTTTCTTCAATACTAGCTGCCCCGGTGTGAACTGTCTTGGCTTGACTCTTTTGTTGAAGGCTCTGGACATTCTGTTCTGATAGAGTTGACCATGGCAGACTGCATTCATCCTCTTTCCATCTATAAGAGCTAGCTGCTCATAACGACTTTTCACCCATTCTGCGTCGTCGAGCTCAGCTTCCTGTATGATCTTTAAGGAAGTAATTTCTACTTCGGCGGGAATGACGGCTTCTGTACCATAAACTAGCATATAAGGGGTTGCCCCAGTTGATGTGCGGACTGTGGTGCGATACCCCAATAGAGCAAATGCTAACTTCTCGTGCCACTGTTTATGCTTTTCTATCATTTTCCTCAATATCTTCTTGATATTCCTGTTGGCGGCTTCCACAGCTCCATTCATTTGAGGCCTGTAGGCTGTGGAATTCTTGTGGATAATCCTGAAGGTTTCACACATACCTTTCATTAGGTCACTATTGAGATTGGAGCCATTATCAGTGATGATCGACTCTGGGATACCAAATCGACAAACAATACGGTCGCGGACGAAGTCTGCCATGACTTTCTTAGTTACTGCTATGTAAGGTGCTGCTTCGACCCATTTGGTGAAGTAGTCGATGGCTACTAGGATAAACCTGTGTCCGTTGGAAGCAGCAGGCTCGACTGGTCCAATGACGTCCATTCCCCAGGCGGCGAATAGCCATGGTGAGCTTGTTGTGTGGAGCTCACTCGGAGGCACTCTGATCATGCCTGCATGAATCTGACAGCGATGGCATTTTCGGACATACTGGATGCAATCTGTCTCCGTAGTCATCCAAAAGTAACCAGCCCGAAGTATCTTCTTTGCTAAAACAAAACCATTCATATGTGGGCCGCAGGTCCCAGCAAGAATTTCCTCTAGCAGCTTAGAGGCTTCCTTTGCGTCGACACACCTTAAAAATCCCAAATCCGGAGTCCTCCTATACAGGATTCCTCCGCTGTGAAAGAAATTATTAGACAACCTCCGAAGTGTGCGCTTTTGAGTATGATTGGCAAGCTCCGGGTACTCTTCTTTCGCCAAATATTCCTTGATATCATGGAACCAAGGTTTTCCGTCCGCTTCCTCTTCAACATGGGCACAATAAGCTGGCTGATTATGAATTTTCACCGGAATGGGATCATTGAAATTCTTATCGGGATGCTGTATCATGGATGACAGGGTAGCCAATGCATCGGCGAATTCATTCTGGATTCTGGGAATATGTCGGAATTCTGTATTCGTGAACCTCTTTCTCAACTCCTGTACATGATGCAGATACGGGAGTATCTTGGAGTTCTTAGTTGCCCATTCCTCTCGTACCTGATGTATGAGTAAATCTGAATCTCCAATTATTGGCAGCTCTTGAATGTTCATGTCAATGGCCATTTTTAGCCCTAAGATGCAAGCTTCGTATTCTGCCATGTTGTTGGTGCAGGGAAACCTGAGCTTGGCGGACACTGGATAATGCTGACCGGTTTCTGATACCAAGATTGCTCCTATTCCAACTCCTTTGAAGTTAGCTGCTCCATCGAAGAACATTCTCCAACCATCATAGGACTCTGCAATATCTTCTCCTACGAATGATACATCTTCATCAGGAAAATACGTTTTCAGGGGTTCGTATTCACCATTCACGGGATTCTCAGCGAGGTGATCTGCCAGTGCCTGTCCCTTCACCACTTTCTGAGTTACTTAGACAATGTCGAACTCACTCAATAGAATTTGCCACTTGGCTAGCTTACCAGTGGGCATGGGCTTCTAAAAGATGTACTTTAAAGGATCCATCCCTGATATGAGATATGTAGTATAGGCACAGAAGTAATGCCTTAGCTTCTGAGCCACCCAAGTCAAAGCACAGCAGGTGCGCTCCAAAAGAGAATACCGGGCCTCGTACGGAGTGAACTTCTTGCTGAGATAATAGATGGCCTGTTCCTTTCTTCCCGTTTCATCATGTTGCCCCAGAACGCAACCGAAAGCTCCGTCCAATACCGCAAGGTAGAGTAATCGGGGTCTACCTGGCTCAGGCGGGACCAAGACTAGTGGTGTTGACAAGTACTCCTTAATTCTGTCGAAGGCCTTTTGACAGTTGTCGGTCCATTTGGTAGCGGCGTCCTTCTTCAATATCTTAAAAATTGGCTCGCAGATGACCGTGGATTGCGCTATGAACCGGATAATGTAGTTGAGTCTTCCTAAAAAACTCATCACGTCCTTCTTGTTCTTTGGCGGTGGTAGTTCTTGAATAGCTTTGACTTTTGATGGATCCAGTTCTATTCCTCGACGGCTCACAATAAACCCGATCAACTTCTCGGCAGGAACCCCAAATGCACATTTTGCTGGATTTAGTTTCAGGTTGTACCTCCGTAATCTGTTGAAAAACTTCCCCAGATCTTTTATGTGGTCAGCGGCTTTCTTGGATTTGACAATAACATCATCCACATACACCTCTATCTCCTTGTGTATCATATCATGAAAAATGGTAGTCATGGCCCTCATGTAGGTGGCCCCTGCATTCTTCAAGCCGAACAACATCATTTTGTAACAATACATTCCCCACGGTGTAATGAAAGCCGTTTTCTCAGCATCTTCTTCATCCATCCAGATCTGATGGTAACCGGCGAAACAATGCACGAATGACTGCAGTTTATGCTTGGCGCAATGTCA
This sequence comes from Nicotiana attenuata, assembly GCF_001879085.1. Taxonomy (NCBI): domain Eukaryota; kingdom Viridiplantae; phylum Streptophyta; class Magnoliopsida; order Solanales; family Solanaceae; genus Nicotiana; species Nicotiana attenuata. The sequence continues at coordinate 31,509,590 of NC_031999.1, forward strand.
ATCAGGATGTGAATGTTTGGAAAAGGGAAGTCGTCTTTTGGACTGGCCCGGTTGAGATCCCGGTAGTCGACACAGACTCTGACCTTCCCGTCCTTCTTTGGCACTGGCACTATGTTGGCTAACCTTGTCGGGTATTCTACTACCCTGAGAACCTTAGCTTTGACTTGCTTAGTGACTTCTTCCTTGATTTTCAAACTCATATCAGGCTTGAATTTTCTGAGCTTTTTCTTTATCGACGGACATGTCGGATCGGTTGGCAATTTGTGAGCCACAATAGACGTACTCAGACCAGTCATATGACCAGGCGAATATGTCCTCATATTCCCTTAGAAATTTCGTGTATTGCTCCTTATCTAATGGCGATAAGTGAACGCTGATTCGTGTTTCCTTGACATTTTCTGCATCTCCCAGGTAAACAATTTCTGTCTCGTCCAGGTTGGACTTAGGTCTATTTTCAAAGTTCTCCACTTCCTTGGCAATTTCGTCTAGTATGTCATATTCTTCTGGATCAATGTCTGCTTGTTGCGTTGTCTCATTGCATGTCACAGTCATTGGTTCATCAAGATAAGTAATAGTAATGCTGTATAAGTAAAGTAATGAGAGAAAAATAATAATGAGTGTTGATTCACAAGAAAAGTCAAAATGCTTTGATAAATTTCATAACTGTTTTGAACATTGAAGATCTTATTGCGGGTTAAAATGCGAAAAGAAAATCATCTAGTAAATAAAAAACAGTGCATGATGCTTGTTTTAGCCTTGCTACCCCGAGGCTCGCCGGGCTCTGGTTGTCATAATAGTCCAGTTATTGAGGCGTGCTCCTCTGCTTACAACCTGTATGGAAGGGCCTTCCTCCCCCTCCTCCTCAAGGATAACACAGCAATCCATATTATTGTCCTCTTAAAATAAGTTTTTCACTGCTGCGAGCGCTTCTTCTTCGTCAGTCCCATAGACGACTTCAGCCTGTTGGAAAGTCTGTTCTAAGTGCGGTATCGGCTGCTCTAGTGGGTAGTAAGGACCACACCATGCCGACGACCAATTGTTGAACTCTTCCCAAGTGTATTTGTACCCCAAGCCGAAAGTGGTGCCATGCTTCTTGAGGGTTATGGGTTTAGCGATTCCTTGGAGGTTTTTGCCAAGTCCTTTGCCAGGCTCGTACCCACTCCAATTCAATATACTCTCGATCTTGTTATCCCACCACTTGTCTTTGTCGACAGCATTGACCCGCTCGATGTAGTGGTAGGTCTCTCCGCCTAGCTTTCTTCTCCCTCCGATTGCTGGAATGGTCTGACGACTGTATATGGGGTTGCTACCGTCGCTGTGAATGATCACCTCCTGGTGATTCCATTCGAATTTTACCGCCTGGTGTAGTGTTGATACTACGGCCCCAGCAGCGTGAATCCATGGCCGTCCAAGCAGCAAGTTGTAGGATGTGGGCACATCTATTACTTGAAAATCAATATCGAACCAGGTTAGTCCCATCTGCAGACACAAGCTAATCTCACCGATGGTGGACCTCTGAGACCCATCAAAGGCTTTCACGTTGATTGCTCCTTCTTTTATCTCGTGCAGCCCTTTGCCCAACTTCTTGAGTGTTACCAGAGGACAGATGTTAAGGCTGGAACCCCCATCGACCATGATCCTAGTGATGAAATAATCCTTCTATTGCACGGTGATGTGCAGGGTTCTGTTGTGACCCAACCCTTCAGGTGGCAGCTCGTCCTCATAGAAGGTGATTTTATGGCTCTCTAATACCTGTCCCACCATATTGGCCATTTCCCCGCCAGTGATGTTGCTTGGCATGTAGGCTTCACTCAGCACCTTCAACTGAGCATTTTTGTGTGCCTTGGAATTCTGCAGCAGTGAGAGGATGGATATCTGTGCTGGTGTTTTGTTCAGCTGGTCGATGACCGAGTACTCTTTGGCCTGTATTTTTCTCCAAAGGTCGTCTGGACCAGTCTCAATGATGTGTGGCCGGTTGGAGGCCTGCTTGCTGGACTCAGCTAGGTACTCAGGGGTATAGACTCTCCCTGTTCTTGTCATTCCCTGTGCTGCAACAGTCTCTTCGAACCTGACCTTGCATTTCCTCCTAGCCTCGGCTGTGTAATCCCAGGGTATAGCTTTTGTGTGGAATGACGGCATGACGGACATCGCCACTGGGATTGGTGCGGCCACCTTTACTTTGAATGGGACATGTTCTTTGGGTGGCAAGACTGCAACTTCAAATGGTGCTGGTGCCTTTGCTGATGACGCTACTTCGAGCTCAAGAGGGATAGACACATCTACCTCAGTGACCTCGGATGGCAGATCTGGACTATGATAGGGTTGAGAGTAACTGCTGGCTTCTTTGGATCATCTCCCTATGGGATCAACCCGATGGATTCCTCGGGATCCCAATCATCCTCCACATCAATCATGTGAATACCCCCGCCCTTATGGTCTAGTAGAGGGTTGTTGCAGACATTTGGGGTGGGTTCCTTTGCCATAATAACCTTATTATTGATCAGAGACTGGATCTTGTCTTTCAAGGAATGACATTCGTCGATGGTGTGCCCTGTCATGCCGGAGTGGTATGCATAGGATTTGTTTGGGTTAACCCACTGAGAAGGGTTATCAGGGGTTGTAGCAGGGATGGGGGTGACGTAACCGGCGGCTTTGAGTCTCTCATATAGTTGGTCAATGGGTTCAACAATGGCTGTATATTATTTGGCAGGCCTGCGGTCAAAACTTGGTTGGGGTCTAGGGAAGTTCTGACGGGCAGGAGGTGACTGATAGTGGGATGGTTGAGCATTGTAAGTTTGGTAGACATGTGCGGGTTGGGAATATCTGGGCGAAACAGGCTGATATATGGGAGGCGGAGATGGTTGATAGGGGGTGGTGAGGGTGCTTGGTAGTTCGGAGTGGGCTGATATGTGAGTGGAGGTGTTAGGTAGGTTTGGTACTTGATGGGAGATTTGGTCCTTTGTGCAACCATCACGGCTCCTACGTCCCTCTTTTTGGACACAACACCGGACTGCAAGGCCTTATTTGTAGCTTGCAAGGCCTCAAAGTTTGTAACCATACCGCTCTTAATGCCTCCTTTGATTCGTTCCCCCAGTTTGATAATGTCAGAAAATTTGTGGCTCTCGATCATCATTAGTCGTTCATAGTATTGCGGGTCTTGGGCCCGGACAAAGAATTTATTCATCTGTTCCTCCTCTAAGGCAGGTCTGACCTTAGCAGCTTCGGATCTCCAGCGAGTAGCATACTTGCGAAATGTTTCTGTAGGCTTCTTCTTTGGATTCTGAATATAGAACACATCCGGCGCATGCTCTGTGTTAAACCTGAACCTGTCCATGAAGTCGGACGCCATGCCTACCCAGCTTGACCAATTCTTCGGATCTTGGCTGATGTACCAAGACAGCGCATCTCCTTTTAGGCTCCTCATGAACATCTTCATGCGGATTCTCTTGTCTTTCCCTACCCCAACCAGCTTGTCATAATACGTCCTCAAATGGACCCTTGGATCGCCTGTACCGTCAAACATCTCGAACTTTAGAGGTTTGTACCCCTCGGGCAGTTCGACAACAGGCTGTATGCAGAGATCTTCATAATTCAGCCCCTCAATTCCCTTGTTTCCTTCAACGCCCTGAATCCGGCTAGTTAATTTCTTAAGTTCTTCAGCCAGGTTCCTGATGAGCAAGTCTTTATCATCAGACTCGGGTGTGCCTGAGATGGGTTGGGTGGAGAGTGGCATGGTCTCCATGTAGATGGGGGTGTTATGGTGGGTGTGGAAGTGGTCATTTGTGGAGTTTTGGAGTTCTGGGAGAAGTAACGGGGTGTTGTTTGAGTTATGGCAGGTGATCACGCTCAACTGAGTCTCGCAAAAGACTATGCGGGCGTTGCAAATATAATCTGAGTATTTATGCACAGAGTCGACCCACAGAGAATTAACCTATCAGTTACTATTGTCAGATTTACTAAATTCACACAATATGTTTCTCCCAAACTTTTTGATAAACCCTCGGTTATGATTCTCGTCTATACTCCGGGAGTGATGTTGTTCATACAATCACCTAAATATGCACTCTCTCTCAAGTAGATACATAATAAATAGGAACAGATAATTGAGGGCCCTTTCAACTAACCACAATCAAAACATAGATGAACAAATAGAGATTAACAACCAAATCCAACTATATTAATAAAACAACCAAGTCATCCCCAACGGATTCCACCAAAACCTTAGATTAAGGTATTTAGCTACTCATAACAATGGAGGAATAAACTACTAGAAGATTCATAATCGAAGATTGCAAGAAAAATAAAAGAGAATAAGAATAATGATGTTTTTGGTGATCTCTCACACTTGTTTCTCTTGCCAAAGTACTCTCAAAAGTAAGTTTTACCCTATGAAAACCTTGATAATTTAACCTTGGGCGAGCTTGACTTTATATAGGTTAAGTGAGTTTCTCTCGAGATTTCCAATTTTACCCCTAATAACTCTTTTCCGGACCGGCCTCGCGCGAACTCGCGCGTCACTTCGCGCGTCATTCTGCCTCAGCCCTTAACGCGCGCGAACTACTGCGCTAACTCGCGCGTCTGCTCGCGCGCCTGGGAGATGCTTTCTTCTATTCTTGTCTCGTTCTTGCGCGCACTCAGCTCCGAGGGGTCGTTCTTGCTCATAAATCATTCCAATAACCTCTTAAAAGCATCATATAAGCTCATCATCCTGCAAATGACAATTAGAGCCTATTTTTCATCAATTAACCATATTATTACGTTGGAATATAATCAAGCGGAAGCATAAACAATAGCTAAATCACCTAGATTTCGCCTATTATCAACACCCACACTTAATTCATTGCTAGTCCTCGAGCAATCAAACTATACTCTCGAGAGAATCCTTCACTTAACCATTTCCCCTAACGCATTACACCTAGAACAATGTACATACATTACGCCTAGCAGTGAACAATCCTAGCCTCAAAGCCGACTCTCAAGTACCATGCAATATTCACACTTCCTCAAAGTACTCTACACAGAAGTCAAGACTTGCTTTTCCATCACGAATCATATGCCCTCACAATCACATCAACAAAAACTGAATTCACTCCACACATTTGAATCATATACTTACATATATCAAAAGAAATTACTCACTCTCACAAACGAAGTCACATGCATGCAATTGGTACCATAAGCTTGCCCTTAATGTAAATCTCTACTAATGTAGGCTTGCTCGACCCAAAATTAATTAGGACTTTTTCATGGTTGTAATGTGGGCTAAGGGACGGGTAGGATACATTTAGGAATAGTGACTAACCCTCCTATGCACTTTAACACATCACATGAGCAATTTTTAGCGCAAATTTTTCAACCCACTTCTCCTTCACAAACAATATCATCACACAAATATTCCCTTCTTCTTTAAGCACTCTATTAACTCATACCCACTAGCTGGAACAAGACACAATGTATTCATCTCTTTTTTTCCAGTTTATTCTTCTTGTCACTCAATTTCTGCTAGTGGTGTCTCACAAAACAAGTGCACCTTTCTTCCTTTTATTGGTTCCACTCAAAAACCACCCCACACTTATTTCCTTCTTACTTCTTTTAGCGCTCCCCTCACAATTAAAGTGCTTTAAAAGGTAAAAGGATCAAAACAATGTCAATTAAGAACAAAAGGGTATAGGCTTGTAATGCGGGTGCCAAACAAAAGTCTAAAGGCTCAAAAGGGTTAACTAGGGACAAATTTTATTTGTGATAAGCAATTAAGCTAAAAAAGATCAAAGAAAGCCTAAAATCTCACCCCCATGGCTACGCAAGACCTCTGTTACGAATTCAGCATACAATAAGGCACTTGTGAGATTCAAATTAACAAACGACTCCTACTCAACAAAAACTATCAAGTCAACATGAAACAAACAAAACAAACAGTTAATTTATACAACTACATACAACATACAATGAAGGAATCCCCACCCCACCCTGGTCGAAAACGGTTTCGGGGTTCACGTTGCACGCACGCCCCAGAGCTCGCAGCCAACCCATGAACTTCTTTTCTGACTTTACTTGTCGATCAGCTATCGCGTCCACACGAGTGCCTAACTCAGTCATGGAGGTGCGTAGACCAGCCACCTCCTGCTCCAATGCGGTGTACCGGGACACTCTGGCAGTTCCTTAAGAGGACGCTGCTCCTGACGGTGCCGCTGGGGCTGGCTCCACGTCCATTTGTTCATCCTCTTCCTCCTCCGGTGCATCAGAACCACTCTCATCCTCTCCACCTGCCGCTGCCGCTGGGGCTGACCCCGTGGTGTTCTTGCCAGGTCGGATCTTGTGGTTTTTCTTTACCAGCCCGTTCACACGAGTATTTTCGGGCACCTGCACTTGCCTGCAAAGCTTAGTCACCAAAGAGGGGAAAAACAACCCATACGTGCGTTGGGGCACCGGATAAACATTTCGTCGTGGATCACTTTGGCCATGTCGAAGGGAAGACCCTTGATGAAACAAATCAATGCAGCTCGGGGTCCATTCACCTCCGTAGTATTTTTGGAGGGAATAAGGCGATTGTTAATCACATACAACCAGCTTTTCGCCTCTGGAGTTAAGACGGAGGAGTGGAACTTCTCTCCGTGTTCCAGCCACTCCACCATTTTTCCGGGTGCATAAATTTCATCAAAGAAGCGCTCCCACTTGGCATCTATTGGCTTTTGCCCATACTCATAAAAGTCCGTATTCTCAGGCAGAGGGTCGGGCAATTGATATGCTGTGCGTATCGCCTCAATGGAGGCATCCACCGCCTTGCGGCCCACCGTGACCACATTGTTGACATGCTCTGGCAGATTAGCATAGAATTCGCGCACAACCATTACATTAGCCTCCCCTGGCTCATCAATGAAGGCCTGCAAACCCAACTCCGAATACATGTGGGGGCATCATTCCTTGACCTTTTTGATGTCAATGCCCCTCTCCGGAATTGGCTTTCTTGCAGCCTTCTCCGTAAAACGGGTCCGAGCCTCAGGTGAGACAAATTTGCTGCTGTCATAGGGACGTGCAGGGGCTGCCCGTTGAGTCCGAGATGTGCCAGCTTGGCGGCTTAATGATGGACCTGTGGCTTGGCGCTTTTGCGATGGTGCCATAATAACTGCAAAACGTGAACACATTAGCTCAGCCCAGCAAAAATATTGTGACTTAATGCGGTTACTCAGACTTCACACGCAAAATTGATCACAACTACATAATCACGCTCATTGAGACCTTTCCACAAACACCTTGTGGGCAGTAGGCTCTCACAACTCTTTTCTAAGTGTCTTGCAACAAGGGTCCCCCACAAAATCTCATACATAGCCCAATTATTCACAATGGTTGATTTTTCTAACAACTAAAGATTGAAAATAAGTAACAAGCTGGGATACATTTTCCTGAGTACCATGACCATTAGTGACCTCTACCCGTTCAGTTGAATTCTCCTTTCTGACATTGTTCAAATCTTCCATCTTGCCTTTGTTCTTGTTTTTGATAGGACTAAGAGGAGGAGTGAATTCCTTTTCTGGACACTCGATGTCCTAGGACTATCCTTCTTTGTACCATAAAATGGCACTTTCTCCCAGTTTAGCACTAAGTTTTGTCTCCACACATCTTTTTCTTTGAGCACTCTGCTTAAGTTTGTGAAGACAGTCATCGAATGAATCTCCCACCACGGAGAAAATCATCATAAAGACATCCATAATGTCCTCCACAATAATCTGTGAAGATGGCTGCATACACCGTTGAAAAGTCGCTGGTGCGTTGCAAAGCCCAAAGGGCATTTTCGAAAAGGCAAAGATGCCATACGACAGGTGAAGGATGTCTTCTCTCTATCTTCGGGGGCTATTGATATCTGATTGTTACCCCGAATATCCATCCAAGAAACAAAAGTGCAATCTTTCGGCCAGCCTGTCCAACATTTGGTCAATGGAAGGAGAGGGAAAGTGGTCCTTTCGGGTGGGGGTGTTCAATTTCCGGTAATCCATGCAGATTCGCCACCCTGTGATTGTACGAGTTTTGAGATCAACTCATTGTTGTTCATTTTTCACAACAGTCATTCCCCCTTTTTTTCGGAACACAATTGGACAGGGTGACCCAATTACTATCAGAGATGGGGAAATGATTCCCGCATCTAACCATTTGATCACCTCTTTTCTTTACAAACCTCTTTCATATTAGGGTTCAGCCTTCGCTGATGTTCCCTGGAAGGTCTGTGCTCCTCCTCAGGAGGAATCTTATGCTATTAGAAGGCTGGGGTGATACCCTTTATGTCTGCCATGGTCAAACCAATAGCAGTCTTGTTATCCTGCAGTACCTGTAAGAAGCCGTTCTACCTGCACATCTAGCAAACAGGATGATATAATAACAGGCAAAGGTCGAATCAGGGCCTAAGAATACATACCTGAGGTTGATCTGGGAGTGGCTTCAGCTCCAGCTTGGGTGGTTCCTCTATTGAGTGGCCTTTGCTTAGCGGAGTGGCCCTTTTTTTCCATCTCAAGGGACTCGAACTAAGGTTCCCTTGACCAAAAAACCCTCGGCCTTTCCAGTGCCATAAACCCATTCAGCTAACCTTCACCATCTATTTCTTCTAAACTCGTCATAGCATGCCTCGAATGGATCTTTCACGTTAGGGTCCTATCATCTCTTTGCAGGATTACATCCACTACCTCCACTAGAGAGCAATTACATATTTCCACTGGGTCTCTCATTGATTGCTGAACATTGAATATGACTTCCATTGTTCAATCTCATTTTAAGTACCCCAGTCTCACAGGTCTATCAGTGCTCTTTCCAGTTGGCTAAAATGGTCTCCCTAAAATAAGGGGTATTCCTCATCCACCTGACAATCCAGAATTCACAAAGTCTGCAGGGAACACGAACTTCCCCACAGGCACCAGCACATCATCAAGAAATACCATGTTCTTTTTCACAGTTGCGGATCAGCCCAGCTTGTAGCAGCATAGAAGTCGGTCTAGCTCTGTCGATGCCCAGTTTAGTGTATACTGCTAGTGGCATCAGATTTATGCTGGCTCCCAAATCACACAACGCCTTTGCAAAGGCATAACTTCCAATTTGTGCATGGAATAGTGAAGCTACCTGGCATCGGACATCTTTTGAGGCCATCAGTTTTGCCACAACTGCGCTTGCACGTCTGTGCATGATGTCTAGTGGGTTACCGAAAAGGATGTGATGTTGATCCTCGAAATACATAAACTTCCGTGACGATGTAGATCTTTCCATCATAACTCTTGGCATGAATCGGCATCTCCCTCAAGGCATCCATCAGAGGAATATTCAAATGAATTTGACGCAGCATATCTCCATGATACTTTTTGTTTGGTCTGCCTTCTTGTTGTTTGACCAGTCTCTGAGGCGAAGGGTGCAGGTTCACCCTTTGTGCATTGCTTGCTGGCTTCTCTCTGTTAGGATTTTCTGCACAAGAGGTGCCACCTGTTCTGCAACTTGCTCGTTTCTCCTTTTCTTTTGCCTTTTTCCTTCCTGAACTCTGGTCAACCACCACTTCAGTAAGTTCGGTTGTTTCTTCTACCTCTAATTGAACTGGAGTGGCTGGTGTAGTGCTCTTTGCTTGGCTTTGTGCAATCTTTCTGCTCTCTATCTAAATCTCTACCATTCCGGAGACTGACTGCCATCAGCTGATTTGGGTTTTTGCTCCTTGGGGTTTATGTTTGTTGTCTCTGCAGGTAAAGTTCCCGGAGGACGATTGTTCAAAGCCATGGACAGCTGACCCAGCTGCGTTTCAATATTCTTTTATGGGTGAATCATGCACTGCCAATTTTTTCCTGCACTTTATTATTTGAACCCAATGAGTTGCTGAAGCATACCACTGATTTCCCCATGTTGTTATCTTGCTGCTGAGGGGTGGTTGATAAGCTTAATTGCTGCTTAATTTTTGCTGGGATAAACCCTGTGGTTTCTGATCAAGGTACTGGCACTAATTGGTTTTGAGGGTGCATACCCCCAGGCTGCTGATATTAGGCATGTACTTGTTGATTTTGCCTGCGGTTCTCCACTACTGTGCTCCTTGTTCTTGGCCCCATTAGTTTTTGACATAATTCATATTCTTCCCGTGGCCGTTGATTTTTGCCTTCTCCGCTCTATGAGCACACATAGGAACTGATTAATACAAGGTGTACACAGCCCTCCATTTGTTTGTATTCAACAATGTGGCACTATTTTGTGCCCATCTCATCATTCTTCTCTCTCAATATGCTCATCTGAGTCATGAGTGTGGCCATATTCTCTGCATGTGAATTGTTTGGGTTGTTTGGGTCAAGAGGAACTGAATTGCACTATGGGTGTCAGTGTGTGTAGTTCTCTAGTCATTCCACCCCGAATTTTGTGACATCTTGTCAAGAAGGATTTTGCACTCGGTAAATGCCTTACTCAATAAATGCACCTCCAGCTGAAGCAATCACATTTGCTTTTAAATGGTTCAGCTAGCCCATGTATAATCTCTGACCGAGCATCTGGTGTGGAATGCCATGGTGAGGACACTTCACTAGCATTCTTTAAATCTTTCCCAAGTTTCTTGCAAGTACTCAGTCGGCTGCTGCTTAAATTGCAATATTTCATCAATCTGTCTTGCAGATCTTGTTTGGTGGAATAGAATTGTTCAGAAACTGCTTGACTAATTCCTCCCAGGTGGCAATGGAATTGATAAGGAGCGAATTCAACCAAGTCTGAGCTTCCCCGGTCACAGAGAATGGGAAATAGTAGCAGCTTGATAGGCTTTCGGGGTCACATTGGCTGCCTTGGTCACACAAATTGATAGAAAATTTTTCAGGTGCTGTTGAGGGTCTTCAATGTGTGATCCGGAACAATCCTTTATTCTGCAGTAGATGCAGCATTGTTGTTGGTTATTTGGAAGGTTCTCCGATTGAATTGCTGGGCACAACTTATGGCAGTGGCCAAGTTATCAGCTGTGGGCTGTGCCCAGTCATTAAAGTTGCAGCTTCGGGCACAAGGGGTACCACTACTCTTACGTTGGGGTTTTGCCGGCAGATCCCCAAACATTTCCAATGTTGTTTTCTGCGGTCACCCATGTTAAATTTCGAGCTGGTGGAGACTGATGTGATTTTGGAGCCTCTTGTTAGCACGGTTCAATGCCCTGAATGTTTTCTCGGGGTCTGAAAGTCCCTTCTAGCAGTTTTCCAGTTCTCGAGGACTTCTAAGCATACACCTGCTTTCCACAAGATTTCAAACGTTTAGAATTTCAATGAAAAGATTGGGGTATAGAGAAAACTGACTACACTTAGAATTTTTGTACTTCTTTCAATTGTAATTGATAACACCGTTAATTCCCCCGGCAACTGCGCCAAAATTTGATTCACGCTAACTTAAGTCTCACAAAAGGACTACGCGGGCGTTGCATAATATAATCTGAGTATTTATGCCAGAGTCGAACACAGAGAATTAACCTATCAGTTACTATTGTCAGATTTACTAAATTCACACAATCTGTTTCCCCACAAACTTTTTTGATTCACAATGGTTGATTTTTCTAACTAAAGATTGAAAATAAGTAACAGCTGGAAATTAACTATGCTTTGATGTGTAAACAGTTGGTAATAAGGTCTAGTGCTATGGTTTCCCCCGTTTGGTAATTTCCTTGGTGTTGTATATTGTCTTATAACTATGATTTAGTTGTCTCTATCAACATGAACGCTCCAGCTATCATAAATCTTTCTCAAGCAATTATGATAATTTACTAGACGCACTCTCTCAAGCTACGCTAGCTAGGATCACAATATGGTTCACTTAGATTTGCACCCGAGGTTATCATTATCTCTAATCCAACCTCTAAACCCTCGGTTATGACTCTCGTCTATACTTCAGGAGTGATGTTTGGTCATACAATCACCTAAATATTGCACTCTCTCTCTAGTGATACATAATAAATAGGAACGGGATAATTGAGGGTCCTTTCAACTAACCACAATCAAAATATAGATGAACAAATATAGATTAACAACCAAATCCAACTATATTAATAAAAACAACCAAGTCATCCCCAACGGGTTCCCACCAAAACCTTAGATTAAGGTATTTAGCTACTTCATAACATGAGGAACTAAAACTACTAGAAGATTCATAATCGAAGATTGCAAGAAATAAAAAGAGAATAAGAAGATGATGGTTTTTGGTGATCTCTCACACTTTTGTTTCTCTTGCCAAAGTACTCTCAAAAGTAAGTTTTACCCTATGAAAACCTGATAATTTAACCTTGGCGAGCTTGACTTTAATATAGGTTAAGTGGGTTTCTCTCCAGATTTCCAATTTTACCCCTAAATAAACTCTTTTCCGGACCAGCCTCGCGCGAGCTCGCGCGTTAGGCGTCATTTTGCCTCAGCCCTTAACGCACGCGAACTACTGCGCTAACTTGTGCGTCTGCTGCACGCCTGGGCCATTGCTTTCTTCCATTCTTTGTCTCGTTTCTTTGCGCGCACTCAGCTCCGAGGGTCGTTCTTGCTCATAAATCATTCCAATAAACTCTTAAAAGCATCATTTAATTTAAAGCTCCTCATTTCGCAATGTATACAAATCACAATTAGAGCCTATTTTTCATCAATTAACCATATTATTACGTTGGAATATAATCAAGCGGGAAGCATAAACAATAGCTAAATCACCTAGATTTCGCCTATTTATCAGCAAGTGTTATATTGGGGTTCTTGGCGGAACAGTATGAGGAGTGGGATGATTCTGTTGCTTCGGGATGTTTTGAGGTGGTGTAGGGTTTTAGTATTGGGAAAGGTGATATCTGGGGTGCTGAGCGAGAATGAACAAGCTTGCCAGATTCCGAAACCTGGTCGAGCTATTCCTGGAACTTCAGCAAATTTCTGTTCAAGATGGGATGGGTCAATTTAGTCTATTATTAAACAGATGAAAAATAAAAAAGAAAAAATGAAAACAAAACACACTAAAAAAATGCCGGAAATTTACGGGCGGGGCGCGAACTAATGTGCTAACTCGCGCGTCCTTCGCGCGGCCCAGGCAGTGTGGTGCGCGAACTTGTGCGCGAGCTCGCGCGTCCCTTCGCATGCTATTGAGCTGGTTAGGCAGAATGTTTGCCCAGTTGCGCGAAGTCGCGCTCCTGGGCACTCATTTTTGTACTTCTTCACCTGTGTTGCTCTTGTTCGATGGTCTTTTCACCCGCCCTTCATCATCTGCATTAGTTAGAATGTCAAAACTCAAAATCAAACACTACTACTATCGTTGGGTTGCCTCCCAACCAGTGCCTTATTTAACGTCATGGCACGACGATTACAACAATTCAATGGGTTGCCTCCCACGCAGCGCCTGATTTAACGTCGCGGCACGACGCAAGTAGTGGAGCCCTTACTCCTATTTCGCGTACTGGGGTTCTTTTAAATTAGTCACCATTGTATCCCCTTTTTCTTCAGCTATTCCAAGGTAATTTTTCAACCTTTGCCCATTGACTGAGAACTTGTTTGTCCCATCTTCTGACTCGATCTCAACAGCTCCACTTGCAAACATTTGCACCACTCTAAATGGTCCTGACCATCGGGACTTTAACTTACCCGGAAACAATCTCAACCGTGAATTGTACAATAATACCTTGTCACCGGGTTTAAAGTCTCTGTCCACGATGTGCTTGTCATGCATCTTCTTCATTCTTTCCTTGTAGAGCCTCATGCTTTCAAAGGCTTGGTATCTAAATTCTTCCAGCTCATGCAACTCTGTCAGCCGATTTTGTCCAGCTGCTTCAAGATCCATGTTCAATTGCTTCAGTGCCCACCAAGCTCGATGTTCTAGCTCCACAGGTTAGGTGACAGGCCTTCCCAAATACCAACTTGTATGGTGACATACCTATTGGTGTTTTGAACACAGTTCTATAGGCCCAGAGTGCGTCATCAAGCTTCTTTGCCCAATCAGTTCGTGTGGCATTCATAGTCTTCGTTAGTACTCTCTTTATCTCCCTGTTGGACACTTCAACCTGCCCACTGGTCTGCGGATGGTAAGGAGTAGCCACCTTGTGGCGTACATCATACTTAGCAAGTAATTTCTCGAAGGCTCTATTGCAGAAGTGAGTGCCTCCGTCACTGATGATCGCTCTTGGTGTCCCAAACCGGGTGAATATGTTCTTTTTCAGAAATCCGACCACCACTCTTGCATCATTTGTGGACAATGCTGTAGCCTCTACCCATTTAGACACGTAGTCCACAGTAACAAGGATATACTTATTGCCAAATAAGCTGGCAAACGAACCCATAAAGTCAATCCCCCACACATCAAACACATCTACCTCTTGAATTGGTTTCATTGGCATCTCATGGCGACGGGAAATGTTTCCCGTCCTCTGGCATTCATTGCAGCCCTTTACCCAGAGGTGCACATCTCTAAGCACAGTTGGCCAAAAGAATCCGGCCTCGAGCACTTTCGTAGCTGTTCTGACCCCTCTAAAATGTCCTCCATATACTGATGCGTGACAAGCCTGCAAAATCGAAGATTGTTCTATCTCGGGGACACACCTCCGGATAATGTTATCAACACATATTCGAAACAAATGAGGTTCATCCCAATAATAAATACGGCAATCACGAAAGAACTTTTTCTTTTGGATAGATGAAAGGTCATATGGAACTATACCGCAGGCCAGGTAGTTTGCAAAATCTGCATACCATGGCGCATCCTCAAGACTGGTAGCGAGCAGCTGCTCGTCTGGAAAGGTTGCCAGTATCTCTTCGACCTCTACTGATTTTTCAGCTCCTTCAAGTCGTGATAGATGATCAGCGACTTGATTTTCTGTGCCCTTATGGTCACGAATTTCGAGGTCGAATTCTTGCAACAGCAGTACCCAACGAATCAGGCGCGGCTTAGACTCCTTTTTCTCAATTAGGTATCTGAGATTTGCATGGTCAGTATACACAATTACCTTGGAACCAATCAGATATGATCGGAACTTGTCAAAAGCGAACACAACTGCCAACATCTCCTTCTCCGTCACCGTGTAGTTGAGTTGTGCACCGCTTAGCGTTCTGCTTGCGTAGTAAATTGGGTGCATCAGCTTATCTTTTCGCTGCCCCAAGACTGCTCCTATAGCATAGTCGCAAGCATCACACATGAGCTCAAATGGTTGCTCCCAATTGGGTACAACAATGATGGGTACAGTTATCAACTTCTTCTTTAGTTCCTCAAATGCCAACCTGCAATCTTTAGAAAACACAAAGGGCTGATCCTTTTCAAGGAGTTTGCATAATGGGTTAGCAATTTTGGAGAAGTCTTTTATGAAACCTCGGTAGAATCCGGCGTGTCAAAGAAAACTTCTCACCGCCTTGACTGAAGTGGGCGGTGGTAACTTCTCAATCACGTCAACCTTAGCATGGTCAACCTCAATTCCTTTTCTGGACACTCGATGTCCTAGGACTATCCCTATTTGTACCATAAAATGGCACTTCTCCCAGTTTAGCACTAAGTTTGTCTCCACACATCTTTTGAGCACTCTGCTTAAGTTGTGAAGACAGTCTTCGAATGAATCTCCCACCACGGAGAAATCATCCATAAAGACATCCATAATGTCCTCCACAATATCTGTGAAGATGGCTAGCATACACCGTTGAAAAGTCGCTGGTGCGTTGCAAAGCCCAAAGGGCATTCTTCGAAAGGCAAAGATGCCATACGGACAGGTGAAGGATGTCTTCTCTCTATCTTCGGGGGCTATTGATATCTGATTGTACCCCGAATATCCATCCAAGAAACAAAAGTGCAATCTTTCGGCCAGCCTGTCCAACATTTGGTCAATGAAAGGAGAGGGAAAGTGGTCCTTTCGGGTGGGGTGTTCAATTTCCGGTAATCCATGCAGATTCGCCACCCTGTGATTGTACGAGTTGAGATCAACTCATTGTTGTCATTTTTCACAACAGTCATTCCCCCTTTTTTCGGAACACATTGGACAGGGCTGACCCAATTACTATCAGAGATGGGGAAAATGATTCCCGCATCTAACCATTTGATCACCTCTTTCTTTACAACCTCTTTCATATTAGGGTTCAGCCTTCGCTGATGTTCCCTGGAAGGTCTGTGCTCCTCCTCCAGGAGAATCTTATGCATATAGAAGGCTGGGGTGATACCCTTTATGTCTGCCATGGTCCAACCAATAGCAGTCTTGTTATCCTGCAGTACCTGTAAGAGCCGTTCTACCTGCACATCTAGCAAACAGGATGATATAATAACAGGCAAGGTCGAATCAGGGCCTAAGAATACATACCTGAGGTGATCTGGGAGTGGCTTCAGCTCCAGCTTGGGTGGTTCCTCTATTGATGGCTTTGCTAGCGGAGTGGCCCTTTTTTCCATCTCAAGGGACTCGAACTAAGGTTCCCTTGACCAAAACCCTCGGCCTTCCAGTGCCATAACCCATTCAGCTAACCCTTCACCATCTATTTCTTCTAAACTCGTCATACATGCCTCGAATGGATCTTTCACAGTTAGGGTCCTATCATCTTCTTGCAGGATTACATCCACTACCTCCACTAGAGAGCAATTAGCATATTCACTGGGTCTCCTCATTGATTGCTGAACATTGAATATGACTTCTTCATTGTTCAATCTCATTTTAAGTACCCCAGTCTCACAGTCTATCAGTGCTCTTCCAGTGGCTAAAAATGGTCTCCCTAAAATAAGGGGTATCTCCTCATCCACCTGACAATCCAGAATCACAAAGTCTGCAGGGAACACGAACTTCTCCACTTGCACCAGCACATCATCAAGAATACCAGTTGGTCTTTTCACAGTGCAATCAGCCAGCTGTA
The DNA here is from genome assembly GCF_001879085.1 of Nicotiana attenuata. Taxonomy (NCBI): domain Eukaryota; kingdom Viridiplantae; phylum Streptophyta; class Magnoliopsida; order Solanales; family Solanaceae; genus Nicotiana; species Nicotiana attenuata. The sequence goes on from NC_031999.1 coordinate 31,526,386, forward strand.
GCAGCATAGAAGTCGGTCTAGCTCTGCTGATGCGCAGTTTAGTGTACACTGCCAGCGGCATCAGATTTATGCTGGCTCCCAAATCACACAACGCCTTTGCAAAGGCATAACTTCCAATTGTGCATGGAATAGTGAAGCTACCTGGATCGGATATCTTTTGAGCCATCGGTTTTGCCACCACTGCGCTACAGGTCTGTGTCAGAGTTACGGTGGATAGATCCTGAAAATCAAACTTCTGTGACATTAGATTTTTCATCATCTTGGCATAACCGGGCATCTCCCTCAAGGCATCCATCAGAGGAATATTCAATTGAATTTGACGCAGCATCTCCATGAACTTTTTGTATTGGTCTGCCTTCTTTTGTTTGACCAGTCTCTGAGGGAAGGGTGCAGGTATCACCCTTTGTGCATTGCTTGTTGGCTTCTCTCTGTTAGGATTTTCTGGCACAAGAGGTGCCACCTGTTCTGCAACTTGCTCGTTCTCCTTTTCTTTGCCTTTTTCCTCCTGACTCTGCTCAACCACCACTTCAGTAAGTTCGGTTGGTTCTTCTACCTCTAATTGAACTGGAGTGGCTGGTGTAGTGTTCTTGCTGGCTTGTGCAATTTCCTGCTCTCTATCTAAATCTCTACCATTCCGGAGACTGAATGCCATCAGTTGATTCGGGTTTTGCTCCTTGGGGTTTATGTTTGTGTCTGCAGGTAAAGTTCCCGGAGGACGATTGTTCAAAGCCATGGACAGCTGACCCAGCTGCGTTTCAATATTCTTTATGGCTGAATCAAGCACTGCCAATTTTTCCTGCACTTTATTATTTGTCCCAATGAGTTACTGAAGCATACCCCTGATTTCCACCATGTTGTTATCTTGTTGCTGAGGGGGTGGTTGATAAGCTAATTGCTGCTGATTTTGCTGTGGATAACCCTGTGGTTTCTGATAAGGTATTGGCACTAATTGGTTTTGAGGGTGCATATCCCCAGGCTGCTGCATATTAGGCCTGTACTGCTGATTTTGTTGCGGTCTCCACTGCTGTGCTCCTTGTCTCTGACCCCCCGTAGTTGTTGACATAATTCATATCTTCCCGTGCCCCTTGATTTTCACCTTCTCCGTTCTATGAACACACATAGGACTGATTAATACACGGTGTACATAGTCCTCCATTCGTTGTATCAACGATGTGCACCTGTTTTGTGCCCATCTCATCAATCTTCTTCGTCAATATGCTCATCTGGGTCATGAGTGTGACCATATTCTCTGCATGTGAATTGTTTGGGTCAAGAGGAACTGAATGCACTATGGGTGCCAGTGTTGTAGCTCTAGTCATCCACCCCGAATTTTGTGACATCTTGTCAAGAAGGATTTTGCACTCGGTGAATGTCTTACTCAATAATGCACCTCCAGCTGAAGCATCCACATTTGCTTTTAAATGGTCAGCTAGCCCCATGTAGAATCTCTAAACGAGCATCTGGTCTGGAATGCCATGGTGAGGACACTTCACTAGCATTCCTTTAAATCTTTCCCAAGTTTCTTGCAAGGACTCAGTCGGATGCTGCTTAAACTGCAATATTTCATCAATCTGTATTGCAGTCTTGTTTGGTTGATAGAACTTGTTTAGAAATTGCTTGACTAATTCCTCCCAGGTGGAAATGGAATTGATAGGGAGCGAATTTAACCAAGTATGAGCTTCCCCGGTCATAGAGAATGGGAACAGTAGCAGCTTGATAGCTTTCGGGGTCACATTTGGCTGCCTTTAGGTCACACAAATTGACAGAAAATTTTTCAGGTGCTGCTGAGGGTCTTCAATGTGTGATCCGGAGAACAATCCTTTATTCTGCAGTAGATGCAGCATGTTGTTGGTTATCTGGAAGGTCTCCGCTTGAATTGCGGGCACAACTATGGCAGTGGCCAAGTTATCAGCTGTGGGCTGTGCCCTGTCATAAAGTGCAGCTTCGGGCACAAGGGGTGCCACTACTCTTACGTTGGGGTTTGCCAGTAGATCCCCAATGTTTCCAATGTTGTTTTCTGCGTCACCCATGTTAAATTCGAGCTGGTGTGACTGATGTGATTGTTGGAGCTTCTTGTTAGCACGGTTCAATGCCCTGAATGTTTTCTCGGGGTCTGAAAGTCCTTCTAGCAGTTCTCCACTCCTCGAGGAACTTCTAGGCATACACCTGCTTTCCACAAGATTTCAAACGTTAGAATTTCAATGAAAAGATTGGTATAGAGAAAACTGACTACACTTAGAATTTTTGTACTTCTTTCAATTGTAATTGATAACACCGTTAATTCACCGGCAACGGCGCCAAAATTTGATCACGCTCAACTAAGTCTCACAAAAGACTACGCGGGCGTTGCAAATATAATCTGAGTATTTATGCCCAGAGTCGAACCACAGAGAATTAACCTATCAGTTACTATTGTCAGATTTACTAAATTCACACAATCTGTTTCCCCCAAACTTTTTGATTCACAATGGTTGATTTTTCTAACTAAAGATTGAAAATAAGTAACAGCTGGAAATTAACTATGCTTGATGTGTAAACAGTTGGAATAAGGTCTAAGGCTATGGTTTCCCCCGTTGGTAATTTCCTTGGTTGTATATGTCTTATAACTATGATTTAGTTGTCTCTATCAATCATGAACGCTCCAGCTATCATAAATCTTTCTCAAGCAATTATGATAATTTACTAGACGCACTCTCTCAAGCTACGCTAGCTAGATTCACAATATGGTTCACTTAGATTGCACCCGAGGTATCATTATCTCTAATCCAACCTCTAAACCCTCGGTTATGACTCTCGTCTATACTTCAGGAGTGATGTTGGTCATACAATCACCTAAATATGCACTCTCTCTCTAGTAGATACATAATAAATAGGAACGGATAATTGAGGGTCCTTTCAACTAACCACAATCAAAATATAGATGAACAAATATAGATTAACAACCAAATCCAACTATATTAATAAAACAACCAAGTCATCCCCAACGGGTTCCACCAAAACCTTAGATTAAGGTATTTAGCTACTCATAACAATGGAGGAATAAACTACTAGAAGATTCATAATCGAAGATTGCAAGAAAATAAAAGAGAATAAGAAGATGATGTTTTTGGTGATCTCTCACACTTGTTTCTCTTGCCAAAGTACTCTCAAAAGTAAGTTTTACCCTATGAAAACCTTGATAATTTAACCTTGGGCGAGCTTGACTTTATATAGGTTAAGTGGGTTTCTCTCCAGATTTCCAATTTTACCCCTAAATAACTCTTTTCCGGACCAGCCTCGCGCGAGCTCGCGCGTAGGCGTCATTTTGCCTCAGCCCTTAACGCACGCGAACTACTGCGCTAACTTGTGCGTCTGCTGGCACGCCTGGGCCATGCTTTCTTCCATTCTTTGTCTCGTTCTTGCGCGCACTCAGCTCCGAGGGGTCGTTCTTGCTCATAAATCATTCCAATAACCTCTTAAAAGCATCATATAAGCTCCTCATCCTGCAATGTATACAAATCACAATTAGAGCCTATTTTTCATCAATTAACCATATTATTACGTTGGAATATAATCAAGCGGAAGCATAAACAATAGCTAAATCACCTAGATTTCGCCTATTATCAGCAAGTGTTATATTGGGTTCTTGGCGGAACAGTATGAGGAGTGGGATGATTCTGTTGCTTCGGGATGTTTTGAGGTGGTGTAGGGTTTTGAGTATTGGGAAAGGTGATATCTGGGGTGCTGAGCGAGAATGACAAGCTTGCCAGATTCCGAACCTGGTCGAGCTATTCCTGGAACTTCAGCAATTTCTGTTCAAGATGGGATACATTTTCCTGAGTACTATGACCATTAGACACATCTACCCATTCAGTTGAATTCTCCTTTCTGACGTTGTTCAAATCTTCCATCTTGCCTTTGCTCTTGTTTTTGATAGGACTAAGAGGAGGAGTGGGTGGAGGGCCCCTGGATCTCGTAGAATAGGATGATGTTGCCTGAGTGCACGAACTAACCTTTGGGGAGGGGAATAAAAACAAAAAGTAAAAAAACAAAAAGGTAACCAAGTTAGTGAGGATTATAGGAAGTATTGCAATATTTAAACACATAGTGCGGCAATGTAAATCGTGTCCTAATTTGGGGACCTCTTTGTGCCCGAGGTAGGCCTAGCGACAAGTTGATTTGGAGAACTTAGAATGCTAAATGCTTTATTTTATTGATGAAAAATAGACGGATCCCAAAACGACACTAAATAAACAAGAAATGAAATCACTAATGGCCATTGCCCTTATTACATTTTATAAAGCGGAAAGATAAACTCCTATCTATTTGGTCCCAGAAGGACCCTCCCCAGATTCGGCATCCTTTGCTCCGTCGAACAACTTCCCCAACTCGCAAAGTCCCAGCAATAGGTAGGCCCTTGCCAGATATCCGCCTTCGGTTCCTTCAGCATTTTGGCAGTCTTCGACCCTCTTGAGAAACTTTCTTTCTAACTCCACTATGCCTCGCTCCAAGTATCCCAATCGCTTGTTGGCACTGACAGCCATGTCCTTCCATTCCTCAATTAACTTCTGGTTAGATTCTTATTTCTCGCGGTGCTCGCTTTCGTACTCCCGGATTCTCTTGCGTAATTGGTTGTATTTGACCTGTGCCTCGGCCCTTTCATCTATAATCCCGTGACCTCGAGCAAACCCTGGCTGGCCCAGACCATCATGGTTGTCTTCCAACCAAACTGAGTAGAAAGGAGCACAACCAGCATGATACCTGTCTGACTCGATGGTATCTCTCCCTATTATGATCTTGCAGTGCCACATATGTTGTGCTTGGCACTTGTAAGGACTATCAACCTCTTGGAAGTTAGCTCGAAAATGACTCATCTTGTCGACCCTGGGTATAACATGCTTCCTACCAGCTTGCCTCATAACCCGAAGCGGGACGTAAGGGTGTGTCCCCGTGAGACCAGTCAATATTAGGAAAGGTGCATTTCTTGATCGGGCAATGAATTCCTCCGTTGGAAACCATTCGAACATCCACTGAATTTGCTCCTCGGTTAAATTATCAAATAGTTCGACCCATCTTTTAGCATCCTCTGGCTGAGCAAACATGTCGGGGATGTAATTCATTCGCTTTGGATGATGGAAAGCGATGTGATCATCCCAGTCCCTACGCCGGATTTCTTGTCGATATTCGCCTCTCTGGAGATGTTCCATGAGCCAAAGTTAGAGTAATAGATTGCAACCTTCAAAGTGTTTTGCTCCTTGCTGACACTTCTCCAAAGCTCGGTATATGTTTGCGATAATCATGGGTACAATGTTGAATGCCTGCCCATCAATCCCTTCCATTAGGGTTTTGGTTACCATAGCCAGCCTGGTGTGGATCCTTGCTTTCTTCATTGGAAACACGACCAGCCCCAGGAAACAGAACATGAAGACGAAAACTCTGCAATGGATGTGTCCTAAAGATGTGATGGCAAATTCGCCAGAGTAGGTACGGTAAGATTTGCTGTGACCGTACCTTTAATACAAGTAATCAAAACGAATGTATGAATCCTTCAAGCATGTTAACTCTGGATTCTTCTTCAAACCCATCATTTTAAGGAAGCCCCTACCTTTGCGGTTCTCAGGCATGAGCAAACCCGGAGTTTCCCACACCAAACCGGCCAATCCTCCTATTTCCTCTAGCAAGGGTGTCATTTCGATGTCCCCAAAGCGGAACACAACCCTTTCACAATCCCAAAATAGTGTGGCAACTTCTATGATCTTGTTATTGGGTTGGATCTCCAGGAGGGAAGGTAGATTTCCTAGATATTTTCGGACGACAGTTTGATCACTAGAGTGGAGATCTTCCCACCAGCTTAGCAGTCTTGGATGGATGTTGGTAACCATGCCGAATTTGGGAATTTCGTGCCTCATTATCTGCAAAATAGAAGGGTTAGACCCTACCCCCACCAGACTCGACTATTTAACATCAACAATTAACATTAGGCATTTATTTCTCCAAATAAATGCACAGAACGTGATGATGTCCGTTTTGGGTTTAGGGAAACCTAGTGGACTTTGGACAGGGCTATCTTAAAGTGGACAAAATAACTGACCCGACTAGGTTTGACCATGATGCATGCACAATTTAAACAAAGTAAGGTTTCTATGGGGTTTTAGACTGGTACCCTTGAGCGGACAACTCAAAGGGGGAAGACACGGAACCATCGACTACATCATTGATCTACTGGTTTTACCGCAAATATGCCTTTCCGAATTTAGGTGGTAATGATATAGGAAGAGCGCAACCACTCATTATAAGCGTTGCTATATTATTTGTTTTGGCACAAGTGGAGTATGATGTTGAGCATGATTATGCAATAATTAAAAAGAAATCATGTTGACATGTATTTGCACATTAAAGAAGCGATACATACAACAGTTTCATAATTTAAAGCAATAAAGGAAAGAAAACAAGGGAGACATGTCAGTTTTGTTTTTAAAGAAGAAATTAAATGCTAGAGGAAATTAAATAGATAATTGCGCATAGAGAGAGGTACAAATTCACAAGAATAATCTGAAATGGTAAAAGCCTAAAAATCCCCAGCAAAGTCGCCATGCTGTCGCGCCCTCTTTTTTCCCTCTTTGCATCGGGAGAGCGGGTTTATGACATTTGGGTATGGGACAACTCATTTCCTTTTGGGAACTGGGTTTTGCATTTTTTGAAGAGTCGCCACCTAATGATTTATGGTGCATTAGGACACCTACAAGGTTCACTTCTGAATTTGTTTGATAATCAGAGATAGGGTAAGGGCTTGAAATTATCCTAAGGGGAAGGTGTTAGGCACCCCTCAGGATCCACTAGTGTGGTTCCCGGCTAGATTGTTCTTTGTGAATTTGGTGCAATTAACATGTAAGCAGAAAAGGCTCAAGTAAGAGGGGATTTTAATACACAAACGCTTTGGAAGTAAAATAGAGCAATCATTAAAAAAGCTGATTTTTGAAAAGAAGTCATAATGCTTTAAAGGCAAAGAAAGAGAGGGGAGGGGGTCCTAGGTTTATTTATAATATGGATCACATCAATGCAATACCCGGTAATCACTCCTCAAAAGAGGGGCTACACGTGGTATTAGCGCACCAGTCATCATATCCATATCTACCCTTCCCAAGGTACTAAAGTGCGGATTGATCTCGACCACTATTGCATGCTATTACCCGCCCCATTCCTATCAGTCCCGGGGGCACTTAAGACTACTAGTCCTAAAGAGGAGAGATATTAGGCTGACTTTGAGGTTTCAAAGGTGAATAAGCTAAGGCGACATACAAAACACATAGGACAGCACATTAAAAGGGAAGCACGTAAACACTGAAGGCTCATGTATACCTCCTCAAGCAAAGCAACCAAAATAGCATGACTCAAACAACAATCAAAGGTCTGAATCTAAAAAAAATACTAATGCAAAGGGGAGTTTAAGTTGTTGAAGCAGACCAATTTATTACATAACTCAGATAAGAAGTCTGAATCAGGCCTGCCTGCTGGTTGTAGCAATTACTAGTTAACAGAAGCGGGCTCAGTTTTATTTGTTGTTATTACCTGAGGTTTGCCTAAATGTTTGGGTGAGATCTTATGAGCATAGTACCTATTACTGATTTAAAGTGTGGCAAAGCAATAATAGATTTAAAACGAGCGATTCGAGATCCTATAGGCATGCTTGCTAAACCGTGTTAATAAAAGTAGGGTAAGTTGTTTAAAACTGGTTCAGAACAGTATGAGTTAAGCTGATTACAAGCTAAACTGGTTTCAGATTTTATAGACGATCTCTACTATTGCTGATTTTTAATTCCTATGGACGTGATATCTACGCGAAATGGAAACAAGCAGGATTTTACTTAAGAATTCCTATAGGCATGATCTCTATAAAATACTGATTTTAACATTATGAACATGATATCTGCTTATAGCCGTTTAGATCCTAAAAGCTTGGTGTCTAAGTGTGGTAACAAACATGCAGAATTTAAGGTAAATCCTATAGACATGGTGTCTAAATGCAGAATTGAACATGCAGAATTTAAAATGAGTCCTATAGACATGGCGTCTAAATGAAGAATTAAACATGCAGAATTTAAAATGAGTCCTATAGACATGGGGTCTAAATACAGAATTAAACATGCATAGTTACCCATCCCCTTTTCACTAACCAACCCCAAATGTTTATTATAAATTATTACAGACCAGTTGCTGAATTACATCAAGAAAATATGTAAAATAGGAAAATACAATCATAGGAAGCCTGATGTTGACTTCCTCTCTGAGTATTAGAACAAAACGCCTCAAATACCACTTGTTTCAAAGCCTTTCTCAGATCTGGGCGTGTCAAAGTTCTGTAAGGGTCTTAAGGGACCCCGGGCAGTGCTTACACCCAGGTTCATAGAACCAGATAGAGATGAGTGCAGTGTGGATGGGCCAACCCTTATCTGTCCAAGTTCAGAGGGAGCTCATGGATCCCAAGGCAAGGCTCACACAAGAGGGGCAGAACTTAAGTCTAAGAATATGGTGGAAGTGAGGGAATAGAGATTTAAAAATTGAGGAGAGAAAGGAAGGGGTAAAGGATGATGGGAAAACAGTAATAGTAAAGCACAGAGTTAATAATTTCATACAAAGGGGGTCAGGGGTTTGGGAATACATTGCAAGCTAGTATATATCCTTAGGCAGGGATCAGATTTGGGCATGCACAGCAATTGAAGGTGTTGGCATGCCTATAAACCAATCAGAACACACAACATATAGAGGGGACATGGAGGTTATGATCCCAGGGGGATCGGGTTTGGGTCATGCACAACAATGTCCAATGCTGTCATACCCCAAACCAACCACAGATACCAAACACATTGGGGATGGGGGTTTAGGATTCATAAGCCATAATAAGTGACTGACAAAATTCATAAGAAAGCATCAATTCAGAATAGAAAGGGCAGATTATAGCATGCTTAACAATGGAACTTGGTTAAATACAAACAGGAAACAAACAAGGGTGCAGGAAATAGTAAAGAAACATGTTGTTGTTGATGCTGAAAATTAGTTAGAACATACCAGTAAAGATACAAATGCAGAGAAAAAGTAAGCAAGCTTCCCACAGCCTAGCCTGGGCTTTCAGTCGGCTAGGTAAGGCAGCAATACAAGTAGCAACAGAGAAAAGAGAGAGATTTTAGTGGAGTGTGTGTCTGAACTCAAGTATTTTATTCCTTGTGTTCGTCTTACGTGTCTTTGAAAGAAAAGGAGTGCCGGGTTTATAGCCTTTTGAAAACGAGTGAAGGAAAGGTAATAAGTAAAATTTCAGTGCAAATATGGAAACAATCAGTCAGAATCAATTATACAAGTGACTCCCTTTAATTAAGGAATCAATGTCTAACGGATTCAAAATAAGGAAGGAAATCAATTTAGAGAGAGCCTGATTATTTCCATAAAAGAAGTAGTAAAAGCATTAAGTAAGCAATCGAGTCCAAGTACAGAGATACACTTATTTTGGGAAAAAAGATTCAGTAGGGCAAAATAAGGAAAGGGATCAATTTCTTTAACAGGCGAGTGAAATTAGAGTTCACAAAAAGAGAAGTTTTGAAATCAGTCCCAAGATTGAAAATCGATCAAAGAAGGAACCTCAGCATATAAATAGAGTGCACAAACAATAGACATGCAAGGCCAAACCTATTGGAAAAAGAAACAGCATGCAATAGTAGCATAAAGTTCAGTAGATAGCAAACATTCGAAGCATGATAATCAAGTAGGTCAAGTCTCATTGAATCAATAGTAAAGAAAAATGGAGTATCAGAAGCATGCAAAGGGTCTCACAGTAACAGATGAGAGACCTTTTGAAAAGTTATGGTTTCAAGCATAGTCCAATTTTAAAGATAGTAAAACCCAGAATCAGAGGATTCACACAAAGAAAAGAGGTTCTAAAACAAGGAACTTTCGAATCGAGTCAGGCATTCAAACGAATAGTTTCAAACCCAAAGACATAGGTTTCTTCACCAATATTCAAGCTTAAAAGATGATAAACAAATAAATCAAACAAATACTTAGCAAACAACTTCAGAAACTCGAATGAACCCAAAAGAAATTAGGGTTTTCCACATCAATCGAGTTTAAAGATGACAAACAAATAAATCAAACAAATACTAAGCAAACAGCTTCAGAAACTCGAATGAACCCAAAAGAAATTAGGGCTTTCCATATCAATCGAGTTTAAAGATGATAAACAAATAAATTAAACAAACACTTAGCAAACAGCTTCAGAAACTCGAATGAACCCAAAAGAAATTAGGGTTTTTAACATGCTAAACTCAGATAGGAGAATAACATGAACAAACATAGCAGAATCACAGACACATTAAAATCAGAGAAAAGATTTTGAAAAGAAGAACTTGAAGGAAAACCCTAATCGGAAAATATGAAGAGTCTTTTTGAAAGCAAAGTTAAAGAAACTTCGAGAAGGCGTTTAAAAACTCATGGAAAGCATGGATCTAAGGTAAATCTGAAAGAAGTCGAAAAGGTCTCAGAGATTAGGGTTTCAGAAGAACCCAAAAGCAACGAGAAAGGCCTTGAAAGTTACCGATCTAAACAGGAGAGTCAAAGGTCTGACTCGAATGGCCATGGCTGGCCGGAGAAAAGTCAGAGATGATCGGAGAAAGGTCATCGAGCAAGGACTGGACCAAATCCCTTCAAAGTCTGGTCATGAGACCACAGAACCAAACACATGGAGACCATGGAAGGCTGGTATAGGTCTCCGATGACCTCGGAAAGCCATGGATTAGGGTGGATTAGGGTGGCGGCGGCTAGGGTTTGAGGGTTTGTAGAGAGGATTTGGGAGAGGAGGGATTTAGAGGCGGCGTATGGTGACAAATGAAAGGGTCTGGGGGGTAGTTTGGAATTAGGCAAGGGTAATTGTTGGCCGTTGATCTGAATGATCAACGGCCTGGATTAAAACGGGTAAGTGGGTGGTTTAATGAAACTGGGTTTGGGTCGGGTTAAATTGAAATTGGGTCGGGTTAAATTGGGTTCAATTGAGGTCAGAATCGGGCTATAATTGAAATGAAATTGGGCTAACATTTAAATAGCCAATTTTCCCTATTTAATTTATAAAAAATAATAAATTAATTTCTGGAAATATATTAAAGGTGCTAAAATGATTATAGCGCATAATTAACTATATAAAAATACAGGACTTAATTTTATGAATATAAACGCAGTTAAATCTTAAAAGAGGCTAATATTACAATTATATGCAATTTAGCTTTAAAAATATTAAATAAATTTGTAAAAATATGCAAAAATTCCCTTGGCTATATTTTAGCATAGATATAAAAGTGCAATAAGTGGATCACCAAAATGGTAATTTTTGGAAACAATTACTGGATTTTTATGGATAAAAATAGGAGAATAAATAGATTTAAAATTTTTTTAAAAATTAAGGAAAAGTAATGAAGCACTTTGATATATGCATATATGCATACATATACCATTTTGAAGTTATTTTGCATATTGAAAATATATAGGGAAAAATTGGGTGTCAACAGTCGCACGTGTTGGATTTCAGTTCAGTCCAGTTGGACAAGGATCTATCTTATGCTAAGGAGCCAGTGGCTATACTGGACAGGCAGGTTCGAAAGCTGAGGTCAGAGAACATTGCATCAGTGAAGGTTCAGTGGCGGGGTCAGCCGGTCGAGGAGGCGACTTGGGAGACCGAGCAGGATATGCATAGCCGTTGCCCTCATCTTTTCACTACTTCAGGTATGTCTCTATGCTCGTTTGAGGACGAACGAATGTTTAAGTGTGGGAGGATGTAACGACCCGGCCGGTCGTTTTAAGAATTTACGCCCCGATCCCCTATTAACTGCTTTTCCCATGTTTGTTTCTGCTATTGTGAGTTGCCGGGAGGATTTATTCGGAGTTCCGGAGAGATTTGGGACACTTAGTCCCTAAATGAGAGTTTAAGCTTTAGAATTTGGACCGTAGTCGGAGCAGTGTGAAGACGGACTCGGAATGGAATTCCGTCGGTTCTGTTAGCTCCGTTGGGTGATTTCGAGCTTAGGAGCGTGTTCGGATTGTGTTTTGGAGGTCCGTAGCTTAATTAGGCTTGAAATGCCGAAAATCAAATTTTTGAAGTTTCCGGTTTGATAGTGAGATTTTGATATCCGGGTCGGAACGGAATTCCGAAAGTTGGAGTAGGTCCGTTGTGTAATTTGCGACGTGTGTGCAAAATTTCAGGTCATTCAGACGAGGTTTGATAGACTTTTTTATCAAAAGCGGAACTCGGAAGATTCTTGGAACCTTAGGCTTGAATCTGATGTTATTTGGTTGATTCGATGTTGTTTGAGGTGTTTCGAAGATTTTTATAAGTTTGGATAGTGGTATATTACTTGTTCGTGCTTTTGGTTGAGGTCCCGGGGGCCTCAGGGTGATTTCGGATGGTTAACGGGAAGTTTGGAGTTGGAAATTTGCAGCTGAAGCTGCTGAGTTTTTCTGTCATAACCGCACCTGTGGTTAGGGGGCCGCAGGTGCGATGACCGCAGAAGCGAGATCAAGCCGCAGATGCGGCCGCAGGTGAAGGCAGCAGAAGACGCAGAAGCGGGAGGTGTGCCGCACCTGCGGAACTGCAGATGCGGAGTCTAGGTCGCAGGTGCGGAGGAGGGGACTTAAGTGAAAACCGCAGAAGCGGTGTCCTTGACCGCAAAAGCGGTAGCACAGAAGCGGAAATGGACCGCAGGTGCAATAAACCTGGGTCAAAAAGTATAAGAAAGATTTCCTTCGCGAATTTGGGTTATTTTTCATAATATTTCAACGGGAAGAAGCTTTGGAGAGCATTTTCAAGGGAGATTTTTAGAGGGATTCATTGAGGTAAGGCCTTTGGTCCTTAAGCTCGTTATTATGGTGATTTTTATCATTGTAAGCATGAAATTTGAAGGAAAATCAGTGGTAAATTGGGGGTTAGGGCATGGTTAATTGGAGAGCTTTGAGTGGTGATTTGAGGGACCATTTGAGGTCCGATTTTTGTACTTTTGGTATGAATGAACTAGTGAGAGTGTGAGGATCATGAATTTATAAATTTTATCCGATTCCGAGACGTGGGCCCGGGGGAGCGTTTTGGTCATTTTTCCTAATTTCGCGTATTAGCTTAGAATTAATTAGTTGAATTAGTTACTTGAATTGTTATTTACATTATGCAATTACTTTGAATATATTTGGGCCATTTGGAGTCGGATACTCGTGGCGAGAACGTGGTATTGAATTGATTAAGCTGGTTCGAGGTAAGTGGCTTGTCTAACCTTGTGTGGGGGAACTCCCCTTAGGATTTGGTACTGTGATATCTGAGATGCCTTGTACGTGAGTGCTGAGCGCGTCCTTGTGCTAATTGTTGAAAATTCTATTTTACATTTAAGTATCTATATTTCGTATTTTACTTCACTGTTTACACTATTTGAACTTTGAGCTTACTGCTAGCGTAGGAAAGCATGCCTAAATGACTAAATTGCCTACTTGCTCAAACTGCCTTATCTGAAATCTGTGCAGCATGCTAGGTTAGAATTACCTGTCTATTTTGATGTTAAATTGAATTGAGTTGATTATTCTTGTGTTGTTGATGCGTGTTTACATTGGGACTACGGGCGGTTCCCGGTAGATCCCCCTTGTCTATTTATTTGGGACTACGGATGTGGTATTCCGGTAGATCCCCCTACACAATAATATGGACTACTGGACAGCACCCCAGAGATCTACTAATTATTTACTTTTAGGACTACGGATGTGGTATTCCGGTAGATTCCCCCTGCACAGCGATATGGATTACGGGACAGTACCTAGGAGATCCACTGATTATTTATTTTTGGGGCTACAGGAGTAGATCTTGGTAGATCCCCAGTTATTATCTCTAAGTTGAGTTGTATACCTTCTGTATTTATTGCCTTGGTTGTGGTTGTTGTTTCTCTCATTATCTGTATTTCTTTACTACTGCTCATCTTCCTTATATATTACTGTATATGACCGGTAGGGCCCTGACCTTCCTCGTCACAACTCGACCAAGGTTAAGCTTGGCACTTACTGGGTACCGCTGTGGAGTACTCATGCCCTTTTCTGCACATATTTTTGCGTGTACAGATCCAGGTACTTCCACTCAGTCCTATCACCCTTGAGACGAGGCATTTTCTATAGAGACTTCGAGGTATATCTGCCGCGTCCGCAGACCGAGGAGTCCTTTTCCATTCTCTGTAGTAGTATAGCCCTTCTGTATCTTGTTGTTGTTAGACATTTCTGGAGTTAGAGCATTTTATGTACTTTTAGCTTGTGATTCATGGGATTCCGGGTTTTGGGAGTGTTTAGTTGGAAATGTTGTATTGTGATATGCTGGGCAGCATCTTAAACACTGTTATATCTTGTTATCTTGGTTTTTATTAGTTTCTTTCCGCAATTTGTTTCTTTTTCCGCATTTGTTAGGCTTACCTAGTCGTAGAGACTAGGTGCCGTCACGACTGTTCACGGAGGGCGTACTCGGGTCGTGACAAGTTGACTTTGAGTTTTTGATTAAAGATTCGTATCGTTTGGGTTTGTTCCCTTTCGCATTGTTTGATATTTTTGAGTTGCTCTTGGCTAGTTTCGAGCCGTTGGGAAGTCGATTCGCGTGGGATGGTATGTCTAGAGTATTGTTTGGCTTGCTTGAGGTAAGTATCCTATCTAAACTAGGTTGAGGCATTAGTGGTCTAAGTTATTAGCGATAGCTACGTGCTATGGGTGCGGATATATGTGACGTTTGATCCCGTGCGAGCCCTGGGGTATTTATCCACACTCGGGTAGCACTTAGACTATGACACGTCTTGAATTGGTTGATAAGTCTCATACTGTGATGTATCTCTTATTTGTACACCCTGTTGTGAGCTATTTGAGCCATGTTTGAGGTTGCGTAGAGGTTAATCTCCCGATTTAGCGTGATAGCTGCTATGTTGTGATGTATTCACATATTTTGAGCTATGATATCACACTTGCACATGCATACATCTTAGCATGTCACTTATACCAGTCCAGAATTATGAAATTTGGTTTTCTTTGATCATGTATATGTATTCTTGCATATTTGCTTTATGTATGATATGGTTTGGACTGGTAGCCTGTGACCACGCTGGACGGATTGTGATATTGTGCCTGTGACCACATCAGGCGGATTGTGATATTTTTCCTGTGACCATGCTGGGCGAATTGTGACTATTAGCACGTGAGTTGTCCGTGCAGCATGTGATTGTCTGTGCGGTTGTTATATTTAGCATGTGAGTTGTCCATGCGGATCTAAATATTGATATTATTGGCACGTGAGTTATCCGCGCAACGTGTGAGTTGTCCTTGCGGTTGATATTATTAGCACATGAGTTATCCGTGCAGCTTGTGGATACGGATCCATTCCCCTTTGGGCCACCCTCTCATACTTTTCTTGAGAAATGTAGCCATCCATCCACAAATAATGGACGCATGGTATATGTGTATTTATTTATTATTTTTGTCTCCCTTTTTTTTTGTCTTCTTCTTTGTGTTCTCGTATGATACTATTTTAAAACAAGGAAAACCTGAGAAAGATGGTTTCTACATAGAGGGATTAGTAGAAATTAGAAAATTATGGGCACTTCGACTAGTACAACCCTTATATTTTCTTCATCGGATATTAAAAAAAAAATTACACTATAATATCTTATCTAGTGAGAATGTGAATTGATATAATTTTTTCTCGGGGGAGGGGATGGGGGCTACATACTTAATAAATCGCTTCAAATACATCTTAGAAAATAGTTTGTTACTTTTCCACAATTGAATAACTCATACTCATATTTATTCATTGATCAATAGACTGTTTTTTTCAAATCAATACTCACCATTGCGGTGGGACGCTTAGGCTTGACCCCAACCTGTATATTAACAAAAAGAAAAAGAAGCAGCAGAGTGCGGGATGAGGTCTTATAATCTCATCCCATCCCACGATACAAAATATGAGGCTTTCATTTTCTATAGCTAGCATGCTTTCTTTCTTTCTATACATTAGAAGAGCTCCCGGTTTCGACGTGCGAGCTTATTGGCATTAAATTTGTATCTAAGGGTATTTTGGACTTTATTCAATACCTAACGCAACGTGTCCTCCAAACCAAAGTTGAACAGCCACCGCATCAGTTGTATACTTGTATTCCTCTTCGATGCTTCTCGATGGATTGTTCCCCTGAATATGCGCTATTCTTGCTGAGATGTTCTGCCCTCCAACACTTAATAGGGACTATGATGACGAGGAAGAGTGGTTTCAGTCAATTTTCAAGTGAAGAAGATGACATTACAATCAATATCATTTCTTTGTACAGAGAATTGGAGGGCCTACTCACATAGGAAAGGTAAGCAAGTGTTACCCTAGGTGTTTTTCTATTTCAATTCTACACCCCGTTTTCTTGTTCGCTAATGGTAGCTAAAAGTTACGCCCTTCTTCTATTGTGATGCAATTTCATGAGCTTACCTTGATCAAATTTTTTTATGGGACCTCAATTCTTGAGATGGTTAATCTAATTTCTATCCTAACCTTCAATTGAACCTTCAATTTTCTTTTTAAGATTAGAAAAATAAAGTTAAACTAGATAATTTCATCTTGATAATTTATAATAATTGATGATGCATGCTAGAAGCTCCAGTTCTCTCACTTATGGAAGCTGCTTTCTCCCTCTTCATTCTCTATGCTTTCTTTCTTTTCCTCTTATTTCTGCTCTTTATTTCTCCGTTATCGTCAAAATTTGGTCTCAATTTATCTTTGGTGACTGCTATATTTTCAGGTTTTTGTGAGTTTTCACCATTTTTTCTTTCTTTATTGCGTGTTTTTTTGGATAATATTTGGTGCGTTTTGTACATAAATATCAATATCTTATTTGCACATCATATATATCTCTATCCTTCAGAATTGTGAGTACAAACTTCATAAATCATAAACTCCAATTCTGAACTTATTATATTGGTCCAACCTTCAAGGATGCCCATACTTCCGAAGCATGTTATATTCATCGGTTACTTGCTCCACGCTATCGATTTCTCCAGCAAATTCGTGATAAAGCCGGATTGGGAGTTCGCTCTCGCTATGGCTCTTCTGTTGCTCTTGATGAAACAGAACCGATAAGAGGGAGAAGAAGACATAAGAGAAGTAGCAGCTGCAACAAAAAAAGAAGTTAAAAGCTTATATTGTAGATAGCTGATCATTTCCGGTACTGCTTGACTAACTGGTTTAATTATATGAAATTTGATATCGTCTGGTACGTTTCAAATTTATTTACTTAAGAGAAGAAAAGGGAAGTTAACTGTTTGGCACATTGAAGTTTGAGTAGTATATGGAGTTTGTTATACATTATTATCTTAGTGTTGTAAACTAGGTTCTCTTGTTATAAGCAGCTCATCGCGTCTATCTAAAACGTATCTGTTTAGCTCAAAAGTTAACGATATACTTTGTAAGCGATAAAACAATTAAAAATAGAAAGGGGGTAAATCGTAATCAAATATAATAAGCCTAAAGATGCAAAGATGATAATATTGTTGTAGATCTGATATTGCAAAGTGATAATGTTTACCAATAAGATATTTTCGTTAGAGGTAGAGATATAGAGAGAGAAAGCCAAAAAAATGAGAGAGTTGTATTAGATCAAATCCCCTTTTACAATGTGGAGGTCTTCTTTATATAATAGGAGACCTTCCTCGAAAGAATCAAAAAGTTACAAAGATAGGTAATGTCTCCCTACTGTAGACGCTGAGTTCTAAACGCTGTCGCTTTTGTCCTCACGGCCGAGTCGTACTACGTTGGTCGGCGTACACTCATTGGGCGTACCCACTGGCGTAGAGATACTAATTTGACCCTATACAGTATCAAACAGCTAAGCTGTAAAAATTTTATGTGCAAATACTGGCAATGATCGATGTGTGATATCAACAAAAGGGCCAGGTAATGTGGTTTCTTTTTTATAATTATGTCTTTTCTGCTCTGGCACAAGGATTCTTGTAGACTTTTGTCTAAAGTTGGTTTTCCACTAGGGGCTCAATATGGTATCTCACTAGACTTGAGAGATCATAAACTTGGAGGTTGCAAGAGAGTGAACTTTAAAAGATAGTGTCTTTCCGGAAGCAGGGCATGTGCATGGAATTGTAAATTGCGAGAACTATACCTATTATTCGCGTTTCTTTTTGGACCTTTAATAATCTATTTGAAAAGTTTGTCGCCCTGAGATGCAATTTGGAACTTCACTTATGGAACATGAGAATTGTTATTAAGATAAAACAAAATAAGCGATAACAACTTACTCTATAATGAATATGAGTATAATAAAAGATGAAAAATAACTGATAGAAATTTTAGAAGTAGAAATATTTTAGTTGACTGGAAATAGATAACAAGGAAGAGAGAGGTGCAGATAAAATATGGGCAATGGTGGGGAAGTTGAAATATGAATATAAAAATTTTAGTTCTAGATATGCATCTCTGGGATGCTACTATCCTAAAAAGTCCATAAAGAGGACTTAAAATATGGTGCTTATTATTTTTTCTAATTTAATATGACATTTTAATATTGCATTGGTTTATGCAAAAACCTTGACATTGTATGATATAGAACTGTTGTAGATCTTGGCAATGGATTTGAGAAGTTGATTCTGAAACTGAAAGTTTTATACATAGCTGAAAGGATTGAAACAAGAGAACTCAGCTTGGTAAAATCTCATGTATACTCTTTAAAATCCATATTCCCCTCCACTCGGCTTCAGTATATTCTTTCTCCTATAACCTCAGTAAATTTGTTCTTTGCTTTTATCTTAATAATGCAACTCAACTTGGTAAAATCGCATGTATTCTAATTTTTCCTCTGAATTTTGATTTGAATTGTTGGACAAGTGATTCTTCAAGAACTTACCTGATGGAGATATCAATTTCTACCTTGAATTTGAATTTGTTTGTGCAGGGTGTTTCTTCCCCGGAAAAAATACCAGGTAATACCTGTTAGGGTTTTGCCCTGAACTTCTAATCTATTAGCACTCTCTTTCTTGAAGGAATGGATAAAGACTCCTAAAAGGATTAAATCTCCTTAATATGTCTTATCCTTTTCTTGGAAGACAAGTTTTGCACATCTATAAATTAAGGATCTCTACTTCTCACAAGATCACAAGACAAAAAATATCCACAATGTAGTCATTAAAGAATTTTGTTTAGGGGGAGATTTTTCTCTCGATAGTTTTTCTTCTTTTAGATTAGTTTTATCATATGTAGGTCAATTGACCAAACCATTATAAACTATTATGCTTAGTTTAGTATATTTTTCTTTTGTCGTCTGATTTATCGTCCGTCAAGCTTTTTATTGTTAGTTTCCGCATGCACCATGTTATTTCGATACCAACAAGTGGTATCAGAGCCAATGGTTCAGAGTCAACGGTTGAATGAGGTTGAAGACGGATTCAATGCGTGTTTAGATCAAGACGACAATGAAGATCTATTCAAAAAAAAAAAAATTGAATATGATGCTACATGTGAAGATAAATTTACAATCACAATTGTATTCAAAACGCCTGCATCTGCATCTCTCTTTTTAACCCATATTTTGGTCACTTTTAACCAATGCCAGTTTTAGTCATGCCTACTTGCAACGCATGAGTTCCAGTGCCAGTTTTAACTCACGCTTCTTTTTAATGCATGAGCTTCTTTTACCCCATGTTTATTCTTAACACGTGGGCTCCTTTTAACCCATACTAGGGCTTCTTTTAACCAATACCAAGATTTTTAACCTATACCGTTTTTTAATCATGGCAAGCAGCAGTGATGGAGATTATGTGAAGACGGTGAATCAACTTTGTCAAGAATATTCAGGCCAAGGGGAGATTGTTAGGGTTTTGCCCTGAACTTCTAATCTATTAGCACTCTCTTTCTTGAAGGAATGGAAAAAGACTACTAAAAGGATTAAATCTCCTTAATATGTCTTATCCTTTTCTTGGAAAACAAGTTTTGCACATCTATGAATTAAGGATCTCTACTTCTCACAAGAGCAAAAAAAAAAAATATCCACAATGTAGTCATTAAAGAGTTCTTTTTAGAGGGAGATTTTTCTCTCCCTAGTTTTTCTTCTTTTATATTAGTTTTATCATATGTAGATCAATTTACCAAACAATTATAAACTATTATGCTTAGTATAGTATATTTTTCTTTTGTCGTCTGATTTATCGTCTACCAAGTTTTGTTAGTTTCCACATGCACCATGTTATTTTGACTCCAACAATACCTAGAGTCTTAAGTTCAGTTCGAGCATAAAAGGATGAGTTTATTTCATGTTCTTCTCTCACATTTTTCCTCGGTATTCTTGTACATAAAAACATAAAAATCTAGCTACCAATTTAAATGAAATTTTGCGTCCTAGAATTTGGTGCAGAAAGTGAAATAATGCTAGAGTTCTGGTGAAGAAGTATAAATAAACATAAAAGCAAATTCTATATCAAATAGACAATGCAGCTGATCTGGATTTATATGTTTGCTCCATAAAGACCGTTTATCTTTTTTTGAAAAATGAAAAGGAAGAGATCAACCATGATTAGCCAATTCCTTGAGTTTATTGTGCCTTGTTGCACTCCTTTTCCTATGCAGCTATATGGGATATGCTTGTGCACTCACGACTTTTTTTTACTGGCACGAGTGTTTTGGTGCATGCCAAATTTGAGTTTATAGCTTTTTTGAAAGCTACATCGAAGCACAAATGAGGGATGCATGACGGACAATGTTTTGAAAGGTATGTCAATTGCGACCAACTAATTTTGTTCTCTTGCTTCTATTCTTTCTCTCTATTATTTTTATTTTGAAAGAAAGAGATGGCTAGACTAACAAATAAACCCCTTACAGGTACCAATTTTTTTGTCAATGGCAGGCGAGAAAGGAGCCTAACCACATGTGGTGGCTGCATATATATATATATATGTGTGTGTGTGTTGTGTGAGAGAGAGAGAGAAAGAAAGATTACTCATATGAATGAAAAGGTCTACAACAAAAGAAGTTTATCAAAAATACAAAGTTTCAATTTCTACATTATTGGGCCCGTGCTAGCACGGGGTATTACTGCCTAGTTGTACATACAAGAGAATGTAACACACGATATAGGTTAGGATTAAGAACCATCTACAGAAGCTATACAACAAAATGGTTCTTTCTAGACTTGATTCTAAAATTAATCAGTTGGTCCCTATCTGTCTTCAAGGTAGCTCTCACCTTCCCGGGTAGGATGTTAGCCTCCATCAAGAAAGTAGATGATCTTCTTTGTAAGCTTCAATTAGCAAGATAATCAGCTGTGCAATTGGCTTCTCTAAAGCAATGAAAAAAATAGAATTTGCCTTCCTGTGCAAACTCCAAAATTTGCTCCAGATGTGAGAAATTTGCCATGAGAAAGGAAGAAAGGTTGTTGATAGCATTGATTAAAATCTGTGAATCAGATTCAACAAAAATCTCCTTGTAACCCTTGTCTAGACACCATTTAATTCCCATGAGAATGGATTTCGCTTCACCCATATTACTTGTGCAAACACCAAAAAAGCTAGAGAAAGCTATCACCAAATCTCCTCTTTGATCTCTCAAAATACCACCTCCTCCTGCCAGGCCTGGATTTCCTTTACTGCATCCATCTGTGTTGAGTTTGAGATATCCATCATGTGGTTTTTGCCATTTGACAGGGATAACATTGAGAGCTGGTTTAATCTTTTCCAGAATAAAGCATAGATGCTTCTGAAAGAGTAGCAAAATTGCTGGTGATAAGAGTAATCATATAGGATTGAATCTGGTAGATTAGGCTTTGAATGGAGCTACTCCTTCACCATATCTACCTGCACACCTCCTTTTCCAGATCTCCCAACAGATAATGCTCGGTAAGCATTGCAAGATAAATTCTAGAATTTTATTGTTACTTTTAGTGAGACACCACTTAATAAGAGTTTGCCTTAAATCACCAACGAAGGAAACTCCAAACGAATTTCCAAATACATTCCAGGCAGCTAGAGCACCATCACTTCTCATAAAGATATGATTAATGGTTTCAGCTTTGGGATTCTGCAACATGAGCAACTAAAAGGTCCA
Source organism: Nicotiana attenuata (assembly GCF_001879085.1). NCBI lineage: Eukaryota > Viridiplantae > Streptophyta > Magnoliopsida > Solanales > Solanaceae > Nicotiana > Nicotiana attenuata. Next base: position 31,548,479 of record NC_031999.1, read on the forward strand.
ATAAAACCAAATTTGCTGGTGATATCATCGGTAGGTAATGTTCTATTTAAAAGTCTTTATGAAGAATGAGACTTTAAAGGGAAGCTTCTAGTGCCAAATTTTGCCAGCTGTAAAAGTGTGGTTCCTGGTCTGTTTAGCTTCGACCTGCAAGAAAAAGGTCCAGTATTAGTGATGGTCCAAATAGGTTGGTCTTTTTTAGTTTGTGTAGGGGGAGGTAAAGATATAATATTTCTAATGATATCTTCAGGGAGAACTTCTCTTAGTTCAATCATATTCCCGGATTCCTCCTAGATAAAGGATGATACATTCTCATTTCCTTTGCTATGGTCATTAATCAAATTGGCCAATGGGCCTTGATCCAACCATTTATCCCACCAAAATGAAGCATCCCCATTCTCAATCTCCACGTGATATGTTTCTGTGTATCCTCTTTTATGTCTATCAACCTCCTCCAGATTTGTGAGTGACAAGATTTCCATGTAGCTACAACAGGGTGGAGCTTGTTACAATACTTGGCTTCCATAAATTCTCTCCATAGTGAGTCTCTAGTCCTTAAACTCCACCAAGATTTTGAAGCAAGAGATTTGTTGATGTCATGAATTAATCTAAAAGCTACACCACCCTCATTCTTGTCCCACCATAATGAAGCCCATGAGAACCAATGGTGTTTGTTATCTCCCTCAAAGTTACCCCAGAAGAAGTTAGAGCATTGTTTCTCAATTATCTCCAAAGTTGTCTTAGGTGGATTGGTAGCAGCAAGGATATGCATAGGAATAGAGTAAAGTACTGCTTTAACTAGAACTGCTTTGCCTCCAAAGGACATGAGTTTGCCATTCCATCCTTCAACTCTTTTCCCAACTTTGGCTGTAAGATCATTAAAGTATTCTACTTTTTTTCTCCCTATGTAAATAGGAGCACCCAAATAGGTAAAAGGAAATTGTTTCTTGGAGAAACCAGTCAGTTGATTGATGGAGTCAATTTGTATTTACCCAACATTTGGATTCATGTAGAAATAGGACTTGTTATAGTTGATAACTTGCCTAGAGATGTTGCTATAATCTTGAAGACGCTGGTTGATAATATGGATAGATGTATTATCAGTTGAACTGAATAAAATGATGTCATTTGCAAAAGTTAAGTGAGTAATGCAGGGACCAATGAAATCTTGGCATGTTGTAATTCCATTCAACATTCTAGAAAGAAGCTCAGATGATATCACAAAAAGAGAAGGGGAAATTGGATCTCCTTGTCTGAGGCCCCTTGACGATTTGAAAAAACCTTTCCTCGAGCCATTCATGGCAATAGAGTACCAAATCTTGGAGATTAATCTGAATACTAGGTCTATCCAAGTTTTAGCGAATCCTAATTTCCTTAGCATAAGGCATAGGAAAGACTATGAGACTCTATCATATGCATTTGCATATCTATTTTGATTATGATATCGTCTCCATTGTTGTCTCTGCTCATATTATATGCAAGCTCCTGAGTAGGCATTATATTTTTAGTGATAGCCCTGCCTTTAACAAAACCAGATTGATTAGGATATATAATTCTTGGTAGTATCTCTGCTAATCTGTTATTCAAGAGCTTGGAGATAATTTTAGAACTCACATTTGCCAAGCTTATTGGTCTGAGATCTGTCATAGCTTCAACTTGGTCTATCTTTGGAATGAGGACCAAACAAGTATGTGTAATGTATTTGGATAGCTTATTTCTTGCAAAAAAGAAAGAAACTAATTAGTTAGATCTCGTGCAATGATCTCCCATGCTTCTTGGAAGAAAGAAGTTGTGAGTCCATCAGGTCCGGATGTTGAGTCTGGATTCATTGAGAAGATAATTTCCCTAATTTCTTCCTTTGTGGGAACTTTAATGAGGTTTTCATTGTCTTGATCCGTGATCATGTTGAGCAAGCAATCCAGGCAACTCAAATCAGTTTGTTCTTGAGGTTTCTTGCATAGGTTTTCAAAAAATCTAACAACTTCATTAGCTATTTGATCTTCATCATCCATCCATTGGTCATCTTCATTCTTGATCCTTTGTATAGCCATTCTTCTTCTTTTCCTGGTGACAAAAGCATGGAAGAAACCGGTATTCATATCTCCTTCTTTAGCCCATTGAATGCTGGCTTTTTGTTTCCAATAGGCCTGCTGAATTTTCAAGTGTCTTGTAAGTTCTGCCTTTTTCTGATTAAGAATAGCTATGTGTTGCTCAGTGTTGTTCACTATGGACTGTTCTTCTAAGTTGTCAATTTTCTTCTCAATATCTTTAGTTTTTGCAAATATATCCCCTAGCACTTTTCTAGACCAAGCAGATAGTTTAGAACTTGAAATCTTAGTTTTCTGATGGAATTTCCAATAAAGATTACCCTCATATGAGTATCCCAAGCTTCTTTTATAAGTTCTCTGAAACTATCTTGCTTAGTCCATATGTTCCAAAACTTAAAGTACTTTAGCGGGGGTGTCTTATGGGCTGCAACTTTAAGAAGTAAAGGAGCATGGTTAGAGTTAATCCTCGATAAGTGAATGATTGATGATTTGGAGAGTTTATTAACCCAAATGTGATTCACCATAGCTCTATCCAGTCTTTTCCATATCCTTCTATCTGGTGCCCAATCATTACACCACGTGAATTTGTGCCCCAAAAATCCTAAATCGAATAAGTCACAATCCAAAATGCAATTGATTGGGGGGGGGGGTGTTGATACCCAATTTTTTCCTGTATAGTTTTATATACAAAATACCTTTCAAATAGCATAGGAATGCATATATAAGTATGTCCAAGAATTTCCCTACTTTTTTTTTAATTTTTAAAGATTTTTAAACCAATTTTATTGCCCTATTTTACCAGTAAAAAATTAATAATTATTCCCCAAATGATCATTTTTGTGATTCACTTATTGTATTCTCATATTTATACCAAAATATAGCTAAGGTAATTTTTTGCACATTTTTTACAAATTTAGTATTTTAAAGCTAAATTGCATATAATTGCAATATTAGCCTATTTTAAGAATTAATTGCGTTTATAATTGTAAAATTGATTCCAGTATTTTTAATTCAACATTTATACATTATTAATTAATTTAGTACCTTTAATTTGTTTTCAGAAATGATTTTGCTATTTTTATAAAATAAAAAGGGAAAAAATGGCTATTTAAATACTAGCCCTAACCATTTCAATTTTAGCCTAAAACAACCCCCCAATCAATCCCAATCCCAAATTACCCGACCTACTCAAATAACCCGCCCGGACCCCTTCATTTAATCCCAGCCATTGATCTGTCCGACCCACTCAAATAACCCGCCCGGACCCCTTCTTTTAATCCCAGCCGTTGATCAACAGATCAACGGCTCACACGCATTCTTTCCTTTTTTAATTTACCAAATCCCCCAACCCTAAATCATTTTCAATTATCCGCCGCCTCTGAAACCCTCCCCTCTCTCAAACACTCTCGAACCTTCTCTAACCCTAGCCATCTCCGCCCTGAAATCCACCGGAATCTATGGCCTCCAAGGCTACGAGAGTCTTACACCTACCTCCTATGGCTCCTACATGCATGATCTCTGAAGATTCAAGGCCTGACTATGAAGGGTTGAACCCAGACCACCGTCGATTCGAGGTCTTAGGGTCATATCCCGCCTTGCTCTGGCGTACCATGGTTGTTTGAGCATGGTTCTGACCTCTCCGACGCAGATCAGTGACCTCTCAAACCCTTTCTCATTTCTAGGGTTCTTCTGAAACTCTAACCTTTCGAGGTTTTCTCCGATTTCTTTAGATCTGTGGTGTATCTATGCTTTCATTGAGTTTTCAAACGATTTCCCTAAACTTTTCTTTCAAAATCACTTTCAAAACCTTTCTTTTCCGATTTAGGGTTTTCTGAAAAGTGTTTAAGTGTTTTATGATTTTTCTTTGTCATTCGTGTGTATTTGTCTCTACTGTGTTCTTGTATCATGCTCTTATATGCTTCTCTTACTGTGCTTTCCTATATTATTATCTCGTATGCTTTTACTATGCTCTTGTGCTTTTTCTTCTACCATGTTCTCGTATGTTCTTCTAGCATGCCTTAATAACTGAACTATCAGAACCACCAGAGCTTGGCGAGCCTCGGGGTAGCAAGGCTGAACAAGCATCATACACTATCTTTTATTCTTTCGCATTTTAATTTCGCAAAAGAGCTCCAATGTTCAAAAACAGTTATGGAATTTATCAAAGCATTTCGGTTTCCTTATAAATCTTACTCTTATTATTTTATCTCATTACTTTATTTATACAGCATCACTATTACTTATCTTGATGAACCAATGACTGTGACAAGCAACGAGACAACGCAACAAACGGACATAGATTCAGAGGAAGATGATATACCGGAAGAGATCGTTAAAGAAGTTGAGAATTTTGAGAACAGACCTAAGTCCAATTTGGACGAGACTGAGATTGTTAACTTGGGAGATGCAGAAAATGTCAAAGAAACACGAATCAGCGTTCATTTGTCACCATCAGAAAAGGAAGAATACACAGAACTCCTAAAGGAGTACGAGGACATATTCGCCTGGTCNGTCTAAGTACATCTATTGTGGCACACAAACTACCAACTCATCTGACGTGTCCACCGGTAAAGCAGAAGCTCAGAAAGTTCAAGCCTAATATGAGTCTGAAAATCAAGGAAGAAGTCACTAAGCAGGTCAAAGCTAAGGTTCTCAGGGTAGTAGAATATCCAACATGGTTAGCCAATATTGTGCCAGTACCGAAGAAGGATGGGAAGGTTAGCGTCTGTGTCGACTACCGGGACCTCAACCGGGCCAGTCCAAAAGATGACTTCCCCTTGCCAAACATACACATCCTCATTGAAAATTGTGCCAAGCACGAGTTGCAATCATTTGTAGATTGTTTCGCGGGATATCATTAGATCTGGATGGATGAAGAAGATGCTGAGAAAACGGCTTTCATTACGCCATGGGGGATGTACTGTTACAAGATGATATCGTTTGGGTTAAAGAATGTAGGGGCCACCTACATGAGAGCCATGACTACCATTTTCCATGATATGATACACAAGGAGATCGAGGTGTACGTAGACGACGTCATCATTAAGTCAAAGAAGGCCCCTGATCACATGGAAGATTTGAGAAAGTTTTTCAATAGACTGTGAAGGTACAACCTAAAGCTGAATCCCGCGAAGTGTGCATTTGGGGTTCCAGCTGGAAAATTGCTTGGGTTTATTGTGAGTTGCCGGGGAACAGAACTGGATCCCTCGAAGATCAAAGCCATTCAAGAATTGCCACCGCCAAAGAACAAGAAGGACGTAATGAGTTTCTTGGGGAGACTTAACTACATCAGCCGGTTCATAGCACAATCTACAATTATCTGTGAGCCGATCTTCAAGATGTTGAAGAAGGATGCCACCACCAAATGGATTGATGATTGCCAGAAAGCTTTCGACAGAATCAAGGAATGCCTGTCAACACCACCAGTCTTAGTCCCGCCTGAGCCAGGAAGACCTCTGTTACTCTATATCACAGTGTTAGATGATGCCTTCGGGTGCGTCCTGGGGCAACATGATGAAACGGGGAGGAAAGAGCAGGCCATCTATTATCTCAGCAAGAAGTTCACTCCGTACGAGGCCCGGTATTCTCTGCTAGAACGCACCTGTTGCCCTCTAACTTGGGTGGCTCAGAAGCTGAGGCACTACTTCTGTGCCTATACTACATATCTCATATCAAGGATGGATCCTTTGAAATACATCTTTCAGAAGCCCATGCCCACCTGCAAGCTAGCCAAGTGGCAGATCCTGTTGAGTGAATTCAACATTGTCTACGTAACTCAGAAAGCAGTCAAGGTACAGGCACTAGAAGATCACCTTGCCGAAAACCCCATGGATGGAGAATACGAACCCCTGGAAACGTATTTTCCTGACGAAGAGGTAGCATTCATAGGAGAAGATATTGCAGAATCCTGTGACCGGTGGAGAATGTTTTTCGATGGAGCAGCAAATTTCAAAAGAGTCGGCATAGGAGCAGTCCTAGTATCAGAAATCGGTCAACATTATCCGGTGTCTGCCAAACTCAGGTTCCCATGCACCAACAATATGGCCGAGTACGAAGCCTGCATCTTAGGGCTCAAGATGGCTATTGACATGAACATTCAAGAGTTGCTAGTAATTGGGGATTCAGATTTGCTCATACACCAGGTCCGAGAAGAATTGGCAACCAAGAATTCCAAGATACTCTCTTATCTGCATCATGTACAGGAGATGAGAAAGAGGTTCACAAAGACAGAATTCCGACATGTTCCCAGAATCCAGAATGAGTTCGCCGATGCGTTGGCTACCTTGTCATCCATGATACAACATACGGACAAAAACTTCATTGATCCCATTCCAGTAAAGATCCATGATCAGCCAGCTTACTGTGCTCATGTCGAGGAAGAAGCAGACGGAAAACCTTGGTTTCATGATATCAAGGATTACTTGGCAAAAGGAGAATACCCTGAACTTGCAAACGCTACTCAGAAGCGCACACTTCGAAGGTTGTCCAACAACTTCTTTCATAGTGGAGGAATCCTATATAGGAGGACTCTTGATTTGGGACTATTAAGGTGTGTCGACGCAAAAGAAGCATCTAAACTGCTAGAAGAAGTCCATACTGGGACCTGCGGTCCACATATGAACGGCTTTGTTTTGGCAAAGAAAATACTCCGTGCTGGTTACTTCTGGATGACTATGGAGACGGATTGCATCCAGTATGTCAGGAAATGCCACCGCTATCAGGTACATGCAGACATGATAAAGGTACCTCCCAATGAGCTTAACGCAACAAGCTCACCATGGTCGTTCGCCGCTTGGGGAATGGATGTTATGGGACCAATCGAACCTGCCGCTTCCAACGTGCACAGGTTTATCCTAGTGGCAATTGATTATTTCACCAAATGGGTTGAAGCAGCATCTTACAAAGCAGTAACCAAGAAAGTCGTGGCAGACTTTGTCCGCGATCGCATCGTTTGTCGATTCGGAATTCCAGAGTCAATCATTATTGATAATGGCTCCAACCTCAACAGTGACCTGATGAAGGCCATGTGTGAAACCTTCAAGATCAAACAGAAGAATTCTACAGCCTACAGACCTCAAATGAACGGAGCCGTAGAGGCCGCCAAAAAGAATATCAAGAAGTTACTAAGGAAAATGATAGAGAAGCATAAGCAGTAGCACGAGAAGCTACCATTTGCTTTATTGGGGTACCGCACCACAGTTCGCACATCAACCGGGGCAACTCCCTATATGCTGGTTTACGGTACAGAGGCAGTCATTCCCGTCGAAGTAGAAATTCCATCCCTAAGGATCGTACAAGAAGCTGAGCTCGACGACGCAGAGTGGGAGAAAAGTCATTACGAGCAGCTAGCTCTTATAGATTGAAAGAGAATGAACGTAGTTTGCCACGGTCAGCTTTACCAGAACAGAATGTCCAGAGCCTTCAACAAAAGAGTTAGGCCAAGACAGTTCACACCGGGGCAGCTGGTGTTAAAGAAAATTTTCTCGCATCAAGATGAAGCCAAAGGGAAATTCTCTCCCAACTAGCAAGGTCCATATATGGTTCACCGAGTTCTAATAGGAGGAGCCCTTATACTTGCAGAAATGGACGGAGAAGTTTGGACAAAACCAATCAATTCAGATGCAGTCAAGCGCTACTATGTGTAATTTTATGCTTTCCTATGTGATGTAATTATAACTACGTCGGACCTGATTCCCGTTTAAGAGGGGATACGTAGGCAGCCTTATGGGTTCGATCACAATTCAATAAAATTTTCATTTCCCCCCGCAATTGGAAACTGGGCCAGAATTTTGAGGAGGACTCTCAAAATTCCGAAGTAATTTCAGCCGATCATCGCAAGCAACCGTCAGAAGTAGTAGCCCAGTATACTGGGGCAGAATTTTGAGGAAGACCCTCAAAATTCCGAAGCGAGAGAGGTTGCAATGTCCTGAACCACGTCACAGTCGTCGGTTCATCTAAAAACTATTTCTTAAATATATACTCATGTCATATTTTTTACAAACTCATGCATGTCTGTTACCAAAACTGCTTTGTTTAGCAACGCTACCCCAATGATACGCACAGTATCACCGAAACAGAGCCAATCAGGTCAAGCAAAGTCATTGGGGATACGAACTAACCTTTCCCCTTTACAAAACTCACGATTTTTCTTTGGATGCAGGCACCCCAAGTCGCAAAATCATAGAATATATTATACACTCATACTGTTCAGGAATACAACTCTCAGAACCATCACACCTATTCACAGTTGCTATCCGCACACAATATCCCCAGCAGCCACAATATCACAATCAACTATCAGTTATCAGCTAAGAAAATTTTATTACTATTCGCCTTTCATCTCTTGCATAAGGCTACCATTCTGCCTTCCGAGGTTAAGCTCTACCTCCATCTGCATTCTTGCATTGCATAAGGCTACCATTATACCTTCCGAGGTTAAGCTCTACCTCCATCTGCATTCTCTGCATTGCATAAGGCTACCATTCTGCCTTCCGAGACTAAGCACTGTCTCCATCTGCATTCTTGCATTGCATAAGGCTACCATTCTGCCTTCCGAGACTAAGCACTGTCTCCATCTGCATTCTTGCATTGCATAAGGCTACCATTCTGCCTTTCGAGACTAAGCACTGTCTCCCTCTGCATTCTCTGCATTTCATAAGGCTGTCATTCTGCCTTCCGAAACTTAACACTGTCTCCATCTGCATCTGCATGGCTGAAAGATCGCCACCTTTGCATTTTGCATGGCTGAAAGATCGCCACCTTATTTACATTCTGCATGGCTGAAAGATCGCCACCTTATTTACATTTTGCATGGCTGAAAGATCGCCACCTTTGCATTCCGCATGGCTGAAAAATTGCCACCTTATTTACATTTTGCATGGCTGAAAGATCGCCACCTTTGCATTCTGCATGGCTGAAAGATCGCCACCTTTATTTACATTCTGCATGGCTGAAAGATCGCCACCTTATTTACCTTCTGCATTGCTGAAAGATCACCGACCTTACATCTTGCATCAGCTGAAAGATCGCCACCTACTGCATCTCATGGGCTAAAAGATCGCCAAACTGTCCAAAGGCGTCATTGTTCGAAGGCACCATTTTCATAGCCCGGGAGCTCCATGCCATGGCCTGAGGACCCTTCTCTTTTAATATTTTGCATATCATTATTCAAAGGCATCATGGTTCGGAGGCATCATTCTCATAGCCCGAGAGAATCATTTCATAGCCTGTGAATCCTTTATTACATGCTTCATGGCCCAGGACATCATGGTCTAAAGACGTCATCCTAACCGTCCAACGACAATATTCATGGTCCAACGGGAACTTGCATCACGTTTAAATTTATGCACACTATCGCTTGTATTGTTTATTGGCAGGTAAACCGGTGAGCAACGGCCATCTCGGCAAGAGCATTCCGCTCCAGTTCCCGCAGCCCTACTAAACCTTGACCATTCATCCCAACCTGAATATTGCGTCCGTTCTTGAAAGGTCTCCATCGGCATACTCCGCCGACGGATCCTGAACTACATACGGCCTGATTCCTGTAAGACCAGGGATATGTAGGCAGCTCAGAAGCCGGAGCACGGCCAGATTTTCTTCAAAATATTTCGTTCGGTCAAAATTGGTCATCATGTCTTTACCCGACAACTCTTTCATCCTTCCCGGGTAAAGAGGGGCAGCTGTTGATACCCAATTTTTCCCTGTATATTTTTATATACAAAATACCTTTCAAATAGCATAGGAATGCATATATAACTATGTCCAAGAATTTCCCTATTTTTTCTTTAATTTTTAAAGATTTTTAAAACAATTTTATTGCCCTATTTTACCAGTAAAAAATCAATAATTATTCCCCAAATGATCATTTTCATGATTCACTTATTGTATTTTCATATTTATACCAAAATATAGCTAAGGTAATATTTTGCACATTTTTTACAAATTTATTTTGTATTTTAAAGCTAAATTGCATATAATTGCAATATTAGCCTATTTTAAGAATTAATTGCATTTATAATTGTAAAATTGATTCCAGCATTTTTAATTCAATATTATACATTATTAATTAATTTAGTACCTTTAATTTGTTTCCAAAAATGATTTTGCTACTTTTATAAAATAAAAAGGGAAAAATGGCTATTTAAATACTAGCCCTAACCATTTCAATTTTAGCCTAAAACAACTCCCCAATCAATCCCAATCCCAAATTACCCAATCCACTCAAATAACCTGCCCGGACCCCTTCTTTTAATCCCAGCCGTTGATCTAACGGCTCACACGCATTCTTTCCTTTTTTAATTTACCAAACCCCCCAACCCTAAATCATTTTGAATTATCCGCCGCCTCTGAAACCCTCCCCTCTCTCAAACACTCTCGAACCTTCTCTAACCCTAGCCATCTCCGCCCTGAAATCCATCGGAATCTATGGCCTCCAAGGCTACGAGAGTCTTACACCTACCTCCTATGGATCCTACGTGCATGATCTCTGAAGATTCAAGGCCCGACTATGAAGGGTTGAACCCAGACCACCGTCGATTCGAGGTCTTAGGGTCATCTCCCGCCTTGCTCCGGCGTACCATGGTTGTTTGAGCATGGTTCTGACCTCTCCGACGCAGATCAGTGACCTCTCAAAGCCTTTCTTATTTCTAGGGTTCTTCTGAAACTCTAACCTTTCGAGGTTTTCTCTGATTTCTTTAGATCTGTGGTGTATCTATGCTTTCACTGAGTTTTCAAACGATTTCCCTAAACTTTTCTTTCAAAATCACTTTCAAAACCTTTCTTTTCTGATTTAGGGTTTTCTGAAAAGTGTTTAAGTGTTTTATGATTTTTCTTTGTCATTCGTGTGTATTTGTCTCTACTGTGTTCTTGTATCATGCTCTTATATGCTTCTCTTACTGTGCTTTCCTATATTATTATCTCGTATGCTTTTACTATGCTCTTGTGCTTTTTCTTCTACCATGTTCTCGTATGTTCTTCTACTATGTTTTCTATACTATGTTCGTGTATGCTTTTCTACCATGTTCTGTTATGTCTCGCCTACTATATTTTTGCTATTGTGTTCTTAAGTGTTTTACTATTTTCCTTCTACTGAGCCCTGTTTAAAGTTCTTCCAAAAAACCTCTTTAAGCATGTTTCTTCTACTGTTCCAATCAGTATTTTTCCTTGAATGCTTATATAGTGTTTGCATGTTACTTTGTTATCATGTTCTCTTATGAGTTTCTGCTGCTAAAAGGAACATGCAAGAGGTTTCAGTTCTGAAACCTCTGAGCCTGTTTCTACTACTTGCCTTCTCATCTCTGTACTTAATTCAAGGTGGAAACCCTAGAATTTGGGGATTCCGGCAAGTTTGATTGTGGGATTGGATTGAACTAGGGTTTTATTTCAAAACCTCTAATTCTTTCAGACCAACTTCAAGACTCTGAATTGAGTTTGGGGCTTCCTTGTTTTCATGTGATTTTGACCTTTTA
>NC_031999.1:31561930-31580235 GCF_001879085.1 Nicotiana attenuata
TTTAAAACCTAGGGGTTCAGCCTAGTACTCACCTTGTAGGATTAGTAGTCCTAAACACCCTCCGGGACTTATAGAACGGGACGGGTAATAGCATGCAATAAGTAAACGAGACCATTCTGCTCTTTAATACCTTAACGGGGTGGGAAAGGGTAGATATGGATATGAAGACCACGCGATAACATCACGTGTAGCCCCTCACTGAGGAGTGATTACCGGGTGTTGTGTGGGGTGATCCATATTATTTGTAAACCTAGGACCCCCCTTCCTTTGNNNNCCCCCCCTTCCCTTTGTTTCTTTGATTCTTTGCTTCCTTTTCAAAAATTTAAACTATTTCTCTAAGGAAAACCAATATCCCTCTCGTTCTTTCTAACTTTGTTTATTTGTGACCATTACATGAAAACCCCCTCTTATTTGTAACTCTTACTTGCCTATGTGTAATTTTACATTTAAGTCACAACAATAGTTTGGCCGGGAATCTCACTAGTGGATCCTGAGGGGTGCCTAACACCTTCCCCTCGGGATAATTTCAAGCCCTTACCCAATCTCTGGTTACTTGACTCAAACCCTTCTTAGTGTCCTAATGCACTTAAATCATTAGGTGGCGACTCTTCAATTCAATCCAAAACCCAATTCCCAAAAGGGAACGAGTTGTCTTCCTAAATGTCATAAACCCGATTTCCGTGGAGGAAAAAGGGGGAGCGACAGGGGGGGGGGGGTTTGATGCTTATGAGGAGCACCCACTTCTTTTTCTTATTCTTCAGTAATGCAGTTGAAGTCTCCTGCAACACACACCAAGGTAAAGAAGTGCCAGATAATCTGTTTAAGTCATCCCAAAGGGGTGTTCTTAAATTAGATTTAGTCTTGGCATACACAATAGAGAGCATAACATCTTCACCATTGTTCAGATGCAATGTACATGTAAGAACCTGTTCTTGGTCATCTACAATGGAGCAATTCAGATCATCTTAAGCAAAAATCCAAATTTTACTATTGATGTTGGAGAAACCTTGAGAGAAACCCAGTGCTCTCTTGTATCTTTGAAGCTTATTAATACTAGCAAGGGGTTGAAGGATAGCTATGAAAGTGAGATTGTTGCTAAGTTTGAGAAATTTGAGTCTTTCAAAGGCATTCTTAATGCCTCCAATATTCCATATGATTGTATTAATCATGAAAAGTTTGGGTAGGGGTTGTGAGCTTAGCTCTGGACCTTGTGAGAGGGGCATTACCACCCCCTCTACTTTTACCTATTTTGAATAATCCTTCTCCTCTAGGAGACAAGTTATGGGTATCTGTAATCTCTTCAAATTCTCTACTAACATCAGGGTCAGAGAGAGCTTGAGGACTGAATCTGTCAATAGTTTGGTCTTCAACATTGTCTTCCTCTGCACTTCCTATTTCAAGTTCTTCTTCTTCACTTGATGTGTTTCCATTGATGCTCTCATATTCATCTTCCCCATCCGATGTAATATCATTAATATGAAAAGGAGGATAATTTTCTTTGGGAGGTATAGCAATTTGAAGAGGCGTAACTTGCAGGTTTTGTTATACCATATGAAGCCGATCATTTGCAAGGGTAGGAGTGAGTTTGTTCTTTGAGGAGATCTCCTGAATATTATCATAATCCGGTGATTCTGCGACATAGAATGGTGAATTTAAATTGGTGTTATTCTTGGTATTACGAGTGTTTGAATTGTTGTCTTGTTCATTTTTTTTTTTGCAGGGGAGTTTGTTGTGGAGATGTAGTATTCCTTTCAATATTCACTGTCTCCTTTGGTGATTATTGGCTTGAGTTGTAGGGGTGTTCTTCATTTGGGGTGTAATGTGGGTATGCTTCTGGGCTGTTTGTTTTGTCTGAGGTATAGCTAAAAGGGGGATAGTATTCTTATCAGTGTTGGTGGTATCTTCCTGGTGCTTGTTGGGTTGTGGTGGAGGAATGGATGTATTGGTTAGTATAGGCTCTAGTTGGATATTACTCTGGTTGTGCTTGTGAGCTTCTTGTTCTGCATGTGGCCTAGTGTTCTCAGTGTCGGCATTGTTCTTTTGAGATGTCTCCAAATTTGATTGATGGTCCTGTATATTGGATTTTGTGTTGTCACAATGACTGGTAGTAGCCTCTTGAGTATTTTGCTTTAACACCTGTAGAGTCTATTGTTGGTTTTTAGGTTGGCCTTGATTGTTCTCCTTCTGAGGTTGTTTATCAACCCTCTTGTATCTTTGGTTAGTTCGTCTTTTGTTTCTTCTCCTGACTTGCTGAAATGGAGCCTCCTCATTGTTGTTTTGTTCTTTTGGTTGTTCCACATCTTTGATAATTTCTTTCTCTTTGCCTTTCTCTAAGTTTGCTTTCCTTTATTGAACTTCTTTTTTGAATAGCACTCATTCTTAGAGTGTCCTTGAAGGCAGCAATACCGATAGTATTTTGGAATATGTTCATATTCCACTTTCAACCAAAATCCATCTTCACTATTATCTTCCAATCTGCTGTAGCCCACCTATATTTCATCATCTTTGCACTCAGATATACCAATCTCAATTCTTATCTTGGCTTATTACCCCTAGATTTAGAGTAAGTAGCTTGGTCTGGAGCTAGAGCTTGACCAACAGAAGAAAGCATTTTTGTCAAAATGTCCCATTTGTATAGGTGCCATTGTAACTGATTGAGTAATATCCAAACTGGGGCTAATGGGGTTTCAATTTCTGGGACAAAGTCTGGTGTCCAAGGACTTAATTTCATTATGCATCCAGCTAAATTGATGAATCTCTGAAATATATGAAATTATAGCATGTGAGGGTAGAGAAATCTAGGTACACATGTTTAGGATCAAAATATGCAATTTTGATGGTACCTTTCATGGGGAATTGGCTGATAAAACTTCTTCTAATATCTTCCATTGCAGGTTTACCATTCAAGAATCTCCCGACTAGTGTAAGTTTGCAAGCCTCTACTAAATTAACGAAATAGTCTTCGGCAGTGAAGAATACAGCAGGTTTTCCCATACGAGTCCCATGCTTCACTTCAATTGCAGGCTTCAGATTTTCGAGATGATTTACCCTTTGAGTTTTTCCATGAAGGATGGCTCAGAGTTAGGGATTGTTTGTGAATTTGGGGTTGTTCTGGGGTTTTGGGGATGGTGCTGAGAGATGTTGATGCATGAATTGTTGGTATGGAACTAGTCGTCACAACTGGGGGATCATTTTATGCTCCATACGCGCTGGTCGGAGGCAGGGAGGTATTGGAATCAGACGGCACATGAGTTTACTGGTTGTAATTTGGACGATTGAGATGAGAGAGAAGAGAGAGAATTCTTGCCGTTTCTAGTGGAGATGTTGATCAATAAACTGTTGATATGTAATTTAACAACCGAGAGATAATAATTGCTTCAAAAATTGGGCTAAGTTCAATTTGATGAGCTATTGGCAACTCAAGAGGAGGAAAATCTATGCATCGACAATAGGGAAACTACCAACTATGTCCATTTATATGTGTACGATGTGCACAGATAGCCATTAATAACACATGTATTTACTTTTAAGCCACTATTTTAAATATCTTTAGTCTTTAACCACTGCTTTAATAAACTTTTACCCGCCTGGATGAAAATACCCTTCTGCTATAAGGACTTCGCTGATACCTACGCTCCCTATTTACGATCAGCAGTAGCTCAAACTTACGTGCAGAGAATTGCTGTGATCGTCCAAAATTGCAGAAGCTTCTCTTCCGATTTCAAACTAGAGAATTCAACTTTCTCGTCCAAAATTTACCATAAAATTACTGTAAGTTCTAAAGTTTCAGATATCTCTATATGTTTTTGTGTGTTTGTGTAGATTTTTATTTCGTTACTGAAGAATAAGATGCTAGGGATTTGATTTTTTTTCTTTTCTGGATTGATAACATTAAGGACATCGCGTCCTTAACTCTGTGATTGTTCTATAAATATTGAGGACATAATGTTAAGGATTTGGTATCCTTAACATGACTGTTGTTCTAAAAAATATTAAGGACAAAGTGTCATGTGTTTTGCAACTTGTATTAATAAAGTTAAGGACACGATGTCCTTAACTTCATGACTGTTATTCTAAATATTAAGGACATAGTGTCCTGTATTTGCAAATTATATTGATAAAGTTAAGGACACGATGTCCTTAACTTCATGATTACTGTGTAAAATTAAGGACATAGTGTCCTATTTTTGCAACTTGTAGTGATAAAATTTAGGACATGATGTCCTTAACTTCATGACTACTGTGTAAATATTAAGGACATAGTGTCCTATTTTTGCAACTTCTACTGATAAAGTTAGGACATATTGTCCTTAACTTCATGACTACTGTGTAAATATTAAGGATATAGTGTCCTGTTTTTGCAACTTCTACTGATAAAGTTTAGGACATGATGTCCTTAACTTCATGACTACTGTGTAAATATTAAGGACATAGAGTCCTGTATTTGAAATTGTATTGATAAAGTTTAGGACATGATGTCCTTAACTTCATGACTGTTGTTCTAAATATTAAGGACATAGTGTCCTGTGTTTTGCAAGTTGTATTGATAAAGTTTAGGACATCGTGTCCATAACTTCACGATTATTGTATAAATATGTTCTGAATTTCCCAATTTCTTAACTTGCAGGACGGATACAATATGTATTATAGTTGCTTTTAATGGTACATGGACTGCAGGCTATACTTATCTTGATCATCAAAAAAAGCTTGTTCTAGTATCTGAGGCAATTCGATTTGAAAATTTCATTAACCAGGTCTTTGAAGTTATTGAATTGGATAGAGACAAGTTTGAAGTAATGATATGGTTTGATATCAACCTGGGAACAAGCAAGGGAATGCTTTTATCAAAAGATTTAGATCTTCACACATGTATAGAGTTACTAAAAAGTCATTCACTCTTCAAGGGCTGTCGTTTCATTGTTGATGTTTCAGAAAGAGTTTTTGGTTCTACAAGCACCTTTGAACATGTCAATACAGAAACTCAACAAGACAATCAAGAAAAATACCAACAAATATTGGAAATAGATGTGATTGAAGCTCAACCAATAATTGAAGAGGTGCGTCAAACATTTGATTCTATTCAAGTGGAAGGACAATGCATTATAGAGATTGAAAATGAACAAGCTTTAGGTATTCAAGTCTTAGAGAGTGCACCGGTAATAGAAGAAGTTGCTGAAAAAACCTCTACTCAACTAACTAGATGAAGCACAAATTCGAAACAAAAAGAATTCCCAACTACGATATTAAAAGAAAATGCTTCGTTGGATGAAATAAAAGTGGGATCAATGTTTGACGAAAAGAAGAGTATAATTAACTATTTTTCGAATATAGCAATTAAAGGAAATTTTGAATTCAAGATTTTTAGATCAAGCTCAACAAGATATTCGTTGAAATGCAATGATGATAGGTGTGGTGGTGTGTGCGTGCTTTCAGAATTAAAACTTCAACACTATTCAAGATAGTAAAGATTGAGAAAAATCATGACTGATCAGTTAATACTATGAAAGCTAATCAAAGGCATGCAATTTCAAAGTTGATTAGTGGTTACATTATTGACAATCTTTGAGACCCAAGGTTTGAAGTTACACCAGCCTTTGTCATGGCAGAAATGCAAAAATTGCATGGACTAGACATTGGTTATCACAAGGCGTGGCGTGCTATTCAACGTGTTTCAGCTTTAATAAGAGGAACTCATTAAGAGAATTATGAATTATTGTCTTCATTCTTGTATATGATGAAAAGTAAAAACCCAGGAACATACACTAACATAAAGATAGACGACAACAACAGATAAACAATCAAAAAGAGTTTATTAGTCTGTTTTATAAACTTTAGGACATGGTGTCCTTAACTTGGATGTGTGCAGTGAAAAAGCTAAAGGACATGGTGTCCTTAACTTTGATATGTGCATTGTAAAAGTTAAGGACATGGTGTCCTTAACTTTGATGTGTGCATTGTAAAAGTTAAGGACATGGTGTCCTTAACTTTGATGTGTGCATTGTAAAAGTTAAGGACATGGTGTCCTTAACTTTGATGTGTGCATTGTAAAATTTAAGGACAAGATGTCCTTAACTTTGATGTGTGCAGTGAAAATGTTAAGGACAAGTTGTCCTTAACTTTGATGTGTGCAATGTAAATGTTAAGGATTTGGTATCCTGTATTTTTAACCTTATGTTAAACTGTATTTTCAGGTTTCTTTATATGTTTTATGCATATGGATCATCAATAGCTGGTTGGAATCAATGTAGACCTGTGATTGTTGTTGATGCAACTTTTTCGAAGTCAAAATATCGTGGTGTTTTAATGATTTCAGTTTCAAAGGATGCAAATAACCAAATATTCCCACTAGCCTTTGAAATTGCAGAATCTGAAAATAATAATTCCTATGAGTGGTACTTTAGCGAGCTTCGCAATGCAATTGGGAGCGGTGACAATTTATTTTTTTTATCGGACATGCATCAATCTATTGCACATGGCATCGCAAAGGTATATCCTGAAAGCTACCATGGGATTTGTATCTATCATTTGGAGCAGAACCTAAAGCGAAGGAAAGTGAAAAGTGAGGTCATAAAACTTTTCCAAAGTGCTGCAAGAGTATACAGGCGAAAAGAATTTGATCTATACATGTCAGATATAGCAAAAGCTGATAAGAAGACTTTTGACTACTTGATGGAATAACCACCGGAAAGGTGGGCACATTCTTGTAGTCCACGACGAAGATATGACATGCTCACAACAAACATAGTTGCGTCAATGAATTCTGTGCTATTAGAAGCAAGAGAGCTGCCTATATTAAGAATGATGGATTTCATCCAAGTGAAGCTACAACATTGGTTTTATGAAAGAAGAAATGAAGCAGAAGGAACTTTTCATGACGTTTCTTGTTGGGTAGAAGAGGAATTGAAGAAAAAGATAGATTTATCTTTTACTTTAAATGTAAGCATTATGTTCCTACTTTAACTTATTATTTTAATGATAATTTAACATAATGTACTAACTTATAGTTTTTCAACTTTGAAGGTCTTCCCTGTTGATTCATGGTCTACAAGAAGAAGGAATTACTTTCTTGGTGGACTTAAACAAAAGAAAATGTGATTATTTCAGTTTTAATTTGATGAATTACCATATATACATGCAATTGCAGCTATCGAGAAGAGAAACATCAAGAAGTCCAATTTCTGCTCGAACTGGTACTTAAAGGAATCTTGGCTGAAAACATATGAACGACAAATACATCCTGTAGGACATACGAATTCTTGGATTGTAACAGAGAGTGTTAAGTCACAAT
Source organism: Nicotiana attenuata (assembly GCF_001879085.1). NCBI lineage: Eukaryota > Viridiplantae > Streptophyta > Magnoliopsida > Solanales > Solanaceae > Nicotiana > Nicotiana attenuata. Next base: position 31,569,219 of record NC_031999.1, read on the forward strand.
TATTAAACCTCCAGATTTCAAAGTCCCGCCAGGCAGAAGGCAGAAGAAAAAGCATATTCCAGCTACCGAATCATCAAAAATAACATTCAAATTTGGTCGTTGCAGAAGAATTGGTCATAATAGAACATCTTGTATATATTCTCCGGCAGTCCATCCATTTTCAAGGAAGCATAGAGAATATTAGATATATCCACTTATGTTTATCTACTCTTTTAAGTTTTTGCTACAAATTGGATTCATTTAGATTGTTTTTATTTGAGCAAGTAAACATTGGCAGATGGTTATATAAAAGATGTCCTGAATTTTCAAAGTTTCTTTGCGCTTACGTGCTCTTTGTTTTTTTTTCTTTTTCTGGGAGTTCAATTTACCTTTGTCGGACCAATTATTGTTTATGGAATTTTACTCTTGCTGTAAGTAAACAAGAAAGTCCTTTTCTTTATATAATTTGACACCTGCAGCTTGCTACATCTTTATTTTTAAAATCAGATTGGTACAAGTAAAATTAAGGACATAATTTTTTAAAAGTCCTAAAAATTTGAAGTATGAATCTAATATTAAGGACATAAATTTCTAAAATGTCCTTAACTTCTAAAAATCTCAGATTATTGTCCAGATTTCCAGGAGTTCAGGACATTTCAGAAAAATATGTCCTGAATATTATTTTCATCCTTCAACAAATCAGGATGTTTATGAACATTATGTCTTGAAGTTCTACAACAATCAATGTATCTTTTGCTATATCTCTACAGATTTAATAAAAGACTGGCAATTTAAAATGGACAAATCAGTAGTTATAAAACTTGACATCTACAGCTTGCTAAACACAACTTGCTACATCTTACTTTTAAAATGAGATTGATACAAGTAGACTCCAGGACATAATTTTTTGAAACGTCCTGAACATTTGAGGTATGAATCTAATATATAGGACAAAAATTTCTAAGATGTCCTTAACTTCTAGAAATCTCAGTTTATTGTCTATATTTCCAGAAGTTTAGGACATTTAAAAAAATATGTCCTGAATATTATTTTCATCCTTCAACAAATCAGGATGTAGTTAACAGATCTTGAAGTTCTACAACAATCAATGTGTGTTGCTTTGAATTTCTAAAAACTTCAACACAATTTAATCAAAGATTGGCCCTTTAAAACTGTGAAAAAATGGACAAATCAATAGATAACAAAAAGTAATAAATTAATAACACGATGCCTTCATATTACTGCTGAAATTGTAATTTGGCATAGCAAACAAAATAAAGTGCCTTGCGAATAATTTACAGGATATTTCAGAATTCATATGGATTCTTTACAGCAATTTTATACCAATTCATTTTCACTATCATAGTCGTCTCCGACATTTTCTGGTGGTGTATCATAACCAGAATTTTTTTCCACTCTCCATGTGCCCAAAGATTTGCTGCAAGTTCTTTTCTGAAGTTTGATATGTCCTCAGGTTGGAATTTCTCCACATCCTTTCCCATCATCAACAACTCCACATGATTAGGAATGAACCATAATCAGTCCTAAGAAAAATATAAAATATGGAGTCAATTAAACAATATCTTTAATAAAATAAATCTAAAGTACATATAAATTATATAGCAAATGACAACACGTACGATCCAGTTTGGTGTGGTGATCTTTTCCACTGAATATCAAATTTGTTGAATGCATTTCCAAAAGACTTGTGGTTTTTCTCAAACTGTGAGAACTTTAGCAAGTGGGGGATCATGCGTGCATATATTTCAATGTGTTTCATTCCTTGCTCATATGGCTCACTATAGATGGAATCATACACATCATCTTTCTCTCATTCAAGTCCAATACCCCAAAAAGAAAATGTGTCACAGCATCATTATCTTCTGAAGGAAGCCGACATGGAAAAAAGATTTTTTTCAACCTCTGTCCAAGCAATTTCACATCTACGATTTTCACCCCACACATATGGTGTGAGAACCAATTGATTATCAACACACCAAAACTCATCTGAAGCATCTTCATTGAAATCCTTATACATAAGTAGCATATAGTTATCGAAAAGTATATTTGTATTTGTGCAACGAAAAGGATGGGCGCAAGGGTGGTAGCATTCCTTCTTCCTCAAATAATACAGGTCAATGTCAATATGCTTCATAAAAAAGAAAAAAAATCCATCAGTCATAAATAATTAGAAAACAATAAATTAAGAAGAAAGAAAACAAACGCCTTGTGAATTATCAAACCTTATCATCAAGTACAAAGCTACTATCTGAAAGGTCAGGAAGAACATTTTGCTACTGATTTTTTGATGGTACAATTTATATGCATTCTTTCTCACACCATTATCCTCAGCATATATATCAGTTTGCCCCTAAAAATATCAAAGTTAGAAAGTTTATAAGTTAGTCCTCAATTCTTAATTAAGGACACTTGGTCCTGAACTTATAGTAACAAGGTCATAAGTTTAGGACACTTGGTCCTAAAGTTAGAGTTGCAAATTCAAAAGTTAAGGACAGGTAGTCCTTAACTTACAGTTACAAGTTCAAAAGTTAAGGACACTTGGTCCTGAACTTAGACTTACAAGCTCATAAATTAAAGGAAAATTAGTCCTGAACTTAGACTAACAAACTCATAAGTTAAGGACAATTGGTCCTGAACTTAGAGTGAAAGTTCAAAATTTAAGGACACTTGGTCCTGAAGTTAGAGTTGCAAATTCAAAAATTAAGGACGGGTAGTCCTTAACTTACAGTTACAAGTTCAAAATTTAAGGACACTTAATCCTGAACTTAGAGTTACAAGCTCAAAAATTTAGGACATTTAGTCATGAAGCTAGATTTGGAAGCTCAATACACTTAGTCCTGAATTTAAAGTTACAAGTTCAAGACACAAATGTAAGCAACTAAGAAATATGAATACATTTAGGGACTTACACTTTTTTGCGACCTTTCCTTTCTCCTTGCCCAACCAACCAATGAATTTCTTCAATAAGTTTTCATCATCTTTGGCATAATGAAAAATACATGTACGAGTATATTTTGATTTTATCCACCCCGTATACACAGGAGTATTTTCATTGTGCGCCATCGATGTTCCTCTTTTTCTTTTCTGTTCAAAAGGAGATTTCAATTGTCAACTAAGCTTCTTATTCCTTTTCCCTCGACCAAGCTCTTCTTCAACATTTCCTTCAACCTCCATAGACAAACCCTCATCAATGCTCATTTGTGTAGTCGGAGGAGTAGGAGTAAGAATAGCAAATGATGGACCATCAAAACCAATACTATCTCTCTTCCTTTTCCTAGTATATTAGTTAACGGCTTCATCTTTGTTTTGCTCTGCAAGCAACACTACATATACATTAGTTTGCTGCAAGTCGTCAATTCTAGAACAAATTGTCAAATGAAGAGACAAAAACTAAGGACATAATTTTTGAAATGTCCTGACAATTTGAATTATGAATACAATATTAAGGAGACAATCAATACCTATGTTGGCCACGCTGCCTTCTTGTATTTCTTTAATAGACAATGGAGCTGACATATTGGTTGCGTTTTCTTTATCTTGCAACTGTTCTCCATGTTCTTCGATTGCAAGTTCACAAGATTCTGCAAAATATTTACAAGAGCTAACACAATTAGTACTAGTTACTAATATTTTATTAAAACAAACATGTATAAGATGAAAAAAACTCCGTCTAACCTTTTGCAACTGTCAAGATCATGCCAGTTAAATCATTATCTTGACTAGCATTTTTTTGGCTTCCAATATTGTTTGTAAGAGAGAGAGGTGCAGAGATATCTATGTCTTGAGATAGTCCTCCACTTCTCTCTTTTGAAATTTCATCATCTTGATAGTCCACTCCATCTTCTTTCCTTGCAGCTTCAAAAGATTCTGTAATATTTACAATTAATACTTGTTACTAATAGTTTACTATAACTAACATTCAATATATCATGAAAATTTCATCTAACCTTGATTGGTATCATTTTGATTTCCAAATTTCTCTTTAAGTGAGAGAGGTGTAGATAGATCATATATTCCTTCAACACATTTGCATACAATCTCACTTATACTTGTTTCCAATGGATTTTCTAAATCCTGCGATTGTACTCCAGATTTACAAATTATTTCTGTTACACTTGTCTCTTTTGGATTTTCATGTTCTTGACATTCCACTCCATCTTGAACTTTCACTCCATCAAAAGATTTTACACATATTGGTAATCACAAAAAAAATATATATGTATTACGCTATTGAATATGAATTTCAATGACAACAAATTAAAAAACTGTATCTAACCTTTCCCAATTTCGATGCCAATATCAGTTTCATCTTCTAGATGCGCATCTCTATAATCGTTTTCATAATGATCTTCTACATGCACATCTATATCATCACATTGATCATCAACTGCATCTTTGCTAATTGGAACACTAGGTTCTCTCTCTATGGTCCTTTCATGAGATTTGTCAAGAAGCTTCAATAAAGCATCAATCTTTGATCCTAGGTTTTTCTTAAAATCCTGTCAGATAGTATTTAAAATAAGAATCAGAATGTTAGCATAGAGGTACAAGCACAAAAAGTAAGGATAAGTGTTCCTTAACTTAGAGTTACAAGCACGGAAATTAAGGACTAGTCTGAACTTAGAGTTTCAAGTTCAAAAAATAAGGACATGTAGTCCTGAACTTAGAGTTACAAGTTAAAAGGTTAAGCACATGTAGTCCTGAACTTAGAGTTACAAGTTAAAAAGTTAAGGACAGGTAGTCCTAAACTTCAAGTTACAAGCTCACAAATTAAGGACACTTGGTCCTTAACTTAGAGTTACAAGCACAGAAATTAAGGACAGGTAGTCCTTAACTTAGAGTTACAAGAACAGAAATTAAGGACAGATAGTCATGAACTTCGAGTTCCAAGTTCAAAAGTTAAGGACATGTAGTCTTAAACTTAGAGTTACAAGTTCAAAAGTTAAGGATAGAAAGTCCCAAACTTAGAGTTACAAGCTCAAAATTAAGAACATGGTGTCCTTAACTTAGAGTTACAAGTACAGAAATTAAGGATATTACCTTGATGTCATTTTGAATCCTTTTTTCTGATAAATCTATTTTTTGATGTATTCTAGTAGTCTCTGCCTGCATATCCTTTTTGAACTTCTCCAATAATCTCTGAATCAAAAACCATAAAAACAAAAAAGTCTCTTAAGCAAAAGTAATCAAATAAAAAACTAATGGTATTCAAAGACAGAAAACCTACGTTAACAATTTCCTTAAGCAAGACTTCATCAAATTGTGTTGAAGGCATTGAACATTGATCTTGAGACACTGGCACATGCACACTAGCGGGCTCCGCATCTTCTTCAGAAGAAAGAAATGGTACCATCTCGAGCAACTGATACAACTATTATATAAGAAAAAAAACTTAAGTATTCAGAACTAAAACACATAAACAAAAAAATAGCTAGTAATCCGATTAACTTACCTTTTCATTATGGAAGTACTTTTTACATAGGGTATCATAATGTGGAGATTTCATATCTGAATAACATAGCATCCGAGGGAACCCACACTCTCTGAAGTCCACACATTAGTTTTCCTGAAAAATTAGGAATACTTCCATAATCCAAACACAGAAGGCGAAAGAGAAGCCAAGTATAGTATAACTGTCCTTGTCTTTATCTTTCTCTTTATCTTTGTCATTCTCATTCTCATTGTCTGAAGTATTTTGTTTGGGCTTCAAGCAACTCTTCAATGATTTTAGTAACTTTTCATAACAAAGAGAGCCCCAATTGAAAGAAGAGCAGAGTTCATCGTCATCTACGATTTTCATTACCCACTCAAACACATTTCGATTCTTGCGCTTCCCCATCAACACAGATTCAACAAACTAAATTGTTGCCAACTTCACCGCATCGTCATGGCTGCCTACAAATGATGCAGCTGTACCATATGGGTGACTAGTAATAAAATGCCACAAATTGCCTAACTCGATTCTATCCTTTCTAGGGAAGTAGACTTTCGAAAGCCTATTCTCTCTTTCACTCAAAACTTTGAAGTCCACTGAAGAAGAACATTTCAACCCAGTACGTTTCACGTGTAAACTTCACTTCCTGATCAAAAACCTTGAATGTCATTGAATTCGAGTCATTGCTTACAATTTCTGAAAGCAACACACAATGAATAAGTTTACCACAGAACTTCACACCTTGTAATCGGAAAAAAATTCCGAAAATACCATCCCTCAACTTCTTCCATTGCGTGTTCGACGAGAAACATTTTATTGTTTCCTTATACTGAAATCTCCTTTCCAATAGCTCATCGAATTGCGCCAATCATCAAACTCGAAAACACGATCTCCTTCCATTAGCACACTACAAATAAGGAAATAGAACGTAAAAATTAGGACTATTTTTCTGAAATGTCCTTAATATTTAAACTAAAAACCTAAAATCCAGGACCTAATTAGATTCATCTTTAATAGAAGAACAGTTAACTAAAATTCCTAAACACAGTTAGCTTACAAATTCTTAGGACTATTTTTTCTGAAATGTACTTACATAATCAATATATTGATTGAACCACAAACACATTTCAATACCAAAAGGTTCTCAATAACTTTCTCATAAAAACCCGCTCCTTATTCCTCAGCGAATCAAGTTAATCATTATTTTGGACATTTCACACATACTTGATGACAAACACAACATTGATCACAATTACAGATATACAAAAAGAAAAATGCATAAAAGAAAAATCGAAAACATACCAGTTCGCCGGTTCGCTGTAGAGACGATGACAAAGGAGAAGAGATTAAGTTGAACAAAGTATACGCAGAGAATTACTGTGGGCTGGGCAAGAACAAAATCTCATGAAGAGTTGCATGCAGGAACGATATTGAGGGAGAGAAATTTTGCCTCTGAAATTTTGGCTCTCAACTTAAATCGAGAGAAGCGTATAAAGGAAGGGTTTGGGAATAAAAGAAATAGAAGAAAGGGTAAAATATCTTTTCATATTAATTTTAATATAGTAGTGGCTATTTTTGCTCAACATTAGAATTGGTGGATAAATAATAAATACCACCTTATTTAGTGGCTACCACGCGCCATTTTTTACTTTATAAGCAGCTCATTACAAAAATTGGCCAACTGTAGCGTAAAAATGTTAAATTTTTACTTTTTTTGAGTGGGTGTTATTAAAATAGATTGGGTACATCTTAAGGAGCTTGAATCTCAGTTTTGGGATGATTTGGTGAAATTTTGAGGTGGTTCGAATTGAAAATTCGAAGTAAAACTGAACGTGAAAAAAATTATATGTGTATCACATTATGTATCATTTGTTTATCACATATGTATCATATTTGTATTAATTGTGTATCACATGTATATCCATGTATACCTGTGTGTGAGATACATGTGTGATACATGTTTGATATATGTGTCGCAGAAAAAAATTTTGAACTCGATTTAATTACGAATTTTAATACAAAACCAGTCCAAATCACCTCTATCTTCCTCAAATTTTGTATATTGACTAATCTATATGTTTTCAATAAGTTTCAACTATACCTATTGAAAAAGTTCCTTTTTTGCTTAGATTTTTGAAAAGTTGTATATTTATTTTTGTATTTCATCATTTTATTTGCTACCTCATCCATAAAATTTTCTTTCCGTCTTGCATCTAATGTTGCTAATCACGCTTAAAAATATGGAAGGTAATTTTTGCATGTGATTCTTTGAGAGAAAGAACCTTATTTATTTGATTTTTCAATTTTTATATGTAATTGGCTAGTTTTGATAAGTTTATGACTAACGGCTAGAGGTTGGTAAGTTGACACTTATTTGGGACATTTGTGTAAGTTTCCCTTGAAAATAGTGGCTATAACTTGTCAATAAATTGGGCCTAAAGGCCATTTCGGATCAATAGAAAAAATATGGGCTAATAAAAAATTTAGGGGGCCATAGAGCGTCATTTCCTAAAGAAAAAAAAATTCTCATTTCATATAGGAAATTGTACCTCCTATAGCAAAGGTTGATACCTTATTTATTATAAATAAATACCCTTTTAAAAAATTATCTCCTATAGCTACCTTTTAATTTCTATAGCAAAATATCTATTTATGGTCACTTCCTACCTTTAAGCCATTAAATACTGTGTATTATTTTTCTCTCTTCCTCTCTTCCCTCTCTCCTCCTTTCTCTTTCCTCTTTCTTCTCTTTTTCCCCCGGTATTTTACTCCCTTGCTTTTAGAAACCCTAGCAGGGACTGTGTTCCGCCAACGACAGATCCGGCCGGCGACCACTTCCCCCTTCCTTGTTGTGTCACCCCTAACCCCTTCCTCCGACCGGCGATTTCTTTCACACAGTTGTGTTACACATTCTAGATTTTTCTTAGATTTTGCATTGATTGTTCATGTTTGCCTTGTGAGATCTAAAGAAGTTTTGTCTCTGGTTTTCGTTTGATTCTTTAAATTGGTGCTTCTTCAACAACTGTCTTCATTTAACCGGCGACGACGCCCCACATAGCGGCGGCCTGGATATCGGTGGATTGGGGACGGAGTTTGGGGCTGAGGAACTTGAAGAGTCTGTTACCTTTTTCTTCATTGTATTTCAATGTATCTCGATGTATTCCATGTATTTCATTGTATTCACTGTCTTTAATTTTTTCTACTTTTTCTATATATTCACTGTATTTAACTATATTCAATGTAATTATATAATTTCAAAGCTTCACTTTGTTTCACTGTTTTGTCCAGCAATATATATTCAATATATTGTAGAATGTATTCGTATGTTTTTTTAATTTATATAATTTACGTATTCAGATGTATATATGTATGCAAATGTATCTGTAGTATGTATTCATATGTATCTGCACTATAGATGACCTGCTATACTTCATGTATTCAATGTATTTTTATGTATTTAACTGTACTTCAATGTAATAATATAATTTCAATATATAAATCTATTTGTAAAGATATCACTAAAAAAGAAAAGATGGATAGAATATCTGAATATATCTCTGTTTCTGGGGTGTTTTTCGGTTGAGAACTTTTTCTATAACTGGAAATACAAATTTTGTGTTATAATTGAGTTTGTTGAGTTATATTAGGAGTCTATCGCAGTAATTGATTCGCTTACCCTTTTTAAAGGGCCGAACGACCTTTTTTTCTCAAATTCCGTAACTGTATTTACCAATACATCTCGCGAATACAGTCGAATACATTCTTTGCTTAGCTGAACTCTCTGTTTCCCACCGAGTTTTGATGCTACAGTATTCATAAATACAGTAGCAAAAATACATCGAATACAGTCCATAACAACTGAAAACATAGCTATAGGAACTAATTTAGTAAATGGTAACTAAGTAAGCTAATAATCACTAAAACATAGTGGTTTCTGAAAATTCACACCAAGTCCATATTGTAACAGGCCTAACAGCGTTATTGTTAATCTTATAGGCGTCGCAACACCATATCATTTCTGCCCCCAATACTGGGAGGCTGCTAATAGCGGACAGCCCTACTCAGATCCTATTTAACTCTAGTAGCAGAAATCCTGGCTGCTGGGGAAAAGCTGCTAGTGCCAAAAACAGTTAATGAAGACTGTCAATCAATTACGAAGGATGATACTCGTTATCTTTTCCTCTTAAAGGAGCCTGATCTCTAGATTAACACGATATCTGCAATGCAAAAAGAACAGGATTAAAAAATGAGTGTCTCTGTAAGCTCTTATCACTTATCAGTACAAAAGCTTTAAAAAATAAAAAAGAACCATTTGCTTTTTCTTTTTTGAAGCAGACATAATGGTTTCAATTCAATAATTCATTTCAACTGAGAAACTTGTTTAGTCTTGGGACAACTTGGTCAGTTGTGTATTTGTGTCCCTGGTAGGTGGTCTAAACAGGTTTGTAAACAAAAAACACTGGGAAAACGGAGAATATCTGATGGGCAAAAGACCAGGGAGAAGCTAAAACTGCAGCTTATATACAGGGCAAATGAAACAGAGTTTCGCCACATTCAATGTATAAAGCAGAGAAGAGCCTGAAAAGAGCCCATGATTTGATAATGGTTTTATTCTTTCCCCACACTTCCGAAGAACAATTTCTGAAAAACTGGCAACAATAAAGGGGAATAAACATGTTCATCTTTTTTCAAGAAGAATGCATAAAGAACAAAAAAGAACTATCTGGTACTGATCAGTTGTCTGCAGTATGCTCTGACAGCATCTATAAGCCCATTAGTTCCAAAAAACTTACTTTATTCTTGCGGAAGAAGGGCTATCTCAATTTCTTGAAGTGACTTTCCCTTTGTTTCCATCACATTCCTCTTTACAAAAACCACGGCCATCACGCAGAAGGTGCCAAATATGGAGTACAATAGGTGCGGCCCAAGTTGCTCGAGCAAACGCAAGAACATCAGTCCAACAAAAAAGTTTACCACCTAAACAAGCACCACAGACAATTAAGAAAATCAGTTACAAAGATTTGTCCGCCCTCATCTTTCATCCAATCCATTTCCCCAACTCAGTAATATGAATTGAACAATGGTATAGTCTATCAGCAGAACAATGTCTGATGCCAGTTGTAAATGAAATACCGGAGAATTTGACGAGACTAATTACCCAGTGAACTGACATACAAAATGCCATAGCTTTAGCCCTAATCCGACTGGGAAATATTTCTGGGAGGAGGAGACCAGGAACTGGACCAGCTCCAACAGCAAATGTCAAGACAAACCTGCATAAAGTCTCAAACAGATACATCTTGTTCAATATTAGTAGATGCTGTCATTAATGAATTGAAGCGGAAGGCTTACATGCAAAATAAGAGAGAGAGAGAGAGAGAGAGAGAGAGAGAGACTTGACAACTTACTAGCTCATTCTTGCTCTTTTCTTTGGTATCAAGAAATAGTAACGACTCTATGCTTTCTACTAGATAATGAGACCAAAATAAAACATTTAAAAGGCACTGGATTTCTTATCTAAATCTTGAACAGGTAAATGGAAAGTGCCAGCGAGATTAATTTTTTTTATATTACCAGTCCCCT
>NC_031999.1:31580322-31636648 GCF_001879085.1 Nicotiana attenuata
CCCAACCCCCAAAAAAAAAAAAAAAACCAAATCCAAAAAACACCCAGTGAAAGAAAAGAAGAAACTGAAAAGATAACGTGCAACTTGAGTTGTAAGTAAAGCCATCTCCTGTGTTCTGTGTTCTAGGCATAGCTCATCCATTGGGTCCTTAGGAAGGAGTGAAGGGTACAAATTTGTGCATCCAGGTGAAAACATGATATAATATTATCGGGTTTGAAACATCTAAGGGTGCAATTGCGACTTTAGTTACATGTTGTCTACTATTATAAATTGATTTATAGAGTTTATCTTTTGGAAGTGCAAGATGTAGAGATGCTAATATGATATGCTATACTCCCTTGTACTAATTTATGTGAACCTATTTGACGAGTTTAAGAAATAAATGAAGACTTGTAAAACTTGTGGTCCTAAAAAAACCATAACATTTGTGTCGCAATAATTCTTTTGAAATTTGTGGTGTTAAAAATGCCAGAGTATTTATGTGGCTATAAAAGATTCTTATTGGGACGGAATTAGAAGTTGATTTTTAATTATTTCCAAATTCAGAAAGGGGTCATACTTTTTGGAATGAACCAAAAAGAAAATAGGTTCACATAAACCGAACGGAAGGAGTAATAAAGTACCAAGGTCACCATAGATTGTTCCGTATTCCAGCACTGGATATCAACCTGTACAAATCAAATCATCTGCAAGAATTTTAAGTTACGGGACTACTTACAGCAGCATGCCACCAACAGAGAAGTAAAAAGCTCCATAATTTGAAGCAACCCCACTTGATGCAAACACTTGAACGGCCATGGCTAAAGCCTGAATAAATTCAACACCCCAGACATGTCAAATTTCAGATATTAGAGATGGCCAAATACCTCAAATAGGGTAAAGAAAAAAATAGAAGTGTTTGTTAACCAAATTTGCCAATTCAAGGTTTCCATGAATTAAGGGAAAAAAGAGAGAATGAAATACAATAATAATAATAATAATAATAATAATAATAATAATAATAATAATAATAATAATAATAATAATAATAATAATAACAACTCAAGCAGTGCCCACATATGGTCCAGAAAATGAATTCATATGTTCTGCCACATCAGTTCTTTTTTAATCCCCGATGAAGTAATAGTTGAATGTTATCAACACATATAGCGCCCATGAGTTTCCTATAATTAGAAAATACAATAACTAGCCGCTAATCAGAATTTTAGGATTCCATCACATTAGCTCATTTTCACCCTCTTTATTTCCTTCCAACAAACAGGTAATGGCACTTCTGTCGAGAATCCATGAAGTGAAAGACTCATCTTAATGCATTTTTGTGCCTTGAGCTCAATACATTTTTTTCATGGAAGACTCATCTTAATGCATTTTGAGCCTTGAGCTCAATACATTTTTAGGTCTGAAGTTGCTTTACAAGTATTAATGAACCCAGTCAAGCAGGTATACAATAAAAAGGGTACATTACCATTCCAAAGAAGCTCCAATGAAGGAGGACTTTCCTTCCTAAGTTGTCCATCAAAACCAACGCAACAATTGACCCTTGGAAAGTGCAGACAAGGAGAAGGTTAGCTATGGACTTAGGAAATAATACCATTGGACCAAATTAGAGAAATGTAACTATACAGGGGAAGATAGAAGAGAGGGACCACAACTCGAGGACGTTTTCTAGTCTGTACCTGTTAAGTTTGCAATCCCAACAAAAACATTTGCTAGGTTCGAGGATACTCCCGCACGTCTAAATACAGTTGAAGAGAAGTAAAACACAGCATTTATTCCAGATAGCTGTTGTAAAGCAAATAGGGTTGACCCAATAAAAACAACTGCAAAAGGAGTAGGTAAATGACAATGAACTTGGCAAATTAAAAATGGATTAACGGAATAAATGAAGAAGATTCTGCGTGGCAGAGTTAAATGCCAAAACTTCATTATTCTAAGAATAACTACTAACTTTAGAATTGTAAGGCAAATCGTTGAACTCAAACAGAAATTTATTTTCTTTACCTCTAGAATGCCGACCATAAAGCAATTCAGAGATCTTAACACTTTCAGTCTCGTCCCCTCTATCCGACTTTGAAAGCTCCAGCATTGCACTCTTAACATGTGCACTTCCCAGAAGCCTCTCAAACTCGACTTCAGCTTCAGCAAATCTTCCTTGCTGCAGACAAGGAAAATTAAGCAACTAACTTAGAGCCCGTTTAGATTAGCCGGAAAAAAGTAGCTTTTAAGCACTTGGGCTTAAAAGCACTTCTGAAGTGCTGGAGCTCAATTTATAAATAAGCAGTTACGTGTTTAAGTGCTAAAATAAAAATAAGCAGTTGATGTGTTCGGTGAAAAAGTGCGGGTAAACATATTCTTTTAATTAAAGTGACTAAAATGCAAGTAAAGTTGTTAACACTAAAAATGAGCTCATTATTTCAAAAAAAAAAGTTCTAAATTGACTCAAATGCAAATTAATTTATATCACAATTCGAATTTAATTCTAAAATTGACTATATATAATCTTTAAATTATTATTAATTTATTATTTGAAGGAGAGCCTTCGCGTAACTGATAAAGTTGCAGCCATGTGACCAGGAGGTCACGGGTTCAAGCCGTTGAAACAGCCTCTTGTAGAAATGCAGGGTAAGGCTGCGTACAATAGATCCTTGTGGTCCGACCCTTCCCCGGACCCCGCGCATAGCGGGCGTTTAGTGCACCGGGCTGCCATTTTTTTTTATTAATTTATTTAATGTACAATACTAAATTTTAAGTTTTTAACAAGGTAACTTCAAATATTAATTTAAATGTCATGTTATAACTAACTAGTATTCATACCCAGGCATTGCGCGAATAATATTAAATATAATTTTTCATTAAAAAATATACTTGAAAAATATGACACATACAAAGAAGTATGTAAATGATATTATTTTATGAACATGTAAATACACTGGATATTCATACAATTAAGCCTATCCAAATTCTACTACTTTTTCTTGAATTACAATTTTATTATTCAAGTACTTGGATAAAGTTTGCATTTAAAATACTTAAAAATATTTATATCTTTTTATTTTCTTCATGAAATAGTAGTAGATAATATTATTATATAAACCCGTCAACTGATAAATATTGGTGCAACAATATGAAAACAGATCAGTAATAATATAACTAATAGTTTGAAAAGTTGCCTGATTTGATAAATATATATCCCTTGGAGAACATTTTGGCCGACCAAGAAACCTTGCTATGGTGCATAATTCCATTTGTATATTGTTCATAACAATTACCACCGTTTGTGTTTGTGAGAATGCTGAAATCTGATATTTGGATAAAATAAAAATTTTGAGAATAATAGGATTTTAATTAAGAAAATGTTGGTGATGGAGTTAAGGGCAGTAGTTTATTTTATTTTTTAAAGACATGGGTTTTGGGGCTAGGTGTTTTCTACGAATAAAGTTAATTACTTATCTCTTCAAATTTAAATGTTAAATTAATTTTTAGGCGTTTTGCCGCTTGGATAATATTGCAGATTTTCATATTGACAGTTACAAAAATTATATTCAACTTCCACATAACTTAGCAATAAAAATTTTAAAAAAAAAACAATGTCTAATGTAATTAGAAATGCCGCATTTCACAATCATATTAGCAAAATTAAGCACCCTAATTCCAAACTAACTAACTTTATTACATTATTTACTTGTCTTATCCTAATATTGCAGTTGTCTTCAGAAATGCGAAGTGACTTATTAGGCTGTCACTTTTCTTAATGTGGATACTTGAAAGAAAAAACCACATAAATAATTATTTGCATAGGAAAACGTGGATAGAAATCAATTATGAAATTAGTATAGAATTGTTGTTCCAAGCCCACGTTTCGGAAGAACTTCCGGGTGAGAATCAATTACGAAGCACGTGTGCACGGATTTTGTTCAAAAGTCTAAAGAGAAAAGCCTTTTATTATTCATATTCTTCAATTTGTCTAATTTATAAATAATACTTCTGTATATTATTGGCGAAATACATAAATAGCCCCTCCAAGTTGTCCATAATGGTCATTTGAACACCTCAACAGACCTATTTATCAAGTAGACACTTCAAGTGTCTGTTAAGTAAATCAAATAGACACCCCGGCAAAACATACCAGATGCGTGAGTTACACTTGCCAAATGAGCCAATCAATGAACGACACGTGTAATTTGTAATTAAAACTTAACACAAATTAACCAAAAAAACAAAATAAATTTAAAATGAAAAAAACCTTCTCCAGCGTCCCTTTCTCCTCCCCCCCCCCCCCCAAACTTCATCTTCCGATGTCAAAGAACCCCTTCCGGCCAATCCCCTTCAAACTCATCTTCTATATTTATAGAAGTTGTGGAAATTCGAATGACCCATTTATCAAAATTTCCGGGATATATAAATAGTGAAGAAGAATTGGTTGTTGATGAGATCCTAGTTATCAAAATAGTTTTCTTTCAATTCTCCAATTGGGTTGTTGATCTTCCTATAACAATAAATTTTTGGTGTATTTAACTTGGTTCTGTTTAGGTTCTAATTTGGTTGGAGTGCGAAACATTTTTGAAATTTGATTCATGTGTTTCCCCAATTCAAACTACACAATTGCATATTAAACTTTGTTGTTTTTGTCTTTTTTACTTTTTGCTTTTATTTTTATATTTTCTGACCTATGATGAATAAAGATGGTGACGGTGGAGTTTGGACGATGGAGTTTGGACGGTGGTTTACATAATTGGTGTACAACGGCCTTTCTGGTGGTTCAAAAATGATGGGGACAGTGAACCCGTTGGTAGATGGGTTAAAAATTTCCGGCAACCTTCATTTTTTCCGTCGAAATGATTGTTGTGTCTGATAATTGGATGGATGAAAGAGAAATTTATTGAAAAATTTGGTATGAAAAATTTGTTGAATTTGATGTGATGATATATTTGGTAATTTTAATTTGTTCTTTTTTAATCGAGGCAAAGGTGATTTAGGGTTAGAGGAGGGTGTTGAATGGTGGAGGAGAGAATTGGAGGAGAAGGGGGTGTGAAAATTAAGTGGGATCCACATTATTTTAGTAAAAAAAGAAAGAAAAAGCCTAATTTTAGGTTGGCAACTCGCGTCCCAGAGAGTAAATTTCACGCAATGGAGACTGACATGGTCGAGTGTTTAGTTGATCTTCTTTTGTGAATAAATAAAGGGTCTATTTGAAAATAGGCTCGCTTGAGGTGTTCAGCTAGT
Organism: Nicotiana attenuata; assembly: GCF_001879085.1. Taxonomy (NCBI): domain Eukaryota; kingdom Viridiplantae; phylum Streptophyta; class Magnoliopsida; order Solanales; family Solanaceae; genus Nicotiana; species Nicotiana attenuata. The sequence goes on from NC_031999.1 coordinate 31,585,546, forward strand.
CGTTGAGGACAACTTGAAGGGGCCATATATGTATTTCGCCTAATGCTAAATTAATAAAGAGAAAAATACTAATCTAATATTAAAAGCTAAAAATGTAAAAATGAACAATATTTTTTGTGATTTTCATTTTAATAAAGCAATTAATTAACTAATTAATCCTAAAATGTGAAAACAAAACCTAATATGCAATGCATGAAACTTTTGATATTTTTGGGGCATTTCATGATTTTAAAAAATTAAACGTGCACAAAAACGCAAACAATTAATAAAATCCTACAAAAATCCTATAAAGTTGAAAACATTTTGGAAAAAATCTATTTCTTTAATTTTGTAGGAGTATTTTTAGTAGGGCAAAAATCACATGCTCACAGCTGGCAAGCAAAACCTCTTTGATTACGAAAATCTATATATTATTAAAAGGAGAGGAAAAAGCCCTCTCCTTAAGCCAAGTGGCAGCCTAAAAAAATGCCACATGGCATAATTGGTTACTAATTAGTTATTTAGTTTATAATTAGTTATTGGTTACTTATTTTTGAATTTAAATACATATCAAAAAAGAAAATAATNACTCTATTTTAGTTACAAATACATAAACAGTTAGGTAGATTTAACAACTAAAAGTTAGGTAAAATCGAAGGGATTTGAGCTAGACCGTTAGGGTTTAATGAAAACTAAGGTTTTATCACATAATTTGCCATGTAGTGAACTAGAAATCATATATTTGTGATCCTTAGGTGATAGAGAACAACTTCCTTCGAAAAATCTCGGAGTCCGGGCACGTGGGCCCGGGGTCGAAATTTAGGAAACTTGTGTAAATGGTTAGAAAATTGCTTAAATAGCTAGAATTCAACCTTGTAAGCCTTTATTTACTAGTTCTTACTTCGTTTGATTAGTTTGGGATTGTCCGGCTTCGAATTAAGGACTTGGGCTCGTTCTTGGACATTGGAAGTGCACTTTGGAGCGAGGTGAGTCTCCTTTCTAACCTCGTAAGAGAGAATTGTCCCCATAGGATTATCAATGAGTAATTGTTGTTAAATGCGGGGGCTACGTACGTACTAGGTGACGAGAGTCCGTGCGTAGCTACTATAATGATAATTGTTCGGGTAGTTTAGGACCCACGTCATGTCTAATTGGGAAATATCTCTTATTTTAAATTGCCAATATGATCATTTTGATTTGCTAGAGACTTGAGGAAATGAGAGGTGGACGTATGAGTTTGTTGAGCCTTGGTAGGAATTCCCTTGTATGTAATTGAGCCTTATGTGTTTTTCTTGATATTTTCTTGATGATTATGGATCGGGCCGATCGCCTCGGTGATAATAGATGCATCTATGGTTCGTGCCGCTCGACCCTCGGCAGTGCACAATTTATTTTTCTATTGGAGCGGGCCGTCGACCTCGGCATGATTGTGCATGATTTATATGCTTACAGTTAGATATGACGTGATCACTTGTTTAATATGAACAAGGGAAAACCGGTAGTTTAATTATGTCAAGAACGTGAATAAGACTCTTCTCTTAAACTTGTGTTATTAGAAATTCTTCATGCTGTATATCTCACTTTATTATTATATTATCTTGACCTTAGTAAGTATCAAGTCGACCTCTCGTCTCTACTTCTTCGAGATTAGACGGGATACTTACTGAGTATATGTGGTTTATGTACTCATACTACGCTTCTGTACTTAAATGTACAGGATTTGAGGCAGGTGGATCTGGACATCATCCTGGTGCACATCAGTGAGCACGCTTGGGGACTTCTACGGTGAGCTGCTTCTCTTTCATGCCGATCTGCAGCCGAAGAAGTCCTTTCTTGTACTTTTTGTTTCTGTCTATTTTGATTCAGACAGTGGGATAGTGTATTATTCTTTTGTGTATATTCCACTAGTCGCCTGTAGCTTGTGACACCAGGTTCTGGCACACACAGTAGTAGACATTTATTTTTGGGGTTGTATCACTATTTTAGCACTTTGTGAACTTTACTGGTCTTATCTTTAAATCCGATAATATGGTATAACTGTCTTTGGCTAAAGTAAAATAAGTACTTAACCACATTCCGCATCGGCTGGCCTGACAACGGTGTTGGGCGCCATCATGACCTATTATGGAAAATGGGTCGTGACACGGCTGCCCTCACGCTCGACCGCTTCTGCGGCTTCTTTCCCACTTCTGCGGGGCCGCTTCTGCGATCCCATCTCCGCAGAAGCGGAAACACCAGCAACCAACAACTCAGCTATTTCCAAAAATCCATTTTCGATCCGTTAACCACCCGGAATCCACCCGAGGCCCCCGAGACCCCAACCAATCACACCTACCAGTCCCAAAACACATTACGGACTTGCTCGAGGCTTCAAATCATATCAAACAACGCTAAAATCATGAATTACACCCCAATTCAAGCTTTACGAACTTTAGAATTTCAAACTTCTATTTCGGATGTTTAAACCTATCAAATCACGTCCGATTGACCTCAAATTTTGCACACTAATCATATTTGACATTATGGACCTACTCCAACTTTCGGAATTGGATTCCAACCCCGATATCAAAAAGTCAACCTCCGGTCAAACTTCCCAAAAACCTTCAAATTTCTATCTTTAGCCAAATGGCTTCAAAATGACATACGGACCTCCGAATTCACTTCCGATCGCGCTCCCAACTCCAGAATCACCACACGGAGCTATTCCCAGACTTGGAATCCCAAACGGACATCGATAACACTGAAATGCACTTCAAGCCAAACTTAAGAAATTCCTTCTAAAATGCTAACTTCCACATTAGGCTCCAAAACACACCTGGGTTATACAAAACCCGAACCGGGCATACGCCCAAGTCTGAAATCATCATACGAACTTGATGGAACCTTCGAATCCTGATTCCGAGGTCGTTTACTCAAAATTCCAATCCTAGTTCATTCTTTCAACTTTAAGCTTCTGAAATGAGAATTCTCTTTCTAAATTAACTTTGAACTTCCCGAAACTTAATTCCGACCACTAGTACAAGTCATAATACCCGAAATGAAGCTGTTCATGGCCTGCGACTGCTAAATGGAGCGCTAGGACTCAAAACGACCGGTCGGGTCGTTACAACCAAAGCTAACAAAATTACAGAAAATGCCCAATTCTTGAAAATCAACATTTCATGCTTCCTTTTTAAAAGATGATTGACAAGAAATGTACATTATTTTACTTCTAGAAAGAGTATTACTACAAGGAGAAATAATATATGGCAAGGGGCGGTTTCACTTTTGAAGCAGGATCTAAATATCATTCTAATTACTAGTGTGATGTTATTTTCTATGAAGGGAAAAGGAATGAATAAAGCAACAACAAATATTTGTTTATATAACTTTTGTTCCATAAATTGAATAACTTCACTGTATATAAATTACAAGACTTCAAACTATGCTATCCATGTCTTTTTTTCCATCAAGGTAGCAGGCAGAATATGTCATCATACTTCATTGCTTTGAGCTGATTCTATTATCGGCTAGTATGCAAATCTGACCAACCAGTGATCAGACTCATATCTTTATTTCTAGACTGCCTTAAATATTCACTGAAGTTCCTAGCCACTGTTTATCTAATACCAATATCAGGCAGAAATTAAACTAATATGCTTAAGATTAAGTGATAATAAGTATCAACAAAGGCCATATCATTGAACTATTTCAAATCAAGCCTGAAACCAAACGTGGTGACATTCTGATTCGAAAAACATAACAGGAAGAAAGGAACAACAACAAAGCAAAAAAGATCAACCAACATAGGCTTTTTTTGTAAAAAAAAAAAAGTATTCAGCAGCTAAGAGACTAAACTCCGTAACATTGTGAACAAACAAAGATACCAAGGGAACATTCATCAACTCAGAAACATAGGTTAAGCTTTCAGAGAATGTTTCAAAGAAGAAAAAAAAACTTAATAGAAGAACATATATTTTCAACAAGAATAGCAGTTCATATTTTCATTCATATACTTCAAAATGGGGCTATAGATAAGATATCAACATACCTACTTCTAGCAACAAAAGTTGAGACTAAATATAAGTGTATTGGTCAAGAGGAAAACCAAATAAAACCCCAGAAAGAGAAGCAATCAGCAGGCAGTTTAACAGCAGGAATCAGGAAACTTCAGCACGAGAAAACCAATTTCAGTCCAGATCCAGCTTAGATGAACCAAAGTTTTTTAAGAGAAATCAGAACTTCTAAACTTTTTCAGTAAATGCAGACGGTTTTTGTGAGTTGAAACTGAACCTCAAAATGAGTGTTCATTTAGAGAATGTTTTAAGTGTATTCAGAGGATTTTTTGTGTCAGTATGCTGAATGAATGTGTGTGTATGTGTGTGAATGAATGAAGGTATCTTTTTCTTTTTATAGAGTGTACCCTAATAGTATCAAAAGAATATTCTGACCTAAATTCTCTGGATGGTACATCATATTGTGACAGAGAATAATGGACAGTTGTCCAGCTTTCATCATCTTTTTTAACAAATTCTGGACAGTTGTCCCTTCTAGAACCTTCCCTTTTCTAGATATTTCTTTCTAAAATTCTTGAAGTCCTCCTAAGTTTCTTTTTGGTTCAATTAGACCCCTACAAGTCTCTAATGATTTACAAATCCAGCAAACAGAGGCAGGGCACACAAAAATCAGAATCCAAATCAAAATGACAAACAATATGAGATGATGCAATTTAAACCTAAAGTATTGAAACTTTGAAAACCTCGACTAATCCTAAACAGATTAATAGTGGAATTGAGAACTTATTACTATCAATAAGTTTCATGAAGAGGAAAAAACTACCAAGCTTATCAGTGAGCACGTTTTAGATGATTCACATAGCATAGGAAACCAAGCAAACAGTGAACACAAAAATATAAGCAAAAGAACAGATACTGCAACTAAACCTAACTCATGCAAGCTAAACAAAGAAAAATAAAAGAAAAAATGGAAATGGGAATACCCAAAGGCTTGTTTCGAAGTGGATCAGTCACGAACTCGGACCAACTTTGATGGGGTGAGATGAACCTAGAATAACATCAATCGATTACTCTCATCAAAAGCAATCGATTGATGTAGGTCATGGGTTCAAACAGACCAGACTCGCATGCCCAAATCAAGACAGAAACGAAACTAGGGTTCCAAGCTCGGATCCGAAATTAATGAAGTAATGTGGGGGTTTTGAGAAATCGACAACGGTTTAAGGTTTAAAGGCGTGTGAGGAGTGTGGGGTGTAGTTTTGGGTTGTTTGGGCGACCTAGGATTTTGGGTTTCAATTTCAGATCTGGATTTAAAGGATTTGGGTGGTGATTTGGGGGGATATGGTGATGGATTAGTACTCAGGGGGGGTGGAGAGTGTAGAGGGTGAATTTGGGGTGGTTTGGAGGCATGCCGCCGCCGTAGAGCGATTTCCGGCGACGGCTGTGGGCGGAGGTTCAAAGAGAAAGCGATGAAAGGTGAAGGGGGAAATGAGGGGTCGTCTCTAGGGTTTGGGGGGAGGGTTCGGACAGTTTTATATTTATGAGTGGGGCAGTTGCGAGCTGTTGGATCAAAGGGATCCAACAGCTGGGATTAGAGGGAAGCTAAACGGTGTCGTTTTGGGTTAGAGGGGAATTGGACCGGGTGTCCTTTAATTAGGTTGAGGCGGACTTGGGTAAAAATAACATTTGGACTATTGCATTTGCTCTTTAGGGTGGCCGAATATCAGAAAACCCAAGTTGTTTATCTCATTTCCTTTTCTTTGTTTTCTTTTTCTTTTCTTTAATTTGAAAACCCTAATTAAATTAATTAAATCCTCAATTAATATCACCTAAGAAATCAAACTAATTATCTATTTATAATAATTACAAAATTAGTTAATGCTAAGGCGAAATACATAAATGGCCCCTCCAAGTTATCCACAACGGTCATTTGAACACCTCAACAGACCTATTTATCAAGTAGACACTTCAAGTGTCCATTAAGTAAATCAAATAGACACCCCGATACAGCATACCAGATGCGTGAGTTACACTTTCCAAATGAGCCAATCAATGAACGACACGTGTAATTTGTAATTAAAACTTAACACAAATTAACAAAAAAAAAAAACAAAATAGATTTAAAATGAAAAAACCCTTCTCCAGCGTCCCTTTCTCCTCCTCCCCCCCCCCCTCCCCCTCCAACTTCATCTTCCGATGTCAAAGAACCCCTTCCGACCAATCCCCTTCAAACTCATCTTCTATATTTATAAAAGTTGTGGAAATTCGAATGACCCATTTATCAAAATTTCCGGGATATATAAATAGTGAAGAAGAATCAGTTGTTGATGAGATCCTAGTTATCAAAATAGTTTTCTTTCAATTCTCCAATTGGGTTGTTGATCTTCCTATAACAATAAATTTTTGGTGTATTTAACTTGGTTCTGTTTAGGTTCTAATTTGGTTGGAGTTTGGACGGTGGAGTTTGCATAATTGGTTGAATTTGTTCTTTTGTAATGGAGTTTGGACGAAGTTTGGACGGTGGTTCTAAAAAATTTGTTGAATTTGATGTGATGAATTCGTTCTTTTGTAATGAGTTTGGACGGAGTTTGGACGGTGGTTCTAAAAAATTTGTTGAATTTGATGTGATGAATTCGTTCTTTTGTAATGGAGTTTGGACGGAGTTTGGACGGTGGACTTTGGACAGTGGTTCTGAAAAATTTGTTGAATTTGATGTGATGATATATTTGGTAATTTTGTTCTTTTGTAATGGAGTCAAAGGTGATTTAGGGTTAGAGGAGGGTGTTAATGGTGGAGGAGATAATTGGGAGGAGAAGGGGGTGTGAAAATTAAGTGGGGTCCACATTATTTTAGTAAAAAAAAAAAAAGAAAAAACCTAATTTAAGGTTGTCAACTCGCGTCCCAGAGTGTGGATTTCATGCAATGGGGGCTGGCATGGTCGGGTGTTTAGTTGATCTTCTTTTATGAATAAATAAAGGGTCTAATTGAAAATAGGCTCACTTGAGGTGTTCAGCTGGTCGTTGAGGACAACTTGAAGGGGCCGTTTATGTATTTTGCCTTTCTCATATTTTGAATACAAAGACACTACAATCAGAACGTTAGCAATTCTTACAAGTTTTCAACAAAACTTCTTGCAACCAAACGATTCCAACGAGAATTATTAGAACCTTAGCAGCGTAAAATTTTGCGGTTCTAAAGGAGTACCGTGCAACCTTTTCCAAAAATATCTTACGAATTTTTCCCTACTCCAGGTATGTTAAGGGTATCCCTTCTTTCTTTTTGGCATGATCCAAATGATACAAAAAGAAACGAGCAAACGCACAATTTTCATAAACGACTCCATTCATAGAAATACTAGGGGTCTCTATGTTCTTGATTCCCCCATGTGACATATTATTGTATCTTCTGTTCATGGGTCTCAGAATAATACGAAGTTGATAAAGTTTATCCGAAAAAATGTTAAGATTATTAACATATTTTCATGCATTCCATTCATTTATACATGCACATTGACCCATGACCAGATGGCGTTATATACGCGTAATTATATATATATATATGTGTATATGGGATACGGGAAAAGGTCACGGCGCTATATACATACCACCACCTGATCAATTGGTATATGTTGATGATTTTGCCCACAGCGGCCGAGATGATATGAGGGGATGCCCTCAGAGGCTTGATGATGTTATGTACACATATGCCTATGCATGACACGACATTACACGCACGTGCATGATATTATAACTGTTTCAGGATTTGCAAAGTTATTTAAACTTACAGGCGGGAATTCCTTATTCCATGTTTCATCTATGTCTATTATGTACTGATTTTCATGCCTTACATACTTAGTACATTATTTGTACTGACGCCCTATTCCCCGAGGCCGGCGTTTTATGCCCGCAGGTTTGCAGGCAGGCAAGCTGACGGTCCCCCTACTTAGGATCCTCGATCAGCGAGAGTTGGCGTGCTCCACTTGATCCGGAGTTGCTTTTGATTTTGGTACGATATGCTTGTATACATATATGGGTATTGACGTTGCCCAGTCCCGTCCTTGCACAGTTGTATTTTCTGTTAGAGGTCTGTAGACAGTTATGTATAGTTGGACAGTATGTGGCCTTGTCGGCTTTCAGTTTTGGGTATACAGTTGTCTATAGCAGCCTTGCCGGCTCGCCCACTGTATTCCGCATGTATATGTCTTTTGGATAGGTTTCCCTCACCTATGTTATTCATGTTTATATCTTAAACGCATGCCTAAGGATGTTCGATATGTAGGATTCGGGCACCCATCGCGGCCCATCGGTTTGGGTCGTGACACCCAACTTGTTGCTTTTAGCTTATTTTGGCTTGGCTTAAAAGCTGCTTAGGTGTTTGCCAAGCATTGAAACAAGCTAAAAGGTGTTTTAAGCCGATTTGACCAGTCATTGAGCCAATCCAAACACACTCTTAATTGACTAGCATTTTAAAGCCAATTGAGCCTTGTCCCTAGTGATATCATTCCTTCACTTATAGTATATTAGTAAATAAGCCAGTTTGTAGGACAAAAATGGAGTAGAAATCCCAGAATAACATAGACCCAAAAAAAAAAATCCAAAACCATCTCACCGTATTCATTGGTCTATAGAGTAGAAATTTATACTTGCATAACTTGCATATCATAAGTATAGCCTTGTGTCTTGGGATTCAAAAACAATATTCCAAAACCAATAATGTTTTCATTTTGAGAAATTCTGAGCTCCCTCTACAGCAGAAGTTTTATTCTTCCATTATCTTTCTCTTGTTTGAGACAAATCTGCATCTAGATTATTGTAGTCTTTTACAATCCAAGAAGTTGGGATGAGATTGTCAATAATAGATTACCTACAGAAATAGGTTAAAGAAATTTCCACCCAAGATTTAATAGTTGGTCCATTCTCAACCTTAGTAAAGTCCATCTTGTTGCAACAGGAATGAACAAAAACAAATAAGTTTTGACTAATGTGATAAACATACCAATTAGTGTTCCAAAGACTTTACCCCTTTTACAACAACAACAACATACCCAGTATAATCCCACAGGTGGGGTCTGGGGAGGGTAGTGTGTACGCAGACCTTATCCCTATCTGAAGAGGTAGAGAGGTTGATTCCGATAGACCCTCGGCTCAAGAAAAGGTGGAAATGAAGAAAAGGGAAGAAGAAGAAGAAGAAAGAGGGAGAAGAAAGAAAGAAGAGGGAGACAACAGACGATAAGGAAAAAGGAGAGAAAAAGTATCATCAAAACAATCGGGGAGCAACAATTTACAGTAAAAAGGAGAAAAAGTAGCATCAATTAGTAACAATCAGGGAGCAACAATTTCCAGTAAAATTTTTAAAAAACAATGGACGTGGTTGCTAAGTACCAGATATAATAACAAACTAGAAGAAAGTATCTTTCAACCAACAACAAGAATATTACTAGTACTATGGTAAACCTAGGAGAAACTCACAACTACCTTTTAACCCACCACCTTAATCCTCGACCTCCACACCTTCCTATCGCTAGTTATGTCCTCGGTTAGGTGAAGCACCAACATGTCCTGCCTAATCACCTCTCCCCAATACTTCTTTGGCCTCCATCTGCCCTTCCTCAAACCCGCCATGGTCAACCTCTCACACCTCCTGACCGGGACATCTATGTCTCTCCTCCTCACGTGCCCAATCCATCGCAGCCTCGATTCCCGCAACTCATCTTCCACGGACGCCACTCCCACCTTATCCCTAATAACTTCATTCCTAATCTTGTCTTTCCTGGTATGTCCACACATCCATCTCAACATCATCATTTCAGCTACTCCCATCTTGTGGACATAGGACTTCTTGACGGGCCAAGACTCAGCTCCATACCACATAGCCGGTCTAACCACCACCCTGTAGAATTTGCCCTTAAGTCTAGGCGGCACATTCTTATCTCATAAAACCCCCGAAGCTAGCCTCCATCTCATCCAACCCACTCCAATGCGATGAGTAACACTTTACCCCTTTTATTTATGTCAAACAGCTCTAGACTATATATTAGCTTAAACCTTATGAAAAGTGCAATAGGGAGGAACAAAATGTAAAAAGATAGTGGTGATGCAACTCTTTATGAGCAAGGGAACATAATTATAAGAAAGTAAAAGAAAACGATACTTGAGAAGAGATTGGACACTCAGCCAGTAAAATTGTCAGCACTAGAGGAATTCACTTGGTATACATCTAAATGTGGATTAGCTTAGAGACCCTAGGAAGTATAGCAACTCGAGAACTCAGTCAAGGATGGACAATGAGAATAATCATCAAAGGAGCAAGAGGCCCATACATTAGAATACCTTATATAGCCAATGAGGGGACTCAGCACAGAACATCATAGCAAGTGCAAGTATTGCAGCTGGAATAGTAGATACCCAAAAGCATACACGCCACCTGTACACATAATAAGCTCAGATACAACTTCATTGCTACACAAAGCAAGTCATCTACAGAAGTTTTCCCACTAGATGTACTATTTATCGTACCAACCCACAATGTTCTTGACGGGGATCCCTATGAGAAGAGCTGCCATCAGCCCAAGACATGTTGCTATCTGGATCGAACTCCCATAAGTACCCCTCACATGAGCAGGAGAAACCTGCACCAATATCAAGAGTTTTAACAGAACTTAAGAAGGTAAGAAATAACTAAAAGCATCATACCCTAAAGCTGATAGTAGCTTTACCTCTGTTACGTAAAGAGAAGCAACAGGAGGACCCACGCCCAATCCTAATCCCACTAAAAACCTTCCTGCAAGCATGCCTGCCAGAGTTTTCGCTGTTGCACTGGAAAATACATGTGTCACTACCAGTCCAAATGACTTTAAGAACAAAAGAAATAATAGGAATTCTGATACCAAAACCATGAGATGGAAAACATAAATTCTGTTACTTCTAGTGGGACTAGCGAAGCATCTTTCGAAAGGCTCAGACAAGATCAACAGAACTCAGAAATTTCCACAAAAAGCATTGTCAAACAGAAGGAAAATGAGAAAAGATAAGAAAAGTCAATTCCTATGTGAAGGGCGCAGGAGTAATTTTAAGTGATTCCAGTCTTCCAGAACAACTGTTAGAAGTTCAAATTTCATGTTATCCTGTCGAGAACAAGTCTTCCACATAATCAAACCAGCACTTAAGCTATGCACATAGTACTAAACATTGTAATTCTTAACTAACTGAAAGATCATACAATGAGTTGCGAAGGAGAATGAAACTTCACAGAGGAGAGCAAGAAGATGATGGGAGGGGGAAAAAACATGAATGCACTTGAGAGATCCAAAAGCAACATTCAGTTATTCAAATTCCCCAGAACTAAATTCACACATTCAACCAACACATACAATAGCTTTTCAAGTGAATTACAAACGCTTCTACAGAGTAACGTTCATAACTGAACAAACTACAAAGCAAAACTTCTAGCTTAATGTAAGAGGAATAAACCCTTTTTCCCAGTATTATACTCAATGGGCTAATGTACATGTTTCTTAAGCCATATGATTTAGTGTCTACCATATGCAACTATACGGGCTTCGGAGTTTAAAGGTTAGAAGACCTAGACATCTGTCGCAGAGTCCTGAACTGCAAACAGAAGAGTTGAGGTTTAGAGTGCCCGATCAACAAAAAGAATGCCATTAGATCCTTAGTTACAGGTCTAATCCAAATTGATCCAGATTGATAGTACGAGACTTACTTATGAGACTTGATAAACAAAAGAAAAATGGGCCAGATATTGCACTGCTTCCATAGACCCAATATCCGTCAGTCTTTTAGGATATCTTTTTATATTTTAATATTTAATAAATGGAGATAGTAGTTTCTTCCCAGCAGCACATTATTGAAAAGTCATTCTTGTATCTATTCTTTTTTTCTCCTTTTTTCATTTTGGCAGAGTTCTTTCACATAAAATCTCTCACAACTTTGGTTCCTGCAAAATCCTTCCAGTGAAGATATCCAAGTAAAACTTTTACAACAGGCCTTCCCAAAATCATGGACCTTTTTCTTTTCATAAACTTCTCAGTGCACTGACTTTCTATAAGTCCTTGCTGGAAACATTACGGGAGAGAGCCTTCCCTAGAAGAAGCATGTAAGACCCTAAGAACCGCTTAACGCCAAAAGGAGCATGGCTATTTCTCTCAAACCTAGCAAGCAATTCAGCCATCTTCTATACTTTAAGTAGAACACAAAGAGATCATATTGAAAGCACAACAAGTTCAGTAATAAGAGGAAGAACCTTTAGTCTACCACCCAAACCATTGGATATAGGTGAGCATTGGAGAAAATTTGGACTTTACCATAGAGAAGCACCCATAATCATAGGCAATGAGCACAACTGAAAGGCTCGACGACGGCCAACTCCATCAGCAATCCAACCACTAATCAGAGATCCAGCAAAGGCACCAGCTAGACAAGTACTCACCACCAAACCTTCATTCACGGAAAAATATTGAACTTGAAATTCCAAAAAGAAATGACAGATATTCCAAAAGAATAGAATGTCAGTTACCTTCGGCCAATGTATCCCCACTGAAGCCAAGATCAATTGAAATGCTTTCAAGTGGTTCATTCACTACCCTGCAGATGAGACAGGGAACAGGACAATATTTCTTTTTATCATGGAGAAAATCTCTGAGAACAATTTCCAGAACTAACCCAAGATGATACTCAAGATTATAGAAAGACAGTGTAGAGGAAAGAGTATGATCCAGAACTAACCCAAGATGATAGCCAAATAGAAATGCAACTATTGTTGCCACAAGTACATGCGGGCACGAATACCTCCAAGAGGGATTTGTCATCTCTTGCTCGCCATTCTCAAGAAGATCTAAGTTGAAATTCAAGAATTCAAAAGAATATCAGACAGAGCATCATAAAGAGTATGACAGGAAAAACAAAAAACATTCTTTTAGCTCTGCCTTCTTTTTCCATTTTAATTTGTCGTGCAAAGGAAATGCAGTCAGAATAAGGACTATACTATTAAATTTCTACAGTATCTGACAATTCTAGATAATTGCACCCCACGGACCCAAAAAATTGAGTGTAATCTTCATGAATAATCCTCTTCTACTAGATTTATAAAATTAATACACAAGATAAAATGCAGTGATCGCAACAAGAGAGTTGACTCACCAGAATTGGCTTGGACATCAGCATTCATGGAATCTCTGGATGTCACGCGCTTATTCATTGAGGATGAAGCGCGCAAGTGTCCCCACATACCACAACTGCGCTCTTTAAAGAGAATCAACATCACTCAGTGTCACATAATAGTAATCCAAATCATTTGTTAGGGATTGCTACCTTTATTAAGAAACTGTTATAGATGTTACAGCAAAACAAGCATAAAATTCTATCGAAACCTAAAAATCTGCCCTTTAAACAAAATAATAATAACAATAATACTAACTATTGTTATACAGAACTCTACTGTAGGTAAACATTATCATAGAGATCACCAAGGCTCAAGCATGCCCATTCCTAGTACTCAAACATGAGAACACACTATAATCATAACCAACTTACACAAACAGAAAAAATTATAAATATCAAAAGAAAATTCTAAGGAATTCGCGAACATTCTACATAAATATTAACGATTTATAACTTCATCTACCTTTCTCTTACGACGCGATCATCAAACGGTTTGAGAGAAAAAAGAAATCCAATAGAAGCAAAAGCAACCGCAACGCTGGCTAGAAGAGTCCTCGTCTCACACGACTCTGCTGCAACAGACGAAACTTCTGGAACCGCCTTAACTGTATCTATAGATGTAATTCTAGAAAGGATGAGGATGAGTGATCTATGGTTGCTGCTAATATACGCCTGGTGTGATTGCTTTACCAGCTTCTCTTTCAATCTGTTTTCTTTTAAAGAAAAAGAAGATGACGACACAGCACCTGTTATTCTTTTTTCTTCATTTTGGAACAGTCGTAATAAAATGAATAATCATGCCTGATTTAAGATGGTGAAATAAAAAAAAAGTGTAATTCAGAGACAGTTATCTATTTTTTGAGTTTGTTAATTATAATTAACTGATGTTCTTTTTTTTTTTAGTGGGAAAAGTAGATGCTTTTTCCAGATTCAGGTGAGATCTCTGTGGTTTTGGCGGATGATGCCTCTGCCACGTGTTGGTTAAAATATGTATCACCATCAGATGGCATATCGTTGTATTGATCATTTCCTTTATGGTTTTGTGTAGAGCCAAGTAATCAATTGGACCTAATTGGAGAAACTTATGTTGTACCGAAACATAATCGTCAACTAAATTCTGTTTTTCGCTAACACAATCTTGTTTACCTAATACTCTGACGCGACCGTCTCACACAAATCTAGGAGACATATTAACTACATTAAAATTACTGTATATTTCTTTTTTGGTTCGTTTCAAAAAGAATGATGTCTTTCTAAATTTGGTAGCAATTTAGCTTAGGGTCTGTTTGGAAAGTCACCAACTAATTGGAATTGGTGTAATTACTAGAGTACACTAGGGTAGTAATTACACAGTTGTGTAATTACGACGACCTGTTTGTTTGTCATAGTGTAATTATAAATTTACTGTTTGGTTGCACGTGTGTAATTACACCGTTAGACTAAATTATCAAAACTTAAAAGTTAATATAATAATATATGCCTATAAATTTTTATAAGGATAAATAATATTACATTTGGTTTTTAAGATATATATATATATATATATATATATATATATATATATATATATATATATATATATATTTTCGTGAATATACATTAATTAGTAATCATATATTTATAACTAATATTGTAAAAATAATTTATATATATATTCCAAACTAATAATATTTAGTTTAGATACTTATAAAACTAAAAACATACGTTGTAAGAACATCATGGAATTCATGTTTGATAAAATAAATTAATATTTATAAATAGAATGTCATAACATTATTCAAATGTTTGACAAAATTAATCTATCAATTCTAAATTAAAAAATGAACAACATGCAATGTGAGCCAATACTACTAAAACAAGTAAATTGGAACCATGAATAAAACACAATTTTAAAATACAAAAAAAATAGTTGTATGTCAAATTCTAATATAATAATAGTAAGTTCCAATAGAACTTAAGATTAGGAAACATAATAAGTTTATAACCACATTCAACAATAAAATTCCACTTTAATTGCATCACTCATTATATGCCAAGTTTGTTAATGACTCATTATTTCTAATATTGGAGGTGTAGCTTAGGAGAAAGACGGAAGGTCTTAAGAAATGGAGCCAATTAGACTCCTATAGCAGTTCGGGAGCATCGGCATCTATTTGGGTGGCTTGCTGGGTTAGACTGATAGAAAGAAAGGACGGGGGGCAACCATGCATGGTACTTCCGCTTCCGCCTTTCTAGGTTTCACAATAGCTCCCCCTTTTCTTTTCCAATTCCTTCTTTTCGTTCTACTTAGGTGGAGCAATCCGAACTCTCGACCGAATATCGGAAACCCGCCTTAGAGATTGAACCGCAATAGTTTCAAAAAATAGAATAATAAAATAAATAATAAATAAAATATAAGTAATTACATGGAATCACAAGAAGTAAATGCGGAGAAATAAAAAAAAAATAATGTACAAAGAAAAATATTTTTTAAAAGTTCACAAGAAATTAAAAAGTAAAAATAAAATTTAAAAAGTAAAATAATAGAAATAAAAAGTTATAAAGAAAATAAATTAAAATAAAAACAAAAAGGAAAGAAACTAAAAAGCAACCTTGTAATTACATAGTGTAATTATCACCAATTTTCACATCTCCTCGAGAATTGGAGAGAGTGTAATTACATCCCTCTACCCTCCTCCCCCTCCTCCCCTCCCCCACCCCACCCACCCCACCCGCAATTACATCCAATTCCATGCTGACCAAGTAATTACTTGGCCAAACAAACATGTCAAACTGTGTAATTACACCTAATTACACCCAAATCCAATTCCCAGGTGGCTTTCCAAACAGGCTCTTAAACTTACAATTATACCCTTAATGAGAAGCTTTTATAACCATAAAAATACTCTAGCCCCTTTTTGACTTATTTAGGACCACAGGTTCCAAAAGTCTTCATTTTTTCTTAAACTGTGTGCCCAGTCAAACAGGTTCACATAAATTGGAACGGAGAGAGTAATATATTTGCATTTACACTGAAAGAAATATGTATTTGCAATTTGCTTTATACTTTCTAAAGAGAAAAGGTAGAATACATAAGTTACCCCGGAACTATATATCAAATTCCTATAATACAATTTTTGACCATCAAAATCACTTTACTTATTCAACCTTTTTAATGTGAATTAAGATATATCACTTTTTTATTGACTAATTTTTCAAAACATGTGTAATGTCGTGCACCAATAAAGTCGTGATACAACAACAACAACAATATAGTATTCCCACAGTGTGTGGTATAAAGAAGGCAATGTGTACGCAGACCTTAAAATTACAACTACACCCCTT
The DNA here is from genome assembly GCF_001879085.1 of Nicotiana attenuata. Lineage (NCBI taxonomy): Eukaryota > Viridiplantae > Streptophyta > Magnoliopsida > Solanales > Solanaceae > Nicotiana > Nicotiana attenuata. The sequence continues at coordinate 31,602,020 of NC_031999.1, forward strand.
AATCATCTCTTTCATCTATTTCTCTTCTCTAGCAAATTATCCTCATGTCGTGGACCGCTAGCAAAATCCAAACCACCACCTTCTGTTTAAAACAAAAAATTAAAATGGAAAAGCTCAAGGAAGTGCGAAGAATAAAAATTTTGAGATCAAGTGCAAAGTTTAGTATCAGTACATTTAACCCCATGTGCTCAGTAAGTACCATGACTAGCCTCGGTAAGGTAGTGCGAGAATTGCCAATGCTACTCACTTAACAACCTGTTCAGTTCATAAATATGCAAGTGTACAGCAACGATACCGAAATCTAAGCATGAAGTAAAGGCACAACCAACAATGCATATAGAGAAGATGTGCACAAGTCTAGTAACAGTTTAACAGCTCAGCATATAGAGAAGATATGCGTCTAACATCAATAAATCCTCACATTCATACAGAAAAGATATTATTGAATAAGCAAGCAAGCTGCACAGGTTAACATATAGAGAGGATATGTACCGTGAATCAATTCTTCAATAAAAGCAATATCTAGAGAAGATATGCATAAAGAGGCATGTATACATTCCTGAGCTAGTATATAGAGGAGATACGCGATAAAATCATGTATACACCCAAGGTATTTGCAAATAGAGAAGATACACAAAAATCAAACACTTATTAGTTTCCATAATCCGCGTATATGTCATCAATGGAGAAACATGAGAGGACGAACCTAGGGGGATGGACCATTATCCACACACTACACGGATAAATCATGTGCTATAATAACTGTCGATGCCCCCTTTTTCTCGCGAAATCGGGTTTATGACATTTGGGAGGACAACTCGTTTCCTTTTGGGAATTGGGTTTTGAATTGAAGAGTCGCCACCTAAGGATTAAGTGCATTAGGACACTAAGAAAAACTTTGATTTAGAAAACTAGAGATTGGGTAAGGGCTTGAAATTATCCCGAGGGGAAGGTGTTAGGCACCCCTCGAAATCCACTAGTGTGGTTCCCGACCATACTAAATTGTGACTTTAAGTGCAAACAACAAGTAGACAAGCAAGAATTACAAATACGAGAGGTGTTTTCATGTAATGGTTGCAAGAAATTGAAATTAAAAGAAGTTAAAGAACCTGAAATTTAAGAAAAAGCAGTTTTGAGTTTTGAATAAATAAACCAGTAAAGGGAAAGGGGTTTTCACATAATTATGGTAAGTAATTGAAACTAAAAGAAGTTAAAGAAGCTGAAGTTTGAGAAAAGCAGTTTTTGAAATAAAATGAACAAGTAAAGGGAGGGGGGTCCTAGGTTTATAAATAATATGGATCACCCCACACAACATTCGGTAATCGTTTATACACGTGGTGTTATCGCGTGGTCATCATATCCATATCTACCCTTTCCCACCCCGTTAAGGTATTAAATGCGGAATGGTCTCGTTTTACTTATTGCATTCTATTACCCGCCCCTATCCTATTAGCCCCGGAAGTATTTGGGACTACTAATCCTAAAGGGAAGGGATGTGAGGTTTTATGGTTTCAAAGGATAAATTCTAAGGCGACAATCAAAACACATATGTAACAAATATGGGGAAGAAACACACAACAGATAGAAAGGGCTCAAACAAACCTCCTTGCAAAACAAAGAGAAGCATATAGTTTAGCATGTCTTTACACGTACTGATTAGGGTCTGATTAAACTTAAGAGTTGAGGCAAACTGATCTATTACATATTTTAGATAAGAAGCCCGAATTAGGCCTGCCTGCTGGCTGTAGTTAATAAAATCTGATTCAATTTATAAGTTACCCTATGGCTTGCCTAAGTGTTGAACGAAAACCTATATGCATGATATCTATTAGTTTCAGAAAATAAGTATACCGATTTTAAAGAAGAGGACTTGTTAAAAACATAAATTCTGCAGATGTTAAGCATTTGCTACTACTGATTTAGGCATATAAGCGAATGGTCGATTCAGATTTAGTTGATAACTCCTATAGGCATGCTTTCTAGGTGCTATTGATTTTAAAACATTTTTTACAATCGAAGCAAGAGTGCAGAAGTCCTATGGGCATGGTATCTAAATGTTGTTAGTTATTTTAAACCTATAAACAGGTTTGCCTAGTGACAGATGATGATGCAAAATTCAGGAAGTCCTATAGGCATGTTAGCTATATAATATGCAGCATTTGGAGATGACTTATAGACATATTCTCTTCATGATGTAGAAGTGCAGAAACCTATAGACATAATATCTATATAATGCAGAATCCTATAAACATGGTTTCTATATGAAATGCATAGCCTATAGACATAGTATCTATATGAAATATAGAATCATATAAACATTGTTTCTATATGAAATGCATAACCTATAGATATAGTATCTATATGAAATACAGAAATGAAAGTTGAAAGCAGGATATGAGTGCAGGAGCATAATAATTCCCTATGAACATGATATCTACCCCTTTTGCATGGATGATTGACCCTCCCCTTTTCACTAACAGCCCAATAGTTATTACAAGTTATTACAGCCCAGAATGAATAAGAAAAGGTAAAATTACATCAGAGAACTAAAAATTTATAACCAAGGAGAGCCTAATTCAGGTTTCCTACCTGAAGCATGAAGTAAACCAACTCCAAAGATCAAGATCGAAAGCCTTTCTCATTTGGGGTGTGTCAGAGTTCCCTAAGAGCCTCATGGAGGGGGGAAGAACTTAGAAGCTAAGAGATAGTGTAAGTGCAGAGAGGGAATTCTGGGGAAAAGCAAAAGATAAGCTAGTGGTCGTACCTAGCAATTGGAGTGTTGGCACACCCCAACCAGCATGTTAGGCCATATTGTTTGGGAGTTAGGATCCCCTAAGGGATCAAGTCCAAACATGAGCAACAACTTGGATGTTGCCATGTTCTGAACTTCAACTCAAACACATAGAAGGGGACAGGGGTGCAGGGATTCACAGTAAGAACATATGCATAGAAATTGACATGCTGATTAACATTAAACATAGGCAGTAAAGTACAGGGGTGTACAAGCTATAAAATAAACACATTGGTATGAGGCTGAAAATCAAACTAGAACATACCAGTTTCAGGGAAACAAGAGAAGCAAGCAGTAGTCTTGTAAAGCCAAAGTGCAAGCAAATAGTCAGAATGCTATGATTAGAGGACTATGATACTTGAGTAGTGTAAAAGTATTGAATTGAGAGTGTGTGATTGAAAGTGTCTGAAAAGTGTCGAATTCAAGGTGTGTTGGTGAGAAAGGAGTCGTGCCCTTTTTATAGTGTAGAAGGCAAGCAGAATAAGGTAGGAGAATAATTTGAAAATCAATTACAAAAGTTTCCCTTTAATTAAGGGATTATGGTTTCAAACGAGTAAAAATAATTAAGGAAAGAGATTGATCAAAACCTTTTCCAAAGTAGTACAAGAAGGGTAAAAACACAGAGATTTATTTAAGGAAAAAGTCTGGTAGCACACGGTTTGTGCAAATAAGGAAAGGAAATCAATTAACAGCCAGTAAATCACAAGGTCTGAATTTGGTATGGATGAATCCAGTAAGAAAAGGTGAAGAAAGGTTTTACTTAAGGAAAATCAGTAACAATCAATCAAACCCTAAAAAAAGATTCTGAATCTATCATAGGTTGGAAAACGTTTTCGGAAGAAAGAATTCATCACACATATAAAAACATACAGCCATGCTTAAGCTTGAAGAACTATCATGCTAACCAGTAGAAGAGTCTAGCATAGAAAAAGTTCAGAATCGTAAACAAAGAAGTTCAAAATTGGCTGATAGACTCAGAATGAGTCTAAAAGAGTCAAGGGTTCCAAAATAGAACCCCAGTTCAAACTCTTGACCAAACCTTGTCAAAAACCCCCAAATTCTAGGGTTTCCACTTCGAATCAGATACAGAGACGAGGAGGCAAGTAATTGAAACAGTCTCAGAGATCTCTTTCAGAGACTCATGAGAAAACAAACAGATACAATAGCAAGTTCGAAGCAAACAGAGTGAAGAAATTGATTTGAAGCATAGTGAGAGTAGAAGGAACATGTTTAAGAAAACCTGGGACTTAAACAAGTTCAGAAGAGAAAAGAGATAGTATAACACTTAAGAAAACAGTAGAAGAAACACGTTTAAAGGGAACTCAAACAAGGTCCAGTAGAAGGCAAACAAAACTTAAGAACTCAGTATGAAATACATACAGTAGGAAAGCACAAAATACCGGAAAAATATAGCAAAGAACGTATAGGAAAACACAGCAAGACAAACATGCGAGCATGGTCTAGGAACACAGTAGAAAAACAAAGCACAGAGGAATCATGTAGGGTAGAAAGANTCTGACATAGGCTCATAAGGCTTGGATACGCCGGAGCAAGGCCGGAGAGGCCATAAAACCTTGAATCAGAGAAGATCTGAACGGACACCATCGAGGTCAGACCTCGAAACTTCGAACACCAAGCGTTCAAGAGCAGAGGGAGATGAGTGTAGGCCATCCATGGCCTGAGAGGCCATGGACTCCGGTGAGTTTGAGGTTGAAAATGGTAGAAGACGATTAGGGTTTCAGGAACCTTCGAGAGAGTTTGAGAGAGGAGAGTGTTTGGAGGCGACTAAGAGAAGAGAATGAGGGGATTCGGGTAGTCGTTTAGGTTTAATTATGGAAGGGTGGATAGGAGCCGTTGATCTCAGAGATCAACGGCCCAGATCAAAAGGGCATGGGTCGGGTAATTTAAAACGGGTTAAGGGTTGGGTTAAATGGGATTGGGCTGGTCCGAAATTGGGTTCGAAATTGGGTCAATTAGGGAGCCAATTTCGGCTATAATTGAAATAAAAATTGGTCAGGTTTTAAATAGCCAGTTTTTCCCTTTCTATTTTATTAAAATAGTAAAAATGATTTTGAAAACAAATTAAAGGTACTGAGTCAACTAATAATATTTAAATACTAATTTAGAAATACTGGAATCAATTTTGTTATTGTAAAATGCTATTCAATCTTAAAATAGGCTAGAATTGCAATTATATGCAATTTAGCTTTTAAAATATCCAATAAATTTGTAAAAATGTATAAAAATTACCCAAGCTATATTTTGGTATAAATGTGAGAATAAAATAAGCTAGTCACCAAAATGATAAATTTGGGAATAGTTATTGGTTTTGTACTGCTAAAAAATAGGCAATAAATTGATTAAAAATCCTTTAAAAATTAGGAAAATACTAAAACACTTGGGCGTACTTATATATGCTATTTTGAAAGTATTTGCATGTAAAAATACATAGGGGAAAATTGGGTATCAACAGCTGCCCCTCTTTACCCGGGAAGGATGAAAGAGTTGTCGGGTAAAGATATGATGGCTGATTTTGACCGAACGAAATGGTTCGAAGAATTTGACCGTGCTCTGGTTCCTGAGCTGCCTGCATATCCCTGGTCTTACAGGAATCGGGCCATATGTAGTTCAGAATCCGTCGGCGGAGTATGCCAATGGAGATCTTTCAAGAACGGACACGATATTTAGGTTGGGATGGGTGGTTAGAGTCTAATAGGGATGCAGGAACCGGAGCGGGATTGCTCCTGCCGAGATGGCCGTTGCTCGCGGTTTACCTGCAGATAAGCAATACGCGTATATATTGTACATAAATTTAAACATGATGCAAGTTCCCGTCGGACCATGAATTCTGTCTTTGGACGGTTAGGATGACGTCCTCGGACCATGACGTCCTGGGCGATGAAACATATAATAAAGAATTCGCAGGCTATGAAATGATGCTCTCGGGCTATGAGAATGATGCCTCCGAGCGATGATGCCTTTGAATAATGATATGCAAGAGATAAAAGGGGGTCCTCAGGCCATGGTATGGCGTTCTCGGGCTATGAAGATGGTTCCTCCGAACAATAACGCCCTTGGACAATTTGGCGATCTTTCAGCCCATGAAATGCAATAGGTGGCGATCTTTCAGCCCATGAAAGCGTAATTAAAGTGGCGATCTTTCAGCCGATGCAAGACATAAATAAAGGTGGTGATCTTTCAGCCAAGCAAGATGTACATGAAGGTGGCGATCTTTCAGCTGATGCAAGAAGCAAATGAGGTGGTGATCTTTCAGCCATGCAAGAAGCAAAATAAAATGGCGATATTTTAGCCATGGAAGAAGCAAAATAAATTGGCGATATTTCAGCCATGCAGGTGGAGACAGGGCTTAGTCCCGAAAGGCAGAGTGGTAGCCTTATGCAATGCAGAAAATGCAGATGGAGGTAGAGCTTAAACTCGGAAGGCAGAATGGTAACCTTATGCAATGCAGAAATGAAGATCGAGACAGTGCTTAGTCTCGGAAGGCAGAACAGTAGCCTTATGCAATGCAGAAATGCAGATGGAGATAGTGATTAGTCTCGGAAGGCAGAATAGTAGCCTTATGCAATGCAGGAAATGCGGATGGAGACAGAGCTTAGTCTCGGAAGGCAGAATAGTAGCCTTATGCAAGGGATAAAAGGCGAATAATGATAAAAATTCTTAGCTGATGGCTGGTAGCCGATTGTGATATTGCGGCTGCTGGGGATATTGTATGCGGATAGCGACCGTGAATAGAAGTGATAATTCTGAGGGTTATATTCCTGAACAGCATGAGTGTATAATATGTGGTCTTTGCGACTTGGGTGTGTGCATCCAAAGAAAAATCGTGAGTTTTGTAAAGGGGAAATGTTAGTTCCGTGTACCCGCTGACTTTGCTTGACCAGCTCGGCTCTAATTTGGTGATACTGTGTGTATCCTTGGGGTAGCGTTGCTAAACAGAGCACTTTTGGTGATAGACATGCATGATTTAGCAAAATATAGCATAAATACATAGTTAAGAATGGTTTTCTTTAGATGAACCAACGACTGAGGTGTGGTCCACGACATTGCAACTTCTCTTGTTACGGAATTTTGAGGGTCCCCCTCAAAATTCTACCCCAGTTTGCTGGGCTGCTGCTTCTGACGGGTGCTTGCGATGATCGGCTGAAATTACTTCAGAATTTTGAGGGTCCTCCTCAAAATTCTGCCCCAGTTTCCAATTGCGGGGGGAAAGGAAAATTTATTGAATTGTGACCGAACCCATAAGGCTGCCTACGTATCCCCTCTTAAACGGGAATCAGGTCAGACATAGTTCAAATTACATAAGGAAATCATAAATGGTTACACATAGTATCGTTTGACTGCATCTGAATTGATTGGTTTTGGCCAAACTTCCCCGTCCATTTCTGCAAGTATAAGGGCTCCTCCTGTCAGAACCCGATGAACCATGTATGGACCCTGTCAGTTAGGAGAGAACTTCCCTTTGGCTTCATCTTGATGTGGAAAAATCTTCTTTAACACCAGTTGCCCCAGTGTAAACCGTCTTGGTTTGACTCTCTTGTTGAAAGCTTTGGACATTCTGTTCTGATAAAGCTGACCGTGGCAAACTGCATTCATTCTTTTTCCATCTATAAGATCCAACTGCTCGTAACGGCTCTTCACCCACTCTGCATCGTCGAGTTCTGCTTCCTGCATGATCCTTAAGGAAGGAATTTCTACCTCGGCGGGAATGACCGCTTCTGTACCGTAAACCAGCATGTAGGGGGTTGCCCCAGTTGATGTGCGGACTGTGGTGCGGTACCCCAATAAAGCAAATGATAACTTCTCATGCCATTGTTTATGCCTTTCTATCATCTTCCTTAGTATCTTCTTGATATTCTTATTGGCGGCTTCTACGGCTCCATTCATTTGAGGCCTGTAAGCTATGGAGTTCTTGTGTTTGATCTTGAAGGTTTTGCACATAGCCTTCATCAAGTCGCTGTTGAGGTTGGAACCATTGTCAGTAATGATTGATTCTGGAATCCCGAATCGACAAACGATACGGTCACGGACGAAGTTTGCCACGACTTTCTTAGTGACTGCTCTGTAAGATGCCGCTTCAACCCATTTGGTGAAATAGTCAATTGCTACTAGGATGAACCTGTGCCCGTTGGAAGCGGCTGGCTCGATTGGTCCAATAACATCCATTCCCCAGGCGGCAAAAGGCCATGGTGAACATGTTGCATTAAGCTCATTTGGTGGCACCCTTATCATGTCTGCATGTATCTGACAGCGGTGGCATTTTCGGACATACTGGGTGCAGTCTGTCTCCATAGTCATCTAAAAGTAACCTGCCCGGAGTATCTTCTTGGCTAAGGCGAAACCGTTCATATGTGGTCCGCAGGTCCCAGCATGGATTTCATCTAGTAGCCTGGATGCTTCTTTTGCGTCGACACACCTTAGTAATGCCAAATCCGGAGTCCTCCTATACAGGATTCCTCCGCTGTGAAAGAAGTTGTTAGGCAGTCTCCGAAGTGTGCGTTTCTGAGTCGCATTTGCGAGCTCGGGATATTCTTCTTTTGCCAAATATTCCTTGATATCATGAACGAAGGTTTTCCATCTGCTTCTTCTTCGACGTGAGCATAATAAGCTGGCTGATTATGGATTTTCACAGGAATAGGATCAATGAAGTTCGTATCTGGATGTTGTATCATGGACGACAGGGTAGCCAATGCATCGGCAAACTCATTCTGAACTCTGGGAACATGTTGGAACTCTGTCTTTGTAAACCTCTTTCTCAACTCATGTACATGATGCAGGTATTGGAGTATCTTGGAGTTCTTGGTTGCCCATTCTTCTCGGACCTGATGTATAAGCAAGTTTGAATCTCCGATCACTAGCAACTCTTGGATGTTCATGTCAATGGCCATCTTGAGCCCCAAAATGCAGGCTTCGTACTCGGCCATATTGTTAGTGCAGGGGAACCTGAGCTTGGCGGATACCGGATAATGTTGGCTGGTTTCTGATACTAGGACTGCTCCTATGCCAACTCCTTTGAAATTTGCCGCTCTGTCGAAAAACATCCTTCAACTATCATAGGGCTCTGCAATATCTTCTCCTATGAATGATACCTCTTCGTCCGGAAAATGCGTCTTTAGGGGCTCGTATTCTCCATCCACAGGGTTTTCGGCGAGATGGTCCGCTAGTGCTTGTCCTTTGACTGCTTTCTGGGTCACATAGACAATGTCGAACTCACTCAGCACGATTTGCCATTTGGCTAGCTTGCCAGTGGGCATGGGCTTCTGAAAGATGTACTTCAATGGATCCATCCTGGATATGAGATATGTATTATAGGCATAGAAATAGTGCCTCAGCTTCTGAGCTACCCAAGTCAAAGCATAGCAGGTGCGTTCCAATAGAGAATACCGGGCTTCGTATGGGGTGAAGTTCTTGCTGAGATAATAGATGGCCTATTCCTTTCTCCCCGTTTCATCATGCTGTCCCAAAACACAACCGAATGCTCCATCCAATACCGCAAGGTAGAGTAATAGGGGTCTACCTGGCTCGGGCGGGACCAAAACTGGCGGTGTTGACAAGTATTCCTTGATTCTGTCGAAGGCCTTTTGGCAATCATCGGTCCATTTGGTAGCGGCGTCCTTTTTCAACATCTTGAAGATCGGCTCACAGATAACGGTAGATTGTGCTATAAACCGGCTGATGTAGCTAAGTCTCCCCAAGAAACTCATTACTTCTTTCTTATTCTTTGGCGGTGGCAATTCTTGAATAGCTTTGATCTTTGATGGATCCAGTTCTATTCCGGCGACTCACAATGAACCCAAGTAGTTTTCCGGCAGGAACCCCAAATGCACACTTCGCGGGATTCAGCTTCAAGTTGTACCTTCTCAGTCTATTGAAGAATTTCCTCAAATCTTCCATGTGATCAGCGGCTTTCTTGGACTTGATGATGACGTCGTCTACATATACTTCGATCTCTTTGTGTATCATATCATGGAAAATGGTGGTCATGGCCCTCATGTAGGTGGCCCTGCATTCTTTAACCCGAACGACATCATTTTGTAGCAGTATATGCCCCATGGCGTGATGAAAGCCATTTTCTCAACATCTTCTTNTTTCAGCCAATGCAAGACATAAATAAAGGTGGCGATCTTTCAGCCATGCAAGATGTAGATGAAGGTGGCGGTATTTCAGCCGACGCAAGACATAAATAAAGGTGGCGATATTTCAGCCGATGCAAGACATAAATAAAGGTGGCGATCTTTCAGCCATATAAGAAGCAAAATAAAGTGGCGATATTTCAGCCATGCAGGACATAAATAAAGGTGGCGATATTTCAGCCGATGCAAGACATAAATAAAGGTGGCGATCTTTCAGCCATGCAAGACATAAATAAAGGTGGCGATATTTTAGCCATGCAAGAAGCAAAATAAAGTGGCGATATTTCAGCCATGCAGGACATAAATAAAGGTGGCGATATTTCAGCCGATGCAAGACATAAATAAAGGTGGCGATCTTTCAGTCATGCAAGACATAAATAAAGGTGGCAATCTTTCAGCCATGCAAGACATAAATAAAGGTGGCGATATTTCAGCTGATGCAAGACATAAATAAAGGTGGAGATCATTCAGTCATGCAAGATGTAGATGAAGGTAGCGATATTTTAGCCATGCAGGTGGAGACAAGGCTTAGTCTCAAAAGGCAGAATGGTAGCCTTATGCAATGCAGAAATGCAAATGGAGACAGTGCTTAGTCTCGGAAGGCAGAATAGTAGCCTTATGTAATGTAGGAAATGCAGATGGAGGTAGAGCTTAACCTCGGAAGGCAGAATGGTAGCCTTATGCAATGCAGAAATGCAGATGGAGGTAGAGCTTAACCTCGGAAGGCAGAATAGTAGCCTTATGCAATGTAGGAAATGTAGATGGAGGTAGAGCTTAACCTCGGAAGGCAGAATAGTAGCCTTATGCAAGAGATGAAAGAAGAATAGTAATAACAATTCTTAGCTGATAGCTGGTAGCTGATTAAGATACTGCGAATACTGGGGATATTGTATGCGGATGGAAAATGTGAATAGGTGCGACGGCTCTGAGGGTTGTATTCCTGAACAGTATGAGCGTATAATACATGATTTTGTGACTTGGGTGCCTGCATCCAAAGAAAAATCGTGAGTTTTGTAAAAGGGGGGGGGGGAGGTTAGTTCGTGTCCGCGCCGACTTTGCTTGACCTGCTTGGCTCTATTTTTGGTGATACTGTGCGTATCATTGGGGGTAGCGTTGCTAAATAGAGCAATTTTGGTAACAGACATGTATGAGTTTGTAAAAAATAGGACATGAGTGTATATTTAAGAAATAGCTTTTAGAAAAATCGACGACTGTGACGAGGTTCAGGACATTGCAACCTTTCTCGCTTCGGAATTTTGAGGGTCCTCCTCAAAATTCTGCCCCAGTTTACTGGGTTGCTGCTTCTGACGGTTGCTTGCGATGATCGGCTGGAATTACTTCGGAATTTTGAGGTTCCTCCTCAAAATTTTGCCCTAGTTTCCAATTGCGGGGAGAATGAAAATTCTATTGAATTGTGACCGAACCCATAAGGCTGCCTACGTATCCCCTCTTAAACGGGAATCAGGTCTGACGTAGTTCAAATTATATCACATAGGAAAGCATAAAATTACACATAGTATCGCTTGACTGCATCTAAATTGATTGGTTTTGGTCAAACTTCTCCGTCCATCTCTGCAAGTATAAGGGCTCCTCCTGTCAGAACCCTATGAACCATGTATGGACCCTGCTAGTTAGGAGAGAACTTCCCTTTGGATGTGGAAAAATCTTCTTTAACACCAGTTGCCCCGGTGTAAACCGTCTTGGTTTGACTCTCTTGTTGAAAGCTTTGGACATTCTGTTCTGATAAAGCTGACCATGGCAAACTGCATTCATTATTTTCCCATCTATAAGAGCTAGCTGCTCGTAACGACTTTTTACCCATTCTGCATCATCGAGCTCAGCTTCTTGTATGATCCTTAAGGAAGGAATTTCTACTTCGGCGGGAATGACTGCTTCTGTACCGTAAACCAGCATGTAGGGAGTTGCCCCAGTTGATGTGCGGACTGTGGTGCGGTACCCCAATAAAGCAAATGATAACTTCTCATGCCACTGCTTATGCTTTTCTATCATCTTCCTTAGTATCTTCTTGATGTTCTTATTGGCGGCTTCTACGGCTCCATTCATCTGAGGTTTGTAAGCTGTGGAGTTCATGTGTTTTATCTTGAAGGTCTCACACATAGCTTTTATTAAGTCACTGTTGAGGTTGGAACCATTGTCAGTAATGATTGTCTCTGTAATTCCGAATCGGCAAACAACGCGGTCGCAGACAAAATCTACCACGACTTTCTTAGTCACTGCTCTGTAGGATACTGCTTCAACCCATTTGGTGAAATAGTCAATTGCTACTAGGATAAACCTGTGCCCGTTTGATGCGGCAGGTTCGATTGGTCCGATAACATCCATTCCCCATGCGGCGAACGGCCATGGCGAGCTTGTTTCATTAAGCTCACTGGGAGGTACCTTTATCATGTCGGCATGTATCTGACAGCGGTGTCACTTTCGGACATATTGGATGCAATCCGTCTCCATAGTCATCCAAAAATAACCTGCCCGGAGTATCTTCTTGGCTAAGACAAAACCGTTCATACGTGGCCCGCAAGTCCCGGCATGGATTTCATCTAGTAGCCTGGATGCTTCTTTTGCATCGACACACCTTAGTAATCCCAAATCCGGAGTCCTCCTATACAGGATTCCTCCGCTGGCTCGGGCGGGACCAAAACTAGCGGTGTTGACAAGTACTCCTTAATCCTGTCGAAGGCTTTTTGGCAATCATCAGTCCATTTGGTAGCGGCTTCCTTCTTCAACATCTTGAAGATTGGCTCACAGACGACGGTAGATTGTGCTATGAACCGGCTGATGTAGTTAAGTCACCCCAAGAAACTCATTACTTCTTTCTTGTTCTTTGGCGGTGGCAATTCTTGGATAGCTTTGACCTTTGATGGATCCAGTTCTATCCCTCGGCGACTTACAATGAACCCGAGTAGTTTTCCGGCAGGAACCCCAAATGCACATTTCGCGGGATTCAGTTTCAGGTTGTACCTTCTCAGTCTATTGAAGAACTTCCTCAGATCTTCCATGTGATCAACGGCTTTCTTGGACTTGATGATGACATCATCTACATATACTTCGATCTCTTTGTGTATCATATCATGGAAAATGGTGGTCATGGCCCTCATGTAGGTGGCCCCAGCATTCTTTAACCCGAATGGCATCATATTGTAGCAGTACATTCCCCACGGTGTAATGGAAGCCGTTTTCTCAGCATCTTCTTCATCCATCCAGATTTGATGGTACCTAGTGAAACAATCTACGAATGATTACAACTCGTGCTTGGCGCAATTGTCAATCAGGATGTGTATGTTTGGCAAGGGGAAGTCGTCTTTTGGACTGGCCCGGTTGAGATCCCGGTAGTCGACACAGACTCTAACCTTCCCGTCCTTCTTTGGCACTGGCACAATGTTGGCTAACCATGTTGGATACTCTACTACCCTGAGAACCTTAGCTTTGACCTGCTTAGTGACTTTTTCCTTGATTTTCAGACTCATATCTGGCTTGAACTTTCTGAGCTTCTGTTTTACTGGCGGACAGTCTGGGTCAGTCGGCAATTTGTGAGTCATAATAGATGTACTCAGACCAGTCATGTCATCGTACGACCAGGCAAATATGTCCTCATACTCTCTTAGAAATTCTGTATACTCTTCCTTCTCTGATGGTGACAAATGAACGTTGATTCGTGTTTCTTTGATGTTTTCTGCATCTCCCAGGTTAACAATCTCAGTCTTGTCCAGGTCGGGCTTAGGTCTATTTTCGAAATTCTCAACTTCCTTAACAATCTCTTCCGGTATATCATCTTCCTCTGAATCTATGTCCGTTTGTTGCGTTGTCTCGTTGCATGTCACAGTCGTTGGTTCATCAAGATAAGTAATAGTAATGCTGTATAAGTAAAGTAATGATAGAAAATAATAAGAGTAAGATTTATAAGAAAATTGAAATGCTTTGATAAATTCCATAAATGTTTTGAACATTGGAGCTCTTTCTTGCAAAAATAAAATGCGAAAGGAAAGTAAACTAGTAAAATAAAATAGTGCATGGTGCTTGTTCAGCCTTGCTACCCCGAGGCACGCCGGGCTCCGGTGGTTTTGACGGTCCAGTTATTGAGGCATGCTCCTCTGCTTACCGCCTGTATGGAAGGGCCTTCCTCCCCCTCCTCCTCGAGAATGACACAACAATCCATACCATCGTCTTCTAGGAATAAATTCCTCATTGCTGCTAGGGCTTCTTCTTCTTCTGACCCATAGATGACCTCGACCGGATGGAAAGTCTGCTCCAAATGGGGTATCGGCTGCTCCAACGGATAGTAAGGACCGCGCTAGGGTGGCAACCATTCATTGAATTCTTTCCAAGTATACTCATATCCCAATCCGAAGGTGGTGCCATGTTTCTTGAGCTTGATGGGCTTAGCGATTCCTTGGAGATTCTTACCAGGTTCATACCCGCTCCAGTTCAATATGCTTTCAATTTTGTTATCCCACCACTTATCTTTATCGACGACATTGACGCGTTCGATGTGGTGGTAAGTTTCTCCGCCTATCTTTCTTCTTCCTCCGATTGCTGGGATGGTCTGGCGACTGTATATGGGATTGCTACCGTCGCCGTAAATGATCACCTCTTGGTGATTCCACTCAAACTTCACTGCCTGATGTAGTGTTGATGCTACGGCCCCAGCGGCGTGAATCCATGGTCGTCCCAACAATAAATTGTAAGATGCCGGCACGTCTATCACTTGAAAGTCAACATCAAACCATGTAGGCCCCATTTGCAAACATAAGCTAATCTCCCCAAAGGTAGACCTTTGGGAACCGTCGAAAGGTTTAACGTTGATGGCCCCGTCCTTGATTTCATGCAACCCCTTTCCCAATGTCCTGAGGGTTACCAATGGACAGATGTTGAGACTGGACCCCTCATCGACCAGGATTCTGGTGATAAAATAATCTACGCACTGCACGGTGATGTGCAACGCCTTGTTGTGACTCAATCCCTCCGGTGGCAGCTCATCTTCGTGAAAAGTGATTTTGTGGCTTTCCAATACCTAACCTACCATGTTTGCCATTTCTCCTCCAGTGATGTTGCTTGGTACATACGTCTCACTCAACACTCTTAACAAGGCATTCTTGTGTGCATCAGAACTCTGTAGCAAAGCAAGGATAGAAATCTGCGCCGGTGTTTTGTTCAACTGATCAATGACTGAGTATTCCTTCGCTTGTATCTTTCTCCAGAAATCATCGGGCCCAGTTTCAGTGATGGCTTATCGACCAGAGGTCTGCTTACTCGACTCAGCCATGTGTTCTGGGGTATAAACCCTGCCGGTTCTTGTCATACCCTATGCTGCAACTGCTTCCCCGAACTTGGCTTTCCCTTTCCTTCTTGCCTCGGCTGTGTAGTCCCGTGGTATGTCTTTTGTGTGGAATGGTGTTACAGCTATCATTGCTACCGGGATGGGCACCCTTGCTTTGGAAGGTAATATGGCAACTTCAAATGGTACATGCGCCTTTGGGGACCCGAACTCGACCTCAATTGGTGTTGGCGTCTTCGCAGAGGATGGCGTTTCAAACTCAAGTGGTATGGACATGTTCACCTCGGCGTCTCCAGAAGGCTGAATCTGGACTACAATCGGATTAAGCATGACTGTTGGTTTCTTTGGATCGTCGCCTTCTGCGATCAAACCGATTGATCCCTTAGGATCCCAATCATCCTCAATTTCAATCATGTGAACACCTCCACCCTTGTGGTCTGGTAGAGGGTTATTGCGGACATTCGGAGCAGGCTCCTTTGCCACGATGATCTTGTTGTCAATCAAAGCCTGGATCTTGTCCTTTAGGGAACGACATTCATCAATGGTATGCCCCTTCATGCCAGAATGGTATGCACAGGTTTTATTTGGGTTGACCCACTGGGAAGGGTTTTCAGGGGTTATAGAAGGGATAGGGGTGACATAACCAGCAGCTTTGAGCCTTTCGTACAGCTGGTCAATTGGTTCGGCAATGGCAGTATACTATTTGGGCGGTCTGCGGTTCGAAATTTGGTCGAGGTCTAGGAAAGTTTTGACGATGGGGAGGTGATTGATAGTGGGATTATTGAGTGTTGTAAGCTTGGTAGACGTGTGCGGGCTGGGAATATCTGGGTGAAGCAGGTTGGTATGTAGGAGGTGGAGGTGATTGATAAGTAGGCGGTGGAGTTTGGTAGGAAGGTGCGGGTGTTTGGTAACTTGGGGTGGGCTGATATGTAAGTGGAGGTATTGGATAAGTTTGGTATTTGACAGGTGATTTGGTTCTCTGTGCAACCATCACGGCGCCTACGTCCCTTTTCTTGGACGTACCACCAGACTGTAGAGCCTTATTGGTAGCTTGCAAGGCTTCAAAGTTCGTAACCATACCACTCTTGATACCTTCCTCAATCCTTTCTCCTAGCTTGATGATGTCAGAAAATTTATGGTTCTCGATCAACATCAGTCTTTCATAGTATTGCGGGTCCTAAGCCCGGACGAAAAACTTGTTCATTTGTTCTTCCTCTAAAGCAGGTCGGACCTTAGCAGCCTCTGATCTCCAATGAGTGGCATACTCGCGGAATGTTTCTGTGGGTTTCTTCTTTAAATTCTGAATGTAAAACACATCCGGTGCATTTTCCGTATTGAACCTGAATCTATCCATGAAGTCAGACGCCATACTTACCCAGTTCGACCACTTCTTTGGGTCTTGGCTAATGTACCAAGACAGAGCATCTCCTTTCAGGCTTCTCATGAAAAGCTTCATGTGGATTTTCTCGTCTCTTCCTACTCTGACCAGCTTGTCGCAGTATGTTCTCAAGTGAACCCTGGGATCCCCTGTACCATCAAACATTTCGAACTTGGGAGGTTTGTACCCCTCGGGCAGTTCGACATCGGGCTGTATGCATAGATCTTCATAGTTTAGCCCCTCAATTCCCTTACTTCCTTCAACGCCTTGAATTCTGGTGGTCAACCTTTTAAGCTCTTCGGCCAAGTTTGTGATTAGCGAGTCCTTATCATTGGACTCGGGTGTGCTTGAGATGGGCTGGGCGGAGTGTGGCACAGTCTCCACATAGATGGGGGTGTTGTGTTGGGTGTGGCAGTGGTCATTTGTGGAGTTCAAAGGTTCCGGGATGAGTGGTGGAGTATTGTTGGGATCGTGGCAAGTATTGCAGTGGTGGTGAGGAGCGGGATGGTTTTGTTGCTTTGGGATATTTTGTGGAGGTATGGGATTCTGAGTTTTTGGGAAAGTAACTTCTGGAGTAGTGAGGGAAAATGACATACTCGCCAAATTCCGGACTTGATCAAGTTCTTCTTAGAACTTCAATAGTTTCTGTTCTAGTTGAGATGTATTTTCCTTGAAGACCAGAGCACCACGAGTGACCTCTACCCGTTCAGCTGAGTTGTTCGAATCTTCCATTCTTCTTTTGCTTTTGTGTCTGACAGGACTGGGAGGAGGAGTAGGTGGAGGGACCCTGGATCTTGTAAAATATGATGATGTTGCCAGAGTTCACGAACTAACCTTTGGGGAGGGGAATAAACAAAAGTAAAACAAAAAGGTGATAAGTCAGTAAGGATCATAAGGAATGTTGCAATATTTAAACACGTAGTGCAGGAAATATAAAGCGCGTCCTAATTTTGGGGACCTCGTTGTGCCCGAGGTAGGCGTAGCGACAAGTTAATTTGGAGAACGTAGAATGCTAAATGCCTCATTTTATCGATAAAAGGTAGACGAATCCCAAAATGACACTAAATAATAAGAAAGAAAAGGTCACTAATGGCCATTGGCCTTATTACATCTTATAAAGCGAAAAATGGAAACTCCTATCTATTTGGTCCCAAAAGGACCTTCCCCATACTCGGCATTGTTAGCTCCCTCGAACAATTCTCCCAGCTCGCGCAGTCCTAGTAGCAAGTAAGCTCTGGCCAGATGTCCCCCTTCATTTCCTTCAGTAATTCGGCAGTCTTCGACCCTTTTCAGAAACTTCTTTTCCAACTCCACTATACCCCGCTCCAAACAGACCAGTCGCTTGCTGGCGTTGACAGCCATATCCTTCCATTCTTCAATTAGTTTTTGATTGGCTTCTTGTATTTCCCGGTGCTCATTTTCATATTCTCGCATCCTCTTGCGCAGTTGGTTGTACTTTACTTGTGCCTCAGCTTTTTCATCGAGGATCCTGTGACCTCGAACAAACCCGGGTTGTCCCAAACCGTTGTGATTGTCTTCCAGCCAGCCCGAATAGTGTGGGGTACAACCAGCATGGTAGCGATCTGGTTCGATGGTGTCCTTTGCCAAGACAATTTTGCAGTGCCACATATGCTGAGCCTGGCACCTGTACGGATTGTCGTCATTCTGGAAGTCAGCCCGAAAGTGACTCATCTTGTCGACCCTTGGTATAACCTGTTTCCTGCCAGCCTGTCTCATAACTCGGAGGGGGACATAAGGACAGGTTCCCCTCAAACCGATCAGTATCAGAAATGGCGCATCCCTGGATCGAACGATGAATTCTTCAGTAGGGAACCGCTCGAACATCCATTGCACTCGGTCCTCAGTCAGATTATCAAGGAGTTCGACCTATTCTCTAGCATTCTCCGTTTGGGCGAACATGTTGGGCATGTAATTCATTCGCTTTGGATGATGAAAGGTGATATGATCGTCCCAGTCCCTACGATGGATTTCATGTCGGTATTCACCCTTTTGGAGATGTTCCATGAGCCAAAGTTGAAGTAGCAGATTACAACCCTCGAAATGTTTGGCTCCCTGTTGACACCTTTCTAGGGCTCGATATATTTCTGCGATGATCATTGGCACAAGACTGAATGGTTGTCCGTCAATTCCTTCCATTAGAGTTTTGGTGACCATAGCTGGCCTGGTATGGATTCTTGCTTTCTTCATTGGAAATACTATCATCCCCAAGAAACAGAACATGAAGACAAAGACCCTTCGATGGATATGCCCCAATGATGTAAGGGCGAATTCGTCAGGATAAGTACGGTAAGATTTGCTGTGACCGTACCTTTCGTACAAGTAGTCAAAGGGAATGTACGACTCCTTCAAACATGTCAAGTCTAGATTCTTCTTTAGACCCATCATTTTGAGAAAACCTCTACCCTTGTGGTTTTCCAGCATTAACAAATCCGGAGTTTCCCACGGTATTCCAGCCAGTCCTCCTGTTTCCTCAAGCAAGGGTGTCATCTTAATGTCTCCGAAGCGGAACACAGACCTATCACAATCCCAGAATAGAGTGGCAGTTTCTATGATTTTGTTGTTTGGTTGAATTTCCAGGAGAGAAGGTAGATTTCCTAGATATTTCCTGACAAGAGCTTGATCACTGGAATGAAGATCTCCCCACCAGTTTAGCAATTTGGGGTGGATGTTGGTGACCATGCCGAATCTGGGGACTTCGTGCCTCATGTTTCTGCAAGGCAAAAGGTTAGGCCCTTACCCCCACCAGACTCGACTACTAAATATCAATAATTGGCGTAAAAGCACTTTAGTTCTCCAAATAAATGCACAGAACGTGATAGAAACCCAGTGGACTTTGGACAAGGCTATCTTAAAGAGTCATTATGCGGACAACATAACTGACTCGGCTAGGTTTGACCATGATCCATGTACAATTAAACAGAGTAAGGTTTCAATGTGGTATTAGACACCCCTTGAGTGGACAACTCAAGAGGGAAAGGCGCGAAACCGTCGACTACACCGTTGATCGACTGGTTTTACCGCAAATATGCCTTTGCCGGATTTAGGGGGTGATAATATCGGAAGAGCGCAACCACTCATTATAAGCATTGCTATGGTATTTTGTTTGGCACGAGTAGAATATGATGTTGCATATGCAGTTACAATAATCAAACAAATTGTCACGTATTTGCACGTTCATAAAGTAATAATTACAACAGTTTCTCATAATTTACAACAGTTTTAAAGGAAAGCGATAAAGGAAAGCATTAAGAGAAATAAAGGAAAGAAACAAAGAGCCAAGTCAGTTTCGAGGTAGAAGAGGAAAAAAATACTTAAAGGCATTTAAACAAATAAAGACATATAAAGAAGCATAAAGTCACAAATAGCATGAAATGGTAAAAGCCTTAAAGAAATCCCCAGCGGAGTCGCCACGCTGTCAATGCCCCCTTTTTCTCGCGAAATCGGGTTTATGACATTTGGGAGGACAACTCGTTTCCTTTTGGGAATTGGGTTTTGAATTGAAGAGTCGCCACCTAAGGATTAAGTGCATTAGGACACTAAGAAAAACTTTGATTTAGAAAACTAGAGATTGGGTAAGGGCTTGAAATTATCCCGAGGGGAAGGTGTTAGGCACCCCTCGAAATCCACTAGTGTGGTTCCCGACCATACTAAATTGTGACTTTAAGTGCAAACAACAAGTAGACAAGCAAGAATTACAAATACGAGAGGTGTTTTCATGTAATGGTTGCAAGAAATTGAAATTAAAAGAAGTTAAAGAACCTGAAATTTAAGAAAAAGCAGTTTTGAGTTTTGAATAAATAAACCAGTAAAGGGAAAGGGGTTTTCACATAATTATGGTAAGTAATTGAAACTAAAAGAAGTTAAAGAAGCTGAAGTTTGAGAAAAGCAGTTTTTGAAATAAAATGAACAAGTAAAGGGAGGGGGGTCCTAGGTTTATAAATAATATGGATCACCCCACACAACATTCGGTAATCGTTTATACACGTGGTGTTATCGCGTGGTCATCATATCCATATCTACCCTTTCCCACCCCGTTAAGGTATTAAATGCGGAATGGTCTCGTTTTACTTATTGCATTCTATTACCCGCCCCTATCCTATTAGCCCCGGAAGTATTTGGGACTACTAATCCTAAAGGGAAGGGATGTGAGGTTTTATGGTTTCAAAGGATAAATTCTAAGGCGACAATCAAAACACATATGTAACAAATATGGGGAAGAAACACACAACAGATAGAAAGGGCTCAAACAAACCTCCTTGAAAAACAAAGAGAAGCATATAGTTTAGCATGTCTTTACACGTACTGATTAGGGTCTGATTAAACTTAAGAGTTGAGGCAAACTGATCTATTACATATTTTAGATAAGAAGCCCGAATTAGGCCTGCCTGCTGGCTGTAGTTAATAAAATCTGATTCAATTTATAAGTTACCCTATGGCTTGCCTAAGTGTTGAACGAAAACCTATAGGCATGATATCTATTAGTTTCAGAAAAGAAGTATACTGATTTTAAAGAAGAGGACTTGTTAAAAACATAAATTCTGTAGATGTTAAGCATTTGCTACTAATGATTTAGGCATATAAGCGAATGGTCGATTCAGATTTAGTTGATAACTCCTATAGGCATGCTTTCTAGGTGCTATTGATTTTAAAACATTTTTTACAATCGAAGCAAGAGTGCAGAAGTCCTATGGGCATGGTATCTAAATGTTGTTAGTTATTTTAAACCTATAAACAGGTTTGCCTAGTGACAGATGATGATGCAAAATTCAGGAAGTCCTATAGGCATGTTAGCTATATAATATGCAGCATTTGGAGATGACTTATAGACATATTCTCTTCATGATGTAGAAGTGCAGAAACCTATAGACATAATATCTATATAATGCAGAATCCTATAAACATGGTTTCTATATGAAATGCATAGCCTATAGACATAGTATCTATATGAAATATAGAATCATATAAACATTGTTTCTATATGAAATGCATAACCTATAGATATAGTATCTATATGAAATACAGAAATGAAAGTTGAAAGCAGGATATGAGTGCAGGAGCATAATAATTCCCTATGAACATGATATCTACCCCTTTTGCATGGATGATTGACCCTCCCCTTTTCACTAACAGCCCAATAGTTATTACAAGTTATTACAGCCCAGAATGAATAAGAAAAGGTAAAATTACATCAGAGAACTAAAAATTTATAACCAAGGAGAGCCTAATTCAGGTTTCCTACCTGAAGCATGAAGTAAACCAACTCCAAAGATCAAGATCGAAAGCCTTTCTCATTTGGGGTGTGTCAGAGTTCCCTAAGAGCCTCATGGAGGGGGGAAGAACTTAGAAGCTAAGAGATAGTGTAAGTGCAGAGAGGGAATTCTGGGGAAAAGCAAAAGATAAGCTAGTGGTCGTACCTAGCAATTGGAGTGTTGGCACACCCCAACCAGCATGTTAGGCCATATTGTTTGGGAGTTAGGATCCCCTAAGGGATCAAGTCCAAACATGAGCAACAACTTGGATGTTGCCATGTTCTGAACTTCAACTCAAACACATAGAAGGGGACAGGGGTGCAGGGATTCACAGTAAGAACATATGCATAGAAATTGACATGCTGATTAACATTAAACATAGGCAGTAAAGTACAGGGGTGTACAAGCTATAAAATAAACACATTGGTATGAGGCTGAAAATCAAACTAGAACATACCAGTTTCAGGGAAACAAGAGAAGCAAGCAGTAGTCTTGTAAAGCCAAAGTGCAAGCAAATAGTCAGAATGCTATGATTAGAGGACTATGATACTTGAGTAGTGTAAAAGTATTGAATTGAGAGTGTGTGATTGAAAGTGTCTGAAAAGTGTCGAATTCAAGGTGTGTTGGTGAGAAAGGAGTCGTGCCCTTTTTATAGTGTAGAAGGCAAGCAGAATAAGGTAGGAGAATAATTTGAAAATCAATTACAAAAGTTTCCCTTTAATTAAGGGATTATGGTTTCAAACGAGTAAAAATAATTAAGGAAAGAGATTGATCAAAACCTTTTCCAAAGTAGTACAAGAAGGGTAAAAACACAGAGATTTATTTAAGGAAAAAGTCTGGTAGCACACGGTTTGTGCAAATAAGGAAAGGAAATCAATTAACAGCCAGTAAATCACAAGGTCTGAATTTGGTATGGATGAATCCAGTAAGAAAAGGTGAAGAAAGGTTTTACTTAAGGAAAATCAGTAACAATCAATCAAACCCTAAAAAAAGATTCTGAATCTATCATAGGTTGGAAAACGTTTTCGGAAGAAAGAATTCATCACACATATAAAAACATACAGCCATGCTTAAGCTTGAAGAACTATCATGCTAACCAGTAGAAGAGTCTAGCATAGAAAAAGTTCAGAATCGTAAACAAAGAAGTTCAAAATTGGCTGATAGACTCAGAATGAGTCTAAAAGAGTCAAGGGTTCCAAAATAGAACCCCAGTTCAAACTCTTGACCAAACCTTGTCAAAAACCCCCAAATTCTAGGGTTTCCACTTCGAATCAGATACAGAGACGAGGAGGCAAGTAATTGAAACAGTCTCAGAGATCTCTTTCAGAGACTCATGAGAAAACAAACAGATACAATAGCAAGTTCGAAGCAAACAGAGTGAAGAAATTGATTTGAAGCATAGTGAGAGTAGAAGGAACATGTTTAAGAAAACCTGGGACTTAAACAAGTTCAGAAGAGAAAAGAGATAGTATAACACTTAAGAAAACAGTAGAAGAAACACGTTTAAAGGGAACTCAAACAAGGTCCAGTAGAAGGCAAACAAAACTTAAGAACTCAGTATGAAATACATACAGTAGGAAAGCACAAAATACCGAAAAAATATAGCAAAGAACGTATAGGAAAACACAGCAAGACAAACATGCGAGCATGGTCTAGGAACACAGTAGACAAACAAAGCACAGAGGAATCATGTAGGGTAGAAAGAAAGCATAAGAAAACAGTAGAAGCACATGCGTGACAAATACACACAAACAAAGGAAAAGACAAGTCGGAAAAGAACCTTTCAGAAAACCCTAAATCGAAGAGAAGGGGTTGTAAAGGATAATTTTGAAAAAAAAAATTGGGAAAAACGTTTAAAACTCCAGTAATGCACAGATATATAACAAATCTAAGAAAAATCAGAGAAGACCTCGAGTAGCTAGGGTTTCAGAGGAACCCTAAAACGAGAAAGGCTTGGAAAAATTCCAATTTGAGTCGGATAAGTCAGAGATAGGCTCATAATGCTTGGATACGCCGGAGCAAGGCCGGAGAGGCCATAGAACCTTGAATCGAAGAAGATCTAAACGGACACCATCGAGGTCAGACCTCGAAACTTCGAACACCAAGCGTTTAAAAGCAGAGAGAGATGAGTTCAGGCCATCCATGGCAGGAGAGTCCATGGATTCCGGTGAGGTTGTGGTTGAAGATGGTGAGAGAGGCTAGGGTTTCAAGAACCTTCGAGAGAGTTTGAGAGGGGGGGAGGGGGTGTTTGGAGGCGGCTGAGAGATGAGAAATGAACGAATTAGGGTAGTCGTTTGGGTTTAATTATGGAAGGGTGGATAGGGCCGTTGATCTCGGANAAAGGGAATGTACGACTCCTTCAAACATGTTAAGTCTGGATTCTTCTTTAGACCCATCATTTTGAGAAAACCTCTACCCTTGCGGTTTTCCGGCATTAACAAACCCGGAGTTTCCCACGGTATTCCATCCAATCCTCCTATTTCCTCAAGCAAGGGTGTCATCTCAATGTCTCCGAAGCGGAACACAGACCTATCACAATCCCAGAATAGAGTGGCGGCTTCTATGATTTTGTTGTTGGGTTGAATTTCCAGGAGAGAGGGTAGATTTCCTAGATATTTCCTGACAAGAGCTTGATCGCTGGAATGAAGATCTCCCCACCAGTTTAGCAATTTGGGGTGGATGTTGGTGACCATGCCGAATCTGGGGACCTCGTGCCTCATTTTCTGCAAGTAAAAAGGGTTAGGCCCTTACCCCCACTAGACTCGACTATTTTAATATCAACAATTAGCATAAAAGCATTTTAGTCCTCCAAATAAATGCACAGAACGTGATAAGGTCCGTTTTGGGTTTCAAGGAAACACAATGGACTTTGGACAAGGTTATCTTAAAGAGTCATTATGCGGACAACATAACTGACTCGGCTAGGTTTGACCATGATGCATGCATAATTTAAAGAGAAATGGTTTCTATGGGGTTTTAGACTGGTACCCTTAAGCGGACAACTCAAGAGGGAAAGGCGCGGAACCGTCGACTACACCATTGATCGACTGGTTTTACCGCAAATATGCCTTTACCGGATTTAGGGGGTGATAATAACGGAAGGGTACAACAGCTCATTACAAGCGTTGCTATGGTCTTTTGTTTGGCACGAGTGGAATATGATGTTGAATATGTAGTTACAGTAATTAAACAAGTTGTCACTTATTTGCACATTCATAAAGTAATAATTACAACAGTTTCTCATAATTTACAACAGTATTAAAGGAAAGCGATAAAGGAAAGCATTAAGAGAAATAAAGGAAAGAAACAAAGAGCCAAGTCAGTTTCGTGGTAAAAGAGGAAAAAATACTTAAAGGCATTTAAACAAATAAAGATATATAAAGAAGCATAAAGTCACAAATAGCATGAAATGGTAAAAGCCTTAAAGAAATCCCCAGCGGAGTCGCCACGCTGTCGATGCCCCCCTTTTTCTCGCGAAATCGGGTTTATGACATTTGGGAGGACAACTCGTTTCCTTTTGGGAATTGGGTTTGAATTGAAGAGTCGCCACCTAATGATTAAGTGCATTAGGACACTAAGAAGAACTTTGATTTAGAAAACTAGAGATTAGGTAAGGGCTTCAAATTATCCCGAGGGAAGGTGTTAGGCACCCCTCGAGATCCACTAGTGTGGTTCCCGGCCATACTAAATTGTGACTTTAAGTGCAAACAACAAGTAGACAAGCAAGAATTACAAATACGAGGGGGTTTTCATGTAATGGTTGCAAGAAATTGAAATCAAAAGAAGTTACAGAAGCTGAAGTTTGAGAAAAGCAATTTTTGAAATAAAATTAACAAGTAAAGGGAGGGGGGTCCTAGGTTTATAAATAATATGGATCACCCCCAACAACACCCGGTAACCGTTTATACAGTGTTATCGCGTGGTCATCATATCCATATCTACCCTTTCCCACCCCGTTAAGGTATTAAACGCGGAATGGTCTCGTTTTACTTATTGCACGCTATTACCCGGCCCCATCCTATCAGCCCCGGAGGTATTTGGGACTACTAATCCTAAATGGAAGGGATGTGAGGTTTTGTGGTTTCAAAGGACAAAATTCTAAGGCGACAATCAAGACACATATGTAACAAATTTGGGGAAGAAACACACAACAGATAGAAGGGCTCAAACAAACCTCCTTAAAAATAAAGAGAAGCATATAGTTTAGCAAGTCTTTACACGTACTGTTTAGGGTCTGATTAAACTTAAGAGTTGTAGCAGACTGATCTATTACATATTTCATATAAGAAGCCCGAATCAGGCCTGCCTGCTGGCTGTAGTTAATAAAATCTGATTCAATTTGTAAGTTACCCTATGGCTTGCCTAAGTGTTGAACAAAATCCTATAGGCATGATATCTATTATTTTCAGAAAAGAAGTATACTGATTTTAAAGAAGAGGACTTGTTAAAAACATAAATTCTGCAGATGTTAAGCATTTGCTACTACTGATTTAGACTTATAAGCGAATGGTCGATTCAGATTTAGTTGATAACTCCTATAGACATGCTTTCTAGGTGCTATTGATTTTAAAACATTTTTTACAATCGAAACAAGAGTGCAGAAGTCCTATGGGCATGGTATCTAAATGTTGTTAGTTATTTTAAACCTATAAACAGGTTTGCCTAGTGACAGATGATGATGCAAAATTCAGGAAGTCCTATAGGCATGTTAGCTATATGATATGCAGCATTTGGAGATGACTTATAGACATGTTCTCTACATAATGTAGAAGTACAGAAACTATAGACATAGTATCTATATGAAATGCAGAATCCTATAAACATGGTTTCTATATGAAATGCATAACCTATAGACATAGTATCTATATGCAATACAGAATCCTATAAACATGGTTTCTATATGAAATGCATAACCTATAGAAATGGTATCTATATGAAATACAGAATCCTATAAACATGGTTTCTATATGAAATGCATAACCTATAGACATGGTATCTATATGAAATACAGAAATGAAAGTTGAAAGCAGGATATGAGTGCAGGAGCATAATAATTCCCTATGAACATGATATCTACCCCTTTTGCATGCATGATTGACCCTCCCTTTTTCACTAACAGCCCCAATAGTTATTACAAGTTATTACAGCCCAGAATGAATAAGAAAAGGTAAAATTACATCATAGAACTAAAAATTTACAACCAAGGAGAGTCTGATTCAGGTTTCCTGCCTGAAGCATGAAGTAAACCAACTTCCAAAGATCAAGATCCAAAGCCTTTATCATTTGGGGTGTGTCAGAGTTCCCTAAGAGCCTCATGGACTCCGGGCAGTGCTCACACCCAAATACATTGCAAGATTGAGTCATAGTGCAGTGTGGAAGGGCCAGCCCTCAAATGTCCAAGTCCAGAGGGAACTCAAGGTCCCAAAGCAAGGCTCATAGGAGGGGGGCAGAACTTAGAAGCTAAGAGAGAGTGTAAGTGCAGAGAGGGAATTCTGGGGAAAAGCAAAAGACAGGCTAGTGGTCATACCTAGCAATTGGAGTGTTGGCACACCCCAACCAGCCTGTTAGGCCACATTGTTTGGGAGTTAGGATCCCCTAAGGGATCAAGTCCAAACATGAGCAACAACTTGGATGTTGCCATGTTCTGAACTTCAACTCAAACACATAGAAGGGGAAAGGGGTGCAGCGATTCACAGTAAGAACATATGCAAAGAAATTGACACGCTGATTAACATTAAACATAGGCAGTAAAACAGACAGGGGTGTACAAGCTATAAAATAAACACATTGGGATGGGGCTGAAAACCAAATTAGAACATACTAGTTTCAGGGAAACAAGAGAAGCACGCAGTAGTCTTGTAAAGCCAAAGTGCAAGCAAATAGTTAGAATGCTATGATTAGAGAACTATGATACTTGAGTAGTGTAAAAGTATTGAATTGAGAGTGTGTGATTGAAAGTGTCTGAAAAGTGTCGAATTCAAGGTCTGTTGGTGAGAAGGGAGTCGTGCCATTTTTATAGTGTAGAAGGCAAGCAGAATAAGGTAGGAAATTATTTGAAAATCAATTACAAAAGTTTCCCTTTAATTAAGGGATTCTGATTTCAAATGGGTAAAAATAATTAAGGAAATAGATTGATCAAAACCTTTTCCAAAGCAGTACAAGAAGGGTAAATACACAGAGATTTATATAAGGAAAAAGTCTGGTAGCACACGGTTTGTGCAAATAAGGAAAGAAAATCAATTAACAGCCAGTAAATCACAAGGTCTGAATTTGGTATGGATGAATCCAGTCAAAAAAGGTGAAAAAAAGGTTTTACCTAAGGAAAATCAGTAACAATCAATCAAACCTAAAAAAAAGATTTTGAATCAATCATAAGTTGGAAAACCATTTCGGAAGAAAGAGTTCATCACACATATAAAAACACACAGCCATGCTTAAGCACGAAGAACTACCATGCTAATCAGTAGAAGAGTCTAGCATAGAAAAAGTTCGGAGTCGTAAACAAAGAAGTTCAAATTAGCTCATAGACTCAGAATGAGTCTAAAAGAGTCAAGGGTCCCAAAATAGAACCCCAGTTCAAACACCTGACCCAACCTTGTCAAAGACCCCCAAATTCTAGGGTTTCCACTTCGAATCAGATACAGAGATGAGGAGGCAAGTAATTGAAACAGGCTCAGAGATCTCTTTCAGAGACTCATGAGAAAACAAACAGATACAATAGCAAGTTCGAAACAACAGAGTGAAGAAACTGATTTGAAGCATAGTGAGAGTAGAAGGAACATGTTTAAGAAAACCTGGGACTTAAACAAGTTCAGAAGAGAAAAGAGATAGTATAACACTTAAGAAAATAGTAGAAGAAACACGTTTAAAGGGAACTCAAACAAGGTCCAGTAGAAGGCAAACAAAACTTAAGAACTCAGTATGAAATACATACAGTAGGAAAGCACAAAATACCGGAAAAATATAGCAAAGAACGTATAGGAAAACACAGCAAGACAAACATGCGAGCATGGTCTAGGAACACAGTAGAAAAACAAAGCACAGAAGAATCATGTAGGGTAGAAAGAAAGCATAAGAAAATAGTAGAAGCACATGCGTGACAAATACACACAAAGAAAGGAAAAGACAAGTCGGAAAAATATTTTGAACCTTTCAGAAAACCCTAAATCGAAGAGAAGGGGTTTTAAAGGATAATTTTGAAAGAAAAATTGGGGAAAATGATTAAAAACTCAAGTAGAGCACAGATATAGAGCAGACTTAAGAAAACAATCAGAGAAAACCTCAAATAGCTAGGGTTTCAGAGGAACCCTAAAATGAGAAAGGCTTGGAAAAAGTCCGATTTGAGTCGGATAAGTCAGAGATAGGCTCATAATGCTTGGATACGCTGGAGAAAGGAGGGAGAGTCCACAGAACCTTGAATCGGAGAAGATCTGAACGAACACCATCGAGGTTAGACCTCAAAACTTCGAACACCAAGTGTTTAAGAGCAGAGATAGATAGGTTCAAGCCATCCATGGCCGGAGAGTCCATGGATTCCGGTGAGGTTGTGGTTGAAGATGGTGAGAGAGGCTAGGGTTTCAAGAACCTTCGAGAGAGTTTGAGGAGGGGGGGGGGTGTTTGGAGGCGGCTGAGAGATGAGAAATGAACGAATTAGGGTAGTCGTTTGGGTTTAATTATGGAAGGGTGGATAGGGCCGTTGATCTCGGAGATTAACGGCCAAGATCAAAAAAGGGTTGGGTCGGGTAATTTAAAACGGGTTAAGGGTTGGGTTAAATGGAATTGGGCTGGTCCGAAATTGGGTTGGAAATTGGGTCAATTAGGGGAACCAATTTTGGCTATAATTGAAATAAAAATGAGGCCAGATTTTAAATAGCCAGTTTTCCCTTTTAAATTTATAAAAATAGTAAAATGATTTTTTGAAACAAATTGAAAGCACTATATTAATTCATGATATATAATAATTAAATTAAAAATACTGGAATAAATTTTATAATTAAAAATGCTGTTAATTCTTAAAATTGGCTAAAATCGCAATTGTATGTAATTTAGCTTTTAAAATACCAAATAAATTTGTATAAATGTATAAAAAATTACCCTAGCTATATTTTGGTATAAATATGAGAATAAAATAAGTTATTCACCAAAATGATAATTTTGGGAATAATTATTGGTTTTTGTACTGCTAAAATGGGCAATAAATTAATTTAAAAAATCCTTTAAAAATTAGGAAAAAATACTGAACACTTGGGTATACTTATATATGCTATTTTGAAAGTACTTGCATGTAAAAATACATAGAAAAAAATTGGGTATCAACAATAACTCAACCGGCACGGACCGCTCACATGTGGTCATTCCAGTCCATATCACAGAAAGCATATACAAGAGTACATGTATACAGTCAATAAATGTCAAATCACATGATCAAGGACTGATAAAATAACATGCTAAGGTGTATGCATGTGCGAAGTGTATGATTATAGTTCAAATTAGGAGGGTACACCATACAACAACGAATATCATGTTTCATCAGGTTTGAATATTTATTTTTATTTATACATATTTTTGGATCGGCCTTGGGTGGCCCGGGAAGGATTCAACACTTTTTACTGAAAGTTGGTAGTTTGAAGAACTTTAGAGTTCATAAGTTTGACTTGCGATTGACATTTATGTCATTGCATTTCGCTTTGTATTTTAACCTTTACAGGTCCATATAGGGTACTTGGATTTTTTGGGATGGTTTGCAGGAGACCCTAGGAGCTCGGGTGAATTTCAATGCATTTGGAGCAAGTTTTAGAAGAATTGAGTTCCTGAAACAGGGATTTTCTGTAGCTAGCCCGACTTCACGAGTGAATTTCTCCTAATCTATAAGGAATTTGGAGATAAACCAAGAACAAAAGATATAGCCCTTTGAATTTTGTTTTTCAGAAATTCAAATTGTTTGTCATTTCTACATTTTGTGCAAAAAGTTATGACTATTTTAATAAAGGATGGAATTGCAGCTTTTAGGAGAGTCTAGTGTCGGCGCCCAAGACACCACATTGCAGTGCATGTGGCGCTGCAACCAGAAAGGCAAAAAGGGCCAGCGCCTAGGTCTCCACCACTTTGGAGAATTGGAAGCTCGATTTTGGGTGGTTTTGACCTATATCTTTATCTATATGCTTGGGGTAAGTGATTATAACCTAAATCTATATTTTGTACATGAATCTATCACTAGATTTAACATCAAAATATGAGATGGAACAAGAAAAGCTGGGGTTTTGTCCAAAAGTTAAAAAAGTGTATTTTAAGATTTTAAGTGCCGATTTGGACTTGGTTTTGGAAATAATTACATATTTGGACTTTTAGGGTTATGAGTCAATGGGATCCACTAGTGTTTTGATCATGTAGCTTGGGTTGAATTTTTATTGACTTTTGGGATTTGATGAAAGTTTGAATCTTTATTGTTTGGAGTTTGTTTTATAGCTTTATTTCACTTCGTTGAGTATTGTTTGGGATAGATTGGGCTCGTTGGATGGCTTTGGAGCTCGGAAAGGTGGATTGTGAAGAATAGAGCTAGCATAAGGTGATCTATATGCAAGGTGACGAGGGTACAGGCGCCAAGGTTATTGTCCCAAC
This sequence comes from Nicotiana attenuata, assembly GCF_001879085.1. NCBI lineage: Eukaryota > Viridiplantae > Streptophyta > Magnoliopsida > Solanales > Solanaceae > Nicotiana > Nicotiana attenuata. Next base: position 31,633,521 of record NC_031999.1, read on the forward strand.
CCAAAATCCCACCAAGGATCGTGATGGTACCTAACATGCCAGCTAGGCGAACCAACAGATATAACTACCAAACATTCAATTATAGTAGAAAGAATTACCACTATATTCTGAAATAGATACATGTCATAGATAATAAATCTAAAACTGAAGTAGAAGTACGAGACAACATACAACCCCAAAACGGGTGTCACTGAGCACATGAGCTCTACCAAGTGCTAATTACAAAAATCCAAAGTAAATGCAATACCGTCAGAATCAAATTACAGTAATAACAATAAATAAGATGACTCCAGGGCATGCAAACGGATATGCAGTACTACCTCGAGTCTCCATTGTCCATAACTAAGCACCTTTTGAAACTCATTTGGTACCAACACTTAAATCTGCACAAGAAGTGCAGAAGTGTTATATGAGTACAACCGACCCAACGTATTTAGTAAGTAATGAGCATAACCTCAATGAAGTAGTGACGAGGCTAAGACAAGACACTCACTTTATAAACATGTGCAAATAATAAAAAAACAGAACAAGAGAAAGACGAGTAATTATGAAAGAGGTCAAATAAGAGAACTAATAAAAATGTTTTAGGGATATGACAACATAATCATAACCTTATGAACGAATTACACAAGAGAGAAGAAATATATAAGAAATAAGCATAATGTATCATCTGCATTGCGGCGACCAATCCAATCCAATCATATTACTATTGTAGCATACAGCCTGATCCCATATTAATATCACTGCAACATGCAACCCAATCCACTTGCCTTACCATTCTGGAAGGTGGAAAACTTTTGTCTAGCGGTCATGGGAAAGCCGAAACCTGTATATAATAAGTCAATACTGGATTCACACCAAGCACATGTATATCAATGACAAACATAGTAAAGTGCATGGATATAGATACGGAAAGATGAATAACATACAAAAATAGATAAGCATGACAGGATGCAATAGGAAACAAACATCTCAAAAGCCATCTCGAAGGTATTTCTCAACAAGGCCTATGTTACATCATGTACTTTAATATTAGTATGAGTCGTAGTAACCCATATGAGCTCAAAGGGATTAAGACCATTTGAGTCACAGTGGTCGGCAAAATCTATAAACTCACGCTGGTAATTAATATCGCAAAAATTTATTAAAGATGCAAACAAAGGACTCAAAACGAAAGAGACATTCAATTTTGATGCAGAAGACAATTATGAGTTAGAATTAAAAGTGGAGTAATGATACAGATCCGTTAATGGAAGGATACACGTGTATATATATATATATATACATACGTGCAACACACGTGGCGAGAAACTAGTTAATATTACTATTTTCGAATATGCTTTAAATTTTATACATATATAATATGAGAAAGTTTATGAGATTTTCTTTATGGTAAAGATAGAAATTATTTTCTCACAAGAAAAGAAGGTTATCTTTTTACCATTCTAAGAATTAAGCGTATAAAAATTTGTACCTGTTTAATTGCTCTTCATTCTTAATTCTTTACTGAATTTGCTGCTTTTTCATTTGGTTATCTGAATAAAGGTTGTTCCAAAAAAAAAATTGATTTAGGACATTAGATTCTTTGATCTTCTCTATAGTTGCATATGATTCTAATCTCACATTTGCATAAGGTAATCATATTCCATATCAGAAACATATTAACACAACTTTACTTGCACGTCAAAAAGAAACTGGCTGAAGCGAATTTAACTTAAAACAAGATAGGTATTACTTGTCTTGAAATAACTTCTATTTCCTTTAATTATTTACAGTATGCATCCACATCTCTAAGTTTTTTCTAACAATATTAGAGTTGATAGTACTAACATTTGATATTAATTAGCTGGATACAATACAATGCATATTCGATAACTAGATAATTTTGTTTTCAGTATGAGTCTTCTAATGGTAGTAGGTTCATTAACTAGACAATTTACTTTTCAATATAAGATTATAAAAATTATAAGTTGAGAAAATATATGTATTTTTATACGGATGTTTTAATAAAATAATAGTGTATGTATTTATTTTATATGGCACCATATGACCATGATAGTATGATGTATAAAGTGTATTAAAAAAAAATAAGTAAAATTTTAAGTAATTTGAGATAATTTTTAATTATGCGGGTAATTGGTTAATTATCGGATAGCGGGATATTACCTAATTAATTAATTAATACATTTTTTGAATAAGTATTTTAGCTCCCCAACGTGGCAGCCATATAAGTGACTCTTTAAATCACAATTCAAGGTGGCATGGTTTGGGAATTTTATAAATTAGTCATCACTAAAGTGAGCCTTTAAAACCTATTCATCAACTAATTCAATTCTTCTTTAGGATAGAAGACAGTAGGGAGTGAGAACGAAGTACTCTTGGATTAGTGAGGTGTTTCAATACTAGATTCAATAGTAGAGCAAAAGTAGTAATAGTTGTTCATAAATGGAGATTTGAGAAGGCAATAATTTGGGATCTTAAAGAAGTGTTTACTATGGGGCAAAAGTTGGTTTTGGTACTAAGCTTGATAAAACCAAAAACAAAAAAAAGCTCTATTCTGCCAATGCCAAGTTCATACGGCTAGCATTTCAGAGATGTTCAGAGATTGTATTTACAAAACATGTACACAGCACAAAATCACATATAATACAAAGTCTAGCGCCACCTTTTCTGATACTCTTTGAGTGCTCGAGAATCAGCTCAGGTATGTTAAGCTCATCCCTTCTTTTGCTTTTGGCATGATCTATACGACATAAACGAAACGAGCAAATGCACAACTTCCACAAATGACTCTATTCATAGAAGTATTAGAGGTGCCTATGTTCTTGAATTACCATATGTCTTATTGTTCTATCGTCTGTTCATGGGTCTCCGAAAATACCTAAGTTGATAAAGTTTACTTTATGATATTATTCAAAGGCATAATGGTCTTATGACGTACCAGGAGATTTTATTAACATATTTTCACATGCATTTCATGCATTTACATATGAACATTGACCAATGACCAGATGACGTTATATACGCGTATATATATATATATATATATATATATATATATATATATATATATATATATATATATATATATATATATATATATATATATATATATATATATATATATA
>NC_031999.1:31636668-31646357 GCF_001879085.1 Nicotiana attenuata
TATATATATATATATATGGGAAAGGTTATGGCGTTATATACGCACCACCACCTGATCAGCTGGTATATGTTGATGATTTTGCCCACAGTGGCCGAGATGATATGATGGGATGCCCTCAGCGGCTTGACGATGTTATGAACACATGTACCTATGCACGACATGACATTCATACGCATATGCATGACACTATGAGTATTTCATTATTTACGGAGTTATCCAGACTTACAGGTTGAGTCATTTACTCTATATTTCTTCCATGTCTTTTATGTACTTATTTATGTGCCTTACATACTCAGTACATTATTCGTACTGACGTCCTTTTGTTGGGGGACGCTGCATTCAGCCTGCAGGTATAGATAATCAGTTTGACGAGCCTTCATAGTAAACGAGATTGGCATTCAGCGAAGAATCGGTGAGACTCCACCTCATTCGGAGTGCAGCTGAGTCTATGAGTCATCGTGTCAGAGTTTTGCTACAGACTTATGGGTAGGACGGTACCCTGTCCCATTTGATGTCAAATAATCTTAGAGGCTTTATAGACAGAAGTTTATTTTGTACAGTATGTCAGAGGCCTTGACGACCCATATGTATTTATGTTTTAAGAACGATGGTTCATTGATATAGTGGTTGTCCACTCGCAGTTATGCACTACACGTTGTTTCCATGTTGGCCCACGATGGTCACAGAAAGAATGAGTTACAGAATAGTTCACTCTGGCCAATACGGCACCGAGTGCCAGCCACGCCTCCCCAGGTTGGGGCGTGACAGCCTAAACATGATCACTACACATGCGCATAGTTGAGTAGTCTTAGAGTCCATTATAGCATAAGCGTTTAATACATAAACAAACAAAAGCATGAATAAGACTAACTCTACCCCAACATGCTATAACCTTGCATACGTATATACGCTCGTCACCACGAATATACATCGCCCCCCAACACACTAAGAACATAACACTTAAGACCATATACAACCTAATTCCCTCAAGTTAAGGTTAATCAAGATACTTATCTCTTCCAGGAACAAGCTCAACAATCCAATACTACTTTTCCATTAGAATTCGCCTCCAACCGGCTCAAATCTAGCTAAAATAATACTTAACAAGGTCAAATAAAGTCATAAAAACTAATTCCAAACAATAAAGCTTCAATGTTTAATCAATTCTCAGTCAACAAAAGTGAACGAGGGCACACATGGTCAAAACCCGAGTTTAGGACCAGATCGCTTTAACCCATAACCTTACAAGTACAAATATGCGATTTGATTCCAAATTTTAGTCCAAATCGGTACTCAAAACCTCAAATTATACTCTCTTAAATTGTAGACAAAACCCAAATTTCTTTAAAATTTCATGTTTTGGGTGTCAAAATCCAAGGGAATTAAGATCAAGTAGAAACTAGTTACCCTCAAGTTTGTAGTGCAATCCTCTTACAAATATACTCCTCTTGTTCTTTAAAACTCAAAAATGTGAAAAATGGGCAAAATCACAAATTTTTGGACTTAAAATACCTTTGGGGTCAAAATACTCTTTGCGATCGCGAAACTACTCCTACAATCACGTGGCATTGCAGAGTCACCCCTACGCAATTGCAAAAGTGCCAACGCGATCGCAAAGCACCATCCTCCCCTGGCCAATCCTACTATGCGGTCGCAATCACAACCACGTTATCACAATACTTCACCTACCCAAAGCTACGCGATCGTAAAATGAAACCACGCAACCGCAAAGGACAAAAACCTCAGCCCCCTCTCGCTCCTCTATGCGATGGTATCCCCAACTATGTGATTGCGATGAGTAAAACACCCCTGCCACAAAAACTCCTACGTCATCGTTTGACAAGCTCCGCGATCGCGAAGCACACCAGACACCAGCAAAAACCAGCAATCTCAAACATGCTCAAGGTGGTCCAAAACTCACCCTAGCCCCTAGGACCCCGTCCAATCATCTCGACAAGTCCATAAACACTAACTGGGTCTATTCAAGGCCTCAAAACACATACAGAGTTCATCACATCTAAGAATCAAAGGCCAAAACACATGTTGGACTCTCTTAAGTTCATAAACTTCCAACCAAACGTACGATTTATACCTAGGCACCTTGAACCTCAACCAAACTTTGCATAAAAGTTTCATCTAACCACACGAACCTATCCACAAACCTAGAATACTAATTGGAGTTTGATACCATAAAAGTCAACTATTGGTCAAACTTATGAACTCAAAATTTCTTCAAAATGCCAACTTCCAATAAATGGTGCTGAATTCTCCTAGGAACCTCCAAAATCAAATTCGAACACATTCCCAAGTCCAAAATCATCATACGAACCTCTTGGAACTTCAAATCTTGATTCCAAGGTCATTTTGCTCAAAAATTAAATCTTGGTCTACTCATAAAACTTAAGGCTTCCAAAATAGAACTAAGTGTTCCAACTCACCCTCGAACTCAACGAAAACCAAAAACCACCCATCCCTGTAAGTCATATAACATCAAATGAACCTATAAATAGGGGAACGGGGTTCTAAAACCTAAAAAACGAACGATTGAGTCATTATATTCTGCACCTCTAAAACAAACATTTGACCATGAACGGGTTTAGAAATGTACCTACACTGCCAAAAAGATATGGGTATTTTCTCCACATACCAGACTGGGTCTCCCAAGTAGCCTCCTCGCTCAGTTGGCCTCTCTAAATCACCTTCACCAATGCGACCTCCTTTGGCCTGAGCTTTCGAACCTGCCTATCCAAAATGACCACTTGTTCTTCTTTATAAACCAAATTCTCATCTAATTGCATTGTGTTGAAGTCCAGAACGTCCGACTTATCTTCATGATACTCCCGTAGCATAGAAAACATGAAATATTTGATGAACTCCCAAAACACTACGAGGGAAAGCAAGCCCATAAGTGTCGCGACCCAAAATTCCACCAATAGTTACGATGGCACCTAACCCCTATAGCTAGGTAAGCCAACATCCAACATAGAGCAAACCCAACATAATTAAGATGTAGTAGCACTGAAATAGTATAAATAACAGAATAGGTCTTTCAAAAACAGAAAGTATAAAGACATTGCAACAACAATCTCCCAAACAAGGTAGTACAGAGTCACGGGCTCTAAAATAAGATAAATTTTTTCTCTCAATAATACAAAACTATTTGAAATCTAAATAACAAAATGAAAATAGGAGAAATAGGACTCCAATGGTGTACGAGTGATCATGCAGCATTACCTCAAGTCTTCTTTGTCAACTACTAGACACCCTCTTGAAGTCTGCTACTACCAATGCCCAGAGCTGCACAAAAATGTACAAAAATATAGTACGAGTACGGACAACATGAGCGTAGTAAGTATCAAGATTAACCTCGGTGAAGAAGTGACAAGGTTCAAGTCATCTGATACCTACTAATCAAATAAACATGTAAAATTCATATTATACAAAACAAGACTATGAAAAGAGATTCAATATCGCCAAAGATTATATCAAGAGATATCAACTCAACATGGACAGTTATAAGGCATATAACAAAGGCATCGGTAGCATGTTAGCATTCAACATACATAGCATGTATAATTCATTATATGGTATAAAGGGTTCACTTCAATGGTCAAAACATCCACCTTTAGGCTCAAACTCACCACATCGGATTCTATATCAAAATCAACCAAACATCAGTCAATTTATCACAACCTGCGTGTATGCCATCAAGAGAAAAACATGAGAGGGCAACCCTAGGGGGTGGATCCATATCCACGCGCTGCATGGAAAAGACCTCGTGGCATAACAGTAACAATATCACCACAACTACACGGCAAAAACCTCATGCCACAACAATAACAATATCACCATAGCCGCACGGTAGAAATCTCGTGCCATATCCAATTTAATCTGCTCAACATGTCCAAATGCCCCATAATCTTAGACCGAAATAAATTTCATCTTTAAAGAGGTATATGCTCACAAATAATCAATGAGGTGCACAAGGACACAATAAATAAAAATGTGGATGTGTGCTCAAGATGTGAATCATGACTACGGATAAATCAAGTATAACAACAATTTCATGAGTAGCCCATCTTAGCCAATTACAAAGTAATAATCCTAAACAGGGATACTAGCATGGAGGATAGGCTCATGTGGTTATAAAATTGATTAAAACATAAATCATGGACGACACGAAAGGAAACAAAGCATAATAAAAGCCTAAAGTATAATCTGGTTATGAATCATACACAACACCCGTATATATGCTCGCCACCTCATATATATATATCACTTCCGACATATTTTAATTAAGCAAACAAGGTCATATCCTAAGGGTTATTCCCTTAAATCAAGATTTGGAAAGATACTTAATTTAGCAAGCCAAATCAACCCTCCAAAACTACATTTCCTTTAGAAATGATCTTCCACCAGCTCAAATCTAACAAAATAATACTTAATAATGTCAAATAACATCATAGGATTCAATTCCAAACAAATAAAGCTTCAATCTTTAATCAATTTCCAAAAAGTTAACAAAAGTAAATTCGAGCCCACATGGTCAAACCCGCGTTTAGGGTTATATCTCGTTTACCCATAACCTCACAAGTCCAATATGCATTTAGTTTTAAAATCCAAGCCCTAATTATTACTCATAAGCTCAATTACATTCTGTTAAGTTGTAGGAAAAACACCCAAATTTTACTTCAAAATTCCATGTTATAGGTGTAGAAAATCCGTGTAGATTCTTGAAATATAACCACAAATGAGTAGAAATCACTTAACCTCTTGCCCTGTATGAAAATATCCTTGAATATTCACCTATTTCCTAGTCTAGGGTTCAAAATATGAGAGAATGGGCAAAAATCCCGAAATCCCCACTTAAATGCACTGCGCAGGGATACCCTTCACTAACGCAGCCCAAGCCTTGCGTTTGCGAAGCACAAGTCTGCCTCTGCCCAAAATCCTCCTTCGCGAATGCGAAGGCCATCTGCCTCACCTCTTTGTGAATGCGACCAGCTCCTTAGTGAATGCGAAGGCTAGTGACTCAGCCCCATCACAAATGCGACTTCACCTTTGCAAACACGAAGGCCAAAACCTCAAGGCGAATTTCCTTCTTCACGACCCAACCCTTCCCCCGAATTTTTTATTCACACTAGATACCAGCAACATTCAGCTATCACAAACATGCTTCGGGTCGTCTGAAACTCACCCGAGACCCTCATGACCCCATCCAATCATGCCAACAAGTCAATAAACACTACTTGGACCTATCAAGGCCTCCAAACACATACCAGATCATCATATCTAAGAATCAAAGGCCAAACCACATGTTGAACTCTCTTAAATTCAAAAACTTCTATACTTCCAACCAAGCGTCTGATTCATGCCTAAACACTTCGGATCACAACCAAACTTTTCACACAAGTTCCACTCAACAAATGAACCTATCCACAGTCCCGGAACAACAATCAGAGTCCGCTAATATCAAAATCAACTATCAATCAAACTTACGACTCTCCAATTCTTCAAATTGCCAACTTTCAGTAAATCGAGTCAAAATCTTCTAGGAGTATCCAAAACCAAATCTTAACATATGCCTAAGGACAAAATGACCATATGAACCTATTGGAAACCTCAAATCACCAATCTGAAGTCGTTTACACAAAAGTCAAACATTGGTCAACTCTTCTAACTTAAGGCTTCTAAAATAAAAAGTAAGTATTCCAAATCACTCCCGGACCCCATGAAAACCAAACCACCCATTCCCAAAAGTCACAAAAAAAAATCAAACAAAACATACATGAAGCATCAAATAGGGGAACGAGGTTCTAATACTCAAAATGACTGGTCAAATCGTTACTTCTCTATATCGTGAACCTTCCTATTAGCATAACTCTTTTGTTTGGACTGAGCTGTGTGAAGCCTCTCCTAGATATACTTTACCTTCTCTAGAGCATCACACACCAAGTCTGTACCCAACAACCTAGCCTCACCAGGCTCGAACCAACCAATTGGGGAGCAATATGGCCTACCATATAAGGCCTCACATGGAGCCATCTAAGTACCAGACTAGTAGTTGTTTTTGTAAGCAAACTCCGCCAATGGTATGAACTGATCCCAATGGTCTAAAAAATCTATAACTCATGTTGTCAACATATCCTCAAGGACCTAAATAGTCCGGTCAGACTGTCCATCCATCTGCGGGTGAAATGTAGTGCTAAGCTCCATCTGTTTGCCCAACTGATGCTGAATGGCCTTCTAAAAATGAGATGTAAACTGTGCGCCGCGTTCTGAAATGATAGAGACGACACACCATGCAAGCGAACAACATCTCTATTGTAGATTTGAGCCAACTTCTCTAAAGTGTAAGAAGTCATCGCCAGAATGAACTGAGTTGACTTGGTCAGTCTATTAACAATAACCCAAATGGCATCACACTTCCTCAAAGTCGGTGGCAAACCTACCACAAAGTCCATAGTAATGCTCTCCCACTTTCACTCTTTTATATCTATCTTCTAATCAAACTACCCTATTTCTGATGCTCATACCTGACTTGTTGACAATTCAAACACCGCAAAATATGTCCCATAATGTCTTTTTTCATCCTCTGCCACCAGTAATGCTGCTTCAAATTAGTATCCATCTTCGTATCACCTGGATGAATTGAATACCACAAAATGTGAGCCTATTCAAGAATCAACTATCTCAATTCTTCAACATTAGGCACACAAATCTGACCTTGAAGTCGCATAACACCATCATGACCGTTAACCACCTTCTTAGCACCACCTCGTTGCAATGTGTCTTTAAGCACCAACAAACGTGGATCATTATACTGGCGAGTCTTAATACACTCAAACGCGGAAGAATGCACACAAAACAAGAAAGAACTCTACTAGGCTCAGAAATATCTATTCTCACAAATATATTGGTCAAGGCCTGAATATCCATAGCCAAAGACCTCTCCTTAACTGGAATAAATGCCAAACTCCCAACGCTCTTTAACTTTCTACTCAAGGCATCCGCTACTACATTTGCCTTACCTGAATGATACAAGATAGTGATATAATAGTCCTTAAGAAACTTAAGCCACCTCCGCTGCCTCAAATTCAAATCCTTTATCTTGAACAAGTGTTGAAGACTCTGATGATCAGTGTTAACCTCACATGATATAAAGTAATGCCTCCAAATCTTTAGCGTATGCACTATCGCTGCCAACTCCAAGTCATGAACTAGATAATTATTGTCATGAGTCTTCAACTGTTGTGATACATAATCAATCACGCTGCCATCCAATATCAACACCGCACCAAGACCAACACATGAAGCGTCATAATACAAGTGTATGGCCCAGAATCCGTGGACAACACACTGGGGCTGTAGTCAAAGAAGTCTTGAGCTTTTGATAGCTCTCTTCACACTCCTCGAACCATCTGAACTGAGCTCTCTTATGAGTCAACTTAGTCAATGAGGCTGCAATGAACGAAAACCCCTCCATAAAGTGATGATAGTAGCCTGTCAAACTCAAGAAACTCCTGATCTCTGTTTCTGTAGTAGGTCTAGGCTAACTCTGAACCACCTCAATCTTCATTAGATCAACCATATACCATCACTCGACACAACAAAACCCAGGAATGCAACTAATAAAACTCAAATTTTGAAAATTTAGTGTAAAGCTTCCAATCATTCAAGGTCGAAACAATCCACGAGCGCTGCTCCTCTCTACTACGAGAGTATACCAAGATATCATACATGAATACAGTCAGAAAGGAACCTATTAAGGCCTAAACCCTCGGTTCATCAAATCCTTAAAAGCCCGGGGAGCATTAGTCAAACCAAGCGACATCACCAAGAAGTCAAAATGACTATATCGAGTCCTAAAAGCCGTCTTAGGGATATCAAAAGCCCTAATCTTCAATTGATAGTAATCCGATCAAAATTCAATCTTAGAAAATACCTTAGCACCCTGAATCTGATCGAACAAATCATCAACATGAGGAAATGATCCTTTTTCTTGATAGTAACTTTGTTCAAAAGTCCGTAATCGATGCACATCCTCATAGTACCATATTTCTTCTTCATAAACAATATTTGCGCACCCCAAGGAGAAACACTCGGTCTAATGAATCCCTCATCAAGCAAATCCTACAACTATTCCTTCAATTCCTTCAACTCTAAAAGACTCATGCAATATGGTGGAATAGAAATATGTTGAATGCCTAGAGCCAAGTCAATACCAAAATCAATATTCCGATTTGGTGGCATAAACGACAAATCCAAAGGAAATATCTCCGGAAACTCTTTTACCACCAGTACCGAATCCATGGAAGTAACCTCTGCACTAGAATCCCGAAAAAAGCCAAATATGCTAGACATCCCTTCTAAAGCATATGTTGAGCCTTCATGAACAAAATCACCTTACTCGTAAAATGAACTAGTGATCCTCGCCACTCCAATCTAGGCAGTAGAATAGCCAAAGTCACGGTCTTGGTATGACAATCTAAGATAGCACGATACAGGGATAACTAATCCATGCCAAGGATCACCTCAAAATCAAACATGTATAATAATAAGAGATCAACCATAGTATCATACCCGTTGGTAGTAACAACATAAGAATGATAAACACAATCCACCATGATAGAATCTCCAACAGGTGTAGACACATAGAAAGAAATACCCAAAAAATTACGAGGCATATCACTACAAGAAATTCGCTATTTTCCGACTACCAAAATAGTTGGAAAGTAGTCGGAAAAGTACCTATTCTGACTATTTTCCGACTGATTTAGAGTAGTCCGAAAAAGATTGGTCGGAAAATATTTTCCGACTACTGTAGTCAGAAATTTCCAACTACAGTAGTCGGAAAATATTTTCCACCAAAAATTAGAAAATGCAGCTATTTTCCGACTGAAGTAGTCGGAAAATAAGGAAAAAATATTATTTATTTTAAAAAATATTTCCAACTACTGTAGTGGGGATATTATACAAATAATAATTACCTATTAGTTATTTTATTATATTTTCCGACTACAATAGTCGGAATATGTATTATTCTGGCCTCATTTTCCGACTATTGTAGTCGGAAAATCATTATGCTGCGCACACTTTTCGACTACAGTAGTCGAAAAACTGGATTGAAATTTGACAGAATACTGCCATTTTATTAGCACATCATCAGTCAAATGCAAAATATTATGAACAACCAATTCAACAAGCCAATTCCAACTAAACAACCAACTCAACAAATCAATTTCAACTACACAGCCAATTCCAACTAAACAATCTAATAATCAAACCAACCAATTCCAACATCAACAAACAAACATTCAAATCCCATAATATCAAACCAAAACATTACTTAACGTCTAAATATTTAATATGAAGTCTGAGTAGCTAATACATATCGACACTAATATAATAAAGTCTAAACATATATATACCACATCATTCAAATCTACCATAAAGTCTAAATATAAAATTTAAACATCCAAGAACAATAATCAACCTTAAATCACTACTACACATCAGAATCAGTCTCTTCATCATCATAAAAGTGGGGCATGTGTTTCTTCATGTATTTATCCATTCTAGCAATGTGAGCTTCGGCAGTCTCACATCGTTTCAACAACAACTCAATATTCTTTTGCATTGCTCCCATTTCTTCCTGATTTTGCGCATTAGGAGCATCCGAAACTAAT
>NC_031999.1:31647011-31682701 GCF_001879085.1 Nicotiana attenuata
CTAATCTAGTTGGTAGATACTTTTCTTACAACATTAACTGACTTCAGTGCAATCTAAAGCTTGATATTGCTAGCATTGTTCCCTATATGAATTAGAATAGGATAAACATCTTAATTTGGTAAAGTTAGAGGACAATACGTGCTCAAGGTGATAGATGAAGGACAAAATCAGATCTACTCCCGAAAATAAGGGACAATTTTGGCTAAAAACTCCGAAAATAGTCTTAAAGTTATGATCTTACATATTGTTCCGATGCACGTGTCTCAACCCATCCTTCCCTTGAACCGTCTTTCTTCTTTTTCTTATGTGTCTCCGCAAAGACCTCAGCATCATATGAGGAGCGGAGCTCATTGATGCATACAACCTCTTTAACCTTGGTATAAGTGGTAAGTAATGCATCGCCTTCACTGGAACCTTCTTCTTATTAGCATTTGTTTATAAGGAGGTTGGTTACAAAACTTACAGTTTTCTAACGCTGCATCATCCTTATAAAATAACATGCATCCTTTCTCACAACAGTCAATCCTCTCTGATGAAAGCCCTAACTTGGACACCAATTTCTTTGCAGTATAAAAATCTTTGGGTACATCAATTTTATTCGGATTTAGTTCATTCATAAGCCCAATGATAGAATCCATGCCCCCTTGAGAAATAGAACTATCATATTTGATAGTTAGTAGTCTAACTGCAACAGACAACTTGGAATGCATTGAGCCTTCATACAATGGACGACTAGCTTCTTCTAGTTGTTCATAAAAGCGCTTAGCCTCATCATTTGGTTCGGATTGAGCCCCTGGGAACATCTCAAAAGCATCTCTCATCATTTCATTGAATCGAGAATTTTCAAAATTATTGTCTATTCTGGGACTACCCTCACCACCAAAAGAATTATGAAAATCACGATTCTCTCCATGAACAGTCCACACATAATAATTTTCTATAAATCCATTCTTGTAAAGATGGAGTTCAACTACATCTGGTCTCAATAACTTGACACACTTGCATTTAATACACACCTAATTGCCCTTCAATAAGAAAATCATTTAGCGATTTCGCCTTAGCAATAAACCCCGCAACTCCTTCTATAAATTCCTCCCTCAATCCCGCACGATTAGGATGAGTCCTATTATACATCCATCTACGATGTTCAAATTCCATCTACATCAAGAGAAAAAACTATTGAGATATTCTTCTAAAGGTTCCTACTTTGAATAATTGTAATACCTTCAACATTTTAACTATGAATGACTCTATAAATATAAAATTTCACAACAAAAATTAGATTGATTACATTCAAAAGCATATACTAGTTTATAGCGGAATAAAAATTCAACAAAAGAAGTCTCACATGTCCAATTGACTAGTTAAATTTGCAACAACAATAATATCCGGAGAAAGTGCACTTAGTACTATGCTAAATACTTTAATGATTACATAGTATTATTTCATTATTTCATTCAAACTTAAAGTGAAATGAATAACATGTAAATATAAATTAATAGTTAACTCCTAGCATCAAAGTGAAACTAAAATTTTAAATTTACACAAATGAAACCCAACCATTTAGTTATTGGCAAACAAGGTAACATGAAGAATGAGGCAAGTCCTATGATTTATATAAAGATATATTTTTCATAAACATATATTTTAAAAAAAGATATATAGATATACCTGTCGCAGCAAGGACGAAACTAAAAAACAAAAGTCGAAATGGATGATAAGCCGGTAGTGCCACCTTCCTTTAGTTATCAACCTTTGTACTCTTTAGTCTTCTACAAAATCAAGATGACTTGTATGAGTGAATGTAGAATAAAAAGTGACACCAAATAAATATGTAGGTAAAAAATGCAGATAAAGGTGCGAATTGCCAGGTTAAAAACACACAATGCATATACTTTCAATGTAACATTTTAAATGGATATGCTAAAAAGCTTAGACTGAAAAGGAAATGTGAGGACTCATAGTAAATTACTGAAAACTCAGTTAAGAAAGAAAACAGAGATTTTCATAACATATAGCCTTCCCTCAGTTATCACAAACTATTTGCGGTGAACATTAACTTTTTCACTGTTACATGAATATGCTTTTTCTTAGTCTATTTACTCTGTTTCATTGGAATTACTCTCACATGGTACTAGTTTTGTATGGTTAAATATTCCTTATCTTTATCCTGATATCTCGTTATACAATTTAGTTGTTGTGGTTTTTCATATATGCATCAGCATGCATGTGTGCTTTCCATCCTAAGACCCTCCCATCATTTTCAATTTTACTACTTTTGGATGAACATAATTTTTTTTGGTTTCTGTCTTGCATGAGTGCTACAAGTAATTTTTTCTTTACCAAGTTTTTGAATGTATGTTGTTTAACTCACTTTTTAAGCCCTTGCCTAAATTGTAACTGTCTAAAATACACTTCCAACTCAAACAGCGGCTTACGCGCTCTTCACCTTCCCTCTAAGTGAATCAAGTTATTCCCCCCTTTATTTTTTTACATTATTTTTCAGTAACTCTCAGCACAACAATGGTGTTGAAGGAGTATACATCCCCTGAATCTGATCAACCTTCAACGAGCCAGTAACGCAAATTCTCTATTCTGGGATAGTCACTTCAAATTTTTAGCTAAAACTAAGAATACTCACACACAACAACAGATATGACATGAACCTTAGGTAGCAGTGCAGAACAGAATTGTTATAATCCTTTTGTTTACTCATTTCCTTTTACTTTTAAATAGGCAAAATACCAAAACCAATTTGAAAATTTTATATATCAGTGCGGAACAGATACGAAAATTGTTATTTCAAAAAATTGGAGTTTTAGAACCATCACAAGGCTAGATGGTGAATCAGGGATAAGGTCTCAATTATAATCTAATCCCCAAAGTATGACTGGTCTCAACCGACAGCAAAAAGTCCTAAAACCAGACATAAACTAAGAGTTCCAACAACAAACATATCACTAATCATTATCGGTTTAACTCCAATATTAAGGAAAAAGTCAAAAGATGTCTACTCTATAACATCTTTGAAAATTAGGCCAAAAACCAAATAAATTAAGATGTATCAAAAAATTAACAGCAAAATGTCGGTGCTAGTGACAAGGAAGAAGAAATGTCGCAGCAGGCTAATATAAGAGAATTTAGTAAAAGAAAGTAAGGAAATTAAACCCTACATAGTGTTAAGAGGGGCACGAAGAAAAAGGGGCGAACCTGAAAAGTAGTTTTGAGTGCTTCATCAACTACTGCGCTCAGAAATGAAATGAGTTAGAAAACAGAAAAAAAATGATGAGTCAATCAGTGTTAAAAGGAAGGAAAGATTTAACCCATAAGCCAAGAGAAAAAAGACTTTAGACTGGTATGAAACACATCAATCAATGGATAAACTGGACCCATCAAAAACACTTTCAACTTCAACGAGTATTACACAAAATCAGATTTCAGGCCTCATTCCCTCCACTGATATAAACTGGTATGAAACTAAAAAGGTAAATCATGTCAAGAAACCAGTAGTACCTAATTAAGACCTCGACAGATTTTGACAAAGAATTGTGAAGAGAATGAAAAGCACTGATTAAAATCGAAACCCTACTGATGCCGTTGATTTTGCACACTAAAATCGAAACCCTAGTCCTGGCCGAAGATTAGACGGGAAAGAGAGAGAGTACCTGATGAAGTCCTCGTGGCCGATTTTGCCGGCGCCGTTGAGAGAGAGGGCGAGGAGATATAGAAAAAGAGACACAGACTAAGAGAGAGATTGTGGAAAAAAAGAAATAGAAAATCAGGGTAAGCGGAAAATAACTTAACGTTTTCGACTACTCTAGTCGGAAACTATATATTATTTAATTTTTTAAATTAAAAAAATTTCGACTACAACTATCGGGACCACTTGGTCAAAAGTGTTTTTGACTTTACTACTAATGTTTCGACTACGGTAGTTGGAAACTTTTTAGCGCGCAATTTCCCACGAAATTTTATGATTATATTAGTCGAAAACGTATTCGGAATAATTCTTAAAAATAAATTAAAAAATAAATATGACATTTCTGACTACAGTAGTCGGAAAATTCTGACTGACATTTTGTAGTCGGAATTTGTAGTCGGAAAAAAGGTATTTTCTGGTAGTGTATCCAAATATAATGCAAAATAGGATAGCACATATTAATAAGTAGAATCCATATCAAACAATACTGAAGCATCTCTATGAAAGACTAAAGCAATACTTGAGATGACTGCATCCGATGCTACCGCCTCAAGCCTACTAGGGAAAGCATAATAACGAGCTTCGCATCCACCTCTAGGAAGACCACTAACCGCCTGCCCCCTCCCCCCTCCCCCCCGTCTTACCGCGGCTGCTGGCACGGAGTTAGCCGGGGCTTCTTCCTCGAGTCCTGTCATGATCGCGCACTCGACGATACCTCTACCTATAACTAGTTATATAGGTGGTGTAATAGCTGGTGCGGGAATCATGGTTTGGGTGCCTTGTTGAGATACACCCATCCGAAGCTGGGGATAATCCTTCCTCATAAGCCTCGAGTCCCCACACTCAAAGCAAGATCTCCAACAGACATGTATGTTATGCCTTAGCCTTCACCGAACGACTGGAATAACAACTATAAGAACCCTAACCTGAAGATGCACTATGGGAACCACGTGCGGGAAGTTCACTGAATGATGAGTGCCCTAGACGAGTAGCATGAAATCCATGTCTAGCTAGAGCACCACGTGAAGTCTGAAGTGTTGACTGAACTGGCCTACTAGAATAGCCTCTACCGTAATGACCCTTGCCCCCAGAGTAGGCACCACTAAATCCTCCAATACCATGAGGCTTCTTAGCCTCTCTATCTCCCTCTCCTGCCAGTGAATATGCTCCAATATCTTAGCAATCTCTACATCCTGGTGAAAGGTAGTCTTAGTCTCAACCTCCCGTGCCATCCCAAATATAAAACTGTAGCTGAGACCCTTAATGAACCTCCGTACCTTTTCATTCTCAATAGGAATCATGAAAGTTTCATAGCATGACAACTTTGCGAAACTCATCTGATATTGGGTAACGGTCACACCATCCTGCTGTAAGTGCTCAAATTGGCTGTGCAAATCATCTCTCCTGGTGAGTGGAATGAGCTTCTCTAAGAAGAGATTCGAAAATTGAGCCCATGTGAGAGGAAGTGACCCTGCTGGCCGCCCATGCTCATAAGTCTACCACCACCTCTTGGTTGTCCATCTCAACTGAAATGTGGTGAAATCAACTCTATTGAACCCCACAAGTAACAAATTGCATAGAGTCTCATGAAGCCTATCTTAGAACTCTTGAGCTTCAGTTGTGGGATCACCACTATAACATGGAGGATCTAACTTCTAAAATCGATCCATCTTCTTCTGCTCTTCCACAGTCATAGTAGGTCTAATCTCAGGCATGACTGTAGCAACAGTCTTAATCGTCCTAATAGATGGAACAATTAAATATCATTAAGTCTAAAATATAGTAGTGGCCAGCTCCAGAGTGTGAATAGTAGGGGTCTGTGCTCCCTCTCGAGACTGAGAAGTATATGGAATCAAAGGAATCATACCGGTCTATGCCAACCCATCAGAATAACTCCAGATCCAGGTCAAGCATCCTGAAGCACTGGAGTAGAAACAAAGCCCTAGAGAACCTAAGTTGGACTCGGTGGAGCCATATTAGCTAAAACCTACTTCACCATTGGAGCTACATCTGGCTCTTATAAATTGATATAGCATGAGCACACGGGACTGCTGGTGCTCTACCTCTCATAGGTGCGGCTGTACGTGTTCTGTCATGAACTCTAACCATACCCCGACCTCTACCTCTCCCGGCTCTGGCCTCTGGTACTAGCTCCTGCTCCGCAGCTACGGAAGAACGCGTTCTCACTATCTGTAAGAAAATAGAAGTGTAAAGATTCTAACTTTAGGATGAAATAAGGTCGCACAATAGAGAAAGTAAAGAAGTGAAGTATCCTAACTATCCCATATCCCCTCGAAGATAAGTACAGACGTCTCCATACCGATCCGCAAGACTCAACTAGACATGCTGATGACCCATATAACCCATGAACCTATAGCTCTAATACCAACTTTGTCAGGACCCAAAATCTCACCAATAGTCGTGATGACATCGAATCTATATGACTAGGTTAAGCCAACATCCAACAATGAGTAGAAATCACTTAACCTCTTGGCTTGTATGAAAATCTCCTTGAATAATCACCCATCTCCTAGTCTAGGGTTCAAAATAAGAGAGAATATGCAAGAATCCCGAAAACCGCACTCAAATGCACTACGCAGGGATACCCTTCACTAATGCTGTCCAAGCCTCGGGTTTGCGAAGCACAAGTCTGTCTCTGCCCAAAATCCTCCTTCGCGTATGTAAAGGCCATCTGCCTCACCTTTTCGTGAATGCGACCAGCTCTTTCATGAACACGAAGGAAAGTGACTCAGCCCGTTCACGAATGTGACTTCAACTTCGTGAGCACGAAGGCCAAAACCTCGAGGCAAAAAAACTTCTTCACGATTGCGAACTTTCCCCCGCATTTGTGATGCACACTAGATACCAGCAAAATCAGATATCACAAACATGCTCCGGGTGGTCTGAAACTCACCCGCCCCCCGTGACTGCTTCCAATCATACCAACATGCCCATAAACACTACTTGGACCTATGAAGGCCTCCAAACACATACGAAATCATCACATCTAAGAATCAAAGGCCAAACCACATGTTGAACTCTCTAAGTTCATAAACTTCTATACTTCTAACCAAGCATCTGATTCATGCCTAAACACTTCGGATCACAACCAAACTTTGCACACAAGTTCCACTCAGCAAAATGAACATATCCACAATCCCGGAACAAAAATCAGACTTCGCTAACATCAAAGTCAACTATAATAAAACTTACGAACTCTCCAATTCTTCAAATTGCCAACTTTTGGTAAATCGAGTCAAAATCTTCTAGGATTATCAAAAACCAAACCCGAACATATGCCTAAGTCCAAAATGACCATAATAGCCTATTGGAATCCTCAAATCACCAATCTAAGGTCGTTTATACAAAAGTCAAACATTGGTTGACTCTTCTAACTTAAGGCTTCCAAAATAAAAGCAAGTGTTCCAAATCACTCCCGGACACCAAGAAAACCAAACCACCCATCCCCACAAGTCATAAAACATCAAAAAAAACATCCGGGAAGCATCAAATCTGATAAAACGGTTCTAATACTAAAAATTACCGATCAAGTCGTTGCATTCCCCACCTCTTAAACTAACGTTCATCCTTAAACGGGTTTAGAAATGTACCTAACTTGCTGAAAAGATACAGATATCTCTTTGAATATCAGACTCTTCCTCCGAAGTAGCCTCCTAGCTTGGTTGGCCTATCCAAGGCACCTTCACCGACTTGATCTCTTTTGACAATCTTCTTCTGAACCTGCCTATCCAAAATGGCATTGGTTCTTCTTCATAAGCAAGATTCTAATCTAACTACACTATGCTGAAGTCCAAAACAAGAGACTTATCTTCATGATACTTCCAAAGCACAGAAACATGAAATACCATATGAACTCCCGAAAGACTAGGAGCCAAAGAAAGCATATAAGTGACCTTACCAACTCTCTCCAAAATTACAAATAGGCCACTAAACCTCGGGCTCAGCTTGTCTTTCTTTTCAGACCTCACCACACCCTTCATAGGCGAGACCCTCAGAAGCACCTTCTCTTTCTCCATAAAAACCATATTGTGAACCTTCCTATCAGCATAACTCTTCTGCCTGGATGGAGATGTGCGAAGCCTCTCCTTGAATCAACTTTGCCTTTTCTAGAGCATCACGAACCAAGTCTTTACCTAACAACCCAACCTCACCAGGCTCGAACCAACCAACTAGGGAGCAACATCGTCTACCATATAAGGCTTCACATGGAACTATCTAAATACCGGATTGGTAGTTGCTGCTGTAAGAAAACTCTGTCAAGGGTAGGAACTAATCCCAATAGCCTACGAAATCTAAAATGCATGCTGTCAACATATCCTTAAGGACCTAAATAGTCCGCTTAGACTGTCCATCCATCTGCGGGTGAAATGTAGTGGTGAGCTCCACCCGTGTGCCCAACTCACGCTGAATAGCCCTCCAAACATGCGATGTAAACTGAGTGTCGCGGTTTGAAATGATAGAGATGACACACTATGCAAGCGAAAAATATCTCTGTTGTAGATCTGAGCCAACTTCTTTGAAGTGTAAGAAGTCATCGCCAGAATGAAATGAGTTGACTTGGTCAATCCATCAATAATGATCCAAATGGCATCATACTTACTCAAAGTCTGTGGTAAACCTACCACAAAGTACATAAAAATGCACTCATACTTTCACTCTTGTATATCTATCTTCTAAAGCAAACCACCCACTTTCTGATGCTCATACCTGACCTGTTGAAAATTCAAACACCACAAAACATGTGCCACAATGTCCCTTTTCATCTTCTCCCACTAGTAATGCTGGTTCAAATTAGGATGCATCTTCGTATCACCTGTATGAATAGAATACCACAAAATGTGAGCCTCCTCATGAATCAACTATCTCAAACTGTCAACATTAGGCACACAAATATGACCCTGAAGTCGCATAACACCATCATCCCCTATAACCACCTCGATGCACCGTGTCTTTAAGCACTACCAAGTGTGGATCGTCATAATAGCTAGTCTTAATACGCTCAAATGTGGAGGACTGTACAACAAAACAAGAAAGAACTCTACTAGGCCTAGAAATATCTAATCTCACAAATTTATTGGCCAAGGCCTGAACATCCATATCCAAAGGCCTCTCCTTAGCTGGAATATATTCCAAACTCCCCACGCTCTTTACCTTTCTACTCAAGGCATCCACTACCACATTTACATTACCTGGATGATACAAGATAGTGATATAATAGTCCTTAAGCAACTTAAGCCACCTCCGCTGCCTTAAATTCAAATCCTTTTGCTTGAACAAGTGCTGAAGATTCTAATGATCAGTGTTAACCTCACATGATACACCATGTAAGTAATGCCTCCAAATCTTGAGTGATGCACTATCGCTGCCAACTCCAAGTCATGAACTGGATAATTGTTCTCATGAGTCTTCAAATTTTGTAATGCATAAGCAATCACCCTGCAATCCTACTTCAACACCGCACCAAGACCAACACGTGGGCAACACACTAGGCCTGTGGTCAAAGAAGTCTTGAGCTTTTGATAGCTCTCTTCACACTCCTCGAACCATCTGAACTGAGCTCTCTTATGAGTCAACTTAGTCAATGAGGCTGCAATGGACGAAAACCCCTCCACAAAGTGACGATAGTAGCCTGCCAAACCCAAGAAACTCTTCTCTGTTTCTGTAGTAGGCCCAGGCCAACTATGAACCACCTCAATCTTCACCGGATCAACCATATACCATCACTCGACATAACATAACCAGGAATCCAACTAACAAAACTCACATTTCAGAAACTTAGCGTAAAGCTTCCAATCATTCAAGGTCAAAAGTACAATCCACAAGTGTTGTTCATGCTCCTCTCTAATAAGAGAGTATACCAAGATATTATCAATGAATACAGTCAGAAAGGAATCTATATAAGGCTTGAATACTCGGTTCATCAAATCCCTAAAAGTCGCTGGATCATTAGTCAAACCAAATGATATCACCAAAAGGTCAAAATGACCACATCGAATCCTAACTGTCCTGTTAGGGATATCCAAAGCCTTAATCTTCAATTGATAGTAACCGATCTCGAGTCAATCTTAGAAAAAACTTTAGCACCCTGAAGCTGATCGAACAAATAATCAATATGAGGAAATGATACTTTTTCTTGATAGTAATTTTGTTCAACTATTTTCAGTGAATGCACATCCTCATCATACCATATTTCTTCTTCACAAACAACATTGGTGTGCCCCAAGGAGAAATATTCGGTCTAATGAATCCCTTATCAAGCAAATCCTGCAACTGTTCCTTCAATTCCTTCAACTCTACTAGAATAAAGTAATATGGTGGAATTGATATGGGTTGAATGTCCAGAACCAATTTAATATCTAAATTAATATAATGATCTAGCGGCATACCCGGCAAAGTCGAAGGAAACATCTTTGAAAGCTTTTTTACTACCAGTACCGAATCCATGGAAGGAAGCTCTACACTAGAATCCCGAACAAAAGCAAAATATGCTAGATATCTCTTCTTAACTATATGTTGAGCCTTCAGGAATGAAATCACCTTAACTGTAGAATGAACTAGTGACCCTTGCCATTCTAATCTAGGCAGTCATGGCATAGCCAAAGTCATGTTCTTGGCGTGACATTCTAAGATAGCATGATACGGGGATAACCAATACATGCCAAGGATCACCTCAAAATCAAACATGTCTAATAGTAAGAGATCAACCATAGTATCATACCTGTTGATAAAAACCACACAAGAACGATAAGCACGATCCACCATGATAGAATCTCCAAGAGGTGTAGATACGTAACAGGAATTTCCAAAGAATTACGAGGCATATCCAAATATAATGCAAAGTAGGATGACACATACGAATAAGTAGAACCCAGATCGAACAATACTGAAGCAGCTCTATCATAGACTGAAGCAATACTTGTGATGACTGCATTAGATGTAACCGCCTCAGGCCCGACATACCCCCTTTTCACCAACTAACCCTTTTTAAAAAGATAAAAAGTGAATTTTAAAGCTCAAAAGGGTTTCAAATTGAAAGTGACAAAGGAATTTTAGAGTCGCCACTTGACATCTGGTCTCGGTGTGTCAAGTCACCTTTAAAAAAACTGATTTTTCTCTTTAAAACACATTTGGACTCTAAAACGGACTGCACCAGAGATTCTAAGTAAGGGGGTTCATTTGACTCGGGGAGAAGGTGTTAGGAATTCTCCAAGTCCCGTAAGAAGTACGGTTGCATACATGATCAAGTTGTCTTTTAAAAATACTCAAATTGAGGATAAACACATAAAAGAAAAATAAACACGAAAGAGGTTTGAGGTCGTCCCCACCTAAATGAAAGAAAAATAAAATAAAAGGAAAATACTACAAAAGTTTATACTATGCTCATCCACGATGTTCGTCACGACCTCCAGTTACATTCACTACGGAGCATAACCCGAATAAAAATATATACAAAATCTGCGAGGCATTCTTCTGATTATAAACTAAAGGGAACGACCTCTCACATCGAATAAAATAAAAGAAAAGACCTAAAGTTTTCCTACCCGAGTGTGGTCGGCCTAAACATTGTCACGACCCAACTTTCCCTCCGTTTGGGTATAGTGATTGCACCTAGTCTTAAGGACTAGGTAAGCCTAACATTTTGCGGAAAAACAAATAACAATAATTAACATCTAACATTCTTCTGAAATGAAATCTTTATAGAAATAACCTGTTCCCAAAACCCGGTAGTACAAGTCATAAGCTCTACAGAGTTTCGCTAAAACTTCTAAACACAATTGTATGGAAATAAGTACAACAGTGCGAATATAAATTAAGAAGGTGACTCCGAAGCCTGCGAACGCAGCAACAGGTTTACCTTGAGTCTCCTCAGCAACGGCCCGCGCAGCTACAAACGAATAATACCTGGGTCCGCACAAAAAAATATGCAGAAGAGTAGCATGAGCACACCACTGTAGTGCCCAGTAAGTATCAAGACTAACCTCGGTGGAGTAGTGACGAGGAACAGTCAAGACACCTACTAGTCCAATAAACTGTACAACTAAGAGCATAGGAACAACGGAACATGATGTATATATAAAGGCTACACGATATGGTAAATAATACAACAATCACAATATGGAAGAAAAATAGCAAGTGACAAAGGAAACACCGTAATAATGACATAGAAGAGCAAGCGAAATCACAAACCCAAAACCTAAATCACAAATACAGTAAAGGTAAAGCAATAACTCAGAACCTACGACAGTGTTCACATCAAGTCTTAGCCAACAGACTCCACGAAATACCGAACCTCGGACAACTTACAGCTCACGGGTCCCAATACCTGAACCCTAACACATGGCAACCTATGCCCCCATCACAACTCATGGTCACGCTGATAACTCACTTACTAACTAGAGCTACTCTCACATATATGACAAGTAGACAAGGGTGTACATCTATACTCAGCAATATCAGGAGAACTTCATATCCAATGGGAGTGTTCAACTACATGTATGCTTGTGCAAGTGCTTTAACATAGTTCCTACCAGCTAATAAGCATATGGAAAAGAACGGACGACACGTAAGATGTTTTCTCACAACTTCCACGAGATAAAACTCATACAGGTAAGCATACCACAACACAATATCAAACAACAAAAATGCCCCCAGGCCATCACAAATCATCACAATCAATCCCTGACATAGCCCGCCTTGTCTCGCCACGTGTGCAATTAATAACATGATAAGTGCCCGCCTTGTTTCGCCACACGTGCATCATAATGTTCCCACCCTGTCTCGCCACATGCGCAACCCACATATAAACATATATATATATATATATATCCCGCCTTGTCACGCCGCATGTGCAATATGTCAATAGTAGCAATAGCATGGCAGAAACCTCATGCAACCCCATAACAATAACCGCACGGCAGAAACCTCGTGCATCACAATATCAACAACCGTACGGCAGAAACCTCGTGCACCACCACAACAAGTACCATATCAACAATGACAATATATGCAAGAACAAGACAAGTAAATCAACTCGAGAACTTTCGATCACAAGGAGACGGTAAAACTAGCTCACAAGGAATAACCACAATAGAGAATACTAAGCGTAATAAGAATAGCTCAACAAGGGTGAAAATAATGTGAAGCAACGATCCCACAATATGTAGTTCAACAACAAGGAAGCTAACATGAATCAGATAATTCCAAACAAGGAAATGTCAACTAAATATAGGATACCTAAACTTCTTTTAAGGTTGGGCAAATTACGAAGAATATACAACAATTTCAATTAAGGATGAGCAGCGGGAAGATAATCATAACCTCAATTAAGACTAAACAATTACAGGAGAGATAATAATGGTTTCCAATAAAGACAAGCAGTTATGAAAGATAGCATGACAATAGAAGAGCTAAAAATCTTCAATTAAGAAAAATAAGAGTCAAATAGGCAATAAGAATGAATCATAAAGCAATTAATTCCAATTAAAGCATGTAGAGGTGAAACTAGTAAATGGAAGCTCAATCATATCAAGAACAACTTCATACTCAGTGAATACAAGGACCTAAGAACTCTAAAAGGCAAAATTTCCACAAATAAGTCCGAACACGCACTCGTCACCTCGCGTACACGGACTACAATCAACATAGAAGACTCAAATCCTAAGGGGGAGTCCCCCCACACAAGGTTAGGCAAGATACTTACCTCAATCTGGCCAATCCAATACTCAATTTAGCTTTTGCTTAACCAATTCACCAACGCTCGGCTCAATCTAGCCAAAAACAACTTGAATACATCAACCAATGCAAGAGAAAATAATTTCAATTAACAAAACTATGGTTTTTCACAATTTGCAAAAAGTCAACAAAAGTCATTTCCCGGGCCCGTACCTCGGAACCCGACAAAATTTATAAAAACCGAACACCCATTTCGTTACGAGTTCACCCATACAAAATTTATCAAATTCCAATACCATTTGGTCCTTCAAATCATCATTTTACATTTTTGAAAGATTCTACAATTTTTCCCAAATTTTTCTTTAGTTTCTCATGAATTTGATGTTAAATCTAAGATATAATCACAACATATAGTTGGAAATTGATTAGAGACACTTACCCAATGATTTGGTATGAAAATCTTCTCTCAAAATTGCCCACGCTCGGAGTTAGGGTTCAAAGAATATGAAAAATGAGCAAAAACTCGAGTTACACAGCTGAAAATAAGCTGCAGAAGTCGCATTTGCGATCCAGGGTTCGCAATTGCGAACCTATGCAAAAGCGAAGAAAGCCTTCGCAATTGCGAATAAGGAAGAGCTGGAAAATTTCGCATTTGCGACAAAAAGTACGCAATTGCGAACTGGGCATCGCAATTGCGATGGATATGTTCGCAATTGCGACCATACTAGAAACAACATTTTTTTCTGACACAAAAATGAGCATAACTTCCTCATATGATGTCCAATTTCGATGATTTTTTGCTATGTCTCCATAATTACGATGTAGATCGAATGGTTCAATAAAAACTGAATTTGGGGCTCATTTTCTTAATGTGGTACCCTTTATTACCAAAGAAACAACGTTGAAACATCAAATATGAGCGCAATACAATCTGAAACACACCCAAGGCCCCCGAGACCCTGTCTACACACACAACAAGTCATATAACCTAACACGGACTCGCTCGAGGTCTCAAATCATACAAAACAACGCCGAAATGACGAATCACGCCACAAATAGAGCTATGAACTTCCAAATCTTCCAACTTCAAAAACTTGTGCCGAAACCGATCAAATCAACCCGGAATGATGCCAAATTTTGCAAACAAGTCCAAAATGACATGACGGAGCTGTTCCAACTCTCGGAATCGCATTCCGACCCCGATATCACAAAAGTCAACTATGGGTCAAACTTATCCATTTTCCAAATTTCAACTTTTCCAACTTTCGCCGAAACGCCTCAAATTACCCTACGGACCTCCAAATCCGAATCCGGACGCACGCCTAAGTCCAAAATCACCATACCAAGCTGTTGAGATCACCCAAAACCCATTCCAGGGCCGTTGACTCAAAAGTCCAATTCCGATCAAATTCTCACCGTTTAAACTTCCAAAACTAGTTTCCTTCTTCCAATTCACTCTAAATCATCTGTTAATTGAATTAAACCATGCACGCAAGTTGATACACATATTATGAAGTTGTTCAAGACCTTATGCTGTCGAACGGAGCTTAAATTCTCAAAACGATCGGCCGGTTCGTTACATCCTGTCACGACCCTAAACCAAAACTCGGTCGTGATGGCGCCTCTAGTGAAGACAAGGCCAGCCGACACACTTCCAATTCACTTTAAGCAATCAAATTAACAAATACTAAGTCTTTAATCAGAAATAAAATCCCAAAATAACAGTGAACAGTTTAATTTGCAGAAAATAAAAATCAACACAGCCCGACATCGGGGTGTCACCAGTCATGAGAATCTAAAACAATACTACAAGTCTGAAGTCTACTCCACTACTACACAACTGAATCAAAAAGAACTAAGATAGAGGGAGAATGCACTAGGCTGCGAATCGCCAAACAGCTACCTAGTAAATCTCCGAGGATCTGCTGGAACTATCAACCCTTAGTAGCACGACCTGTAGCGCCCGAATCTGCACACAGGGGTGCAGGGAGTAAAGTGAGTACTCCAACTTAGTGAGTAATAAAAATAAATGAAGACTGAGCGATATAAAATCACGTTAAATACAACATTCAACTATAAGAGGCATAATAAAATCAGTAAATATAATTAAGCAGGGAAATCTCATAATCACCTTTTAAGCAGTTAAACAATTAAAGGAAAAGCAGCTAGAAAGGTAAATACACAAGAACTGTCCCTCGGGCTCAGTAACAACAATAGAATCAGCCCCTCGGGCAATATCACAGAACAATACCAGCCCCTCGGGCTATATCTCATATCACAATGGGTACCTGCGCTCACTGGGGGTGTACAGACTCCGAGAAGGGGCCCTTACGGCCCAAGCGCAATATCAAGTCATCTCGTGGCGTCATAAACAGGCTCTCGGCCTCATATCAATCTCAAGCCACCTCGTGGCGTACAATCTCAGGTCCACTGCTGCGGCGTGCAGCCCGACCCAAAAGTATCCTCACAACACAGGCCCTCGGCCTTACTCAGTCAGAATCTCATAAGCCCCTCGGGCAACAGTAAAATATGAAGCTCAGCTCAAATATCTCTAAAAATATCATTTAAAGTGTTTTAAACAGAATAACATAGCTGAGTTTTGAAAACAAGGAAAATATGGCATGACTGAGCACGAGTAGGAAATCAAACAGTGAGGAAAATATCATTTAAAAATCTCCTAAGGGTTCAAACAGTTGGCATGAATCCCACATATGGCATTTAGCCCAAAATATAATAAAATCAACAAATAACTGTCATATACGCAGTAAAATAGTCATTCGAGATGGACTAAGTCACAATCCCCAACGGTGCTCGACCCCACGCTCGTCATTTAGCGTGTGTCTTACCTCAACATAGCCGAACGCTGTGAAATTCTGGGGTTTCATACCCTCAGGACAGCATTTATAATCATTACTCACCTTAATCCGACCCGAAGTTCAGCTCGCAATGCCCTTGCCCTTCGAATCGATCTCCGGATGCTTCGAATCTACCAAAATCAGAACGTAACCATTAATTTATGCTAAAGGGACGAAGCCCGCTCGAAATTATTCGAAAAACATCAAAAATCCTGAAATTACCAAAACCCGGCCCCTGTGCCCTCATCTCGGAATTCGCTAAAATTAACATCATTAGATTCCTTATCTCCCCACGAGTTCATACATATAAGAAGTTCCAAAATCCGACCACAAATGGTCTTCAAAATCCTCCATCAATGGCCTAGGTTTCTATGCCCTAGTTTCTCAAATTTTACTCTTAATGACATCTCTAATCCATGAATTAACACCATAAAAACGAGTTTTCATAATCCAAAACTTTACCTCAATAATGTCTCCTTGATTTCTCTCTTCAAAATCGCCCAAAGCTCCAAAATTCGTGTTTAAAAGTGAGAAAACTTTCTGAAAATCGCGAAGGAACTAACTTATATTTCCTGTCCAGAAATTTCCGCATCTGCGCCCATTTCAACGCATCTGTGGTACCGCTTCTGCGGTCAAGACCGCCGCATCTGCGGTCCCCACTTTAATCCACATTTCCCGCATCTGCGGTTCCATATCTGCACCTGCGCTATCGCAGGTGCGGTTCCTCCAATGGCATCTGCGGTTTTCTATCTTCCTAGATCCCTTCTGCTTCTGCGGCTACTCTCTCGCATATGCGGCGCCGCACCTGTGGTCCCCAATCCGCAGGTGCGGAAATACTAGAAGCAGCACAATCTGCAGTTGCAACAATTCCTCAAACTCCCTGTCAACCATCCGAAATCACCCCGAGGCCCCCGGGACCTCAACCAAAAGCACAAACATGTCCCATAACCTTATTCAAACTTGTACCAATCTTCAAAACACCTCAAACGACATCAAAATCACCAAAACTCATCGAATTCAAGCCTAAGGTTCTAAATTCTTCCGCATTCCGCTTTTGATAAAAAATCCAACCAAACCAAGTCCAAATGACCCGAAATTTTGCACACACATCCCAAATGCCATAACGGAGCTATTGCAACTTCCAGAATTCCATTCCCACCCCTATATCAAAATCTCACCTATCAACCGGAAAACGCCAAAAACTCAATTTCGCCAATTCAAGCCTAAATCTACTCCGGACCTCCAAAACACATTTCAATCACGCTCCTAAGTCCCAAATCATCTCCCGAAGCTATCCGAACCATCGGAACTCACATTTGAGCCCTCTAACACATAAGTCAACTTCTGGTTGA
Source organism: Nicotiana attenuata (assembly GCF_001879085.1). Classification (NCBI taxonomy): domain Eukaryota; kingdom Viridiplantae; phylum Streptophyta; class Magnoliopsida; order Solanales; family Solanaceae; genus Nicotiana; species Nicotiana attenuata. The sequence continues at coordinate 31,664,612 of NC_031999.1, forward strand.
CTTTTCCAACTTAAGCTTTCTTAAAAGAGACTAAGTGTCTCAACCCTTCTCAAAACCTTTCCGAACCCGAACCAACCAACCCGATCACATATAAAACCGATAATTAAAGCAAATAGAAATAGAAATGGGGAAAACGGAGCAGTAACTCAAAGACGACCGGCCGGGTCGTCACACATCCTCCCCCTCTTAAAACTAACGTTCGTCCTCGAACGTGCCAAGATTCGCCTCAAAGTCCTCAAGTTGTTGAATGCACACTTCCAACATACACTCGCGGGTGATCCCACACCATCCCAATCCACATAAACCTGACGACATCATCTCAACTAAAATTTAGCCTTTCTATCAATACCAATAATCCTTAGAGCCAGAATTCTCACCTTCCATCCATTTCCAAAGACCCGATTCTAAATCCATACCCGGTATCAGTCTCAACCAGCTACATCAATTCGTGCCAACACCCATATAGTACAACCTTACAACATGACACATCGGACATAGGCCCACAGTAACATTGTTGATCATAATATTTGCTCGAAACCAAATTCAGCACCGGTCCTAAGCCTCATATTCAATAGGGACCCGTTTCAAACCTCCACAACACCGGCAATGATACAATAACCACGAAAGCCACATAACTAAACACCCGAATCACCAAATCACAGCTAATACCGACGGGTACACACCCCACAAGCTAAAACTCAAGAAGCAAAGAACGAAAATGACTGAATATGGAAAGGGAAAACACATAAGGGAACTATTAAACAAGCCCGACAAGCACAAATTTTTCTATCAATACTAATCTACAAAACAATCTAACAAGAAAGAATTAAAGCATATAAAAGAATCACGAGGATCTCACACTGATATAACTCCCACCGTGGTACACAGCCCGGTCTCAACATATCAAATCACATGAAATCACGAGGGTCTCGCCCTCAACTCTGAATCACAAGTAGGATATACATCAAACCAATTAGAGCCTCTCGCTAAATCAATTCTACCACAATTTACAATAAGTGTTGGCTCCCACACTGATGGAGCATAAACATCACGGCTCATAGCAAAAAATACTCATAAATCACATCAAGCTTATCGAAAAGGACAACAGGAATTTACTACTTGTCTCATAACTCTGAACAATGAATTAAACAGATGATAGACACGGGCTATCACTCATAAATCCTCCCAACAGGGCCACACATAAACGAAGTGCTAATCATGAAATGCGCCCATAAGTGGAGCAACAAATAGGAAAACTCGCCCCGATAAGTAGAACTGCAATGAGCTACGATGACGCTCCTCTATAACAAGTCAAAATCATACCTGAAATGACATTATCTGGCTTAGCGTCCTTAAGCCTACTATTTGTAGCACATCTAGGGGCCGGGCCTCCCCATCTTGGGCGCCTTCTACTTGCTTGAATACCTCGCTGTGACACATTGGCCCGAAGTCTGGGACAAGCTCTCACCTTATGGCTAATATCTTCACACTCGAAGCAACCTCGCTGCTGACGTGGCTGTGGGAACTGTGCGCTACAGGTACTCCGAGACCCATGAACACCTGGATCACTATGCGAAGCCTGAAGCACGAACTGAACTGGCTGACCCACAAAACCTCTACCATGTCACACCCTGCCTCCAAAATAAGGACCAGTAGGTCTCCCCGGTCTACGAGGCCTCCTCGCCTCCCCAAACTCTCTCCTGATCTCGTCTGCCCTCTCTCTCATGGCCCCGCCTGTCCTCTCTCTCTTGGCCTCGCCTGACCTTTCTCTTCTCTCTCTCTCAAGCCACCATGACCTCCACCCTCCTAGCAATACTCACGGTCTGCTGATACGAAATATCTATCTCCAACTCCCGGGCCATGCTAGTCCTGATGCTGGGATAGAGTCCCTCAATAAACCAGCGGACTCTCCCAAATCGTAGAAACCAAGGTCGGTGCATGTCTGGCCAAATCACTAAATCTGATGGCATACTCTGATACTGACATAGTGCCCTAGCGCAGTTGCTCAAACTCCGCGCGCCATGCATCCCGGAGGGACTGAGGTACGAATTCTCTTAGGAATATCTCTGAAAACTGAACCCATGTAAGTGAAACTGACTTGGCCGGGCTACCCAACTCATATGCCCGCCACCACTGATAAGGCGCTCCCCTAAGCTGGAACGTAGTAAAAGCAACCCCACTCGACTCAACAATGCCCATAGTGCGGATAATGCGATGGAACTCCTCCAGAAAACCCTGTGCACTCTCTAAAGCTAAACCATTGAATGTAGGAGGGTCGTACTTCTTGTACCTCTCAAGCCTAAGCTGCTCTTCTTCAGATGATGTTGCCCTGAATACGGGCTAAGCTGGAACCACAGGCTGCGCCACCCTGACGCCTGGCACTTGACCAACATGAACTTGCTGCTCTAGAGTATGGGCGGCGGGAGTCTGAGTCCCTCCCCCGATCTGTGAGGTAGCTGGTGCAGCCAGAATCAACCCCGCCTGAGCCAATGTACCAAACATACTCAGGAACTGTGCTAAGGTCTCCTGAAGTCCGGGGGTAACATCAGGCGCCTCCGGTACCTGCCCCCAACTGGAGCAACTGGCGGCTCCTCAACAACTGCTCTGGTAGGTGCTCTAGCAGTGGCACGTACTCCTCATCGACCTCTGTCTCTGCCTCCAGCGACCCTTGCTCTGGGAGCAGCATCATCGGTAACTGCAACGCGTGTCCTCACTATCTGTGAGAGAATGAAATCATAATAGTTCAGACACCAAGATCAATAAGCTCGCACGATAGGAATGAAAGAAGTGAGATTGTCGTAATAGTTCCGTAGCCTCTCGAAGATAAGTACAGACGTCTCCGTTCCGATCCGCAAGACTCTACTAAACTCGCTTATGATTCATAGCACCTATGAACCTAGAGCCCTGATACCAACTTGTCACGACCCAACTTTCTCTCCGTTTAGGTATAGTGATGGCACCTAGTCTTAAGGACTAGGTGAGCCTGACATTTTCCCGAAAAACAAATAACAATAATTAACATCTAACATTCTTCTAAAATGAAATCTTTATACAAATAACATATTCCCCAAACCCGGTAGTACAAGTCATAAGCTCTACAGAGTTTCGCTAAAACTTCTAAACACAATTGTATGGAAATAAGTACAATAGTGTGAATATAAATTAAGAAGGTGATTTCGAAGCGTGCGAACGCAGCAACAGGTTTACCTTGAGTCTCCTCAGCAGCGGCCCGCGCAGCTACAAACGAATAATACCTGGGTCTGCACAAAAAAATATGCAGAAGAGAAACATGAGCACACCACAGCGGTGCCCAGTAAGTATCAAGACTAACCTCCGTGGAGTAGTGACGAGGAATAGTCAAGACACCTACTAGTCCAATAAACTGTACAACTAAGAGCATAGGAACAATGGAACATGATATATATATAAAGGCTACACGATATGGTAAATAATACAACAATCACAATATGGAAGAAAAACAGCAAGCGACAAAGGAAACACAGTAATAATGACACAGAAGAGCGAGCTAAATCACAAACCCAAAACCTAAATCACAAATACAGTAAAGGTAAGCAATAACTCAGAACCTACGACAGTGTTCACATCAAGTCTTAGCCAACAGACTCCACAAAATACCGAACCTCGGACAACTTACAGCTCACGGGTCCCAATACCTGAACCCTAACACTTGGCGTCCTATGCCCCCATCACAACTCATGGTCACGCTGATAACTCACTTACTAACTAGAGCTACTCTCACATATATGACAAGTAGACGAGGGTGTACATCTATACTCAGCAATATCAGGAGAACTTCATATCCAATGGGAGTGTTCAACTACATGTATGCTTGTGCAAGTGCTTTAACATAGTTCCTACCAGCTAATAAGCATATGGAAAAGAACGGACGGCATGTAAGATGTTTTCTCACAACTTTCACGAGATAAAACTCATACAGGTAAGCATACCACAACACAGTATCAAACAACAAGAATGCCCCATGCCATAAGAAATCATCACAATCAATCCCTGACATAGCCCGCCTTGTCTCGCCACGTGTGTAAATAATAACATAATAAGTGCCCGCCTTGTTTCGCCACACGTGTATCATAATAGTCCCACCTTGTCTCGCCACATGCGCAACCCACATATATATATATATATATATATATCCCGCCTTGTCACGCCGCATGTGCAATATGTCAATAGTAGCAATATCACGACAAAAACCTCGTGCAACCCCATAACAATAACCGCACGGCAGAAACCTTGTGCATCACAATATCAACAACCGCACGACAGAAACCTCGTGCACCACAACAAGTACCACATCAACAATGACAATATATACAAGAACACGACAAGTAAATCAACTCGAGAACTTTCGATCACAAGGAGACGGTAAAACTAGCTCACAAGGAATAACCACAATAGAGAATACTAAGCGTAATAAGAACAACTCAACAAGGGAGAAAATAATGTGAAGCAACGATCCCACAATATGTAGTTCAACAACAAGGAAGCTAACACGAACCAGATAATTCTAAATAAGGAAATGTCAACTAAATATAGGATGCCTAAACTTCTTTTAAGGTTGGGCAAATTACGAATAATATACAAAAATTTCAATTAAGGATGAGCAGCGGGAAGATAATCATAACCTCAATTAAGATAAACAATTACAGGAGAGATAATAATGGTTTCCAATAAAGACAAGCAATTATGAAAGATAATATGACAATAGAAGAGGTAAAAATCTTCAATTAAGCAAAATAAGAGTCAAATAGGCAATAAGAATGAATCATAAAACAATTAATTCCAAATAAAGCATGTAGAGGTGAAACTAGTAAATGGAAGCTCAATCATATCAAGAACAACTTCATACTCAGTGAATACAAGGACCTAAGAACTCTAAAAGGCCAACTTTCCACAAATGAGTCCGAACACGCACTCGTCACCTCGCGTACACGGACTACAATCAACATAGCAGACTCAAATCCTAACGGGAAGTCTCTCACACAAGGTTAGGCAAGATACTTACCATAATCCGGCCAATTCAATTCTCAATTTAGATTTTCCTTTACTAAAAATTCACCAATGCTCGGCTCAATCTAGCCAAAAACAACTTGAATACATCAACCAATGCAAGAGAAAATAATTTCAATTAACAAAACTATGGTTCTTTCACAATTTGCAAAAAGTCAACAAAAGTCAACTCCCCGGGCACGCACCTCGGAACCCGACAAAATTTACAAAAATCGAATACCCATTCCGCTAAGAGTTCACCCATATAAAATTTATCAAATTCCGATACCATTTGGCGCTTCAAATCATCATTTTACATTTTTGGATGATTCTACAATTGTCCCCAAATTTTCCTTTAGATTCTCATGAATTTGACGTTAAATATAAGATATAATCACAATATATAGTTGAAAATTGATTAGAGACACTTACCCAATGATTTGGTATGAGAATCTTCTCTCAAAATCGCCCACTCTCGGAGTTAGGGTTCAAAGAATATGAAAAATGAGCAAAAACTCGAGTTACACAGCTGAAAACAAGCTACAGATGTCGCATTTGCGATCCAGGGTTCACAATTGCGAACCCTCGCAAAAGCGAAGAAAGCCTTCGCAATTGCGAACAAGGAAGGGCTGGAAAAAGTCGCATTTGCGACCATACCAGAAGCAGCAATTTTTTCCGAAACAAAAATGAGCATAACTTCCTCATACGATGTCCAAATTCGATTATTCTTTTTGCTATGGCTCCATAATTACGATACAGATCTAATGGTTCAATAAAACTGAATTTGGAGCTCATTTGTTTAATGTGGTACCCTTTATTCCCAAAGAAACGACGTTGAAACATCAAATAAGAGCGCAATACAACCCGAAACACACCCGAGGCACCCGGGACCCCGTCTACACACACAAACAAGTTATATAACCTAACACGGACTCGCTCGAGGTCTCAAATCATATCAAACAATGTCGAAATGACAAATCACACCATGAATCGAGCTATGAACTTCCAAATCTTCCAACTTCGAAAACTTGTGCCGAAACTGATCAAATGAACCTGGAATGACGCCAATTTTTGCAGACAAGTCCAAAATGACATGACGGAGCTGTTCCAACTCTCGGAATCGCATTCCGACCCCGATATCACAAAAGTCAACTATGGGTCAAACTTCTCCGTTTTCCAAACTTCAACTTTTCCAACTTTCGCCGAAGCGCCTCAAATTACCCTACGGACCTCCAAATACGAATCCGGACGCACGCCTAAGCCCAAAATCACCATATGAAGCTGTTGAGATCACCCAAAATCCATTTCGGGGCCGTTGACTCAAAAGTCCAATTCCGGTCAAATTCTCACCGTTCAAACTTTCAAAACTAGTTTCCTTCTTCCAATTTGACTCTGAATCATCCGTTAACTGAATTCAACCATGCACACAAGTCGATATACATATTATGAAGTTGTTCAAGACCTTACGCTGCCGAACGAAGCTTAAATTCTCAAAACGACCGGCCGGGTCGTTACAAACATGCTCCTAACGATTAAAGCAATAAAGTAAAACTAAACAAAATATTCATGTTCAAATTTCTCTTTCAGGTTAAGTGTCCAACCCCACGAGACCCAATGGAATAAAACAACAAAATTAATCAAAGGCATTCATAGATTCAAATCCCTTTCATGTCTTCAAGATCGTATATACTTTAATTCAAAATTATCCAGACAAGCCCACAACTTGAAACTAATACATGTTTTCATGTGCTAAAGTAAAAGAGGCAGCGATCCAATCAAACAAAATAACATGACAACACGAAAAATTTTCCAAGGTCCACTTCAATGAATTCAAAGAACTTAACTACGTAAACATCAAGGACTAAACAAACAAATTAAAATAATCAATGAAAGCTAAAACATGCTAACCCGAAAAGCCACACGAGTTGCTAATGGCAAACACATATAACAAACAAGCAAAACGAGATGAAACAAAGTGGGAGTAAAGATGACCTTTATAATTGCAATCTGCATTTGGATCACCTCCAATAAAATGACCCGAACAGCTATAGTTTGTTGCTATGGTATTGAAACAAAATCCGATGAATCACCCAAAACTTGACCGCGAACAGGGCCATCAACCGGAGCTCGAATGGCATTTCAATCGGCGCCGCAAGACCAACGACTGCTATAGTATCCATAAGCTAGAAACTAGAATCAAAAGTGGGGTTTTCGATCTTTAAGGCGGCGCCCATGGCTGAGATCTTTTGGGTTTTGGAATTGATTTTTATGATGTTTTATGGCTTATTTTTTGTGCTGATTGCAGCGGTTTTTTCCTGAATTTTTGGAGCTTTATTTGGTTGGTTTTAATGGAGTTTTAAGGGGATGCTTTTGGATAAAAACGGGCTGCTAAAAGGTGAAGATTTGCAGCACTTTAATGGCTGCATTTTTGGTGCATTTTAGGCATTTTTTACTCTATTTTTGTTCTGGAGTTTGGTGGCTGTTTTGAGTGACGAAGATATTGGTTTTGAGATGAGCTCAATTGTCTATAGCAATGGAGTTTCACAGGTATGAAAACTGGTGAGCTGTGGCGACTCACACGGTTTTGTCCGTGACTCTCCCTAAAATTCCTCTAATCGTCTCTCTATCTCCGTTCCTTCTCCTCCCCTCTGCTATATGATTGTGTCACTTTTTATTTAATCAATCTTGGAGAGGATGAAATAAAATTCAGAAACCGTGTGTGGTCCACAAGATCAAAATGAAATCAGAGAAAATTCTTTTGTTACATGTGCTTGTGTGCATGTAAATTTGTTATGAAACTTTGTCCACTTGCGGTGAGATGGCATAATTTTATTTGCTCCTTCTATCTTTCTTTAATCCAAACGTAAAAAAAATAAGAACAAAAGGTATACAGAAAAATTTAACTAATACTCTGTATTCTATTCTAACGTACGGACTAAAGAAAACATTTTACCTTTTTCTTTCTTTTGTAAGTATTAAAATAGCAACGAAACAAAGTTAAGAGAAACTCACTATTCAAAATTCATCTGAGTTCCTTTTTTTCATTTTTGATTTTTATCAAAAGTAGAATAAATCAAAAATAACTTGAGCAAATACCAAGTAACTCAAATAAAAGTAAAAATATTTTTTATAGTTTTCATTTTAAGAGAAAATATAGCAAAAAAGGTTAAAACTAGTTAAAATAGTACTATTAGGCCTAAAACCAACATCTAAGCACTAAAAGTTGTAAAATTTCAGGAAGGGTCAAAAATTACATGTCTACAAGGCCTACCAGGGAAGCATAACAACAAGTTTCGCATCCACCTCTCGAAAGACCTTTACCTACCAAACCACAACCTCTAGCTAGTTGTGCAGGTGGTGTAGCAGTTGGTGCGGAAATCATGGTCTGAATGCCCCGCTGAGATACACCTATCCAAAGCCAGGAATAATCCCTCCTCATGTGCCTCGAGTCACCACACTCAAATCAAGATCTTAACTAACATGGCTATTAGGACTGAGCCTTCCCCGGACGACTGGAATAACCACTGTAAGAACCCTGACCTGAAGATGTACTATGGGAACCAAGTGCGGGAGGTTCACTAAATGACGACTGCCCTAGACGAGTAGCATGAAATCCATGGATAGCTAGAGCACCACATGAAGTATGAAGTGCTGACTGAAGTGGCCTACTAGAATAGCATCTACCCTAGTGACTCTTGCCCAAGAGTAGGCACCAACAAGATACCACGATGCTTCTTGTCCTCTCTATATGCCTCTGTTGCTAGTGAATACGCTTTAATATCCTAGCAATCTCTACAATCTGGTGAAAGGTAGTCTCAGTCTCAACCTCCCATGCAATCCCAAACCTAAGACTGTAGCTGACACCCTCAATGCACCTCCGTACTCTTTCCTTCTGAATAGGAATCAGGAAAGTTGCATATTGTGACAACTCTATGAAGCTCATCTCATATTGGGTAACAATCATACCGTCTTGCTGCAAGTGTTGAAACTGGTTGTGAAACTCATTTCTCTTGGTGAGTGGAATGAATTTCTCTAAGAAGAGAGTCGAAATTGATCCTATGTGAGAAGTGACCCTAATTGCCTGCCATGCTCAAACGTCTACCACCACCTCTTGGTTGGCCATCTACACCGAAATATAGTGAAATCAACTACATTGGACTCAGGTCCCAAATTGGATAAAAACTCATGTGTAACGACCCGGTCGGTCGTTTTAAGAATTTACGCCCCGATCCCCTATTAACTGCATTTCTCATGTTTGTTTCTGCTATTGTGAGTTGCCGGGAGGATTTATTTAGAGTTTCGGAGAGTTTTGGGACACTTAGTCAATGAGAGCTTAAGTTTTAGAATTTGGATTGTAGTCAGAACAGTGTGAAGACGACCTCGAAATAGAATTCCGTTGGTTCTGTTAGCTCCGTTGGGTGATTTCGGGTTTAGAAGAGTGTTCGGATTTTGAGCTGGAGGTCCGTAGCTTATTTAGGCTTGAAATGCTGAAAAGTTGAATTTTGAAGTTTCCGGTTCGATAGTGAGATTTTGATATCGGGGTTGAAAAGGAATTCTGGAATTTGGAGTAGCTTCGTAGTGTTGAATGTGACGTATGTGCAAAATTTTAGGTGATTCGGACGAGGTTTAATATACTTTTTGATCGAATGCGTAATTCGGAAGTTTTTGGAATTTTTAGGCTTCAATTCGATGATGATTTGGTGTTTCGACGTTGTTTGAGGTGTTTTGAAGATCGGTATAAGTTTGGGTAGTGGTATATGACTTGTCCGTGCTGTTGGTTGAGGTCCCGGGGGCCTCGGGGTAATTTCGGATGGTTGACGGAAAGTTAGGAATTTGGAGTTGCAGCTGAAGTTTATGGCTGCTATCATAACTGCATCTGCGGTTGAGAGGCCGCAGGTGCGACTCCCGCAGATGCGGTATCAAGCCTAGAAGCAGCCAAGAGGTGAGTCGTGAGGAGCCGCAAAAGCGGATGCCTGGACGCATCTGCGATGGCACAGGTGCGAGTAATCGACCGCAGGTGCAGTCCCAGGCCTTTAAGTGAGAACCGCATATGAGATTATTTTTCCGCAGAAACGGGACCGCAGGTACGGTCCCTTGGCCGCAGAAGCGGGTTTGCTGGGCAGAAAACAAGAATTTCGAGGGTTTGAAATCAAAAGTTAGAAAATTGATTTGGAGCTCGGGAGAGGGCAATTTTGGGAGGATTTTGAAGAGGTAATCAGTGGGTAACGATTCCTAATCCCTTTCTAGTTATATTCCTATAATCTAATCTTAGTTTTGTCATTAAATTTTGGATTTGAGATGAAAATTGGGAAAAAAATTTGGAGAAAGTTCTTAGACCCAAACTTCGAGTTTTGTTTGGGAATTTGACATTGGATTTGGATAATTTTGGTATGATTAGACTCATGAGAGTATGAGGATTATGAAAATATAAATTTTACCCGATTCCGAGATGTGGGCCCAGAGGGCGTTTTGGTCATTTTACCGATTTCGCGTATTAACTTAGAATGTAATTGTAGAATCAGTTACTTGAAGTGTTTTTTATATTATGCAATTGAATTGAATAGATTTGGGCCATTTGGAGTCGAGTACTCGTGGCAAGAGTGTAGTTTCGGGTTAATTTTGAGCCGGTTCGAGGTAAGTGGCTTGCCTAACCTTTTGTGGGGAAAACTCCCCTTAGGATTTGGTATTGTTGATATTTGAAATGCCTTGTATGTGAGGTGACGAGTGCGTACTTGTGCTAATTGTTGAAAATCCTATTTTCATTAAGTAACTCTAATTGTGTTTCTTTTCCTGGTTATACTATTTGCAATGTAAGTCTACTGTTAGCTTAGGGAAGCATGTCTAATTGCCTTAATTGCTTTATTTGTTCAAACTGCCTTATTTGGATTATTTGTGGCATGCTAGGTTAGAAATACCTGTTTTTACCTTGGTATGAAATTTGAACTGAATTGAGTATTCTTCGTGTTGCTGCTGTGTGTTTACTTTGGAACTACGGGACGGTATCCTGGGAGATCCCCCTGCTTGTTTACTTTGGGACCATGGATTTGTATTCCGGGAGATCCCTGCACCTATACTGATTTGGGCTGTAGTGCGGGATACCGAGAGATCCCCAACACGTATATTGAGGATACTAAGAGATCCTTGGGATACCGAGAGATCCCCAGCATATATATTGAGGATACTAAAAGATCCTTGGGATACCGAGAGTTCCCCAGCATATATTGAGGATACTAAGAGGTCCTTGGGATACTGAGAGATCCCCGGTTGTTATCTCTGTGTCGAGCTGTATTCCTTTCCGTGATTATTTTGTCTCTATTATAGTTGTTGTTGTTCTTTCTATCCTGTGTTACTTCTTACTATTGCGCTTAATTATACTGTATTATTCTATTCTGTTATACCTTGTATTTCATTTAACCTCAGTAGGGCCCTGACCTTCCTCATCACTACCTGATCGAGGTTAGGCTTGGCACTTATTGAGTACCGTTTTGGTGTACTCATGCCCTTTCTGCGCATGTTTTTCATGTGCAGATCCAGGTACTGTCACTCAGTCTTATCACCCTTGAGGCGAGGCGCTTTTGTAGATACTTTGAGTTATATCTGCCGCATCCGCAGACCGAGGAGTCCCTTTCTATTCTCTGTACTAGTTTAGCCCTTCTGTATTTTCCTTGTTGATAGACATTTCTGGAGTTAGAGCTTTTTATGTATCTCTTAGCTTGTGATTCATGGGATTCCGAGTTTTGGGAATTGTTCAGTTTTTGAGATCTAGTATTGGTATATGCCGAGCGGCATCTTAAACACTTCTACATTTGTTTATTTTTAGTTTTTATTAGTTTTCCACATTTTGTTCCTTTTTCCGCAATTGTTAGGCTTACCTAGTCGTAGAGACTAGGTGCCGTCACGACAGTTCACGGAGGGCGAACTTGGTTCGTGACAAGTTGGTATCAATGCTCTAGGTTCATAGGAATCATGAATCACAAGCCGATTTATTAGAGTCTCGTAGATCGGTACGGAGACGTCTTTACTTATCTACGAGAGGCTATGTAACTGTTAGGAATGTTCCACTTCATTTGATTTCCTTGTCGTGCAAGATTTTTGATATCACAACTCTAAACTTCTGTCTTCTATTCTCTCACATATGGTGAGGACACGTGCTACCCGAGATGATTAATCACATGCGCCCCTTACTGGAGCCGTCAGAGGCTAGGGCCAGGGTAGAGGCCGAGGACGCGCATGTGGTGTAGCTAGAGCACCCGCACGAGCTTCCACCGAGGTGCCACCAGCAGTTCCAGCCGGAGTCCAGACACCTGATACGCCCACAACTACTACTACTCCAGCACTCCAGGAGACTGGCACAGTTTATGACCATGTACACCACTCTAGCTCAGGCAGGGTTGCTTCCCATTGCTGTACTACATCCCAGGCCGGGGGAGGAGCACAGACTCCCGCCGCCCTCACTCTTGAGCAGCGAGTACATGTTGATCAGGTCCCAAGAGATTATTCCTGTACAGCCGGTAGCCCCAGCTCAGCTCGAGGAGAGGGCAGTAGCTTCAGAGAAGGAGCAGAAGAGGTTTGAGAGGTTCAAGAAGTATCAGCCTCCTACATTCAGCGAGCTAGCCTCAGATGATGCTCTTGGATTTCTAGAGGAGTGCTACTGTATCCTCCGTACCATGGGTATATCAGGATCAAGCGGGGTTTCCTTCACTACCTTCCAGGTTCGAGGTGCCGCCTATCAGTGGTGGCGTGCTTATGAGTTAGCCAGTCCGGATGAGGTAGCTTCCCTGACTTGGGCTCAGTTTTCAAATATGCTCACGAGAGAGTATGTTCCCCAGAGTCTTAGGGACGCTTGGCGCGTAGAGTTTGAGCATTTGCGCCAGGGTACTATGACTGTCTCGGAGTATGCTGTCTGTTTCACCGCTTGGCTAGACATGCACCGGCTTTGGTTTCTACTGTTGCGAGAAGGTCCACCGGTTTATTGAGGGGCTCATTCCCAGCATCAGGTCTGGTATGGCTCGGGAAATAGAGATGGATATTTCTTATCGGCAGGTGGTGAGCATTGCTAGGAGAGTAGAGGGTATGCACACTCGGGACAGAGAGGAGAGGGAGGCCAAGAGGTCTCGAGAGTCGGGCCATTATTTTGGTGCCCATGCCCCACCTTCAGCTCGTCGTGGTAGGGGCTATATGAGTTGCCCTGTTCGTTCAGTTCTTCTAGCAGCCAGTGGCATTCCAGCTCCTCCTAGACCTCAGGAGCCTTATTATGCACCTCCAGTATCTAGTGCGCCTCCTGCGCGGGGTGCTTCCAGCGGTCAGTCCAGCAGACCTGGCCCGATCCAGTCATAGCCGCCACGTCCTCCCAGAGCTTGTTTTGAGTGTGGTGACACATGCCATGTGGTGAGGGATTGCCCTAGACTTGGGAGGCTGCACCTCCACAGACTTCTCAGCCACATCGCGCCCCGCGGAGTTCTCAGGCTATGATTACAGCACCAGTTGCTACCCCACCTGCTTAGCCAGCTAGAGGTGGAGGTCGGGAAGGTAGAGGTTGCCCTCGAGGGGGAGGCCAGGCCAAATACTATGCCCTTCCTGCTCGTACCGAGGCTGTCGCCTCCGATTCTATCATCATAGGTACTATCCTGGTCTGTCATAGAGATGCATCGGTCCTATTCGATCCAGACTCCACTTATTCTTATGCGTCCTCTTATTTTGCCCTGAATTTGGGTGTATCTCGGGATTCTTTGAGTTCTCCTATTTATGTTTCTACTCCTGTTGGAGATTCTCTTGTTTTGGACCGCGTTTATTGGTCGTGTTTGATTGCTCTTAGTAGTTTTGAGACCAGAGCCGATTTGTTATTGCTCAGCATGGTAGACTTTAATGTTATTCTGGGCATGGACTGGTTGTCGCCCCATTATGTTATTCTTGATTGTCACGCGAAAAACGTGACGCTGGCTATGCCCGGTGTACCGCGAGTAGAATGGAGGGGTACCTTAGATCATACATCCAGTAGAGTTATTTCATTCCTTAAGGCTCAGCGTATGGTTGAGAAGGGGTGTGACGCGTATCTAGCTTTTGTGAGAGATGTCAGTATTGATACCCCTACAGTTGATTCGCTCCCAGTAGTACGGGATTTCTCTAATGTGTTTCCAGCTGACCTTCGGGCATGCCGCCTGATAGAGATATTAATTTTGGCATTGATCTGTTGCCGGGCACTCAGTCTATTTCTATTCCTCTGTACCGTATGCCTCCTACTGAGTTGAAGGAGTTGAAGGAGCAGTTAAATGAATTGCTTGATAAGGGTTTCATTCGGCCCAGTGTATCACCTTGGGGTGCTCCTGTCTTATTTGTGAAGAAGAAGGATGGTTCTATGCGTATGTGTATTGATTATCGCTAGTTGAACAAGGTTACAGTGAAGAGCCGTTATCCTTTGCCCCATATTGATGACCTGTTTGATCAGTTATAGGGTGCTTGTGTGTTTTCTAAGATTGACTTGCATTCAGGCTATCATCAGTTGACGATTCGGGAGCCAGATATCCCGAAGACTGCCTTCAGGACTTGGTATGGTCATTACGAGTTCCTTGTTATTGCATATGGGCTGACCAATGCCCCAGCAGCCTTCATGCATTTGATGCACAGTGTATTCCGGCCATATCTTGATTCATTCGTCATTGTCTTTATTGACTACATTCTAGTATATTCCCGGAGTCGGAAAGATCATGAGCAGCACCTGAGGACAGTGCTCCAGACTTTGAGAGAGAAGAAGCTATATGCTAAGTTCTCAAAATGTGAGTTCTGGTTGGCTTCCGTGGCGTTCTTGGGTCACGTGGTTTCGAGTGAGGGTATTCAGGTGGATCCGAAGAAAGTGGAAGCAGTGCAGAGTTGGCCCAGACCATCCTCAGCTACAGAGATCCGCAGTTTTTTGGGCTTGGTGGGTTATTACCGTCGATTTGTTCGGGGGTTTTCATCTATTGCAGCACCTATGACTAGGCTGACCCAGAAGGGTGCTCCGTTCCAGTGGACGGAAGAGTGTGAGGAGAGCTTTCAAAACCTCAAGACAGCTTTGACTACAGCCCCAGTTTTGATATTGCCTACCGGTTCGGGGTCTTATACTGTCTATTGTGATGCCTTGAGGGTTGGCCTTGGAGCGGTATTGATGCAGGACGGTAGGGTGATTGCCTACGCGTCCAGACAGTTGAAGGTACATGAGAAGAATTATCCTGTCCATGATCTCGAGTTAGCTGCTATTGTTCACGCCTTGAAGATCTGGCATCATTATTTGTACGGTGTGCCTTGTGAGATTTATACTGATCACCGGAGTTTGCAAGCATCTGTCCAAGCATAAGGACCTTAATTTGCGACAGAGGAGGTGGTTAGAGCTGCTGAAGGACTATGATATCACTATTTTGTATCACCCGGGCAAGGCCAATGTGGTGGCCGATGCTTTGAGCCGTCGGGCAGAGATTTTGGGGAGTTTAGCGTATTTACCAGCAGCAGAGTGGCCCATGGCGATGGATGTTCAGGCCTTAGATAATGATCCCCAACATATATATTGAGGATACTAAGAGATCGTTGGGATACCGAGAGATCCCGCATATATTGAGGATACTAAGAGATCCTCGGGCTACTGGGAGATCCCCAGCACACATATTGAGGATACTAAGAGATCCTCGGGATACTGAGAGATCGCGGTTGTTATCTCTGTGTCGAGCTTTATTCCTTTCCGTGATTATTTTGTCTCTGTTATAGCTGTTGTTGTTCTTCCTATCCTGTGTTACTTCTTACTGTTGCACTTAATTATACTGTATTATTCTGTACTGTTATACCTTTTAATTTCATTTAACCTCAGTAGGGCCCTGACCTTCCTCGTCACTACCCGAGCGAGGTTAGGCTTGGCACTTACTGAGTACCGCTGTGGTGTACTCATGCCCTTTTTGCGTTTGTTTTTCATGTGCATATCCAGGTACTCTCACTTAGTCTTATCACCCTTGGGGCGAGGCGCTTTTGTAAAGACTTCGAGGTATATCTTCCACGTCCGCAGACCGAGGAGTCCCTTTCTATTCTCTGTACTACTTTAGCCCTTCTGTATTTTCCTTGTTGATAGACATTTCTGGAGTTAGAGCTTTTTATGTATCTCTTAGCTTGTGATTCATGGGATTTCGGGTTTTGGGAATTGTTCAGTTTTTGAGATCTAGTATTGGTATATGCCGAGCGGCGTCTTAAACACTTCTACATTTGCTTATTTTCAGTTTTTATTAGTTTTCCGCATTTTGTTCCTTTTTCCGCAAATGTTAGGTTTACCTAGTCATAGAGACTATCACGACAGTTGACGGAGGGCGAACTTGGGTCGTGACATCGTGAAACCTATAAAAGAACTTACGAGCTTCAGTTTTGGGATCACCACTATAACATGGAGGATTAACTTCTAAAATTGATCTATCTTCTTCTGCTCCTCCATAGTCATAGCAGGTCTAATCTTAGGCCTAACGGTAGAAACACTCTAAATCATCCTAATAGGTGGAACAACTATAACTCATGGAGTCTAAAATATAGTAGTGGCCTGCTCCGGAGTGTGAATAGTCGGGGTTTGTGCTCCCCCTCAAGACTGAGAAGTAGATGGAATCAAAGGAATCATACCGCTATGTGCCAACCCATCAAAATAACTCAAGATCTGGACCAAGCATCCTGAAGCACTGGAGTAGAAACAACGCCCTCAAGAAGCTGTGTTGGACTCGGTGGAACCATATGAGCAGGGACTTGCTTCACCATTGGAGCTACAGGTGGCTCCTTAGAAACTGATCTAGCACAAGAACAAGGGACTGCATGTGCTCTACCTCTCATAGGTGCGGTCGTACATGCTCTGTCCTGAACTCCTGCCCTGCCCTGGCCTCTGCCTCTCGTGGCTCTGACCTAGGGTACTAGCTACTGCCCGACAGCTATGGAAGAATGCTTGTCACTATCTGTGAGAAAATAGAAGTGTAAACATTCAGACTTTAGGATGAAGTAAAGTCGTGCAACCGAGAAAGGAAGGAAGTGAAGTATCCTAACTATTCCTTATCCGATTGAAGATAACTACATATATTCTGTCACGACCCAAACCCCCGCACTGGTCGTGATGGCGCCTCTCGTGAAGACGAGGCCAGCCAACTAACGCAACTCGTCTTTTCAAAAGTAGTTAAACATAATTAAACAGCTTAAATATGACTTAATAGTATAAATTAGCGGAAATACAACCCAACACAGCCCTAATCGGGGTGTCACAAGTCACGAGCATCTACAAGAATGTAATTACATTTAAAAGTCTAGACATACACTGAACAAGAATAATGAATAACAATAGAAAGAAACGGTGCTGCGAACGCTGGCAGTCATATCGCTAAACTACTACAACTCTGCCCCCAACAGCCAATACCCGCTATCGGGTGAACAAATACTTGCAACTGCACACGAGGTGCAGGGAGTAAAGTGAGTACTCCAACTCAGTGAGTAATAAAGGTAAATAACAACTAAGCAGTAAGAAATCACGTAAAGCGACCAACATGCTGTATAGAAGCAGGGTAAAATCCTTTGAGAAAATAGTGAAGCTGTGAAATCTTTAAAAATATATTGGCTCAGTTTAAATCTCTTTTGAAAAAGATCTTTTCAACAGTTACGAAACGATTTCAAAACAGTTAGTGCTGATAAGCACAGAAAAATCCGCCCCTCGGGCACAAATACCGCAGTATAACAGGTAAAAAGGCAAGTAAAAATGCAAGATGATCACATAAAAGTTCGCCCCTCGGGCAATATCTCAAAACAGTACCAGCCCCTCGGGCTCACTCTCTGAAACACTCTCAGCCCCTCGGGCTCTCTCTCTCTCAGATCACTCTCAGAACAGTATCATATAGTAACCGCTGCGGCGTGCAGCCCGATCCACATATCTCGCTGCGGCGTGCAGCCCGATCCATATGGGTACCCGCGCTCACTGTGGGTGTGGAGACTCCGGAGGGGCCCCTTACGGCCCAAGCGCAATATCAAACCACCTCGTGGCATATAACATAAGGCCTGAAAGCCTTCTCACATCACACTCGAGGCCTGAAA
>NC_031999.1:31683766-31689230 GCF_001879085.1 Nicotiana attenuata
CGACTCCCACGCCGCATATGCGATACCGCTTCTGCGGTTCCAATTCCGCAGAAGCGGAAATACCAGAAGCAGCAGGCCTGCAATTTGCACTAAGTCCAAAACTCATCCCGATAGCCATCCGAAATCACCACGAGGCCCCCGGGACCTCAACCAAAAATACCAATACATCCTAAAACGTTATTCAAACTTGTTCCAATTATCAAAACACCTCAAACAACACCAAAACCATCAAATTACGTCGAATTCAAGCCTAAGTTCTTCTAAAACTTCCGAAACATGCATTCGATCAAAAACCCAACCAAACGACGTCCGAATGATCTGAAATTTTGCACACACATCCCAAATCACTTAACGAAGCTACAGCAACTCTCGGAATTCCATTCCGACCCTCGGATCAAAATCTCGCCTATCGATCGAAATCGCCAAAATACTAACTTCGCCAATTTAAGCCTAATTCTACACCGGACCTCCAAAATCACTTCCGGTCACGCTCCTAAGTCATAAATCATCTAACGAAGCTAACCAAATCATAAAAACTCCGATCCGAGCTCGTATTCAAATAAGTCAACTCTTGGTCAAACCTTTCAAATTTCAAGCTTTCAACTGAAACTGTTCTTTCAAATTCATTCCAAATTTTCCTGAAACCCAAAACCAATGATCTACATTAGTCATAATACATAACACGGGGCAAGTCATGCCTGAGGACTGGCGATCGAAGTGCAAAAGTTTGGAACGACTGGTTGGGTCGTTACATCCTCCCCCACTTAAACACACGTTCGTCCTAAAACGTACCCAGAGTTATTCTAAAAGCCAACCACTCGCTGAATACTTTACCATGCTTATACCCGGGGGTGATCCCACGTCACCCTATCTCATATAGGTCTGATAATACATTTTAACTAAAATCACACAGTCCAGTCTAGTCCATAAATCATAGAATCACATTTCTCTTCTGAAATCATCATACGATCAGAACCTCACATCTATATTCAGAATAAGTCTGAACCAGTTGTAATAACCCATACCTGTAACCTCAGGTGCAATTATATGATATACCACATAACTTAAACACTCGAAACGATAACTTCTATTCAGAGCAGTTGCCCACAACACCTGAATGCCGATAGAAAACCTCTTAGCAACTAAGTCCCATTCCAACACTTTCATATACTGTCAACGATGAATGAAACACGCAATAAACCATAATCATTTCTCAGATCAACCATTCATGAAGCCATTTCTCCTCTGACAATTACCATTGCAATTTTCGAGCCGAACCTTGATATTATCCTTCCAACAAGCTGAAATCAATTCTGTTCGTATTCATTAATGACCCCAACGATCACCTCGAATCCAACACACCACTCTGGTGACATGACACATCAATACGGGCCTAAGCCACAACTTGCATAATTCGCGCACCAATAAGAAACGGTCTGAACATACTCAAATCATGAAAATGACCCAAACGAAAGAGTTGTACTCAAGCTCCTCAGTACCATCACAACACAAAGCTGAGACCCCGTCTCACATCATAGAATTAGAACACATGAATCTACCCCGAAAGGTCATATCTCCACGTAGCCTCGCTACAATGCGCGATCCTATCCAAACACTGTTACACATGAAACACGTCGAGTCACTATGATCAAAATCGGCAGCCACGCACAATTTGATGTCGATAACCGAAACCAATCATTACACCTACGGTGAAACAAGTAACACATACCAGGCAAACCCGATAGAACTTATCCGATACGCCATTCACCGAGAAACTCCCAATTACTCTTCCCGCTCGACTTCCATTATGAAATTCCGATAGAACCGCACCATAGGTGCTTGTAACCAACAGATCGTAACGTCTCACAGCACTGAAAGATAACTCATAGATCCCCCTAATTGCTAATAGCTCATTAACAACCGAATCAACACATCCCCCGCCAGCAGCAACTCGAATTCAACAAGCTGTCTCGATGCCGGACACATATCCATATAGGTCCCCCAATGGACTACACATCAACTCTAGTTACCCACAATAGATAAATAATCCTTCGAAGGTTCACAATGACTGAAACATAGCGCATACTAACATCTGACTAACTTACCCACATTTTGTCATCCACAACCACGAGCTAACCTGTATATGAGAACTTCCAATCTCCAAGTCCATAAAACACACGAATTACCATATCTGATCCCAATTTTGCCACTCGCATATATAACTCACCTCTAGTACTCAATCATTCCACGAGAGATACTCTAATATTCTTCTGTGCTGCCAAGCAGACTCGAATATCAGCAGCCGATCTGACGAAAAGTGCTGCAATACTACCGAAGTGCTATCAACTTAATCACATTACCCCTTTTCTGAAACCTATACTCTCGTCAAATCACTTCCAAATAACAATACCATTTCCTTAATCATCTGAGGCTACCCGCTGCCTAAGAGTGTTATGAACTTCCTTTCAGAACTGAACTGAAACCTCATACACGCAAATCTCGATCCTCCACAACATACCGCATATACCACACATCCAAGGATAACAGGAAAACTTTTATCTCCCTTCCAAGCCACAGACATCTACGCACTCAATTAGCCAAGAACTTCCAGTGATCCCATCTAGAAGAAAAATCATTACACATCCCATACCTCTCATATTCGTAGAAAATGCACCGCTCCAGCCATGGTAGAAATCAACAAGAACTCTCCCAATTCCGTTTGCACAAATTAAACTGCCAGGACTGAATCCTTCTAACTAGACCAAGCTAAGCAAGCCATCAAAGCCCATGAGCATTGTTGCAAAATACCTGTAAGAACCCACTACCTCGAACACATACAAAGAATTGATCATATCCTTACCGTACCGATTCGGTCTACTATCAAACCATTCCATCTATCTGAATTTCCTTCTGATTCATTTTCAACATGATGCTCCCTCTTGCTGTAGTACCACAATCTCTCAATCCCAGGCTCACTACACGAGACCCATGCACAAGACCACACTGTCTAGGACCCCTAGGCCGCTGAATACTCTCTCAAATATTATCAGAAACATTACGCTCCCGAATACTTTAATCTGAAGAACCTCTTGCGAATCCGAATCCGTTACCTTTACTTTCCCGATACTGATACATAGAACCCCATAATTAACATAGAAATACCACAAATCTGAACCTCTTCCAATGAAAACACAGTTTCTAACCACGCCTGCAACTTTAAATACCCGATTGTTTCCTGCAGAATCTTGAACACATTAGAACCATTCTCGAAAGTCATTCACTCTTTATTCAAACTACAACTTACCTGACCTAACCAACAGAACCACTCGTGCCTCATTGGCACTCCAATACCGCAAGAATGAAATCCTCATCCTAATACACCCAAGCAACTTACTGCTCTATGCACTGAGCATTCTTTACCAACAACAACTTAAGACATCCTGTGATTTTTCTTACTCTATGAAGCATAATATAACCTCGTCAACATTTTCCCTTTACTCGAACCATCCCCGGTCTCTATTTCCGCAAGCCATAACTGATTCACTCGCACGCCTCGGATTGGAACCAACATAGCACCTAACCGTGCAATCAACTAATCAATAGACTCCCCCACTTGGCTCGGAGCCATAGATCAAAATACACTCGATAACTCATAACACTTATACTCCATTGATGCCACAATACCATAGTGAGATTAAACTCAATCATTTATAAGTTTGTGAAAACACAGATCATCCAGTACTGTAAATCTTCTGCAAATCTCGCATTCATCCCCGCAACAGTTATGCCCACTCTCTTAAGCGACCCGAAATTTCAAATTTCAACATGTACCCTTCAATTACACATGAGATCTTCTAACATACACATAAGGATCAGTGTGAGCACGTGATTTTTGCCCCAAGTGAATTATCCCCAAAAATTCAAACAAAATGATTTCTTTCATTATTTTTTGCAATTTTGTTAATTTTGTTTTCTGTTAATTGTTTGCGTTTTATTTGTGCATTTTAATTTATATGAAAATATACAAAAATACACTTGGCATTTGCATTTAGGATTTGATTTCATATTTTAGGATTAATTAGTAGTTAAGTTATTATAAAAACAAAATATAAAGGAAAATAACAAAAAATGGTCCTTTTTGCATTTATAGTTTTAATTTGTCCTAGTTTGCATTTAAATTAGGAATTAGGGTAATTGGAAATTAAATAATATAATTTTAGAGTTAATTTGGTCTTTGACTTTTAATTTGTCATTTTAACAAAAAAAATAAATAAATAAAAGAAATAAAAAGGAGAAAACAAAAGAAAACAAATTAAAAGATGGTGGTCTTAGTAAGGTGCCCAAATTTGGGCCAAAGTTGCCTAAGCCCAAACAAAAACAACCCCTGAAGACCCAAATTCCCCCCAGAAGGGAAACCCACACCCGTCCCCAACCCGGTTTGCTCCGTCACTAATCCAAACGACGCCGTCTTGGTGTCCATCAATCTCACCCGTCCATCTCCATAATCTAGCGGCCCAAATTCAATCCCCTTATTTAATAAAAATGTCTGAAAACCCTAAAGACATGCATCGTCTTCCTCGTACCCCCTTTCGCTGCTCCACTGTTCCTCCGCCGGCGCCGCCGGCCGGAAATCGTCTCCGCCGGCGGCGAAACCCCAATCGACCCCAAAAATACACCATAGACTCGTCTTCCCCTCCTCTTTCCAACCACCAAAGAAATTTCTTTCAATTCTTAGCCCATCTTCTCGAATATCAGATCAAAAATACGGCCAAAATGCAAAGTCATCCAAATCCGACCAAATTTACACCCCTGAATCTCCTCAACACCCTCAACCCAAATCCACAACCATTTTCCCTCAAATATCAGTTGAACGTTTCGGATTTCAAATCGAAAAATTCCGGCCGAAACCTAATTTCTCCAAACTTCACCAAATCGATACCATATGGCCTCCTCACTCCCCTCATGAAGAATTCACCGTCATTGATGTTCAAGTCACGCCCAAGACGCTCAAATTTTGAATCAAAGAGGCGGTATGAATGTCCGAGTCAAGCCGTGAGTCCTCTTTTTCGCTTTTTTTTTATGTTCCTTTTTCTTCTTCTGATTAAGACAATGAGTGCCTCTCCTAATTTTCTGATTAATTTTAAATTTTGCTTTTGTTTAATTTCAGTGTTGATTTGTTATTTTTTAGTTTTGTTTAATTTTGGTCTGATTGTTGTTTTGTTTTGATAGTTTAAACGTTAGTTTAGTTAGTTCAGGCAATTAATTGTTAGTTTAGTCGGATTCTTTGTTAGTTTTGATTCAATTAGGATGTGTCTGCTTCTCTTTGGAAAAATTATAATTTGTTCGTTTAGTTGTGATCTAAGGCCTTTAAAAATTGTTTTAAGCATGTTCTAGGTTTTAGTTTAAAATTTCGATTATTAGTCTTAAATGTTAGTTGATTTAGTAATTGTTTCTTTTTTAGCTT
>NC_031999.1:31689330-31697720 GCF_001879085.1 Nicotiana attenuata
AAAGGAAGTTTTTAAGGCCTCGAAACACAGAATTGACTCGTAAATCAAGTGATGACCTTTTGGGTCATATCACTTGTGTGGCATTGAAGTACAAAACATCAATTCCTCCACCTTAAGCCAGTGAATATATTCAGCCCGTGTCTTATGAAGATTCTCTCTGTTAGTGTCTGAGTAATTTTCCTCATATGTTTCCTCCATACTTCTAGTTGCTGCTTCAATTTGTTGCACTTTGTTTAAAATATTTCCAATGCATTGTCTTGACCACGTGCTTAATCTCTTTGCCAGTGTCTTAAGTTTTTGTTGCATGATCCGCTGTTCATTGTCATGTACTTCTTGTGCCCAGGAATCCTTTACTAATTCCATAAACTCTGGTTGTTGTGTCCAAAAATTAAGAAATTTGAAATACTTAATCATCTAATCATTCCCCACTCTTTTCTCTTCAGGAGCTAAAAATGAGTTGAAGTCTCCAAGCACTGTCCAAGGACCATCCACCCTCCTGTGGAATTCTTTTAGGTTACTCCAATGACTCTTCCTCTTTGTTGCAGTTGACTTAGCATATGTTGATACCCAATTTTCCGCTCATATATCTTTTTTAATGCATACATTCTTTCAAAACAATGCATGAGCATCAATTGATATTTCTCCACAAACCCTAGCCCC
The DNA here is from genome assembly GCF_001879085.1 of Nicotiana attenuata. Taxonomy (NCBI): domain Eukaryota; kingdom Viridiplantae; phylum Streptophyta; class Magnoliopsida; order Solanales; family Solanaceae; genus Nicotiana; species Nicotiana attenuata. Next base: position 31,689,991 of record NC_031999.1, read on the forward strand.
GCCGTCACAAATCCCTTCGATCAATGGGTTTCTTCTCCGATTCCAGGCCTTATCTGGCCTCCTATCTCTTTTGGTGTTACGATTTTCGTATTGCCTGATGGAATCTCAAAGAGATTCTAACCAGATTTGGCTCAAACCCCTCATGTTCTCAATGAATCCGTCTGTGTCCATTCCTATGTCTGTGAGTACTAATATTGTCATGTTTATGGCTTTAAATCTCTGGTTCAAACCAGATTCTTCTCGCCTCTGTTTATTTTTTGTACAAACCTAGCTATTTCTGCTAAATCAGTTCAGATCTGAAGTATTTTGAGTTTGTTTAGTATTTTCTCTTTAAGATTTTTCTGTTTTTACTATTATTATCAATCGATTTCACTTTTCCCTAAAGCTAGGGTTTTGATTCCTAATAAGGATTTCTGCAAAAAAAAAATTAAAGCAACTCTCTTCTTGTTTACTGTTAAGACTGATTTCTTTGCTTGAGTTTCATCTCTGTGTTTCGATATGCTTAGGGTTCTCAATTACTCGACTATTTATCTCTCTGTTCTTGACCGTTTACTTTAGATCTGCCAACTAAAGTGGTTAATTGATTTATTTGCCTAATTAGGGTTTGAAATTATATTTTCTTTTAAAACTGGTATTTCTTCAAATGATTTTTTACCTATTCTTTCTATATATATATGATTCATAATTGGTACTACTTTCCTTAATTATATTACTGGCCTGATTTCTGGGCTTTGATTATTGTGACCGACCTATAAATGGTCTCTGGACTTATTGCTTACCTTATTAAACCTCAATTACGTTCGCTAACTAATTTCGTATGAGATTCTCCTTAATTTAAGAGATATTTTCAGGATTCTATCCTCTTAATTGATTGATGTTTAGCCCTAATTAACTGGTTAATTGATTTTGCATACCTTATTTGTGTGCCCTTAATTTTCCAACCTTGTTTACTCTACTATATGCTATATAATTCTTTCACCATTCCAACTTTCAGAGAGACCTACGCTTACAAACACACACTTACACACTTACAGTCACACAACTTGAGTTCTTTCTATCACCCTGATTTGCTGCATTGTCCAGTCGGCTGAAAGCCAAGTCTAGACTCTTGGATTCCAATTGCCTTCACCTTCTTATTTACTTTTTCCCTAACCGGTATGCCCTAATTCCTGTTATCTTGTTCTATTCTATATGCTTATGTAGCCAGTTTTATCACATACCTCAACATGCTTCTGTTTGGTACATGATTCCTGACCATCTCTTTCTCAGCTGTTAAGCCCTAGTCTTGTTGTCTTGCTCTGTTCCATGTAATTATATGATTAGTTTACTTCAAGCTTCGATATGCTTCTGTTTGCCATATGTTTACATCTTTTCTGACTAGTATGCCTTAATCACTGCTAACCTACTCTGCTCTATATGCTTATGTGGTTAGTTTACCTTAGCATGTCTAGCCCATGATTTCTGTTTACTTCTTTCAAGATTAATATGCAGTTTGCTTGGTTATTTCAAACTTCAGCATGCTTCTGTTCAATATACGCCTACATGGTCCCACCTAGTGATAATTAATGGACTAGGTAATCTTTAGTAATGTGAAACCTTGATGGATTCAGTTGTATGCTCCTTATTCAGAACAGGTTTAGGTATTGCCAATATGTATGGTCAGTTTTGTCTGTAATCCAAGTGTTTCTGCCATTGTTGTGATTGCCTTAATGCTGGTATATCATCCATGTCTGAATTAAATACCAATCTGCTAAAATATGGACTCTGTTCTGTTTATAGTCTTGTAATTTGAACCTATTTGTTCCTAAAAACCAAACTGTTTTCTAAAACTATCCCTTTCCCCTTACATATGCTATTTTCAAATTTCTACTCTAAGTTATCTAGGTTCCTACTACCTCCATTGTGAGCACTGCCTAGGGTCTCTGAGACTCCTTTGAACTCTGGCACATTGGAGCTGGTTTCCAATCTCTTATGAATTCTGCTTGAATGTATGGATCCAATGTGAGCATTGCCCGGGGTCCTTGAGGCTCTTTGGGAACTTTGACACACTGGAAGCATGGCTTAAGGTGTTGTGGATCTTGCTACTGTTTCAAGACTGTTGTGTTGAAGACCTGACTCTCAGGTTTATGTTGGGCCTGCTAAGGCTCTCTATAGTGTAACGAATAGCTTTGTGTAATTGATTCATATTGGTCTGTAATAACGTAATATTCCTTGTAACAACAGATATGGGGTTATTAGTAAAAGCTGGGGAGGGATTTTTATATATCTTTGTTCAAACTCGGGTAGAAATCCTGCTCATAGGTTATTGTGTGAATGTTACTGCTCGCCTAGAAATCATGCCTATAGGATCTTGTCTCATCGTTTGAAATCTAGAGTTCATACTTGGCATCCTAGAAATACTGCTTATAGATTGTTTATCAATCCTGCATCAAGAACCCATGTTTCACGCATATTTCTAATCTCAATGTGCATTAGAAATCATGTATATAGGATCTTCTTTGTGTAAATTACTGAACTTTTATGACATTCTGGTAACGTCTCTGCCCACTTAGATATCATGCCTATAGGAAACCAAAGTAAAATCAGTTTCTGCAATTTAAATATCATGCCTATAGGAAATAGATAAATAAGTCCAAACATCTAGAAATCATGTTTATAGGAGCTAACTGATTCTATAAATTAGAAAGCATGTCTATAGGATCTGAAGAGATTAAAACCTGTTTGTTAAAATCAGTAACTGGTTTATAAATTGTAGTCGTTAATCAATAGTTTAGACACCATGATTATAGGATTCTCTCTGGTCCTCACTTAGGCAAGCCAGTAGGGTAATTAAGAAATCTGGGTCTAAAAGAAAACTGTGAATTTTCTGCTGCTTGGAACATGCCCAAATTCAGAATATTAACCAAAAATTAGTAGGCAAACTGATAGGTACTGCTGCTCGCTTTAATAAAGTTGTTATGCTATATTCTGTTTATGCTCATCTAGATATCCTGCCTATAGGGTCTTAAATTGACAAAATGCTCTGTTTGAATTGCGTGCTTTTGCTGTTTATTTGTGGAGGTTAACATGAGCCTTTATTTGCTTCTTATGTGACGTCCTATTTGAATTTTGTTTGTCGCTTAGTTTTCTCATTTTTAAGCAATGTAGGTAAGTCTAGATCCATCCAAAAAATAGAAGTCCTAAACACCTCCAGGACTATAGGTAAGGGACGGGTAGTGCACGCATAAGGTACGCATTAGAAGCTACTAGAACGCTTAGATAATAACTAAAAGAAAGTAATTAGGTAGTAAAGGAAATGATGACATGTGCGCTAATGCTATGTGTAACACCCCAATTTGGGGAAGGTTACCAAGTATTGCATGGAAATGATCCTATAGGCTAAAAAACGTAGGACCCCTTTAATTCTTGTTTTAAAGTAATTATCTATTTGTCTAAATTGTTTATTTTCCCATAAGACTAATTTGCTTAATTGAGTTTGGCCGGTACCCACTGTTGTGGACCTCTAGGGGTGCCTAACACTTTCCCCTCAAGGTAATTTCGAGCCCTTACCCGATGTCTGGTGATGTAAACTGGTTTCATGAGTTATTTGCTTTAGGTACCCTAACGCACCTTAATCCGTTAGGTGGCGACTATTCAAATCTCTTACCCAATCCCAAAAGGGAAAGGAGTTGTCCCAAAATATCGAAACCCGGACTCTGCGAGGGAAGAAGGGGGCGCGACAGCATGGCGACTCTGGTGGGGATATTGTGGCTCTTACCATAACAAACTTGCTTTTTTGTGAATTAGTCATAAGCATGCTTTATTCTGTTAATACGTGCGCACCCCTTCCCCCCTTTATCTGGATTTAATTGCCTATTTTCAAGCATTTATGATTTCTTTTACTACAGAAACTGACTTGTCTCCTTGTTTTCTTTCTTAAAACGTCTTTCAATTAATAACTACCGCATTTATCATTTTTAACGTGCAAATACGTGACAACATGCTATTTATTGTTGCATAAATCATGCTCAACATCATATTCCACTCGTGCGTAATCAATCCTATAGCAACGCTTGATGAGTGTTTACGCCCTTCCTATATATCACCCTTTAAATTCGGAAAGGCTTATTTGCGGTAAAACTAGTCGATCAGCGGTGCAGTTGACGGTTCTGTGCCTTTCCCCCTCAAGTAGTCCACTTGAGGGTACCAGTCTAGACCTCTATAGAAACCTTACTCTGATTAATTGTACATGCATCATGGTCAAACCTAGCCGGGTTAATATGTTGTCCACATAGTAACCCTTTAAGGCAAGCCTCATCCAAAAGTCCATCGGGGTTTCCACAATCCCAACGGACGCAACCACAATTTTGTGCATTAATTTTGGAGAAATAAGTGCCAATATGCTAATCATTGATGTATAAATAGTCGAATCTGGAGGGGAAAAGGGCCTAACCATATTTGTTTTGCAGAAAATAAGGCACGAAGTCCCCAGGTTAGGCATGGTTCATAACATACCACCGCTGTTGCTAGATTGGTGGGAGGATCTTCCATCAAGTGATAAAAATCATGTGAAAAGGGTCTTGGGAAATTTGCCTTCTCTGTTGGACCTCCAACCGAACAACATGTTGATCGAAGATGCCACAATGTTCTGGGACAAAGAAAGAGCTGTGTTTCGCTTTGGAAACATAGAAATGACCCCTCTCTTGGAAGAAATAGGGGGATTCGCTGGGTTACCTTGGGATAGTCCTGGTTTACTAGTACTAGAAAACTGCAATGCTAGAGGGTTTTTGAAGATGATGGGTCTAAGAAAGAATGAGGACTTGGAGTGCCTGAAGAAGTCTTACATACCTTTTGACTTCCTCTACGAACGATATGGTCACAGCAGATCCTACCGTATTTTTCATGACGAATTCTCCATCACTTCCTTAGGTTGGATTCACCATAGGGTTTTTGTGTTCATCGTCTGCTTCTTGGGTATGATAGTATTCCCGATCCAAGGGGATAAAATCCACACTAGACTGGCCATGGTAACCAAAACCTTGATGAATGGGATCGAGGGGCAGACATACACCATTGTCCCTATGATCATAGCAGACATATACTGGGCCTTAGAGCGCTGTCAGAAGGGGTACAAATACTTCGAAGGTTGTAATCTGTTGTTACAAGTTTGGTTGTTAGAGCATCCCCAAAGAGGTCAATACCGTCAAGAGCTTCCGCGAAGGTCGTGGAATGATCACATAGCTTTCCATCATCCTAAGAGAAGGACCTATATCCCAGACAGGTTTGCTCAACCCGAGAATGCTATAGAATGGGCACAGTTTTTCAGCAATTTGACAGAGGATCAGGTTCAATGGATGTTCGAATGGTTCCCTACCGACGAGTTCATCATCCGATCTAGGGATGTTCCGCACTTGGTACTAATCGGGTTGAGGGGCATATACCCTTATGCTCCCATCAGGGTTATGAGACAGGTAGGCAGGAAGCAGGTCATGCCGCGAGTTTCCAAAATGAGTCACTACAGGGCAGATTTTCAGGATGACGACGTCCCATACAAATGTGAAGCGCAGCATATGTGGCATTTAAAAATTATCGTGGAAAAGGATACCATAGAGCCAGATCGATATCACGCCGGTCATGTGTACTTCTACCCATCATGGTTAGAAGATAACATAGCAGGAATATTCGAGCCAAGGGTTGGTCAAGGAAATATAGTCATAGATGAAGTTGCCGAAGTGCAAGTGAAATATAACAAACTGCGCAAAAGAGTTCACGAGTCCGAGGCCGAGCATCTGGAGCGACAAAAGACTGATATGGAACTAATTAATGAATGGAGGGAGATGGCTGTTAGATAAAGCGAAAGGTTGGAATATCTGGAGTACAATCTAATAGAATTGGTGGGAAAAATGAGGAAGAAAATCACTGATTGCCAGAACGCCGAAGGAAGCGAAGGAGGACATTTAGCAAGGGCATACCTATTGATGAACCTGCACGAACTGGGGAATTTGATCGACGAAGACAAAAACATCAAGCCTGGAGAAGGTCCTTCTGGGACCAAGTAGATTAGGTTTATTTACTTTTTCAAATGTAATAAGGCCAAGTGCCATCAGTGACTTATCTTATTTAGTGTCGTTTTAGATTCATCTATTTTTAAATTAATGAAATGAGGCAATTATTGACACTGGAATTCTCCAAATCAACGTGTCGCTAGGCCTACCCCGGGCACAACGAGACCCCCAAATTAGTACGCGGATTTATATTCCCGTAATATGTGTTTAAATACTGCAAACATTTTCAGAATCCTTACTAACTTGTTTACCTTTTGTTTTTCTTTATTTTTATCACTCCCATCCCTAAGGTTTGTTCGTACATACTGGCATCATCAGCATATCACACCAGATCTAGAGGCCCTCCACCTCCTCCTCCTCCGAGTAATCTGAAAAGCAGAGGGAAAGATAAGATGGATGATTTGAGTGGTATCCGAAAAGAAAATGCTGAGAATATTGAAACTTCAGACGGTCGGAGTACTCCGGTCGAGAATGATCTGGTCCTATGATTGGAGCAGAAAATACTGGAGTTACAAGGAGAACTTGAGCAGGTCCATAATTTGGCAAACCTCTCCCTTACCCTAAATGACCCAGACGTTAACCAACAAAATGCTCAAAACCCAGCAACTCCTCAAAATACACCAAACCAACGTCCACAAAATCCTCCCGCACCCCATCAATACGCCACACCGCCTCAAAATCCCAATCCTCTACCGGTACCAACTCCTCCACAACACCATCATCAACCAACCCAGTACCCACAAACCACTACCTATCACACTCCTCAGAACACACCACAACCTATTCCCAATCCTCAAAACTCGACCAATGACCACCACTACACCCAAATCCCTAGCACCCACCTAAACAACCCCATATACGTGAAAACCCTACCTCACTCCACTCAACCAATCTCCTATACACCAGAATCCGCTGAGAAGGACCTGCTCATCAAGAACATGACCGAGGAGCTCAAGAAGTTGACAAGTCGAGTTCAGGGTGTTGAAGGAGGTAAAGGGATAGAGGGTTTGAACTATGATGATTTATGCATACAACCAGATGTGGAACTGCTGGAGGGTTACAAACCTCCCAAGTTCGAAATGTTTGACGGGACGGGTGATCCCAAGGTTCATCTGAGAACTTATTGTGATAAGCTCGTAGGGGTCGGAAAAGATGAAAGGATTCAAATGAAGCTCTTCATGAGAAGTCTTATCGGAGATGCTCTGTCCTGGTACATAAGCCAGAATCCTAAGAAGTGGACTAGTTGGGTGAGCATGGAATTAAATTTTATGGACCGGTTCAGGTTTAATACGAAGAACGCACCGGATGTCTTCTATATCCAAAACCTAAAGAAAAAGCCAACAGAGACTTTCCCCAAGTATGATACTCGGTGGAGGTCGGAAGCAGCCAAGGTCAGACCAGCATTAGACGAGGAACAGATGAACAAGTTCTTTGCCAGGGCACAGGACCCACAGTATTATGAAAGGCTAATAGTTATTGAGAACCATAAGTTCTCCGATATCATCAAACTCGGAGAAAGGATTGAAGAGGGTATTAAAAGCGGGATGGTAACAAATTTTGAGGCACTACAGGCCACGAACAAAGCATTGCAATCAGGTGGCATATCAAAGAAGAAAGAAGTAGGGGCCGTAATGGTGGCCCAAGGCCCAAAATCTCCACTCACATACCAAACACCACCACCTGCAT
>NC_031999.1:31701022-31782459 GCF_001879085.1 Nicotiana attenuata
AGTTAAAGCTATCCAAGAATTACCACCATCGAAGAGCAAAAAGGACGTGATAAGCTTCCTGGGACGTCTCAACTACATCAGCCGCTTCATAGCACAGTCCATAGTAATATGTGAACCCATCTTCAAAATGTTGAGAAAGGACGCTGAAACCAGTTGGACTGAAGATTGTCAAAGGGCTTTTGACAAAATTAAGGAATACTTGTCCACGCCACCAGCCCTAGTCCCGCCAGAACCTAGGAGACCTTTGCTACTCTATATGTCCGTATTAGATGGGGCTTTCGGATGTGTTTTGGGATAACATGACGAGACAGGAAGAATGGAGCAAGCCATATATTACTTGAGTAAGAAGTTCACACCTTACGAAGCACGGTATTCACTGCTAGAACGCACTTGCTGTGCTTTGACATGGACATCTCAGAAATTGAGGCATTACTTCTGTGCCTATACCACATACCTCATATCCAGGATGGACCCTCTGAAGTACATCTTTCAGAAGCCCATGCCAACCGGGAAGTTAGCCAAGTGGCAGATATTGTTAAGTGAGTTCGATATCATCTATGTAACCTAGAAGGCAGTCAAAGGACAAGCATTGGCAGACCATCTTGCTGAAAATCCTGTGGGAGGAGAATACGAACCACTAAAAACGTATTTTCCTGATGAGGAAGTGTCATTTGTAGGAGAGGACATTGCTGAAGTCTATGACGGATGGAGAATGTTCTTCGACGGGGCTGCAAACTTCAAAGGAGTGGGTATTGGAGCAGTTCTGGTATCAGAAACAGGTCAACATTACCCGATATCAGCAAAGCATAGGTTTTTGTACACCAACTATATGGCAGAATATGAGGCTTGCATCATGGGGCTCAATTTGGTCATCGATATGAATATACAAGAGTTGTTGGTAATTGGCGATTCGGATCTTCTGGTACTTCAGGTTCAAGGAGAATGGGCTACGAAAAACACCAAGATACTACCATACTTGTATCATGTGCAAGAATTGATGAAGAGGTTCATAAAGATAGAATTCAAACATGTTCCAAGAGTCCAGAACGAGTTCGCAGACGCACTAGCCACCTTGCCATCAATGATACAACATCCAGACAAGAATTTCATCGATCTCATCCCCGTGAAAATCCATAATCATCCGGCTTACTGCGCTCATGTTAAAGAAGAAACGGACGGAAAACCTTGGTTCCACGACATCAAGGAATATTTTGCAAAAGGAAAATACCCATAATAGGCGAACCATACTAAAAAACGCACATTGCAGAGGTTGTCCAATCACTTCTTCCAAAGCGGAGGAACCCTATATAGAAGAACTCCCGATCTAGGACTGTTAAGGTGTATTCACGCAAAAGAGGCTTCCAGATTGCTCGAGAAGATACATGCCGGAACCTGCGGACCGCATATGAACAATTTTGTTCTAGCCAAAAAGATACTCAGAGCAGGATATTTTTGGATGACCATGGAAACAGATTGTATCCGGTATGTCCAGAAATGCCACCAATGCCAGATACATGCAGACATGATAAAGGTACCACCAAATGAGCTCAACGCAACAAGTGCACCTTAGCCTTTTGCTACCTGGGAATGGATGTCATCTGTCCGATCGAGCCCACTGCTTCATACGGGCACCGGTTCATTTTAGTTGCCATTGATTACATCACAAAATGGGTATAGGCTACATCTTACAAAGATGTAACCAAGAAAGTCATCGCTGATTTTGTCAGGGATCGTATTGTTTGTCGATTCGGGGTTCCCGAGTCCATCATCACTGATAATGCCGCCAATCTCAATAGTGATCTAATGAAAGCCATGTGCAAACCTTCAAAATCAAACACAAAAACCCTACAACATACATGCCACAAATGAACGGAGCGGTGGAAGCTGCCAACAAGAACATCAAGAAGATACTAAGGAAGATGGAAGAAAATCACAAACAATTGCACGAGAAGTTACCATTTGCACTATTGGGGTACCGTACCACTGTCCGCACATCAACTGGGGCAACTCCCTATTTACTGGTTTATGGTACCGAAGCTGTAATTCCAGCCGAGGTAGAAATTCCTTCTTTAAGGATCATACAAGAAGCCAAACTCAGTGATGCAGAATGGATAAGGAGCCGCTATGAGCAACTAGCCCTCATAGACGGAAAAAGAATGAATGCACCATGTCACGGTCAGCTTTATTAGAATAGAATGTCCATAGCTTTCAACAAAAGGGTCAGACCAAGACAATTCGCACCAGGGCAGCTGGTGCTGAAGCTGATCTTCCCACATAAGGATGAAGCCAAAGGGAAATTTTCACCCAACTGGCAAGGTCCCTACATGGTTCGCAAGGTACTAACAGGAGGAGCACTCGTACTTGCAGAAATGGATGGAGAAGTTTGGCCAAAACCTATCAATTCAGATGCAGTCAGGAGATACTATGTTTAGATTGTTTACATTCCTTCATCTGATGTAACTGAACTACGCTTGACCTGATTCCCATTTAAGAGGGGATACGTAGGTAGCCCTGTGGGTTCGGTCACATCTTAATAAAATCTTCATTTCCCGAGAACTGGAAACCGGGGCAGAATTTTGAGGATGACCCTCAAAATTTTGGAACAAGTCCAGAAGACGCGATCATATGCAAGACAATCAAAAATCAGTTAAGAAACCGAGGCGGGATTCTCAAAATTCCAAAGAAGATCCAACAAACTTCGTTACACGCAGAACAGCCGAAGGATCATTCACCAAGCTGGTGCAGAATTTTGAGGAGGACCCCAAAATTCTAATGCAAGGAAGCCGCAATGTCTCTAAAAGTGATACGGTCATCAGTTCATCTAATTTACTTGATATTATATACCACTATGTTTTCTTAATAACTCTATTTCATCAAATAAGTGCATATTTTCGAAAACTTTATTTCCATGGCTGCCAAGTGTTACCCAGGGTAACTCGAACAGGGTCTCCAAAGCAAAGCAAGCAGACAAAGGCACGAACCAACCTCCCCGCAAAACTTATGATCTTTCTTTGAATGCAGGGACAAGGAATAACCACAAGTATATACGCCTTAAAACCATTAACTTTATAACTATCGGATCGCCAAGCGCAAATATCTCTAGCTAAGAAATATCCTACCCCTACTTGCTATTTGATTATTGCATAAGGCTAAGCACTGTCTTCTCTTTGCATGAGACTAAAGCCCTATCTCAAATCTTGCATGAGGCTAAGCCCTGCCTCCCTATTTGCATAAGGCTAAGCACTGCCTTCCGTCGCATGAGACTAAGAATTGTCTCCCTTCTTGAATGAGGCTAAGCCCTGCCTCCCTTATTGCATAAGGCTAAGCACTGCCTTCTCGTCGCATGAGACTACGTATTGTCTCCCTTTCTTGCATGAGGCTAAGCCCTTGCATAAAGCTAAGCACTGCCTTCTCTTTGCAAGAGACCAAGCATTGTCTCCCTTTTTTGCATGAGGCTAAGCCCTACCTCCCTATTTGCATAAGGCTAAGCACTGCCTCCCTTGCATGAGACCAAGCATTGTCTCCCTTTCTTGGATGAGGCTAAGCCCTGCCTCCATATTTGCATAAGGCTAAGCACTGCCTTCCCTTGCATGAGACCAAGCACTGTCTCCCTTTCTTGCATGAGGCTAAGCCCTGCCTCCCTATTTTCATAAGGCTAAGCACCGCCTTCCGTCGCATGATACTAATCATTATCTCCCTTTCTTGCATGAGGCTAAGCCCTGCCTCCCTATTTGCATATGGCTAAGAACTGCCTTCCGTCGTATGAGACTAAGCATTGTCTCCCTTTTTTGCATAAGCTAAGCCCTGCCTCCCTATTTGTATAATGCTAAGCACTGCCTTCCACTGCATGAGCCTTAGCATTGTCTCCTCTCCTCGCATGAGGCTAATCCCTGCCTCCCCAATTGCATAAGGCTAAGCTCTGCCTTTCCTTGTCTAATGCTGAATGTTACACTATTTGAAACCTAGCACTATTCTGCCTTTTCCAGGACTAAGCTCTGTCTTGCTTGCTTATATGATCCATCATCATGTCTCTATCCAAAGGCGTTATAGTCCGAAAGCATTATCCTCATAGCCTGAAGACACCATGTCATGGCCTGAGGATCTCTCAATACTGCACATCATTATTCAAAGGCGTCATGGTTCAGAGGCACCATTTTCGTGGCCCGAGAACATCATTTCATGGCCTGCAAATCCCCTATCTCATGGCTCATGGCCCAGGACGTCATGTTCTAAGGACGTCATCCTCTCCGTCCAAAGACAACCTTCATGGTCCAAAGGGAATTTGCATCATGTTTAAATTCTCGCAGTAATCTATATATTTGCATGCATTGTGTTTTAAGTTTTGCAGGAAATCCAGGAGGTAACCGTACTTCAAACAGGAGCAACCTTCACTCTGGTTTCCACTCCTACCATTCCGGTTTCCACTCATACCGTTTGCTGTTATCTCAAACGTAACTGATTCTCATTAATTACTCGCCTTTACCCCATGACCGTTCAGATACCTACCCTGTGATACATCCGTTACACTTCAAACTCATAATTATAACTCCGCATAAACCCATCTGATATTATCCTTCCCAAAAGAAACCCTTTTCTAAAACATACTACCATTCCTATAACAATTCCATCGGTTTCATTCACCGTTGGGTCCAGAACTACACATGGCCTGATTCCTATAAAACCAGGGATATGTAGGCAGCTCAGAGACCAGGGTGCGGCCCATCCTTCCCGACAACTCTTCCCGACAAAATCGGTCATCATTTCTTTACCCGATAACTCTTTCATCCTTCCCGGGTAAAGAGGGGCAGCTGTTGATACCCAATTTTTCGCTCATATATTTAAAATGCATATATACTTTCAATATAGTGCACGAGCATCAACCAGTATTTTTCCATAATCTTCTGCAATTTTAAAAGGATTTTAATTGATTTATTCCAGCATTTTATTATCTAAATAATTACTAATTGCATCACAAATGATTTTGTAATAATTTCGTTGCTTAATTCTATAAATCTATAATTAAGCGTGGATTATTTTATACATAATTATATTTACATCTGTAGGTTATAATTGCAATAACTTTTCAATAATAGCCCATGTATGCATAATTTCTTTATTTTTACACGAAACTGACTCTTTATATTTTTATTATACTAAGTAATTATTTTAAATTATTTTTCATACATAAATAGCACTTTTCATCATTTATTAAATATTTTTATAAATTATTTTATTAAATTAAATGGGTATTTAAAATATGGCCTCTTTTAATTTGATTTTCGGACCTTAACCCAATAACTATCCCAGCCTAATACCCTAACCTAACCCAATACTCATAACCCCAACCCAATAACCCAATTGTTATAACCCGCCCCAACCCCTGATTTAATCCTGGCCGTTGATCTTAGAAAATCAGTGGTCCAGGACAATCCTTCAATTTTTAATTAACCAAACGACCTAAACCCTACCCATTTCCCAAATCCGCAGCCCTTGAGACCCCTTCCCTCCTCTAGTCTCTCTCACCTTCCTTCTAACACTAGCCCGGCGTCACTGAAACCCCTTTGATTCATGGGTTCTTTCTTCAACCTCAGTCCTTATCCATCCTCATATCTCTACTGGTTGTTCGATTTTCATGATACTTGATGGAATCTTAAAAGATATTCGCACCAGATTTGGTTCAAATCTCCTATTTTCTCGATTAATCCGTCTGTGTTCGCTCATACGTCTGTGAGTACTAATATCTTCGTGTTTATGGCTTCAAATCTCTGGTTCAAACCAGATTTTTTTCACCTCTATTTATTTTTTACATAATCTAACTATTTTTGGCTAAATCAGGTCAGATCCCTTTAGATCTGAAGCGGTTTGAGTTTGTTTGTTACTTTTCTTTTAAGATTCTTCTGTTTTTCATACTACTGTCAACCGATTTAGTTTTTTCCTAAAGCTAGGGTTTTGGTTCTAAGAGATATCTGCAAAAACATTTTAAAACGTTTAAGCGTTTAACTCCGATTTTCTTCCTTTACTTTTTTGACTGATTTTCATCTCTATGTCTTTATGCCCTAGGGTTTTAAATTATTCTACTGTTTGCTATAATGTTTGCCCGTTTACCTTGGCCGTCAATTAAAGTGACTAATTGATTTACTTGCCTAATTAGGGTTCAAAATTGTGCTTTCCTTTTAAAAAAACTGATATTTCCTTGACAGATTTTTACCTATTCTTTCCTTATGTGTGATTCATAATTGGTACTACTTTTCTTAATTCTTTTGCTAGCCTGATTTCTGTACTTTGATTATTAGGACCGATTTTTAATTGATCTCTGGGCTTACTACTTACCTTATTTAGACCTCAATCTTGACTGTTGATTTATTCCGTGTTAATTTAAGTGATACTTTCGTGATTCTGCCTATTAATTGATTCCTTTTAGCCCTAATTGACCGATTAACTGATCTCTTTGCCTTATTTGTGTGCCATTGATTCTCCTACCTTATTTGGTTTTACTCTACTGTATGCTATAAAAACCTTTCATTACTCTGATTTTAAAACACACGCTCACGCTTACAGACGTACACTCACACTTACACACTCTAACAATTTCTTCACTTTACAACTCAAAAGCTCTCTGCTTTTCCTCAAAGAATTTAAGTTCTCTCTTTGTGCGTCTTTACTGATTTCTGCACTGTTTAGCCGGCTGGAAGCCAAGGCTAAACTCTTTGGATCAAATTGCCATTACATTCTTGTTTACTTTCTTCCTAACTGGTATGTGTTAACTCCTATTATCCTATTCTGTTCCATGTGCTTATGTGGTTAGTTTATTTCAAACCTCAGTATGTTTATGCGTGATCTATGATTCCTGTTTACTCCTTTCTCAACTGGCATGTTTCAAATTCTGTTATCTTATTATGTCTAATAGTTTATTTCGACCTCAGCATGTTTTTCTATTACTGCTTTCTCAACTGGCATGCTTTAGTCTCTGTTACCCTATTCAATCCTATGTGCTTATTAGTTTGAGATTTCAGCGTGCTTCTGTTTGCTATATGCCTATATGATTTTACCTAGTGACAAGATTAAATAGGTTATCTCTAGTAATATGAAACCCTGTATAATCAGTCGTTTGTTTCCTGTTCTGCAAACATGTAATATGTTGCCAACTCTGTCTATTAGTTCAAGTATCCTGGCTCTTTTGTGATTCCTTAAATGCTAGTACAGTGTCCATGTCTGAATCAATACCAATCTATTTGAACTATTTACTAAATAAGGATTCTGTTTGTTCTAGGTGAAATTCTGTTTGCAGTCCTGTAATCTGAATTTGTTTGCTCCAAAAAATCAAATTGTTTTCTAAAACTGTCCCCCTACCCCCCCTATGTACTAGTTTTCAAACTTTAACTTTTAGTTGCCTATGTTCCTACCACCCCCAGTGTGAGCACTGCCTAGGGTCCTTGAGACTCCTCCGAACTCTGACACATTGGGGCTGGTCTTCCAATCTCTTACAAACTGTTTTTCTAAGTAAGGTTCTGGTGTGAGCATTGCCCGGGGTCCCTGAGGCCCTTGGGAACTTTGACACACCAGAAGCCCAATTTTGTGTATCATGGATGGACCACCTGTATACTTCAGACTTGCTTTGCTTGAAGGTCTGGTTTCCAGGTTAATATTGGGTCTGCTAAAGCTCCCTATAGTGTAATGAATTTAGTTATGTAATTTATTCATTATGGGCTGTAATAATCTCTATAATAAAAGGATCTAGGGTTTATTAGTAAAAGCTGGGGGGGGGGTCTATTTCTTTGTTTAAAACTCGGGTAGAAATACTGCCTATAGGTTCATTGGTGATTATGTGAATGTTACTACTTGTTTAGAGATCATGCCTATAGGATTTTCTGATTGCTTTGTTATGTATTTCACTCGCATGCTAGAAATCCTATTTATAGGCCCCTTGCATTAGAAATCCTGTCCATAAGATCCATGCACGTTTTTAACTTACATGCATTAGTGACAATATCTATAGGATTCTATCTGTTTGAATAATAACCTTTCCCGGCAACGTGCTTAAAATTCTGCCCACATGTGATTAATAGATATCATGCCTATAGGAGGTAAAAAAAAATCACTTTCAGTTTAGATACCATGCCTATAGGAATAAAAGGAATCAGTTTCAAACCTAGAAAATCATGTCTATAGGATTTAAACTAATAGATATCGTGCCTATAGGGTGAAATCGGTTTGTAAACTTAGAAACCATGCTTATAGAGGTTTAAATCAAGTCAACACTCAGAAATCCTACCTATAGGGGTTTAAACTAATTAGAAAGCATGCCTATAGAATCTAAAAGGGATAAAACCTGTCTTTTTTAGTTAAAATCAGTAATTCACTTAGAAATCACGTTATAGGTTGTAGATATCATACCTAGGGAGTTCTGTTAATCAGTTTTGAGTTCGATTAATTCTTGTTATCACTTAGGCAAAGCCGTAGGGGTTACCAATGATTCTGGGCCTAAAATTGTGATATCTTACTGCCTGAAAATGCCCAGATCCAAGGTTTAATAAAATCAGCAGGCAAATTGATAGGTCCAAATGCCCGCCGCAATAAACTACTGTCTTGCATTCTGTTTTGCTCATCTAGATATCCTGCCTATAGGATCCTAAATTAACGAAACATGTTGATTTAACAGCGTGCATTTGTTGTCTACTTGTGGAGATTTATATGAGCCCATATTTGCTCCTTACATGATAGTCCTATTTGAATTTTGTTTGTCGCCTAGCTTTTCTCATTTAAGCAACATAGGTCTGTCTAAAACCACCCTAAATAGAGGTCCTAAATACCTCCAGGATTGTAGGAAAGGGACGGGTAGTGCACGCATAAGGCACGAGTTAGAAGCTACTAGAACGCTTAGGTAACAACTGAAAGATAGTAATTGGGTAGTAATGGAAATGATAGCCCATGCGCTAATGCTATGAGTAAAACCCCGACTTGTGGGAGTTGCAAAGCACTACATGGAATGATCCTGTAGGCTAAAAAAAACCTTAGGACCATCCCCTATACTCCTGTGTAAAAATAAGTTGAATATTGTTTCTGTCACAGTTTGTTTTCTTCCTTTTTAAGACTAATTCGCTTAAGTTAAGTTTGGCCGGGACCCACCATTATGGACCTCGAGAGATGCCTAACACCTTCCCCTCAAGGTAATTTCGAGCCCTTACCCGATCTCTGGTGATGTAAACTGGTTATATGAGTTAACTTTTCTAGGTTCCCTAACGCACCTTAATCCGTTAGGTGGCGACTATTCAAATCCCTTACCCCATTCCAAAAGGAAAGGAGTTGTCCCAGAAATGTCGGAACCGGATTTCGCGAGAAAAAGGGGGCACGACAGCATGGCGACTCTGCTGGGGACTTCTTTAGGCTCTTACCACAACGAACTTGTCTGTGAATTAGTCTTTAAGCATGTCTTTATTATTCCGTTAATTCTTGCACACCCCTTCCCATTCTATGTGGATTTATTTGCCTATCCTTATTCATTTATGATTTCCCTGCCCCGCTTTATCACTTTTACTATGGAAACTGACTTGTCTCTTTGTTTTTCTTTTCTTAAATGTCTTTACAATTATTAAAATACCGCATTTTATCATTATTCATCATGCAAATACTTGGCAACGTGTTATTTTTTTTTGCATAACTCCATGCTCAACATCATATTCCACTCGTGCGTATTAATACTATAGCGGCACTTGATGAGTGTCCGCTCTCTTCCTAAAATCATCCTTTAAATTCGGAACGGCTTATTTGCGGTAAAACTAGTCGATCAGCGGTGCAGTCGACGGTTCTGTGCCTTTCCCCCTCAAGTTGTCCGCTTGAGGGTACCAGTCTAGATTCCTATAGAAACCCTGCTCTATTAAATAACTATACATGCATCATGGTCAAACCTAGCTGGGGTTAATATGCTATCCACATAATAACCCCCTAAGAAAGCCTTGTCCAAAGTCCACCGGAGTTTACATAATCCCAACGGACGCAATCATAATATGTGCATTATTTGGAGAGATAAATACCGACATGCTAATTGTTAATGTGTAAGCAGTTGAATCCGGAGGGAGCAGGGTCTAATGGAACTGGAAGGGAAGATGAGGAAAAGGGTCGTAGATATTTATAGCATATGAAACTCAATATTGTCAACATAATTCTTTTTTTTACATGTTCAAATTAAAGATTAAGTAATTATCAACTACATAAGCAAGTACAAAAAAAGGTGCCTCCCTGGTATTATTATATTACAATGATACGGACTGTTAGAAAGCTAATTAGGAACTTGAATGGATCAAGTATCAAGATAGAGACGAGACGATTGGTGGATGAATTCAAGGTTCAAAAAATTTCGTGAATGAAGCCCAAATTTTGAACCCAAAATAAAGACTAAAATGTTTACATAAATCAAATCATTTATAAGGTAATTGCAAGTAACTAAATTCCTATAATAAGTAATATATAGTAACTTGATAAAGATGGTAATTAATTTGATATATAGTGTTGATATCCTTTATTATGTCAGTGTATATAACTTAAATGCTAGTATTTTTCCATTTGTTCAATTTTAGNAAAAAGATTATTTTAAGAGAAAGAAAAATCATATTCATTATAGTATATTATAATAGAAGTAGCAGATAAGGATATAAAGTAGGTGATAAGCTAATGAAAACTTAAGTAATAATGTAACCATATTAAGTAACAGGTAACGCAGTAATAATAGACAAAGAACAAAAATAGAGATTTTTTTTTTTGTAAATAAATAATATAATTGTAGATATATAGAAGGATTAGATATTTAAATTTGATATAAGAAAACTTTTTGAATTATTACGAGAAAAAACATATTATATGGATAACATCACGCAATTGAAAACATAATTTATAAACCTAAAATTTAAAACATTACAATGAATAACGCCAGGCAACAAATTAACAATACAAAGATGTAATTAAAATTATCATGCAGTTGAGTTATAAAAAAATTAAAGTCAAAACTCTATATGAAAACAAAAGGAAAAAATTAATTGCTTATTGCACATAATACTAAAGAATAATTGCTAAAAGTATAGATTTATGGAAATAATAAAAGAACTTCTTCATTTAAACTTTGGCATATTTTCAAAAGAATTAGAAAAATAATACGATAATGTTTATATTATAGATACAACACGAATTGTAAAAAATAATTAAAATCTATATATATATATATATATATATTAAAACAAGAAAGTTTGCATTGTGGTTAAGCCAAAGCCAAGTGGCAAGCTACTATAAAGCCACTTGGTAATCTTAAAGAGTTTGGGGGAGATTGTCAAATAAGGAAATATCACTTAAGAACTATATATGGAATTCCATTTATTGGAATTAAATTGTAATAAGAATTCTTTTTTTAAAAATAAAGTTCAATCACTATAGTAATATTTCTAACTGAAATTTTTTTATTCGGAAAGTAAAGAATTTTGATATCAATAGTATTTAGATTCCTTTTCTAATATAGAGTGAGAAGAATATATCCTATAATTATAATTTATTTTAAAAATTCAATACTTTTTAATGAGTTGAAGAATATATTTTAAGGTTTTAACCTAAAGTTCAGAATGTAGATATATTTAACAATTTATTTATTTCATAATGGATAATCCAAAGTATCTGTTTTAGACTAAGTTTTCTGAATTTTAAACAAGTATACAATAAAAATAATTTTTTAAAGGCTAAAAGCTTCAACAAAAATAATAATTACTAGAAGTTTAGTAATGAAAATACCGTAATATTTTGGTGAAGTACTATATAGTTTGATCATATGCACTTTTACTTTTGTCTATTATTGAATAAAACACTAAATGAAGAAATTTAATAAAATATCATACTTACTAGGGGAAATAATTTAGAAAGAGGGGGATAAAGATACCGTTAGAAAATTTATACTTTGAGTTAATTAAAATGATAAAATAAAGCAAATAAATAATTTAATACTCAAAAATATTATTGATAAATTCAAATATTACATAGTGAGAGATTAAAAATAAATAAAAAGATTATTTTAAGAGAAAGAAAAATCATATTCATTATAGTATAGTATTATTATAGACATAACAGATAGAGATATAAAGTAGGTGACAAGCTAATAAAAAGTTAAGTAACAATGTAACCATATTAAGTAACGGGTAACACAGTAACAATAGACAAAGAACAAAAAATAGAGAATTTTTTTTGTAGACAAATAATATAATTGTAGATATATAGAAGGATTAGATATTTAAATTTGATATAAGAAAACTTTTTGAATTATTACGAGAAAAAACATATTATATGGATAACATCACGCAATTGAAAACATAATTTATAAACCTAAAATTTAAAACATTTACAATGAAATAACGCCAAGCAACAAATTAATATTATAAAGATTTAATCAAAATTGTTATGTAGTTAAGTTATAAAATAAATTAAAGTCAAAACTCTATACGAAAACAAAGGAAAAAAATTAATTGCTTATTGCCCATAATACTAAATAATAATTACTAAAACTGTAGATTTATGGAAAATAATAAAAGAACTTCTACGTTTAAACTTTGGCATATACAAAAGAATTAGAAAAATAATACGATAAGGTTTATATTATAGATACAACGCGAAATGTGAAAAATAATTAAAATATTATATGATAGAAAATAATATATATAGAGGAGAATAGAAGTAATGTGAAGGGGTCTACACTTTAAATTTATTTAATAAAATAATTAAATAGGAAAATAATATTATTGATAAATCTAAACAAAACAATTGGAGCTACGGAACAAAAGAACAAAGTTAAATTAAATTTTAGGGTAATACAAAACTATATTCATTGTATTATACTAAAAGTAGAGCAATAAGTAAGGACGTTAAGTAACGCAATAAGCTAATAAAAAATCACATGGTAATATTGCAAGTGTGCATTATGGTTAAGCCAAGTGGCAAGCTAATATAAAGCCACTTGGCAAATTATGACAATATTTGTTATAGTATTTAATTTAAATTGAAAGACATGATATTTAGTTAAATTTAAATAGAAAGATAGTAAATAAGATTCTTTTGAGTCTGAATGGAAAGAAAGTTAAATTTGAATTGAATGATTAATTAATTAGGAAAGCTAATCATCACATAAATGTTCCAATTCAAACGGGAGGCTCAATGAGTGAGGCGAATTGTTCTAAATAATGAAAAAGAATTTTTTGAAATTTGAGTTCACAACAAAAACAACAGAAAAAACAAAAACGTGTTTGTTACTAAAAATATGACTGAAAAATCTAGGTTCGAACCCATAATCATAATTACCGAGTTGTTTGATCAAAACTTAGCTTTCACAATTACACTAGGGATAATGTTTAACTATGAATCGACTCAGACATTGGCTAAACAGATGTCAATGTGTTGCCTTACGGTAAAATTAATTATCCAATATTTTATAATTTATTTTATATCTCAATTGTTTGGAAGCAATGCATAATTTTTTTTTATTTTTTTATTTTTCTATTAGTGCTAGCAGTTGCTATACTAAAATATATAAGAAGGGAGGATAGATTCTTCTCTAATGGCTCAGGTACGGACAATGACATTTTAGCGCGTTGTTGATGATTTATGTTCTCTCAAATTGTGTGTGTGTGGGAGAATGAAATAGATTTGGATAGGATAAACATATATATGGATATAATTGCACTATTTGGGATTGCTATTTACCCAAAATAAAGCGTATCACAACATCATAAGGTAAGATTCATTTAATTAAGAATTACATGTAAGAACTCATGTTCTTTTAGTACACGTGCATCGTAGAAGAAAAATATTAAAGTAGGTTAGCATGTATTTAATTATAATATATTAATCTTAACTATATCCCAACGGTATCATCTAAATTGTTAAAAGTAATGTGACTTTAATTGTGTAGTTAAATGACCCAACTGTTTTATGAGTTGGTAACTCCCAAAAGTTAGAATATATTGGTTGTTAATAAATTATCATGCATGTATATATTAATTTGTCACGGTGTAATTTTAGGTTGGTAGAAATTGAAGTTGATGTGAGAATTTATTATATTGAGATAGTAATCTAATACATTTTTATAATTTAAATTAAGATATTACTAAATGTATTTTACTCTACATAATTTGACTTCACTCAGTTTCAATATAGATGAGATAATTTGATCTGACACGAAATTTAAGAACGAAAAAAAAAAGACTTTTAAAACTTATGATCCTAATAGTTTTGTGGGGCCATGATATGTAACATGGATGTAAGAACTTCTCATTATATGTAAAATGGATAAATATAAAAAATTTAAAGTTAAATTATTTCCAAATACAGAAATGTGTTATTCTTTTGGAACAGACTAATAAGAAAAATATTTTATGTAAATTGAAAGGGAAGGAGTATTTATTTTTGAATCATATTATATTTTTATTGTTTATATCACCGGCTATATATGGGGTTATAATATTTAAGTTTATGTCAATAGTTATTCATATAATTTATTCTTTATAATATATAGAATTTAGCATGATCATGCTATTATCCGCACATCGTGCGGGTATTAATACTAATTTTTATTAAATGTCAATTGATTCTTAAAAAAGGCAACTCGCTCGAGGTACTAAATTTAAGTTCAGGCGTAAGGTTGCTTCCTATAAAAGAAAACATCGGATCATTGGCTATAAAATTCATGACTAGGTCAAATTTCTCAGTCCTTTGAATTTTTATTAAAATAAGTTTCTTAAAAAGAGAAGACATTGTATGTTTCAATGAAGAAAGTCATGCAGCTTGCAAAAAAAGAAAGTCGTTTGTTTGTTAAGGTGTTGCATTTTTAAAAGGTCCTAAAATCTCCTTTATTAGCAGGTAAAGCAACGTACTCCTTTTTACACCTAATATGTTATAGATAAATTTTAAAAAAAGTTATGTGAAGTAAAAATGTTTGATTTTTTTCTTTAACAAATATAAAGAAGAAGAATTTACTACTGTTATTATTTCTGCTAAGGAAAATGCATTTGAAATGAATATCAAACTCGAATTTCGTAAGAAACGTGTGATATATAGGGAAACTTTTTTTTTGATGAGAATGTTTATAATGAAATCTCAAAATCTCTCGAAGAGTCTTTTAGAGTAGATTACTTTTTATACATAGTAAACAAGGCTATTTTTTAACTTTAAACTAGATTTGAACAATTCGAAGCATATGAAAATATTATAGATTTCTATTTAGTGGTAAATAACTGTGATCGCTAGACGATGGAAATTTGAAAAAAAAATTACCTTAATCTTGAATGTTCCTAGAAGCATAATAATCAATCCAATATTGATTATTTAGATTTATTTTTTAAATTAAAAGTGTTAAGGAATATAGTACAACTAGAAGATAACAAATTAATATGAATGAAACGGGCTGGCATCACCCTTCGTGCTATTACTCTCTTCCTCGCCATGTAATCATACTAATATAAATTAAATGGCACGACATCACCCTTCGTGCTTTTACTCTCTTCCTCACCATGTAGTAATGATAATATGAATTCGAGTAACAAATAATGCAGGAAATAAATTTAACGTCAAATATGATGCCATGATACCCAACTTCAACTATTAAAAATATTCAACAACTATGAAATAGGTAATAATTACAAAATGAATAATCAAAGAAGCAATAACCTAGCCTAAGCATGTATATCATAATTAGCAAAGCAACAAAATACAAAGAAATAAGTTCCACCTACCTGCTTTAACCCAATAACAACGTATAAGTACTCGTCACCTCATATGTACGTTGCCCCCACACATAAAACACGTCGCAAATAGACTAACATGTCCTAATCCCTCAAGTAATGGTTAACCACGTGTCACGACCCCAACCCCGGTCGTGATGGCGCCCAACACACTGCTAGGCAAGCCCGACCAATTCAACAACCTTAACCCTTTTTATACCGTTCATGATTCAATTAACACAAATAATTACTAAGTCATAATACTGAAACTCTGAAATATAATTAAAACATGCGGAAAACCCAAGTAGAAATACTACTACACAGCCCGAGAATCCGGTGTCATAAGTCTGAGCCTCTAATATACGAGTGTCAACCTACTACATAATGTTCTGAAGAAATGCGGAATAAAAATAAATAGGATAGAAGGGAAGATCAGGACTGCGAACGTCATGCAACTACCTTGATGCTTCCGGATGTGATGCTCAACTGAGGAAAGTCTCACTCAGCCTCAGTGGGTGCACCTGAATCTGCACACAAGGTGCAGGGAGTAAAGTGAGTACTTCCAACTGAATGAGTAATAAACATAAATAAAGACTGAGAATAAGAAATCCTGAATAGGCACAAAGTAATTCTATAAATACAGCAACTTGAACCCAGCAGCATAAAATCCAGTAAAACAGTGAAAATAATTATAGAAATATCACAGCAGATAAGTAAATAATGATAATTAATAGAATGCAATGCAACACACAAACCGGTACTCTCCAGTACCCGCTGCGGCGTGCAGCCCACTCCATTTATTTATCGTCGACGGCGCTCACTGGGGGTGTGCAGACTCCGGGAGGGGCCCCTTACGGCCCAAGCGCAATAATAAGCCATATCGTGGCATCAACTAGGCCCTCGGCCTCATGTCAATATCAATATCATACCGCTGCGGCGTGCAGCCCGATCCCATGCTCAGTCCAAAATCACATAAGCCTCTCGGGCAAACCAAAATATAGAAATATTCAGCCCAAACTTCAGTTAAAAATATTAATTAAGTTTCAAGTTAAGAAAATGGGGCTGCGTTTGCAAAACAGTATTAAATACCAGGGCCTCCTCGTGCCGGCCAAACTCTCAGAACAGCATTTACATCTATTACTCACCTCAAGCCGGCCAAACTCCTAGCTCGCTATGCTCTTGCCTTTCGAATTGACCTCCTCGTGTACCGAATCTGATCAAAACCACAACGAATACATCACAATATGCTAATGGGACAATACCCAATCGAAAACAATCGAAAAATAGCTAAAATCTCGAAATTAGCAAAACCCGAGCCCCGGGCCCACTTCTCGAAAATCAGAAAATTTACCATCAGTGGATTCCTTATCTAGCCAGGAGTCTATACATATGAAGAACACCAAAATCGGAGTCCAAATGACCCCTCAAATCCCCATTTTAGCTCTCTTAAGTTCCAAGCCTAACCACCATTTTTGACCTTTGATTCCTTAATTTTTTCAGTCTTAATTCATGTATTTGTACCATAAAATCGTGTTTTAGACTCAGAAATTCTTACCTCAATGAAGTCCCTTGATTTCTCTCTTCCAACTCGCCTAAATTCTCCAAGTCCGAAGTGAAAATTATGAACCCTTATGAAATTTCGCGAAGATGAAATAAAACTTCACTGACCAGTTATTTCCGCATCTGCGACTTCCGCTTCTGCGGTGATTACACCGCTTCTGCGGATATTTCCGCTTCTGCGGTCTGAACCATGCACCTGCGGCTTCCGCTTCTTCGGACTTAGCTCCGCATTTGCGGATCTCATTAAATCTTCAAAACCCGCATCTGCGGTCAACCGGTCGCATCTGCGACTCTGCAGATGCGGTCTCCCAATCCGCACCTGCGGTTCTCCCCTCTTCTGCGACTCCCCACCCGCTCCTGCGGTACCGCTTCTGCGGTCCCATTTCTGCAGGAGCGGAAATACCAGAAGCAGCAGCAAATTCTTAAGTTTTACAAGCCAAAGCTTCCCGTTAGCCATCCGAAATCACCCCGAGGCCCCCGGGACATCAACCAAAAACACAAACATGATCCAACACCTTATTCAAACTTGCTCGAATCATCAAAACACCACAAATAACACCTAAACCATCAAATTACATCAAATTCAACCCTAAGTTCATCCAAATCTTCCAAAACTTGCATTCGATCAAAAACCTACCCAAATTACCTCCGAATGACCTGAAATTTTGCACACACATCCCAAATCACCTAACGAAGCTATAGCAACTCTCGGAATTCCATTCCAACCTTCGGATCAAAATCTCACCTATCGACCGGAATTCGCCAAAATACTAACTTTGCCAATTCAAGCCTAATTCTACACCGGACCTCCAAAATTACTTCCGATCACACTCCTAAGTCACAAATCATTCCCCCGAAGCTAACCGAATCATCGGAATTCATATCCGAGCCCTCTAACACATAAGTCAACGTCCGGTTGACTTTTCCAAAACAAACCTTCCTTAAAGAGACTAAGTGTCTCATTTCCTTCTAGAACCACTCCAAATCAACTCGTTCACACCCAAAACTGATAATGAAGCATAAAGAAATAGAAAATAGGGAAAACGGGGCGGTAACTCACGTGACGACGGGTTGGGTCGTCACATCCTCCCCAACTTAAACAAACGTCGTCCTCGAGCGAGTCAAGAAACATACCTGAAGCCTCATATAGGTAAGGGTATCTGCTCCGCATCTCCCGCTCGGTCTCCCAGGTAGCCTCCTCCACGGGCTGACCTCTCCACTGCACTTTCACCGAAGCAACATCCTTTGACCTCAATTTCCGAACCAGACGATCCAAAATGGCTGCTAGCTCTACATCATAAGTCAAGTCACCCTTCAGCTGAACTGTACTGAAATCTAGAACATGGGACGGGTCCCCAATGTACTTCCGGAGCATAGAAACATAAAAAACTGGATGCACGCACGACAAGCTAGGTGGCAAGGCAAGCTCATAAGCCACCTCCCCGATCCTCCTAAGTACCTCAAAAGGCCCAATGAACCGCGGACTCAACTTCCCTTTCTTCTCAAATCTCATAACACCCTTTGTGGGTGAAACCTTCAACAAGGCTTTCTCACTAATCATATAGTACACATCACGGACCTTCCTGTCCGCATAACTCTTCTGTCTCAACTGCACTGTATGGAGTCTCTCCTGAATTACCTTCACCTTCTCCATTGCCTCCTGAACCAAATCTGTCCCCAACAACCTAGCCTCCCCGGGCTCGAACCAACCAACTGGAGATCTACACCGCCTCCCATACAAGGCCTCATACGGTGCCATATGAATGCTGGACTGATAGTTGTTGTTATAGGCGAACTCTACAAGCGGTAGAAACTGATCCCATGACCCTCCAAAATCGATAACGCAGGCGCGTAACATATCCTCCAATATCTGAATGGTGCGCTCGGACTGCACGTCCGTCTGAGGGTGAAAGGCTGTGCTCAACTGTACCTGCGTAGCCATCTCTCACTGAACAGCCTGCCAAAACTGAGAGGTGAACTGAGTGCCCCGATCTGATATGATGGAAACGGGAACACCATGCAACCGAACAATCTCCCGAATGTAAATCTCCGCCAGCCGCTGTGAAGAATAAGTAGTGCAGACTGGAATGAAGTGCGCGGACTTGGTCAGCATGTCTACAATCACCCAAATAGCGTCAAATTTCTTCTAAGTCTGTGGGAGTCCGGTAACAAAATCCATAGTGATCCTCTCCCACTTCCACTCAGGAATAACCATCTGCTGATGCAAGCCACCCGGTCTCTGATGCTAATATTTCACCTGCTGACAATTAAGACACCGGGCTACATACTCCACAATATCTCTCTTCATACTCCGCCACCAATAGTGTTGTCTAAGATCCTGATACATCTTCGCGGCACCCGGATGAATGGAATACTGCGAGCTATGGGCCTCCTCCAATATCAACTCCCGAAGCCCATCCATGTTGGGCACGCAAATCCGGCCCTGCATCCTCAACACACCATTATCTCCAATGGTCACATCCCTGGCATCATCATGCTGAACCCTGTCCTTAAGGACAAGCAAATGCGGATCATCATACTGACACTCCCTGATGCGGTCATACAAGGAAGACCGAGAAACCACACAAGCCAACACCCGACTGGGTTCTGAAATATCTAGTCTCACAAATCGATTGGCCAAGGCCTGAACCTCAACTGCAAATGGCCTCTCCTCAACTGGAATGTATGCTAAACTCCCCATACTCACCGACTTCCGGCTTAAAGCTCTCCTCAACTGGAATGTATGCTAAACTCCCCATACTCACCGACTTCCGGCTTAAAGCATCGGCCACTACGTTGGCCTTCCCCGGGTGATACAGAATAGTAGTGTCATAATCCATAAGTAACTCTAACCATCTACGCTGCTTCAAATTCAGATCCTTTTGCTTGAAAAAATGCTGAAGACTGCGATGATCAATGAATACCTCACATGATACGCCATACACGTAATGCCTCCAAATCTTCAATGCATGAAATATAGCAGCTAGCTCCAAATCATGAACGGGGTAGTTCTACTCATGGGGCTTCAACTGATGAGAAGCATAAGCAATAACTCTACCCTCCTGCATCAAAACACAACCTATCCCAACTCTAGACGCGTTGCAATATACCGTGTAAGAACCTGAAGCTGATGGTAACACCAATACTCGAGCTGTGGTCAGAGCTGTCTTGAGCTTCTGAAAGCTCTCCTCACACTCGTCTGACCATGCAATTGAGACACCCTTCTAAGTCTACTTGGTCAAGGGCGATGCAATAGAGGAAAAACCATGAACAAACCGGCGATAATAGCCTGCCAACCCAAGGAAACTACGAATCTCTGTAGCTGAGGACAGTCTAGGCCAACTCTGCACCGCCTCTATCTTCTTCGGATCAACCTGAATTCCCTCGCTGGACACCACGTGTCCCAAGAAAGCCACTGAACCGAGCTAGAACTCACACTTGGAGAACATTGCATAAAGCCTCTCCTCCCTTAATCTCTGCAACACAACTCGCAAATGTTGCGCGTGCTCACCCTGACTGCGCGAGTATACCAGTATATCATCAATGAACACTATGACAAATGAATCCAGATAAGGCCGAAATACACTGTCATCAGGTGCATGAACGCTGCTGGGGCATTGGTCAGCCCGAAAGACATGACAAGAAATTCATAGTGACCATATCTAGTCCTGAAAGCAGTCTTATGAATATCTGAATCCCTGATCTTCAGCTGGTGATAACCCGAACGGAGATCAATCTTGGAGAACACCCTCGCTCCCTGAAGCTGGTCAAACAAATCATCAATGCGAGGTAGGGGGTACTTGTTATTAATTGTTACCTTGTTCAATTGCCTATAATCGATGCACATTCTCATTGTGCCATCCTTCTTCTTCACAAACAGAACTGGTGCACCCCAAGGTGACACGCTACGCCGAATGAACCCCTTATCCAGGAGCTCCTGAAGCTACTCCTTCAATTCTTTCAACTCCGCTGGTGCCATACGATATGGCGGAATAGAGATGGGTTGAGTGCCCGGCACCAGGTCAATACAGAAATCAATATCCCTGTCCGGCGGCATGCCCGGCAGGTCTGCGGGAAACACATCGGGAAAATCCCTCACAACTAGGACAGAATCAATGCTAGGAGTCTCAGCTCCCACATCTCTCACAAACGCCAAATAGGACAGACAACCCTTCCCAATCATACGCTGGGCCTTCAAGAAAGAAATAACCCTACTAGGAATGTAATCAGTCATACCACGCCACTCGATCTGCGGTACACCCGGCATAGCCAAAGTGACTGTCTTAGCATGACAGTCCAGGATAGCATGACACGGAGATAACCAGTCCATGCCCAGGATAACATCGAAGTCTACCATGCTCAATAGCAATAAATCAACTCGGGTCTCCAGACCCCCAACAGTCACCAAACATGACCGGAATACGTGGTCTACAATAATAGTGTCGCCCACCGGGGTAGATACATGAACAGGTAAGGCAAGACACCCTCGGGACGCACCCAAATGATGAGCAAAATATGAAGACACATATGAATAGGTAGACCTGGGATCAAATAATACTGAGGCGTCTCTGTGATAGACTGAAACAATACCTGTGATGACAGCGTCTGAAGCAATGGCATCAGTCCTGCCCGGCATAGCGTAGTAACGAGCCTGGCCGCCGCCTGATCGATCTCCACCTCTGGGATGACCCCTGGCTGCCTGATCTCCACCCTTAGCTGACTGGGCGGGTGATGAAGTAACTGGAGCAGAAGTCGAGGGCTGACCCCTCTGCTGATGCTGTCTGCCACAAAGGCGAGGGCACTGCCTCCTCATGTGAACAAACTCTCCGCACTCATAATAGCTGCCTGGTACTGGAGATGGGGACTGAAGAGAACCCCTCACACCGGAGTGACTACCAGATGCACTCAGCGCGGAAGAACCCTGAACTGATGGGGCATGAGATGAACTCTAAGCTGGGAGGGCGCTGAGTGAAGACTGACCCTGCTGGGGCCCATGATGACCACGACCTGAAGATCCCTCACGATACTCTGGACGAGCCGACTGAGCAGGCCTGAAAGAGCGACCTCTACCCTGCTGGAACTGGCCCCTCGAAGGAGCACCACTGTAACAGCCCGATCCACGAGGCCTCTTGGCCTCCCTCTCCTCTCGCTCTCTACGACGAACTGACTCGATCTCACGAGCGATATCCACTACCTCCTTAAAAGTAGCACCCGGTACTCTCTCTCTAGTCATCAGGATACGGAGATGGTAGTTAAGGCCATCCACAAATATCCTAATCCTCTCATGATCTGATGGAACCATCCAAGTAGCATGACGAGCCAGCTGGAAAAACCTCATCTCGTACTTAGTCACTATCATATCTCCCTGTGTCAACCACTCAAACTGCCTACGCAGCTCCTCCTTACGGGACTGAGGTACATACTTCTCCAGAAAATGAGCGGAGAACTGCTGCCAAGTAAGGGGTGCTGCACCGGCAGGCCTACGCCTCTCAAAGTCCTCCCACCAAGTAAGAGCAGCCCCCGTGAACTGAAAAGTAGTAAATACCACACCACTCGACTCAAGGATCCCTGCCGTACGGAGCATACACTGACATCTGTCAAGAAAACCCCGGGCATCCTCGGCCTCAGCACCACCGAATGTCGGAGGCTGGAGTCTACCAAACCTCTCAAGACGACGCTGCTCATCGTCTGGCATAGCTGGAACCACGAAGCCCTGAGTTGGTGCAACCTGCTGAGCTGGAGGTGCCTCTGGTGTCTGTAGTCCCTCTCCCTGCGCAGGTGCGCGAGCAACGGGGGTCTGATTGCCTCCCCCGGTCTGTGAAGTAGCTGCTGCTGCGGTGCTGGCTGAAACTGCCCGAGCCAGGCCAGTACAGACCATTAATATCTGCGCCAAGGTCTCTTGAAGGCCCGGAATCACAATAGGCACGGCTGGTGCCTGAGCAGGTGTTGCTGGAGTATCCACAGCTGGAGCCTGATCCTGAGCTGGAGCAACTAACGGATCAGCAGGTGCTGCCCCGGCTGCTCTACCTCTGCCACAACCACGATCACGGCCTCTGGCGGCCTTAGTAGGTGGCACTGGTGGTCGTCCGCTACGTCCGATAGCTCGTGTCCTCACCATCTGTGAGAGAATAGAATAGTAGAAGTTTAGTTTTTAGTTCAACAAAGCCGCACGACAAGAGTTTCAAGAATGTGAAGTTTTCCTAAAGGTTCTGCAGCCTCCCGAGGATAAGTACAGACGTCTCCGTACCGATCCACGGGACTCTACTAAACCGGCTCATGACTCGCGAGACCAAGTAACCTAGGCTCTGATACCAACTTGTCACGACCCCAACCCCGGTCGTGATGGCGCCCAACACACTTCTAGGCATGCCCGACCAATTCAACAACCTTAACCCTTTTTATACAGTTCATGATTCAATTAACACAAATAATTACTAAGTCATAATACTGAAACTCTGAAATATAATTAAAACATGCGGAAAACCCATGTAGAAATACTACTACACAGCCCGAGAATCTGGTGTCACAAGTCTGAGCCTCTAATATACGAGTGTCAACCTACTACATAATGTTCTGAAGAAATGCGGAATAAAAATAAATAGGATAGAAGGGAAGACCAGGACTGCGGACGTCATCCAGCTACCTTGATGCTTCCGGATGTGATGCTCAACTGAGAAAAGTCTCACTCAGCCTCAGTGGGTGCACCTGAATCTGCACACAAGGTGCAGGGAGTAAAGTGAGTACTTCCAACACAGTGAGTAATAAACATAAATAAAGACTGAGAATAAGAAATCCTGAATAGGCACAAAGTAATTCTATAAATACAGCAACTTGAACCCAGCAGCATAAAATCCAGTAAAACAGTGAAAACAATTATAGAAATATCACAGCAGATAAGTAAATAATGACAATTAATAGAATGCAATGCAACACATAAATCGGTACTCTCCAGTACCCGCTGCGGCGTGCAGCCCGCTCCATTTATTTATCGTCGACGGCGCTCACTGGGGGTGTGCAGACTCCGGGAGGGGCCCCTTACGGCCCAAACGCAATAATAAGCCATCTCGTGGCATCAATTAGGCCCTCGGCCTCATATCAATATCAATATCATACCGCTGCGGCGTGCAGCCCGATCCCATGCTCAGTCCAAAATCACATAAGCCTCTCGGGCAAACCAAAATATAGAAATATTCAGCCCAAACTTCAGTTAAAAATATTAATTAAGTTTCAAGTTAAGAAAATGGGGCTGAGTTTGCAAACAGTATTAAATACCAGGACTGAGTTCAATGATATGCAAAAATGGTAAGAAACCAGTAATAATGATCCCTGAAGGATTTAAATCAATTGGCACGAAGCCCAAACATAGCAATTGGTTCAGCTAAAATGATAATAAGGGAATTTCAGTCAAATACGCAGTATATTCATCTACCGGGACGGACCAAGTCACAATCCCCAACGGTGCTCTACCCCACGCTCGCCCGGCGTGCAAGTCACCTCAATATAGCACTACGATGTGCAAACACGGGGTTTCAAACCCTCAGAACAACATTTACATCTATTACTCACCTCAAGCTGGCCAAAGTCCTAGCTCGCTATGCCCTTGCCTTTCGAATTGACCTCCTCGTGTACCGAATCTGATCAAAACCACAACGAATACATCACAATATGCTAATGGGACAATACCCAATCGAAAACAATCGAAAAATAACTAAAATCTCGAAATTAGCAAAACCCGAGCCCCGGGCCCACTTCTCGAAAATCAGAAAATTTACCATCAACGGATTCCTTATCTCGCCACGAGTCTATACATATGAAGAACACCAAAATCGGAGTCCAAATGACCCCTCAAATCCCCATTTTAGCTCTCTTAAGTTCCAAGCCCTAACCACCATTTTTGACTTTTGATTCCTTAATTTTTTTCGGTCTTAATTCATGTATTTGTACCATAAAATCGTGTTATAGACTCAGAAATTCTTACCTCAATGAAGTCCCTTGATTTCTCTCTTCCAACTCGCCCAAATTCTCCAAGTCCGAAGTGAAAATTATGAACCCTTATAAAATTTCGCCAAGATGAAATAAAACTTCACTGACCAGTTATTTCCGCATCTGCGGCTCTTTAGCCGCATCTTCGACTTCCGCTTCTGCGGATATTTCCGCTTCTGCAGTCTGAACCACGCACTTGCGGCTTCCGCTTCTGCGGACTTAGCTCCGCATTTGCGGATCTCATTAAATCTTCAAAACCCACATCTGCGGTCGACCGATCGCATGTGCGACTCCGCAGATGCGGTCTCCCAATCCGCACCTGTGGTTCTCCCCGCTTCTACGACTCCCCACCCGCTCCTACGGTACCTCTTCTGCGGTCCCATTTCCACAGGAGCGGAAATACCAGAAGCAGCAGCAAATTCTTAAGTTTTACAAGCCAAAACTTCCCGTTAGCCATCCGAAATCAGCCCGAGGCCCCCGGGACCTCAACCAAAAACACAAACATGATCCAACACCTTATTCAAACTTGCTCGAATCATCAAAACACCACAAATAACACCTAAACCATCAAATTACATCAAATTCAAGCCTAAGTTCATCCAAATCTTCCGAAACTTGCATTCGATCAAAAACCTACCCAAATCACCTCTGAATGACCTGAAATTTTGCACACACATCCCAAATCACCTAACGAAACTACAACAACTCTCGGAATTCCATTCCGACCCTCGGATCAAAATCTCACCTATCGACCGGAATTCGCCAAAATACTAACTTTGCCAATTCAAGCCTAATTCTACACCGGACCTCCAAAATTACTTCCGATCACACTCCTAAGTCACAAATCATCCCACGAAGCTAACCGAATCATCGAAATTCATATCCGAGCTCTCTAACACATAAGTCAACATCCGGTTGACTTTTCCAAAACAAACCTTCCTTAAAGAGACTAAGTGTCTCATTTCTTTCTAGAACCACTCCAAATCAACTCGTTCACACCCAACACTGATAATGAAGCATAAAGAAATAGAAAATAGGGAAAACGGGGCGGTAACTCACGTGACGATGGGTTGGGTCGTCACACCACGTCACTTACCTCGCTCCATAATCAAACCAAAGCTCAACCGAGGCTTTGCCTCTAGATTTAGCCTTCAAAGCAATCAAATCTAACCAAATATAGTTCAAACAATTCAAAATAAGCTTTAGAAACTACCCATGAGTGAAAAAGATTCAATCTTTAATGTTTTTGAAAAAGTCAACCACGGGCTTGCTTGGTCAAAACCCGAGATTCGAATCAAAATCCACTTACCCATTCACCCCCGAACCTGATTTTTTGATTTGTTTTGAAATACGACCCCGATTCAAGGTCTAAATCTCAATTTTACAGAAATCCCCAATTCTACCCAAATCTCTAATTTCTACCATTGAAATCCTAGATTTGATGTTGAAATCTCATGAAATGTAATGGGTTACTAAAAGGAAATGGATTAAAGTCACTTATCAATTAATTTGGAAAAAAACTATCTTGAAAAATTGCGCTCTAGGCTGTTTAGGGTTGAGAAATTGTGAGAAATGAGCTAAGTCCCGTTATTCCCCTCTTTTACCCAGATGCGGATGTCGCAATTGCAAAGTCTTGTTCGCAGTTGCGAACATCGCAAATGCGAGACAAGGGTCGGAAATGCGAAACCTGTCTCAGGACCATAGAAGTCACTAATGCGACATTTGGCTCGCAAATGCAAACTCCCAACCTTCGCAAATGTGGACCATTTCTTCACAAATGCGAAGATGGCACAAGGACTACTGAGTCGCAAATGCGACTCTAAGACCGCAATTGCGGTTGCTGACAGTCTGCAAATGCGAACATAATCCTTGCAATTGCGAAACCACCCAATCCAGCCCATGCTCGCAAACGCAAAAACTTGTTCGCAAATAGAGGTTCACAATTGCAAGCCAGACCTCGCAAATGCGAGATCTGCAGTAGAGAACCAGTACCAGAAGTGCACCAGCTATTCCAACCTTAACTGGATTCATCCGAAACACGTCCGAAACTCACACGAGCCCCTCGAGATCCAAACCAAACATGCACAAAAGTGTAACAACATCATACAAACTCCCTCACACGATCAAAATACCAAAATATCACCTAGAACCACGAATCGGGCATCAAAATGTATGAAATTTTCAAAGAAACTTAAGTACTTTCAAATTCACAACCAGACGTCCGAATCACGTCAAATCAACTCCATTTTGCACCAAATTTTTCAGACAAGTCGTAAATAGAGAAATGAACCTATGCCAAGTTCCGAAACTGAAATTCGAACCCCATAGTAATAAAGTCAACCTACGGTCAAACTTATGAATTCTGTAAAACCTTCAAATTATTAGTTTTCAACAAATCATGTTAATCAAGTTAGGGACTTTCTAATTCAATTACGGGCATACGCCCAAGTCCCAGATCATGATACGGACCCGCCAAGACCGTCAAAATAGTGATCCGGGTTCGTTTATACAAAAATGTTGACCATAGTCAACTCAAATCATTTTCAAGGCTAAAATTCACTTTTTATTCAGATTTTCACATAAAAATTTTTCCAAAAAAGATACGGACTATGCAAGCAAATTGAGAACACTAAACGGATCTATTCAAGGTCTCGAAACATAGAAATAAAAGTTAAAACTCAAAATGACATATCGGGTCATCACAATTGCTTCTCTATTACCCGTTTACTACTTGCTGCCATTTGTGTATTATTTCATCGTTGGCTGTAAAGAATTTATCAATCTGATGTTAGCTTTACATTGATGTTCTTTCATCGTTAGCTTCATGTATATCTTGTACAGGTTTCTATGTCTAGTAGATGTCTTGACCATGCCTCATCACTACTCTACCGAGGTTAGGCTTGATACTTACTAGGTACCGTTGTGGTGTACTCATGCTACACTTATACACACTTTTGTGTAGATCTAGGTGTTTCTGATCGTGATATTGAGAGTTGCATCTGCGCGACGGAGACTTCAAGGTATACTTGCTTGATGTTCGCAGGCCTTAGAGTCACCATCTTACTTCCTTATGCTACTATTAAATTGTAAATCAAAACAGTATAGTATTTAGAAATTCTAATGTATTTTGGTAGAGCTTATGACTCCATATTACCGATTTTGGAAAATGTATAACTATTGTCGTTTGCAGCTATGTATGTCATTTACTGGTTTATGTCTAATGATTAAAAAGTTCAATTCTGTTATTAACTCAGCATGTGTTAGGCTTACCTAGTCTTAGGGATTAGGTGCCATCACGACATCCTAAGGTGGGAATTTGGGGTCGTGACAAATAATGAAAGTAGAAATCAGTAAATGGAAACAAGAATCAACATATGAATTAAACAGTAAAGTAATAAGAACACCGTTAAAGTACTAGCAAGAACATATAAGGGAACAAATGACAATCAACTAATCAAGCCGTTGTAACACAAGTATCACATCGAATTACTCTGAGATACCTCATCTCATAATCACAAGTCACGAGTCTCAAACTACAATCATATGCTCACGACACCTTGTGCCCACATTTCTAATTACCACCGCACAGATAACTCACATGCCAATATCTCGATCCGTCAGGCAAGGTCACAGGCCCAATATCACTATGAAAGAAGATAACACAAGAATACACGGGCATGATCAATAAATATCAAGTTTCATACTGCTGAACTAGCATAAGTGGCATGCTACGGTGTATGCTTGTGTGAGTGTACTATTATAGCCCAATTCAATAAGTAATATCAAAGACATCGAGTTTCTCATTGAAGCAACACTAAAAGTCACGTAAGAGGTATAAAATACACAAGGAAATTCACAAAATCAAATGGATAACATCAACATAATTCCCCCAGGCCATCATACATCATCCCTAACATTACCTCCTTTATCTCTCTGATAGCCACATGTATCACTCCGCCCTGACAATATCATTAGCCACCCCTATCACTCTGATAGACACCCGTATCACTCTACCGTGACAATATCATTAGACAAATGTATCACTCCGATAGCCACCCATATCATTCCGCATAATAGCCACCCTTATCACTCTATCCGGAGAGTAACACAATAGCCACCCGTATCACTCCGCACAATCAACAACAGTGAGATTCCACCCTTATGCTCCACATAACAACAACACATCCACACCATAGTTCACATGTGCTAACATCATAACAACATGACATATCAACTCGTGCCACAAGTTCCCATTGTAATGACCTGAGCGGTCGTTTTGAGCATTTACACTTTGCTTGGTTGTTTGAGGGCATGAGTGTAACGACCCGGACGGTCGTTTTGAGCATTTGCACTTTGGTCGCCAGTTCCCGGGCATGGCTAGCCCCGTATGATGTATTATGACTTATATAAATCGTCGGTTTTGGTTTTCAGGATACTCAAAATAGATTTGGAAGAACAATTCTCAGTTTGAAGCTTTAAATTTGAAAGGTTTGACCAAGTTTTGACTTTTTCGAATTCGATCTCGGATTTGGATTTTTATGATTTACTTAGCTCCGTTAGGTGATTTTGGACTTGGGAGCGCGTCCGGAATGTATTTTGGAGGTCCGTGGTAAATTTAGGCTTGAATTGGCGAAATTGGAATTTTGGTATTTTCTGGCTGGTAGTGGAGACTTTGATATAGGCGTCAGAATGGAATTCCAGAAATTGGAGTAGGTCCGTTATGTCATTTGAGACGTGTGTGCAAAATTTCAGGTCATTCGGACGAGGTTTGATAGACTTTTTGATCGAAAGTGGAATTTGGAGGTTTTGGAATTCTTAGGCTTGAATCCGAGGGTGATTTGATA
Organism: Nicotiana attenuata; assembly: GCF_001879085.1. Lineage (NCBI taxonomy): Eukaryota > Viridiplantae > Streptophyta > Magnoliopsida > Solanales > Solanaceae > Nicotiana > Nicotiana attenuata. The sequence continues at coordinate 31,731,150 of NC_031999.1, forward strand.
TTTTGATGTTGTTGTGAGCATTCCGAAGGTTGGAACAATTTTGAATGATGTTATGGGATGTGTTGGCATGTTTGGTTGAGGTCCCGAGGGCGTCGGGTGAGTTTCGGGTGGTTAACGGACCAATTCTTGGTTTTGGAGAGTTGCAGATTTTCTGGTTTTTGTTGCAGAGGAAATTGTTTTTCGCGTTCGCGAAGAAGAGCTTGAACTAGAGGAGAAATTGTTCTTCGCATTCGCGAGCCTATCGCGTTCGTGTAGGTTTGGATTCCAGTGAATCGCGAACGCGTGAGAGGAGTCGCGTTCGCGTAGGGTAATTGGAGCAGCTGGGACCCCAGGAGTTTTGTGCTTCGCGTTCGCATAGTTAAGGTCGCGTTCGCGAAGGCTTGGACGGTTGAAGCATCGCGTTCGCGTGGAGTATGTTGCGTTCGCGAAGGAGGAATAATTGGTCAGTGGATTTTTGTACTTCGCGAACGCGAGGCTTTGTCTGCGTTCGCGAACAAGGAAATAACACTTGGGGAGAATGTTTAAATCGTTTCCTTCACGATTTTTTATCTATATTCCACCATTGTTGAGCGGTTTTGAAGCTTTTTGAGAGGGATTGAAGAGCGAATTGAAGGGAAATACTTGGAGGTAAGATTTTTTGAACTCAATACTCAATTATATGGTGATTTCTACCTAATTAGACGTGAAATTAGTGGGATTTAAAAGCCTAAAATTGGGGAATTAGGGCTTGAAATTGGAGACTTTGATTTAAGGATTTGAGGGGTCGTTTGTGGTCGGATTTTGATGTATTTGGTATGTATGAACTCGTGAGAGTGTAAGGATTCTATTTTTGGGATTTTTACCGGAACCTGAGACGTGGGCCTGGGGGTCGGGTTTGGCCAATTTCGGGATTTTTGAGTTAATTTGATTATTTTCGCTTGGGCTTTGTTCCTTTAGCGCGTATTAATTGTATAATATTGATTTTGGTTAGATTCGGAGCATTTGGAGTCCGATTCGAGAGGCAAAGGCATCGCGGGTTAGAGTTTGGACCGGATTGAGGTAAGTAAAGATTGTAAATGTTGTCTTGAGGTGACACACACGTTAGATGGTGAGCGTGGGGTCGTGCACCGTTGGGGATTGTGACTTGGTCCGTCCCGTACGATTATTAAGTGGCGTATTTGATTAAAAACTGTTTGATATCATTGTGTTTTGGAAAGTATTACTATGTTTTGGGCTGAATGCCATATTTGGGCCAAGTGCCAATTGTTTGGACCCTCAGGGGCTTTTTTGTGACGACCCGACCCGTCATCTCATGTGTTACTTCTCCGTTTTCCCCGTTTATTTCTTCTTCATATTTCGTTATCGGTATGTGGTGTGTGAGAGTTGATTTGGATTGGTTTTGATAAGAAATGAGACACTTAGTCTCTTTAAGGAAGGCTTAAGTTGGAAAAGTCAACCAGACATTGACTTATGAGTTATAAGGCTCGGATGTGATTTCCGGTGATTCGGTTAGCTTCGGGAAGTAATTTGTGACTTAGAAGTGCGATCAGAATTGATTTTGGAGGCCCGGTGTAGAATTAGGCTTGAATTGGCGAAGTTAGTATTTTGGCGAATTCCGGTTGGTAGGTGAGATTTTGATCCGAGGGTCGGAATGGAATTCTGAGAGTTGCTGTAGCTTCGATATATGATTTGCGATGTGTGTGCAAAATTTCAGGCCATTCGGACGTCGTTTGGTTGGGTTTTTGATCGAATGCGTAATTCGGAAGTTTTTAAGAAACTTAGGCTTGAATCCGATGTGATTTGATGGTTTTAACGTTGTTTGAATTGTTTTGAGGATTGGAACAAGTTTGAATAAGGTATTAGGATGTGTTGGTGTTTTTGGTTGAGGTCCCGGGGGCCTCGGGGTGAATTCAAGTGATTAAACGAGAGTTTTTAAAGTTTGCTTCAGGTCTGTTGCTGCTGTCATCTGATATTTCCGCTTCTGCGGAAACGGACCGCAGAAGCGGGTGAGCGATCGCAGAAGCGGTCCTTGAGGGCTTGGCAATTTCCGCAGAAGCGAGAGGCAGTCCGCAAAAGCGGACATCGCAGGAGCGGTTTGCGACCGCAGAAGCGGTCCTGGGGATTTTAAGTTAGACCGCAGAAGCGGTTATTTTGACGCAGAAGCAGGAACCGCAGGTGCGGTATCCCAACCGCAGAAACGGAGACCTGGATGGGTTTAAGTGAACAGTGTTTTCACGATTTTGAAAGAGAAGAAACATTTTGGACTTCAGACTAAGGAGATTTTGGGCGATTTTTTAAGAGGGTTTCGAGGGCTATCATCAGGTATGGATTCTTGGACTTAGATTATGATATTATTGTGTATAAACATGGATTAACACTGAAAAACCAAGGAATTAAAGGGTAAAAATGGAGGTTAGGGCTTGAAACTTAAGAAAGTTAAACTAGGGATTTGAGTGGTCAAATGGACTCCGATTTTGGTGAATTTTATATGTATGGACTCGTGGCGAGACGAGGAATCCGGTGGTGTAAATTTCGTAATTTTTTTGAGAAGCGGGCCCCGGGGCTCAGATTTTGCTAGTTTTGAGATTCTTGCTAATTTTCGATTGTTTTCGATTGGGTATTGTTCCCTTAGCATATTGTGATGTATTCGCTCTGATTTTGGTTAGATTCGACACGCGTGGAGGCCGATTCGAGGGGCAAAGGCGTCGCGAGCTAGGGATTTCACCGGTTCGAGGTGAGTAATACTTGTAAATGATATCCTGAGGGTTTGAAACCCCGGATTTGCACATCATAGTGCTGTATTGTGGTGACTTGCACGCCAGGTATGAGCGTGGAGTAGAGCACCGTTGGGGATTGTGACTTGGTCCATCCCGGTTGTTGATTTTACTGCGTAATTGACTGAAACCTACTTGATGCTATCATGATTTAGGTTGATTGCCATGTTTTGGGCTTCGAGCCGATTATTTGAATCCTTTAGGGATTATTATCACTGTTTTCATGAAACTTAGCATGTTAAATGACTTCAGTCCTAACACTGTTTTGAAATGTGCAGTCATATTGCTAAAAGTTTAAAGACTTAAATTGCATTTTTCTGATATTTTGAGTTAAAAGCTATTACTTGACATTGCCCGAGTGGCTCATTTGCATTGATCTGCACTGAATATGGATCGGGCTGCACGCCGCTGCGATACTATGATGATATTGCGCTTGGGCTGTAGGAGCCCCTCCGAAGTCTGAACCCCCACAGTGAGCGCGAGTACCCAAATGGATCGGGCTGTATGCCGCAGCTGTCATGTGCATTGAATTGCATTCATGCATTGGTTCCTATTTGTACTACGTGTCATGACATTCAGCATTCTCATATCATTGGCATCCATGCTACTTCTTGCACTGTTTACCAGATACCCTGGTGTTATTTGTTGATGGAGTGCTGTGCCCGAGGGCCTGACTTATGTGCGGACTTGCACTATCTAATTACGCATTCATTTGCTTGACTGTTGGAAAAGGATATTTTCAAAAGAGGTTTTTAAACTGAGCCAGATATTTTCTAAAGGATTTTTCACGGTTTTACTATTTTCTCAAAGGGTTGTACTGTCCTATATAGCATGATGGAGTGCTCTTACGTGATTTCTTGCCTCTCAGTTATTATTTACTCTTATTACTCACTGAGTTGGAAGTACTCACTTTACTCCCTGCACCTCGCATGCAGTTGCAGGTATCGTTCACCCGGTAGCATGTTATTAGCGGATTGAAGGTATTGTTATTGTAGCTGAGCAAGGTGACCGCCAGCGTTCGCGGCACTGGATGTTGTCTTTTGTTTTCCAGAAATTTTACTTGTATATATTTATTGGCCTGTAGTTGTGTTAAGGTTTCCTTAGATGCTCGTGACTTGTGACACCCCGGTCGGGTAGTAATTAACAGTTTCTAATGCCATTAAGTTGTATCTTCTATTCATTTATGTTTAATAATTGTTAGTGAAAGGATTTGGGTTAGTTGGCTGGCCTTGTGTTCACAAGAGGCGCCATCACGACCGGGTATGGGAATTGGGTCGTGACATTTTTACTACTATTCCTCTCTGTTTTTGACTTAATATATGTACTCAGTCAAGCTGTATTTTACTGATTTCATAACTCAGTCGTATTTACTCCATTTTGATACTTTAAATGATATTTTGGGTTGAGCATCCTGTTATACTGTTAGCCCGAGTGGCTTGAGAGGTTTCTGACTGAGTGAGGCCAAGGGCCTGTGTTGTGAGGATATTATGGGATCGGGCTGCACGCCGCAGCAGGTTGTTACTGATTCATGATATTGTGAGGCCGAGGGCCTGATTGATTTATGCCACGAGGTGGCTTGCTGTATGTGAGGCCGAGGGCCTGTTTGATTATGCCACGAGATGGCTTGTTATAGCGCTTGGGCTGTAGGAGCCCCTTCGGAGTCTGTACACCCCCAGTGAGCGCGGTGTGAGTGATGTGATGTAGCCCGAGGGGCTGTCGTTGATTCATGTTGTTGCCCGAGAGGCTGTTCCTGATCCATGTTTTGCCCGAGGGGCGGTTCTTGATTCATGTTATGCCCGAGGGGCTAATTACGAGTGATTTTGAGGTAGTCCGAGGGGGCTGGTTCTGTTGATATTGTGCCCGAGGGGCGGTTTATAGTACATGCTTTGCCCGAGGGGATGTTTGCGTTTCTACCCTTTTCTCACTATTTTCATTACTCGTTAAACTATTGAAAGATGTTTTACAAGGAAAGGTTTTACTGAAACTGAGTTATTTTACGAGAAAAATGGTTTCTGTACTATTTTGAGCAATGTATGGGATTTGTTGTAGTGTTATGACGTGAAATTATGTGTTTTCTTACTGCTCAGCTTTCATTTACTTTTATTACTTACTGAGTTGGCATACTCATATTACTCCTTCCACCTTGTGTGCAGATCTAGGAGTTGCGGGTCGCGATAGTGAGCATTGATTGTCCATTCAGCAGGATTTCGGAGTCAACAAGGCAGCTGCATGGCGTTCGCAACCCTTTTCTTCTCCCTCCTATCTTCCCTAGCTTTAGTTAGTATGGCCTTCCAGTCTTGTTTAGACTTTATTGTATTGAGACAGAGATGTAGTTGCTCGTGACTTGTGACAGCCTGATGCCGGGCTGGTGTATTTATTCTGCATTGGTTATTTAGACTTACGTTATGAGTTTACTTGTTAATTAATGACTTAAAAAGGGCTTTTATAAAATAATGGTTTGACTTGGGAATTGTGTCGGCTGGCCTAGTTTCACGATAGGCGCCATCACAATCGGGTCGGTTTTAGTGTCGTAACAAGTTGGTATCAGAGCCTAGGTTACATAGGTCTCACGAGTCATGAGCAGGTTTAGTAGAGTCTCGCGGATCGGTACGGAGACGTCTGTACTTATCTTCGAGAGGTTGCAGAACCATTAGGAAAACTTCACATTCTTGAAGTCTTATCGTGCGACATTGATTCAACTTGAAATGTAATTCTTGAAATTCCTTCCACGCGTTCGTATGCGCTCATGCGCTCGGTATCAGCTGTGCATCGACGGTTTGTGATTCCCTGATCGAGGGGCGGGATGTGATTTCTGTGTGTTGATGTTGGGCCAGTTTGGAGGACTTGAGGTCGGGATCTGCTTGTAGCTTGAGCACTGAGGTGTTGATTGTGTGAGCACGTGCTTCTGGATTTATATGTTCGGTAGTGTCCCTATTCGGGGAAGTGATGACTGAATGGCTAGGTGATGAGTATGATGTGACTGCGAGATTGTTCATAAGATTTGAATGTGACGAGAAGGGTCTGCTTGAGGGTAGAAAGAACTATTTGGTGCTCGACTTCCATCTTGATTGGATGTATACCGAGTTAGGGGTGTGTGAAGGATCTTTTCATGTTGTCTAGTTGGGGAGTGGAGTAGATTTCATGTTACGATATGAGTTCAGACTCAGGAAGATTTAGTTATTGCGTGATGTCTATGACAGTGGAAGGGTGTGAAGAGATGTTAGTTTGAGGCGAAGCAAGTGGGTTATCTCCTGCGGAGTGTTCTGAAGTTTGTGTGATCTTGTTGTTGTTTGTGGGAAGACCTCTTGTTCCAGTAACTACAGAAGTGTTGCAATTTGAATTTGGATCGCTAAAAGAGTGGGCTTGACTATTACAAGGGTGAATGCTATTTTTGCAGAAGATTTGAAGTACTAGATGGCTTGTGTTGCACTAGCTTATGAAGGTTTGAGTTTAATCTCACTATGGTATTATGGCGGTAATGGAGTATAGGCATTGTGAGTTATTGTGTGTTTTGATCTATGGCTTTGAGCCAAGTGGGGGAGTCTGCTATCGATAAGTTGATTGCGCGGCTAAGTGTTGTATCAGTTTCAGTTTGAGGTGTACCGGCGAATCAGTTATGGCTTGTAGGGGCTGAGATTGAGGATGACTCGAGTAAAGGAAATTCTGGATAGGGGTTGTGTTATGCTTTATGGGTGTATAAGAATCATGGAATGACTTGAGTTATTATTGGTGAAGGATGTAATGTACATGGAGCAGGAATTTATTTGGTTGCATTAAGGTGGGGTTACTTCCATAGGTGTTGCTGTTCTAATGGGGCACATGTCGTTCGATTCATTTGATCAGTCTAATTGGAACCGGGGTAGAGCGGATGACTCCTGAGAATGGTTTTGAAGGATTCAAGATTTACATGTAGTAATTGGGAATCTTCAGGATGTGTGTTGGCTAGAAACTGAGATTCATATGGGAGGATATCAGGACTCGTGGCATTTTTATATCAATTAAGGATTCTGCACATCAGTATCAGGAAGATTAAGGTAATGGTTTTGGATTCGCAGGAAGTCTTTTCGGGGTGAGTATTTTGAATGTGGTGCTTTTGGGGGATATTTAAGAGAGTAATCAGCGACTTATGATCCTTTGGACGGTGTAGTTTTAGGCTTGAGTTTCATGTGGTGAGTTTGAGTTGAGGATTGCGGTATTATGGCGAGGAGAAGTATCATTTTGAGGTAACCTAGGAGGAACTTGGATGAATAGGATAGCTTGGTAGTAGGTCGGATCGGCATGGTAAGGGATATGATTAGTTCTTTGGATGCTTATGAGGTAATGAGTTTCTACAGGTGATTCGTGGCAATGCTCTTGGGGTTTTGGTGACCTGCGTAGCTTGGTTAAGTTAGAGGAATTCAGTCCTGACAGTTTTCTTTTATGCAAATGGGATTCGGAGAGCTCTTGATGGTTTCCACCACAGTTAGAGATGTATATTTTCTACGGGCGTGAGGAGCATGTGATGTATAGTGATTTTCTTCTAGATGGGATTAAATGGAAAGTTCTTGGCTAGTTGAGTACGTAGCTGCTTGTGGCTCGGAAGGGACTATAAAGTTCTCATATTTATCATAGGAGGGCATGGTTTATGTGGTATGTTGTGTAGGGTTGAAATTTGCATGTGTAAGGTCACGGTTCGGTTCTAAAAAGAAGGACCATAAATTTTTAGGTAGCATGGACTGTTTCAGATGACTAGGTTAATGATATCACTGACTGGTATGGCTTGATGAGGGTATACATTTCAGAAAGGGCGATGTGTTTGAGTTATGGATACTTCATTAGTATTGCGGCACTCTCTTGTTGGATCGACTGCTGATATTCAAATTTGCTTGGTAGCACAGAAGAATTATAGGAGTACCCCTCGTGGGATGATTGGGTATTAGAGGTGTGTGGTATATTCGGACGGTGGACTTGGGATTGGTTATGGTGATTCGTGTGCTATATGGATTTGGAGACTGGGAGTTCTCAAAAACAGGTTATGTTGTGGTTATGGGTCGCGTGTATCGGCCTTTTGTGGTGACTATCGGGGTTTGGAGACCCGAGTGGATCCTTTGTTGCTTAGTAAGTTAGATTTTGATGTGATATTGGGTATGGACTGGTTGTCTCCGCATCGTGTTATTCTGGACTGTTGTGCTAAGACAGTGATATTGGCTATGCCGGGGATGCCACGGATTGAGTGGCGAGGTTCGGAGGGTTATGTTCCCAGTAGAGTGATTTCATTTTTTAAGACCTAGCTGATGGTTGGGAAGGGTTGTCTTTTTATTTTTGGCCTTCGTGAGGGATGTCAGTGCAGAGCCTCCTACCATTGATTCGGTTCCGATGGTGAGGGATTTTCCGGATGTGGTTCCTGCGGCCGGGCATGCCGCCGGACCAGGTTGTTGATTTCGATATTGATTTGGTGCCGGGCACCGTATCGTATGGCACTGGCGGAGTTAAAGGAGTTGAAGGAGCAGCTTCAGGAACTCCTTTATAAGGGGTTCATTGGTAGGTCAATATGGATGTGTGTTCTGCATCGAGTCAGCTTGTTGACTCCGAGTTGCTATTGTTCAGAGGTGTGCTGATTCAATTGTTATTGAGCTTATTAGTGTTCTGGGAGACCTATGAGTTACCTTTTCGTGTTGCGAGGCGTTATGAATTGTTGGTTATAGGCACATATGGTGCGGTTCTATTGGGGTCTCATAGTGTAATTCGAGCAGGAGGAGTATTGGGTATTGCTCGGTGGGTGGCGTATTGGTTGTGTCCTTTCGGGTTTGTGTGGTGTTATGTCATTTGCTTCGCCATGGTTATGATGATTTGCTTTTGGTACTAGACATCAAATCGCGCGTGGTTGTTGATTTTGAGCATAGTGACTTGAGGCATTTCATGTGGACCGGTGTTTGGATAGGGTCGCGTATTGCAGCAAGTTATGAGGATGTATGATCACTTCAGGTTAGATTTGTGTGTTCTGCTTCTACGATGTGTGATGGGTTCTCAGCATTGTGTGGTGGTGGTACTGGTGAGCTTGCGGTACAACTCTCTCATTTGAGTCATTTTTTCCCCATGATTTGAGTACATTTGGACTGTTGCTTATTGGTGCGCGGTTCTCACGGGTTGTGGCTTTATTGTGTTGATGTGTCATGTCACTAGAGCAGTCGTGTCGGATGAGATGAGGACATTGGGATCTAAAATGAATACTATCGGATTCGATTTCAGCATGTTGGAAGGATACTATTGGGATTCGACTTAGAAATTTACTACGGTCTGTGCAGAAGGATATGGAACTCCATGACTAGCTGATCTGAAGAATGGTTATGATTTTTTCTGGGTGATTCATTCATCATTGGCAGTATATGAAAGTGTTGGAGTGGAGCTTTAATTCATGAGAGGTTTATTACCGACATTGGGTTGTATGAGCAGCTGTTGTGACTAGAAGTTATCGCTATGAGCGTTTGAGTTATGTCGTACATCAGGTGATTTCATCGTGAGTTGCAGATAGGGTTTGATATAGCTTTTTTGGACTTATACAACGTGTTCCAATTTATTCGGTGTGTAGATGTGAGGTTCTGATCTTATAGATAATTTTAGAAGTGGAAATTTGGGTTCTAAGGTTCATCGGCTTGGTTGGATTGCGAAATTTCAGTCATGTTGCGTTATCAGATCTGTATAGGGCAGGGTGACGTGGGATCACCCTGGGTATGTGCATGGTAAGGTCATACAACAATTCATTGGCTTTCGAAACAACTCTGGGCACATTCGAGGACGAACGTATGTTTAAGTGGGGGAGGATGCAACGACCCGGCCGGTCGTTTTGAGCATTTGCACTTCGGTCGCCAGTTCCCGGGAATGGCTAGCCTCGTATGATGTATTATGACTTATGTAAATCGTCGGTTTTGGTTTTCAGGATAATCGGAATAGATTTGGAAGAATAATTCTCAGTTTGAAGCTTTAAATTTAAAAGGTTTGACCAAGTTTTGACTTTTTAGTATTCCATCTTGGATTTGGATTTTTATGAGTTGGTTAGCTCCGTTAGGTGATTTTGGACTTGGGAGCGCGTCCGGGATGTATTTTGGAGGTTCGTGGTAGAATTAGGCTTGAATTGGTGAAATTGGAATTCTAGCGTTTTCCGGTTGGTGGTGGAGATTTTGATATAGGGGTCGGAATGGAATTCCGTAAATTGGAGTAGGTCCATTGTGTCATTTTGGACGTGTGGGCAAAATTTTAGGTCATTCGGATGAGGTTTGATAGACTTTTTGATCGAAAGCGGAATTTGGAAGTTTTGGAATTCTTAGGCTTGAATCCGAGGGTGATTTAATGTTTTGATGTTGTTGTGAGCGTTCCGAAGGTTGGAACAAGTTTAAATGACACTATGGGATGTTTGGCATGTTTGGTTGAGGTCCCGAGGGCCTCGGGTATGTTTCAGGTGGTTAACGGACCAATTCTTGGTTTTGGAGAGTTGCAGATTTTCTATTTTTTGTTGCAGAGGAAATTGTTCTTCGCGTTTGCGAAGATAGTCTCGCGTTCGCGAAGAAGAGCTGGATCTAGAGGAGAAATTGTTCTTTGCGTTCGCGAGCCTGCGGTCGCGTTCGCGTAGGTTGGATTCTAGTGAATCGTGAACGCGTGAGAGGAGTCGCGTTCGCGTAGGGTAATTGGAGCAGCTGGGATCCCAGGAGTTTTGTGTTTCCCATTCGCATAGGTAAGGTCGCGTTCGCTAAGGCTTGGACAGTTGAAGCATCGCGTTCGCGTGGATTTTTGTACTTCGCGAACGCGAGGCTTTGTCCGCGTTCGCGAAGAAGGAAATACCACCTGGGCAGAATGTTTAAATAGTTACCTTCGCGATTTTAGGTCTATATTCTAGCATTGTTGAGCGGTTTTGAAGCTTTTTGAGAGGGATTGAAGAGGGAATCGAAGGGAAACACTTGGAGTTAAGATTTTTGAACTCAATACTCGATTCTATGGTGATTTCTACCTAATTAGACATGAAATTAGTGAGATTTAAAAGCATAAAATTGGGGAATTAGGGCTTGAAATTGGAGACTTTGATTTAAGGATTTGAGGGTCGTTTGTGGTCAGATTTTGATGTATTTGGTATGTATGAACTCGTGAGAGTGTAAGGATTCTAGTTTTGTGATTTTTACCGGAATCCGAGAAGTGAGCCCGGGGGTCGGGTTTGGCCAATTTCGGGATTTTTGAGTTAATTTAATAATTTTCACTTGGGCTTTGTTCCTTTAGTGCGTATTAATGGTATAATACCGATTTTGGTTAGATTTAGAGCATTTGGAGACCGATTCGAGAGGCAAAGGCATCGCGGGTTAGAGTTTGGACCGGATTGAGGTAAGTAATGATTGTAAATGTTGTCCTGAGGGTATGAAACCCCGAATTTCACATCGTTATGCTACTTTGAGGTGGTGCACACGTTAGATGACGAGCGTGGGGTCGTGCATCGTTGGGGATTGTGACTTGGTCCGTCCCGTACGACTATTAAGTTGCGTATTTAATTAAAAACTGTTTGATATCATTGTGTTTTAAAAGTATTACTATGTTTTGGGCTGAATGCCTTATTTGGACCTAGTGCCAACTGTTTGGACCCTCAGGGGCTTTTTACTACTATTCCTCACTATTTTTGACTTAATATCTGTACTCAGTCAAGCTGTATTTTACTGATTTCATACTCAGCCGTATTTACTTCGTTTTGATACTTTAAATGATATTTTGGGCTGAGCATCCTGTTATACTGTTAGCCCGAGTGGCTTGAGAGGTTTCTGACTCAGTGAGGCCGAGGGCCTGTGTTGTGAGGATATTATGGGATCGGGCCACAGCAGGTTGTTACTGATTTATGATATTGTGAGGCCGAGGGCCTGATTAATTTATGCCACGAAGTGGCTTGTTGTATGTGAGGCCGAGGGCCTGTTTGATTATGCCACGAGATGGCTTGTTATAGCGCTTGGGCTGTAGGAGCCCCTCTGGAGTCTGTACACCCCCAGTGAGCGCGGGTACCCAGTGTGAGTGATGTGATGTAGCCCGAGGGGCTGTTAGTGATTCATGTTATTGCCCGAGGGGCTGTTCTTGATCTATGTTTTGCTCGAGGGGCGGTTCTTTATTCATGTTATGCCCGAGGGGCTAATTACGAGTGATTGTGAGGTAGCCCGAGGGGCTGGTTCTGTTGATATTATGCCCTAGGGGCAGTTTATAGTACATGCTTTGCCCGAGGGGATGTTACGTTTCTACCCTTTTCTCACTGTTTTCATTACTCGTTTGAAACTATTGAAAGATGTTTTAAAAGGAAAGGTTTTACTGAAACTGACTTATTTTACGAGAAAAATGGTTTTTGTACTGTCTTGAGCAATGTATGAGATTTGTTGTAGTGTTATGACGTGAAATTATGTGTTTTCTTACTGCTCAGCTTTCATTTACTTTTATTACTTACTGAGTTGGCATACTCATATTACTCCCTGCAGCTTGTGTGCAGATCCAGGAGTTGCGGGTCACGATAGTGAGCATTGATTGTCCATTCAGCAGGATTTTAGAGTCGACAAGGCAGCTACATGGCGTTCGCAGCCCTGTTCTTCTCCCTCCTATCTTTTCTAGCTTTAGTTAGTATGGCCTTCCAGTCTTGTTTAGACTTTATTGTATTGAGACAGAGATGTAGTTGCTCGTGACTTGTGACACCCCGATGCCGGGCTGATGTATTTATTCCGCACTGGTTATTTAGACTTATGTTATGAGTTTACTTGTTAATTAATGACTTAAAAAGGGCTTTTATAAAATAATGGTTTGACTTGGGAATTGGGTCGACTGGCCTAGTTTCAAGTTAGGCGCCATCACGATCGGGTCGGTTTTAAGGTCGTGACAATGAGTAGCTCCGTATGATGTATTATGACCTATGTGAATCATTGGTTTCTGTTTTCAGGTTATTCAGAAATTTAATTTTGGAAGTTTGACCGGGCATTTGACTCTTTGATATCGGGATCGAAATCCGATTTCGGAAATTAGAATAGCTCCATTATGTCATTTATGACTTGTGTGAAAAATTATGGATAAATCGGACGTGATTTGGTAGGTTTCGACATCGGTTATAGAAGTTTGAGGTTTCATGTCCATCAAGCTTGAGTCGGTGTGTGATGCATGTTTTCATTGTGTTTTATGTGATTTGAGGGCTCGACTAAGTTTATATAGTGTTTTAGGATTTGATGGTACCTTTGGTCGAGATCCCAGAGGCCTCGGGTGAGTTTAGAGCGAGTACGGACTTTTTCGGCACTCTAATATTGTTCTGGTGCTTTGAAAAAGCGGACCACAATAGAAATATGCGGAACACAAAGGAGGGATGCGGACCGCACAATTTTGCTGCGGCCGTACTCTTCACGGAGTTCTGCAGATCCGCTAGTCCCACTTCAGAAGCCCAAATCTTTAGATCTACAAGGAATTGTGAGATGACTCAAAAATGAAATTGTAGCCCTTCGTGTCTAATTTACAGAAAGGTAAAGAAGTCATTATTTGGACATCTGTAGAGAAAGATATGGACAAAATACTAAAGCCTGACAGTGCAGTCACAAAAAGGTGCGGCCGCACCATTTTTGTGCGACCGCAGGAGCTGGGATGTGCGGCCACACGTGGAATTGTGCGGACCGCACAGTGGGAGTTTAGAGGATGCACTAAATAAATGAGGTTTAGGGCATTATTTCACATTTTGGACCTAGGGAGCTCGGTTTGTGGCGATTTTTTGTGGGGTTTTCAAGAAATTAATAGGGGTAAGTGATTCTAACTCGGATTTGGTTATATACATGAATATATCATTGATTTCATCATCCTATTAGTACTTTGAGGTGGAAATTTGGGGGAAATTGTAGAAATTTCATAAAAATAAATTTTTGGGATTTGAACACTGATTCGGAGTCGAATTTGAGTGAAAATAGTATGGTTGGACTCGTAATTGAATGGGTTGTCAGATTTTGTGAGTTTTGTCGGGTTCCGAGGTACAGGCCCCGGGTGTGATTTTTGGTCGGATTTGGATTTAGCTTAGGATTCGATCCTAATCATTTGTAATTGTTTCCTTGGGCTTTATCTGATGTATTTGAGTTGATTTTGGCTAGTTTTGAGTCGTTCAGAGGTCTCTACGCGCGTGATGGCATTCTTGGAGCTTCGCTAGGATTGCTCGGTGTCGGAATTGGCTTGTTTCAGATAAGTAACTCTTTTAAACTTAGTGCTGAGGGTATGAAACCCCGAATTTTGTGCTATGTGATTGATGTTGAGGTGACGCACATATTAGATGACGGGCGTGTGGGCGTGCACCCTGTGAGTTGTGACTCTGTTATTTCCAGGGCACTGAATAATGGCCTTATTTTATTGATATTTGTGTTTTTACCATGTGATAAAATAAATGACCTGTACATCATGCCAGATATCATTTTAGGCTTTATGCTGATATTTTTGGGACCCATAGTGGTCGTTTCTTGCTATCATCTCATTGAATTCAATGATATTTCGTACTCAGCCACATTCATGTATTCATATCATATCTCAGTCTTAGTTGTTACTTATTGATACATTATATCATTGTTCCGGGTCAGTTTTTATGACATTGTGAGCCCGTGGTTGAGACTGGGGAGACTGATGACTGAGTGAGGCCGAGAGCGTAACTATGAGTGACAGTTATGGGATCGGGCTGCACGCCGCAGTAGGTTTTATTAATTATTGAGTAAGGCTGAGGGCCTAATTGATTTATGCCTTGATTGGCTTGTTATAGTGCTTGGGCCGTAGGAGCCCCTCCGACGTCTGCACAACCACAGTGGGCACGGTTGATTATATTTAGGGATGGATCTTCCCTTGGTATGGAGATGGATCTTCTCCATGAGGCTGGATTGGCCTGTTTCCTCGGTACTGGAGACTGATGGTTAGTGATATATATTTTCTAGGATAGATCTTCCCTGGGCCGCATGGGCCATTTACAGTACCGAGTCGTTGAGCATATACATATTATAAAGGGATGGATTTCCCTAGACATGGATTTGTCCGAAGTACTTGATACCTGGAGATGGACCTTCTCCATGAGGCTGAATTTGGCGTGTTTCCTCGTTACTGGGTGACTTATAGTCAGTGTTATGTATGTTTCGGGATGGATTTCTCTGGGTCATATGGGTCATATACAGTACCAAGTGGTTGAGTATGATGAGTGGACAATGTGATACAATGAGGTTGAGTACTCTGAGAGTGTAAGTACATAATTCACCTCTCAGATACATTGCATTGGCATGCATATATGACATACATGCATAGAGACGCATTTTCCTCATGTTGTACGGTATCACGTCATTCATGACATTTTACACACATTGATATGTGGTCATAGAGAGGTATCTCGCACTTGCTATTTGGAAAGAAAATAAATCATCTTATTTAATGTGAAAATGATTTTTGAAAAAGAAATACATTTTTTCAACTATCTCATATTTCACGACGTTTTCGTAAAGAATTTGGGTTTTTCACTAATATTCTTGAAAAGCGGAACTATTTTCGGAAAACTGTGAGAAAGCTGAGCATCTCATCTCTGAGTTACTTCCTTAGTTATATGCTCTATGTTGTCATGAATTGTTATTGGCTTCTGGTGTTGGACACGACCATGTTGCAGCTCGTCACTGCTTTCTATCTAAGTTTAGGTTTGTTTCTTATTGAGTACATGGGGTCGCTTGTACTCATACTACACTTCCTGCACAAAGCATGCAGATTTGGGATGTCGATGTTGCTGTGTTCGATGAGAGCTGAATTGGAAGAAGTTCTTGCATTTCGGTTATGGCTACCTCTTGTTCATGGTAGTCGTAGATTTATAGAACTCTATTTATGTACTTTTCTAACAGATGATGTATTTGTTTCATATCAGCTTTGTAAACTCTAATCTTAGAAGCTCGTGATTTGTACTACCAGTCCTTGGGAATTGTATAAGATACAGATAACTCCTATGTTTAATTGTTTATTTAATATTGATGGAATTGGATAGTTATTAGTTGGCTTACCTTGCGGGTTGGGTTAGGTGCCATCACGACTGGTGGATTTTGTGTCATGACAGATTGGTATCAGAGCTCTAGGTTCACAGGTTCTACAAGTCATGTGCAAGTGTCTAGTAGAGTCTTGCGGATCAGTATGATGACGTCCATACCTATCTTTGAGAGGCTATAGGGCATTTAGGATATACTTCCTATCTTTCTTTCTTTATTGTGCGGCATTGATTCAACTTGAAGCGTAATCCTTTGAATTCCTTCCACACATTCGTATGCGCACATGAGCGCTCGGTATCAGCTGTGCATTGATGGCTTGTGATTCCTTGGATAAGGTGCTAGATGTAATTTTTGTGTTTTGATGAGGGGTCGGTCTAGAGGACTTGAGGCCAGATTTTGACTGTAGTTTGAGCATAGAGGTGTTGATTTTGTGAGCTCGTGCTTTTGGACTTATATGTCCGGTAGTATCCCTATTAGTGGAATTCGTGGCTGGATGGATACGTGATGAGTAAGATGTGACTGCGAGATATGTTCATATGATTTGAATGCGACGAGAAACGTCTTCTTGAGGTGTAGAAAGAACTATTTGGTGCTTGATTTCCATTTTGATTTGACGTATAGTCTCGAGGTATGGGTGTGTCGAAGGATCTTTTCATGTTGTTTAGTTGAGGAGTGAAGTAGATTTTTCATGTTGTGATATGAGTTCAGACTCAGGAAGATTAAGTGATTGCGTAATGTTTATGACTATGGAAGGGTATAGAGAGAGGTCGGCTTGAGGCAAAGCAGGTGGGTTATCTCCTGCGGGGTGTCCTGAGGTTCGTGTGATCCTTATGTTGTTTGTTGGGAGTTCTCTTTTACCGGTGAAATATATGTGTTGCTATTGAGTTTGGATCGCTTATGAGAGTGGGCTTGACTGTTACAAGGGTGAATGCGAGATTTACAGATGATTTGAAGTACTAGATAGTTTGTGTTGTATGAGCTTATAAAGGATTTAGTTGAATCTCATTATGGTATTATGGTAGTAATAGAGTATGGGCATTGTGAGTTTTCGTGTGTTTTGATCTATGGCTTTGAGTCAAGTGGGGAGGTCTGTTATTGATAAGTTGATTGCACGGTTATGTGTTGTATTGGTTTCATTTTGAGGTATACTGGTGAATCAGTTATGACTTGCAGAGGTTGAGATTGAGGACGAATCGAGTAAGGGGAGTTCTGGATACGAGTTGTATTAGGCTTTATGAGTATATGAGAATCATATAATGTTATGAGTTGTTATTAGTGAAGGATCTAATGTGCATGGAGCAGAAATTTATCTGGTTGCATTAAGGTGGGGTTACTTCCTTGGGTGCTGGAGTGCTAATGCGGCACATGTCGTTCGGCTCGTTCGATCGGTCTAATTGAGATTTGAGAAGAGTAGATGACTCTCGAGAATGGATCTAATGAATTCAAGATTTATACGTGGCAATTGAGAACGTTGCAGGTTCGTATATAGCTAGAAGTTGAGAGTTACATTGGATGGTGTCGAGACTCATAGTATTTCTACATCATTGTGGATTCTACATTTTAGTATCAGGAAGGTAAGATGAACAACCTGAAAAGCACAGAAGGTATCTTCAGAGTGGATATCTCGGTTGTAGTACTTTTCTGGTGCTTAAGAGAGCATTCAACTGCTTATGAGCCATAGGGCGGTGTGATTTTATGTTAGGGTCTCGTGTGGTGAGTCTGGGTTGAGGATTGTGGTATTATGGCAAGGGAAGTATCAATTTAAAGGTAATTCAGAAGGAACTCGGATAAATATGACAGCTTGGTAGTAGGTTTGATCGGCATCGTAATGGATATGATTTGTTCTTTAGGTGCTTATGAGGTAATGAGTTTCTACAGGTGTTTCGTGGCAATGCTCTTGGGTTTTGGTGACCTCCGTAGCTTGGTTGAGTTAGAAGGATTCAGTCCTAATGGTTGGGTTTTGTGCAAATGGGATTCGGAGAGCTCCTGATGGTTTCTACCACAATTAGAGATATATATTTCCTATTGGCGGGAGGAGCATGTGATGTATAGTGATTTCCTCCTGGATGGGATTAGATGGAAAGTTTTGGCTAATTGAGTATGTAGTTGCTTTGACTCAGAGAGGATTATGAAGTTCTCGTATTTATCATAGGATGACATGGTATATGCGGTGTGTTGTGTGGGATCGAGATTGACATGTGCAAGGTCGCGATTTAGTTTTGAAAGGAAGGTCATAAATTCTCAGGCAGCATGGACGATTTCAGATGACTAGGTAAATGACATTACTATTTGGTATGGCTTGATGAGAGTATACATTTCAGAAGGGGCAATGTGTTTGATTTATGGATATATTATTGGTATTGCGGCATTCTCTTGTTTGATCGACTGCTGGTGTTCGAATTTTGCTTTGTGACACAGGAGAATTATAGGAGTATGCCTCATGGGATGATCGTGTATTGGAAACGTGTCAGAGATTCAGACGGTGGAGTTGAGATCGGATATGATGATTCGTGTGTTGTATGGATTTAGAAACCGAGAGTTCTCATGAGTAGATTGTTTCGTGGTTGTGGACTGTGAAAATGTAGCCAAGGTTAGTCAGAGGCTAGTATGTGTGTGATTCAGTCATTGTGGACTTTCGAAGGGTTATTTATCTATTTGTGGGTGACCAGAATTGATTTGGGGGTCCATTGGTAGGCCCAATTAGGATGTGTATTCTACACTAGGTCGTATTGGTTGGCTCCATATTGCTATTGTTGAGGGATATGCCATTCAATGGTTGTTGAACTTATTCGTGACCTGAGATGATCTGTGAGTTACTCTTCTATGCTACGGAGAGTTGTGATTCATTGGTTATATACACACATGGTGCTGTCCTATTGGAGCATTATAGCAAAATTTGAGTGAGATAAGTATTCGGGTATTGCGTGAATGATTGCATGTTGGCTATGTTCTTTACGGATGGTGGCATTGTGCTATTTGCTCTCCGTGGTTAAGGTGATGCTCTTTCGGTACTTGAGGTCAAATTTTGAATGGTTGTGGATTTTGAGCAGGGTGGCTCGAGGTATATAATATGGACCATCGTTTGGATGGGGTCACGCATTGTAGCGGAGTTATGTAGAGGTATGATGCTTTGGGTAAGATTCGCGTGTTTTGGTTCTACGGTGTGTGATGAGTTCTTAGCATTGCGTTGTGGTGATACCCGTTAAGCTTGCGGGACGGTTCTCTTGTCTGATGTCATTTTCCATGTTTGAGTACATTTGGAATGTCGCTTATTAGTGCACGGATTGCACAGGTTGTGGCTTTAGATTGCATTGATGTATCATGTCTTGTTAGATGATATGAGGTCATCTACCTAGAATGGGTGCTATTGGATCTAATTGCGGTATATTTAGAAGGATATTGATGTTGATCGTCATAGAAATTTGCTATATTTCCTATCAAAGGAGAGGGAATTCAACAACTTGTTGATCTGGCAAATGGTTATGAGTTTCTGCGTGTTTCTTTCATCATTGGCAGTATATGAAGGTGTTAGAACGAGGCTTTGTTCGATAAGAGGTTTATTATCGGAATTGGGTTATTTTGAGCAGCTACTGTGATTAGAAATTATCGCTATGAGTATTTGAGTTTTGAGGTATATTATATGATTACATCTTGGGTTACGGATA
Source organism: Nicotiana attenuata (assembly GCF_001879085.1). Classification (NCBI taxonomy): domain Eukaryota; kingdom Viridiplantae; phylum Streptophyta; class Magnoliopsida; order Solanales; family Solanaceae; genus Nicotiana; species Nicotiana attenuata. The sequence continues at coordinate 31,750,569 of NC_031999.1, forward strand.
TGGCTTGATACAGCTTGTTCAGACTTATATAGCGTGTAGTTGCGAGACTCTGATCTTATAGAAAGTTCCGGATGATGGAAATTGGGTTCTAAGACTTATGGGCTAGGTTGGATTAAAAAATTTCCGTCATGTTGTGTTATCAGACCTATATGGGAGAGGATGATGTGGGATCACCCCTGGGTATGTGCATGGTGAGGATACACAGCGATTTGGCTTTTGGAAAAACTCTGGGCATGTTCGAGGACGAAGGTACGTTTAAGTGGGTAAGTATGTAACGAACCGACTGGTCGTTTTGAGCATTTACACTTTGCTCGGTTGTTTGAGGGCATAAGAGCTCCGTATGATGTATTATGACTTATGTGAATCGTCGGTTTTGGTTTTTAGGTTATTCGGAAATTTAAGTTTGAGTTTGACCGGGGAGTTGACTTTTTGATATCGGGATCGAAATCCGATTTCGAAAATTGGAATAGTTCCATTATGTCATTTATGACTTGTCTGCAAAATTTGGGATAAATCGGAAGTGATTTGATAGGTTTTGACATTGATTATAGGAGTTTGAGATTTCAAGTTGATTGAGCTTGAATTGGTGTGTGATGCATGTTTTCGTTGTGTTTGATGTGATTTGAGGGCTCGACTAAGTTTATATGGAGTTTTAGGACTTGATGGTACCTTTGGTTGAGGTCCTGCAGGCCTTGGGTGAGTTTTGAGTGAGTCCGGACATTTTCGGCACTCTAATATTGCTCTGGTGCTTTGAAAGTGCGGACCACAACAAAGATATGCGGACCACAGAGGAGGGGTGCGGACAACACAATTTTGCTGCGGCCGCACTCCTCAGGGAGTTCTGCACATCCGCTGGTCCGACTTCGGAAGCCTATATCTTTTGGTCTACAAGGAATTGTGAGATGATTCAAAAATAAAAATTGTAGCGCTTCGTGTCTAGTTTCCAGAAAGGTAAGGAAGTCATCATTTGAACATCTATAGAGAAAGTTTTGGCCAAAACACTAAATCCTGGCAGTGCCGCCACCAAAAGGTGTGGCCGCACCATTTTTATGCGACCGCGGGAGCTGGGATGTGCGGCCGCACTTGGAATTATGCGGACCACACAATGGGAGTTCAGAGGATGCACTATATAAACGAGGTTTAGGACATTATTTCACATTTTGGACCTAGGGAGCTCGATTTGTGGCGATCTTTCGTGGGTTTTTCAAGAAATTCATCGGGGTAAGTGATTCTAACTCGGATTTGGTTAATACATGAATATATCATTGATTTCATCATCCGAATAGTACTTTGAGGTGGAAATTTGGGAAAATTTGTAGAAATTTCATAAAAAATGAATTTTTGGGATTTGAACACCGATTTGGAGTCGGATATGAGTGAACTAGTATGGTTGGACTCGTAATTGAATGGGTTGTCGGATTTTATGAGTTTTGTCAGGTTCCGAGGTGCGGGTCCCGGGTGTGATTTTTGGCCGGATTTGGATTTAACTTAGGGTTCGATCCTTATCATTTGTAATTGATTCCTTGGGCTTTATCTGATGTATTTGAGTTGTTTTTGGCTAGTTTTGAGTCGTTCGGAGGTCTTTACGTGCGTGATGGCATTCTTGGAGCATCGCTTGGCTTGGTCGGTGTCGAAATTGGCTTGTTTTAGATAAGTATCTCTTTTAAACTTAGTGCTGAGGGTATGAAACCACAAATTACGTGCTATCTGATTGATGTTGAGGTGACGCACATGCTAGGTGACGGGCGTGTGGGCGTGCACCCTGTGAGTTGTGACTCTGTTGTTTCCAGCACTGAATAATGGCCCTATTTTATTGATATCTGTGTTTTCACCATGTGATAAAATAAATGAGCTGTACATCATGCCAGATATTATGTTTAGGCTTTATGCTGATATAGTTGGGACCCATAGTGGTCGTTTCTTGCTATCATCTCATTGAATTCAATGATATTTAGTACTCAACCACATTCATGCATTCATATCATATCTCAGTCTCAGTTGTTACTTATTGATAAAATATCATTGTTTCGGGTCAGTTTTTATGACATTGTGAGCCCGTGGGTGAGACTGGAGAGCCTGATGACTGAGCGAGGCCGAGAGCCTGATTATGAGTGACAGTTATGGGATCGGGCTTCACGCTGCAACAGGTTTTATTGATTATTGAGTAAGGACGAGGGCCTGATTGATTTATGCCATGATTGACTTGTTATAGCGCTTGCGCCTTAGGAGCCCCTCCAGAGTCTGCGCACCCACAGTGGGCGTGGTTGATTATATTCAGGGATAGATGTTCCCTTGGTATGGAGATGGATCTTCTCCATGAGGCTGGATTGGCCTGTTTACTTGGTACTGGAGACTGATGGTCAGTGATATATATATTCTGGGATGGATCTTCCCTGGGCCGCATGGGCCATATACAGTACCGAGTGGTTGAGCACATATATATTATGGAGGGATGGATTTCCCTGGACATGGATTTGTCCAAAGTACTTGATACCTGGAGATGGATCTCTCCATTGAGGCTGGATTTGGCCTGTTTCCTTGTTATTGTGTGACTTATAGTCAGTGTTGTATATGTTCAGGGATGGATTTCCCTGGGCCGTATGGGCCATATGCAGTACCGAGTGGTTGAGTATGATTAGTGGAAAGTGTGATACGGTGAGGTTGAGTACTCTGAGAGTGTGAGTACATGATTCATCTCTCAGATACATGGCATTGGCATGCATATATGACATACATGCATAGAGACGCATTTTCCTCATGTTGTACGGTATCACGTCATTCATGACATTTTACACACATTGATATGTGGTCATAGAGAGATATCTCACACTTGCTATCTGGAAAAAAAATCATCTTATTTATTGTGAAAAGGATTCTTAAAAAAGAAAAACAGTTTTTTCAACTATCTCATATTTCACGACGTTTTCGATAAAGAATTTGGGTTTTTCACTAATATTCTTGAAAAGCGAAACTATTTTCGGAAAACTGTGACAAAGTTGAGCATCTCACTCTGAGTTACTTCCTTATCTATGTGCTCTATGTTGTTATGAATTGTTGTTGGCTTCTGGTGTTGGACCCGACCATGTTCCAGCTCGTCATTGCTTTCAACCTAAGTTTAGGTTTGTTACTTATTGAGTACATGGGTTCTGTTGTACTCATACTACACTTCCTGCATATTGTGTGCAGATTTTGGATGCCGATGTTGCTATGTTCGATGAGAGCTGAATTGGAAGAAGTTCCTGCATTCCGGTTGTGGCTGCCTCTTGTTCATGGTAGTCGTAGATTTACAGAACTTTGTTTATGTACTTTTCAAATAGAAGATTTATTTATTTCATATCAGCTTTGTAAACTCGATTCTTAGAATCTCATGATTTATACTACCAGTCCTTGGGAATTGTATAAGATTCAGATAACTCCTATGTTTAATTGTTTATTTAATATTGATGGAATTGGATAGTTATTAATTGGCTTACCTAGCGGGTCCATCACGACTGGTGGATTTTGGGTCGTGACACCCATAGGCCACAACCTTTCTAAAATAACGATACAAATATCACCATATCACATAGCCCACGGCTCAAACAAAATGTGTATAGAATCTCAATAACAATAAAATGAACAGGAAAGTAACTCAACAACGGTCAAGACTCCCTTTACATACAACTTCAATTAAAATAGTTTAATGACTTTCAATAACTTCAACTCCAATTAATTGCTTAAGAAGAAACTCAATAATGAAGGTATTTCCATGAAATGGCAAACTTCCAAATTCTAGTATGTGAAATAAGCTAACAACGAAACAGATGTCATGAACTAGCAATTACGTCTAAGTGCATGAGAATAACCCGACAATGAAAGGATGTCAAGTAGAAACAATTTTAATTAAGAACAACTCAATAATAAAGGAGGTCACATTACCATAAAAGAGGTAACAACTCTAAATAAAGCATATAAGAGTAAACTTGATAAGTAAAGGATATGTAACAACAACTTTAAATCAAGCATGTGAGAGTAAACATGACAAATAAAAGATATATGATGTGCTAAAAATTTCAAATAAATACATGAAAGAAGTCTAAGAGTCTAAACCGATCAATTTTCACATTTAAGCCAGAGTACACACTCGTCACCTCGCGTACACGGCTTTCCCATAACACAAATAGAACAAACAACTCAAATCCTAAGGGGTAGTTCTCCAACACAAAGTTAGGCAAGATACTTATCTCAAAGAAGCTAAATCAATACTCTAAAATGACCCTCTCATGTGAAACAACCTCCGGACGGCTCGAATCTAGCAAAAACAACTCAAAAACAACAAATAATGCCTAAGAAAATAATTTTAAATAATAAATGTCAAGTCTTTACATATTTTCAAAGTCAACCAAAAAGTCAAACCCGGGCCCGCACCTCGGAACTTGATAAAACTCATAAAATCCGAAAACTCATTTGTGATGACCCAAAAGGTCATCTTATGTTTTAAAACTTGATTCCATGTTCCGAGGCCATTAAAACCTTATTTTATTCCTCCTCGATTTGCGTGCACAGTCCGAGCGCGTTTCCGGAAAGCTTTTATGTGGAAAGTTGAGAAAAATAATAATTTTTGCCTTTAAAAGTTTATTTAAATGACTTCGGTCAATGTTTTGATTAAACGGACTCGGACTCCTATTTTGACAGTCTCGGTGGGTCCGTATTGAAATATGGGACCTGGGCGTATGCCCGGAATCGGATTCTGAGGTCCCTAGCTCGAGTAATGATTTTTTGTTAAAAATTGTAAGTCTGAAAATCTAATGGTTTAAAGAATTTGATTAATGTTTGATCTCGTTGGTATCGGGCCGTATTTTGGTTCCGGAGCCCGGTACTGGTTTAATATGATTTAAGTCATGTCTTTGAAATTTGGTGAAAAACGGAGTTGATTTGACGTGATTCGGGCATCCAGTTGAGAAAAGAGGAATTTCAAGTGTTCTTAAGAATTTCATGTGATTTGGTGCTAAATTCGTAATTCTAGGTGTTATTTTGGCGATTTGATCGCACGAGCAAGTTTGTATGATGCTTTATGACTTGTGTGCATGTTTGGTTTGGAGCCCTGGGGTTCGGGTGAGTATCGGATACGCTACGGGGTGTTTTGAACTTAGGAAATTTTGCTGGTATAATTGTACTTATTACAGGCCTCTGACCTCGCATTTGCGAGATCAGGCATCGCAATTGCGAACCTTGCAGGTTCCGCATTTGCGAGGCTCTCATCGCAAATGCGAAGAGTAGCTGGGCCAAGCAGACCTCGCAATTGCGAGGCATTCTTCGCATTTGCGAAGTGAGGCTGGGAAGGCAGTGATGGCAAATGCGATCTTTTTGCTGCATTTGCGAAGATCTAAGTTCGCAATTGCGAGCATACCTTCGCAATTGCGAAAGCAGCAGAGATTTGAAGGACATCGCATTTGCGATGGTACCTTCGCATTTGCGAAGCTCAGGTCGCAAATGCGACATCTACAGCTATGTAAAAAGGGACTTAGACGGGATTTTTTATTCATTTCCCAAATTTTCAAAACCTAAACCACAAGAGGCGATTTTCAAAAGATCATTACTTCCCCAGATCATAGGTAAGTGATTTTTAACTCATTTCTTTCAATCTTTCACTTTATTTTACAAGATTTCAACTTAGAATCTAAGGTTTTCATGGTAGAATTGGGAATTTTTTGGTAGAAGCTAGGGATTTCGAAATTTGGGGATTTAGACCTTAAATTGAGGTCGGATTCCAAAACCAATTGTATATCCGGGCGTGTGGGTGAATGGGTAATCATGTTTTGGTCCGAATTTCGGGTTTCGACCAAGCGAGCCCGGGTGTTGACTTTTGTTCACTTTTAAAAAAATGGCCTAAATTGAATTCCTTGCAATCGTGGGTAGTTCCTAAGGCTTATTGAATTGTTTGGTTGGTAATTTGCTAGATTCTATCTGTCTGGAGGCTTGTGTGGAGGGAAAATCGGTGATTGAGCTTTGAGTTTGGCCGAGGGAGCGAGGTAAGTGTTGTTGCTAACCTTAACTTGAGAGATTAGGTGTTATTTGCTTACTTGTTACGTGTTTGGTTGTTGAGTACAACGTATAGGTGAGGTGACGAGTACCTATACGTTGTTGTCGAGTCATAGCATGTGAGTGAGTCTTATCCTTGTAAATGTTGTGTTTTGATCATATTGTTCATGTTTAGACTAGCTATTTGATGTGTTGAGCAATTTCTTATCATGTTTTATTGAATTTGGTATTGGTTGAGCATTTACTCAATGTTGAGATTGGTATTGTGGAACTAAGTGTTGATGTAAGACTTGTTGTTGTCATACCTATCTCCCTATTATTGTTGTCTCTTGTTTTGGTGAGGTAGAGGATAAAGCACGAAGGGTGATGCCGTGCACGTTTCTATTACTTACATGGTGAGGTTGAGTGATAAAGCACGAAGGGTGATGCCGTGCACGTTTCTATTATTTATTTCGTGAGGTTGAGTGATAAAGCACGAAGGGTGATGCCGTATACATTTATATTATTGATTATTTGTTGAGGTTGAGAATAAAAGTACGAAGGGTGATGTTGTGCATTTTCCTTTTGCTGTGTTTACGAGTTATTACTGGTTCAAGGTCTACTAGCTGTTTAAATTCCTCCATTGCTGTGATTCTTTATCTTGCAACCCCCTTAGCATGCTTCCCCTCCCGTTAATTTCTGCTTAGCTTCTATTAGTTGTTATTTCTATTAGCATATTGTTTAACTGCACATTTTTATGTATGTGCCTTGTCCTAGCCTCGTCACTACTTCGCCGAGGTTAGGCTCAGCACTTACCAATACATGGGGTCGGTTGTACTGATACCGTACTCTGCACTTTCTGTGCAGATTTCGGTACTAAACCGTGTTGACCCCAGTTGAGCTGCTGCCTTCAATCCTACAGGAGACCCAAGGTAGATCTACTGGCGTTTGCAGACCTTGGAGTCTCCTTCCAGTTATTCCAGTTTTGTGTTTCTATTAATTCGTAAACAGTTGTACTTTCTTTCAGTCAGTATTTGTAGTGATTCTTAGAAGTTCGTGAATTGTGACACCAGATTTTGGGTAGTTGTGTATAAGTACTTGGGTTATTATGAAATTCTGCACTCCTTTAATATGTTTTGGTTTAATTGCTGTTATTTACTGAATTGGTTAAGGGTTAGCGTATTAAATCTTAAATATTGGCTTGCCTAGCATCTAAAAAGCTAGGTGCCATCACGGTCCCAACGGTGGGAAATCCGGGTCATGACATCATTCAATTACTAGTCCAACCATACTAATTTCACTCAAATCTGACTCTGAATCGATGTTCAAAAACTCAATTATTCACTTTAGAAAAGTTTAGACAAAAACCCCCGATTTCTTCTCTTCAAATCCTTAATTTAGGTGTAATAATCCATGGAAAAAAAAGATATAATCAAAATAAAGATAAAATTACTTACCCTCAAGAATTGGGTGTTTATCTCCTCCAAAATCGCCTTATGTGTGCTCCAAGAACTCAAAAAGTAAAGAAAATGAACTCAAAATTTCGAAATTTGATTTGTTAATGCACTGCCCGGGTCATTCTTCGCGATCGCGGTTTAAAAAATTCCAGCTCAGTTTTTACCCATCGCGATCGCGGCCATGTTCGCGCGATCGCGATGACCAAATTCCAATAAGCTTGCCAGCCTCTAGTATAATGGTTATAACATTTTGTACAAAACTCCAAATAACAAATGGTTTAATTTTCTGAAAACTAACACAAAGAGCTACAACTTCCATTTTTGGATCATCTCCAAATTTGTTTTATAGATTGCAAGATATAAGCCAAAGTCAGTCCTGTGACAGCAGAAATTTCTTTTACGCGATCGCGAAAAGGCTTCCACAATCACGATTCACAGTGCCCAAACAACAATTTGCTCTTCGCGAACGCAACCCAAAGTTTGTGGTCGCGATGCACACCCCTGTGGCAAAAAACCAGCAACTAAAAATGGCCTATAAATGGTCTAAAACCATCCCGAAACTCACTCGAGCCCCTCGGGACACCGTCCGAACATACCAACAAGTCCCAAATCTTAATACAGACCTACTCGAGACCTCAAATCATAAATAATAACGTCAAAACCACGAATCATCGATAAATATCTTAAGTTCATAAACATCAAACTTCAAACCAAGCGTCCGATTCAAGCCTAACCAATTCGGAATGAATCCAAATTTTGCATACAAGTTCCAAATGATATATAAAACCTATTCCAACTCCTGAAACAACAATCCGACCCGATAACATCAAAGTTAACTCCCAATAAAATTTATGAACATTCCAAACTTTCAAATAGATATTTTGAACTACGTCAGTTGAATTGTTTAATTATCTCGTCTAAAAAGTTAAAAACTGTTAGAGAGAAAACACTTCTTCTATCTAGCTAAAATCTATTTGTAATTTCAACATATTTTATTATATTCTAATTTAGTTTCGCTATGTATAGCAAGCTTATTGTAACGACCCGGTCGGTCGTTATGAGAAATCATTCTTTGTTCGGTGGCGTAAGGTCTGGAACAGCTTCATAATACATGTATCGACATGCGTGCATGGTTGAACTCAATTAACGGATGATATAGAGTCGAAATGGGAGAAGGAATCTAGTTTTGGAGGCTTAAGCAGTGAGAAATTGACCAGAATTGGACTTTGGAGTAAACGGCTCCGTAATAGGTTTTGGATGGTCTTAACAGCTTTGTATGGTGATTTTGGACTTAGGCGTGCATCCGGATTTGGATTTGGAGGTCCATAGAGTAATTTGAAGCATATCGGCGAAAGATGGAAAAGTTGAAGTTTGGAAAATGGAGAAGTTTGACCCATAGTTGACTTTTGTGATATCGCGGTTGGAATGTGATTTCGAGAGTTGGAACAGCTCCGTCTTGTCAATTGGGACTTGTCTGCAAAATTTGGCGTCATTCCAGGTTGATTTGATTTGTTTCAGCACGAGTTTTCAAAGTTGGAAGATTTGGAAGTTCAAAGTTCGATTCATGGCGCGATTTGCATATCCCGTGTTGTTTGATATGATTTGAGACCTCGAGCGAGTTCATTTTAGGTTATAGAACTAGTTTGTGTATTTAGACGGGGTCCCGGGGGCCTCGGGCCTGTTTCGGACGAGTTTAAGGTGTTTTGCATGGTTTTGAACATGTCTGCTTTTTGGTGTTTTCGCACCTGCGACCTTGGAGTGTAGGTGCGGCTCCGCTTATGCGTGAGCCTGGCCGCTTCTGCGGTCATGAAGGCTTGGGAGCTTGCTTGCTTCTGCGGAGGCTGGCACGCAGGTGCGAAGGCCGCTTCTGCGGTCTAGCTATCGCACCTACGGTGAAATCTCGCTCATGTGATTCCCCTTTTCGCTTCTGCGGTGTCGCTGATGCGGCTGTATATCCGCAGATGCGGTCCCTGGCCTGGTCAGCTTAGTTCGCATATGCAGACTCTCTCTCGCAAATGCGGTCCCGCAGATGCAATTTCTTGACCGTAGATGCGGAAGTCCTGGTAGAATCAAATAAGTCAAGGGCTTGGCCTTTTCTTCATATTTTGAGCTTTAAACTTCGGATTTGGGAGCTTCTTTTGGGGGTTTTCAAGCAAATCGATTGGGTAAGTGTTCTTCACCTAGAATCTAACATATTCTATGATTTTATCTTCATTTTCATCATTTAATTTGTGTTTTGAGTTGAGAAAAATGTTGGTTTTGAAGAAAATTTTCAAAATGAAAAATCATGATTTGAGGGACCAAATGGTATCAGAATTTGATAAATTTTGTATGGTTGAACTCAATATCGGAATGGTATTCTGTTGTCCATTACGTTAGGTTTGATGTGATTTGTGAGTATTTTTGGCTACGAGCTGTGATTTTTATGCTCCATCGGTGTGGGAGCCAGCACTTGTTGTAAATTGTGACGGAATTGATCTAGTGAGATGGTTCCAGCTGGTTTGATGTATATCCTACTTGTGATTCAGAGTGAGGGCGGGACCCCCGCAATTTTATATGATTTGATGTGTTTGAACCAAACTGTGTACTGCAGTGGAAGTTATATCAGTATAAGGTCCTTGTGACTTGTTCATATGCTTTAATTCTTTCCTTGTTATATTGTTTTATAGGGTAGTACTGATAGAGAGTTGTGTTTGTTGGGCTTGTTTGATTAGTTCGTCTTGTGTGNTTCCCAAAAACTTCTGATTCAAGGCATTGGCGATGCCGTTTTATAGGCACCTAATAGGGTGTCAACTTTCATTATTTCAGTTTTTATATTTTAGTCCCTAAAATTGTGGCTTATTCTTCAAGTAAGTGCACCTATTTTCTGATTTTAGAACTAAATCCTATTCTAGAAGGTTCTAGGTGATTCTAGTATAACCTACAGCACTTCTACCCAACCCTAAGTACCCAAACTGCCCCTGCACTTGTTTTGAAGTTACTACCTTCCCTATCAATTAAACAATACCCTAATTAAGGCTAGTTATGACTAATCAAGCATTTGAATTTTCAATTACACCCAACTAGCAGAAATCCTATCAATGGAATTAATCAGACCAAAACTAACATTTAACCCTGCTTTTAAGAGATCAATTCACGACTAATTATTATTGCACATCAAGATAAAAGCTAAACTAATTAACATTTAAACACCTAAACTAATCAAAAGTTAAACTAGCAAACATCAATATTAAACCATGCATATACCAATAGGAAAATTAAACAAACAAGAACAAAAACTCTGTAATACCCTACCCTAATTAAGAAACAAAATCTCAAAAGAAAACAAATAATTCGAGAAGAGAAGAAGAAATAGAGGAAGGAAGAAAAAAAATTTGAGGGGAGAAAAGAAAATACCAGAAATCAACGCGGACCTTTCGATTTTAGCACGTTCTGATTCAATCGGAGACTAACCACGAACCCAGAACCTCAATGACCATTTTAAATTGGAGACTTCGGATTTCTAGGGTTTTGCCGGAAAACTTCGATTTAAGATTCGAAGTATTCCAGTCAGATTTGAGAGACGGGGGTTTGGGGGTTTGATAGAGGATGTCAAGGCGGTCATGTGGTGTCGTCTTGGACTTGTTTGGGAGAGGTAGGGGTATGGCCGGAAAACATTGGACCACAGTATCTCTGCTTCTTTTCCCAAGTCATGCCACCACATATGGAGTTTTAAAGGGATCTCGCTCAGGACTGAGAAGGTTTCGATGTTACTTGAATTCATCCTGCATATTTATTTAGGGGCATTTAATGATTTATAAAAAAAAAAGGCTATTTGTGCAAAAATTCTTTATTTAGAAAACAGGACTGGATTTGCAAATACGGCCTTTCAGCACTTCTGGGAGGAAGATTTTAAGGCTGCGCCCGCAAAACCATTTAAAAATGACTCAGGGTGGCTATTCTTGCAAAAACGGCCTTCCGGCGTCCTTTTGGGAACAGGAATGGCATCACCCGACTTATTTATGACACAAATTAAAATTTGACATTTTTGGCTGTTTTTGCAAAAAGGAGGTTGGACCCGATGAGGGTTGCCTACGTATCTCACATCCGGTGAGAATCAAACCGACGTAGTTCGGGCAGATGTGCCAAAATCAAAACTATTTTGAACCACAATTTTCTTTCTATTTTTCCAAATATTTTTCTTTTTCTTTATCATTTTTTTCCTTTTTTCAAAAAAAAATCCGGCAGCATTTCGGTACTATTTGGGCATTGGGGTTTTTTCAAAACAAATGGTTACCCTCACTTAGTCCTAACACTGCTTATTTTCATACTTCACTCATCTAGACAAGCCAGTCAACATACAGAGCCGAGCAAATAAATGCGCAAGTAGCACGTAAGATGCATCAGGATGGTCCATTATTTCAGGTCACCTGTCCTAGACGGACCCAACCCCTGTGTTGAGTCCCCTAAGTCAAATGCACATGATGCAAACAAGCGTCCTACTAGGGATCCGGCATGAGTTTTTGTTCTTCTAGGTTTAACCCTAGGTTTATTGGTCTAGACCTGGCTTACTCGAGCGGACAACTCGAGCCGAGGGGGAGGCAGCGTACCGGGGATACAGAAGCTCCGCCGGCTTAGCAACTTATCCAAACCTCTTTCTAAATCTGGAAAGACTCTAAACATAAGAGAAGCTACACGAAGTGCACCCTTCTCCATGATGTAGAAGACTCAGAGAGAGGAAGGGATTCGTAACAGTTTATATATACAATTCAACAAATATCAAAGCGGTAAAACATTTAGCACATATAGCATGGAACATGTAGAAAAATCAAATAAAGCCAAATATAACAATTATACTAAGCTCGAATTCTGGAACCCTGAATCGAAATTCTGGGTTCGTGTCCCCAGCAGAGTCGCCAGAGTTGTCACACCTCCTTTTTTACACACCTACCCCGAAGGATAAATGTATAAGGGAGTTTTCCATTTAAAGTGACATTATTCGAAATGGGATTATTTATTTATTTTTTAGAGTCGCCACTTGGGATAAGTTTGGCTTTTGGTGTCCCAAGTCACCGGTTTATCTTGAATCCCAAATCGAGGAAAATTTTGACTTTCCAAGTGAAGTCTGCGAACCAGAAATTCTGAATAAGGAATTCTGTTGACCCGAGGGAAGGTGTTAGGCACCCTCGGATCCCGTGGTTCTAGCACGGTCGCTTAAATTATTATAAATGGCCAAAAATCTGGTTTTTATACATGTTCAAACCTATAGTGCAATTTTATAAATTTGTTTAATCGCTTTTAATTATTTTTTTTTTATGAAAGTGAACGCCGTTTAAGAGCGTGTTTTTGGATCACGTCACATGAAATGCACCCGGATCCTTGACACCTCCTATTCAACGTTTTGGTATTTGGATTTGGGTCGCATGAAGTGCACACCCGTATTTAAGAAGGTAAAATTATTAAAAGCGCGCCTAAAGTGGCTAGCGTCTTATTAACTTTGCGGGAAGCCATGAAAATTCGCTAAATGGCACGACCCGAATTTCTAAAATATTTTTAATAACGCATTTAATGAGGGCCCCGCAATTTATGCATTTTTGTTTGGCGAGGCTCATCTCACTTTTATTATTTAAAGGCCAACTTAAAGCAAACTGAGATTTTCTATTTAATTTGTCTCTAAAAGGTCCTAATTAATTTACATTTATAAATTCGGGCCTCGAGTTCAAGTTCGAATTCAAACAAAAGGGAAGACCCTCTTAATTTGAACCCGCTACCTAACCCAAAACCTAAATTCACATTGCAAATTAATCCCCTATATTCCTAATGTAATTTTAAAAGGTTTTGACCTATAACAATTTTATGGGCCTTAAAGGTTTGGCCCAGTTCTGATGCGTGAGGCTGTCCAGACGTGGACCTGGCGCCATGCAAATTTGGCCCGTTATTGCACAACTGGCATGAGCCTTATAAAAACAGGCTGAAGGGATTTTGGGCCAGTAGCCTAATTAATTTCAGATAGACTGATGAGGCTATTTGGGCTTCCAAGGAGCCCAAACCTATCATGAGTCCAGGCTCAAAGCCTACTCCACGAAGCTATGTGGTTGCAAACTATATGGACTCTTGGTTACTTACTCCTTCTCAACTTAACACAGGTTAACTAAATTTATCAATCTAAAAGCATAATTGCAAGGATTGGATCAATTCTAATTATCCAAATAACAGAATTTCTATTTATCCATTCCTGATCTGACCTATTACACAAATAAATCGACTGAATTAGATTAAGGACTAATGACGGGAATGAAAACGTATATATACACGCTATTCACTGTTTTACAAATGAACATCTGAAACCAATTCCTTATGCTACTCGCACTATTGAAAGCTAAACAAATACCAGATACAACTATTCTAAGTCATTGAATGCTCAACAATCCTACATGATTCAGCGACCACATAATAATCCAAATTCATGTCAACGGTCCTATTTAAACAGTCTATTCAATTACAAATAACTTTAGTCTAAACAAATTGTACTAGTATTAAGACTAATAGCAGCTGTGAAGATAGATTCCAATAGAACATTTGTATTCTTCATCAAAAGACTTCAAAGTCATGCATACATAACAATGGCTGTTTCCAGAACTTCTAGGGGAAGAAATGTACCTGAATATCAAATTACAACAAGAAGAAATAGGAGTTAGCAGCAGCAAACAAAGGCAGCAACAGCTCAAAACTAATCTCGAATCCTAGGATTGGTATCGAATGAGTCCCAGCAGCTCACACGATCAGCAAGTAAACCAAAATTTGACTTGAATAACCCAAATTCAACTCAAAATTAGCTCAGAAACTTCGAAAACGTCAAACACTGAAACAGGAGGTACTGGAACCATTTTTTACTTGAAATAAGCCAGGAATTCAACTTTAAAGCTAGAGTTTGAAATTGTTATGAAGAACACCTCAATAGAACAGTAATTTTTAGTTTTTGTGTTTTTTTTTTTTGGTTTTTTCTGGAGATTTAAGATCTAAAAGGAGGTTTCTAATTCTAGATTTCAGATTTTGGTTTTTGGAATTTGAAATTCAAATTTCAAATTGTACAAACTTGTCGAACACTCTTGGGGGAATTTTCAGATCTAAAACTTTTGGAGGATTTTTTTAGAGGTTCCCAAAAACTTCTGATTCAAGGCATTGGCGATGCCTTTTTATAGGCACCAATAGGGTGCAACTTCATATTTCAGTTTTTTATATTTTAGTCCCTAAAATTGTGGCTTATTCTTCAAGTAAGTGCACCTATTTTCTGATTTTAGAACTAAATCCTATTCTAGAAGGTTCTAGGTGATTCTAGTATAACCTACAGCACTTCTACCCAACCCTAAGTACCCAAACTGCCCCTGCACTTGTTTTGAAGTTACTACCTTCCCTATCAATTAAACAATACCCTAATTAAGGCTAGTTATGACTAATCAAGCATTTGAATTTTCAATTACACCCATCTAGAGAAATCCTATCCATGGAATTAATCAGACCCAATAACTTAACCACATTATTAAGCGGCATGTCTGTGTTAATATAGGAGTCAAGTCGTCACGATAACTTATTAATTGCAGTCATCCAATAGATAAAGCTAAACTAATTAACATTTAAACACCTAAACTATCTCAAAAGTTATAAACTAGCAAACATCAATATTAAACCATGCATATACCAATAGGAAAATTAAAACAAACAAGAAAAAAACACTCTGTAATACCCACCCTAATTAAGAAACACAAAAATCTCAAAAGAAAACAAATAATTCGAGAAGAAGAAGAGAAATAGAGGAAGGAAGAAAAAAAATTTGAGGGGAGAAAAGAAAATACCAGAAATCAACGCGGACCTTTCGATTTTAGCACGTTCTGATTCAATCGGAGAACTAACACGAACCAGAACCTCAATGACCATTTTAAATTGAGAGCTTCAATTTCTAGGTTTTGCCGAAAACTTCGATTTAAGATTCGAAGTATTCCAGTCAGATTTTGAGAGAGCGGGTGTTGGGGGTTTGATAGAGGATGTCAAGCGCGGTCCTGTGGTGCGTCTTGGACTTGTTTGGGAGAGGTAGGGTATGGCCGGAAAACTTTGGACTAATATTCGATGGCCTAGGCGGGATTTGAGGAAAATGGATGGTGGATTCGTAAAGGGAGGAGGAGGAGAACCAGGGGTGTAATTTTGGTGTCTTGGAGGTTCTCCGCCGCCGTGGGCGTGGAGATTTTCGGCGGCGGAATTAGGGTGGAAGGGGGCGGCGTTACAGGCTATGGTTTGGCAGGTGTGAATGACGGGCACGGACGAGAACGTCGGGGCAGGGGGGGATGGGGCGAGGAAGGGGGTGAAGGGAATATACCGACCAAATTATATAAATTATGTTATAGGAATACCCTAATCGCTGTCAGGCGACCGTTGCGATCAAAAGAGACTCTTCGAGCGGACCACCAGATTGACTTGTCCATTTACAAAAACAGAAGGTTCGTTTATGAGCCTATGGCAGAGGTTGGACGGCGGGAGTGAGGGTATGGTAGCGTGAGGTTGCGCTACGGGTCTGGGCTGGGTTGAATCCGGTTTAGGGGGAAAATTGGCTTTGGGCTGGAACATGCTTTGGCCCAAAACTGGGCATTTGTTGAGACCAAGTTTTCCTTTTAATTCTTTTATTTGTTTTTTCTTTTTTTCTTTTTTTTTTGTATTTTATTTATTTATTTTGTATTTTATTTCTGATTGGTTAAATGCTAAATTAAAACCCAAAACTCAAATTGACTCTAAAATTATACTTCAAAATTTCCAACTACACAAATTCCCTATTTAAATGCAAACTAAAACAAATTAAGACTAAAAATGCAAAAAGGGCCATTTTTGTTATTTTCCTTTTCCTAAAAGTAACTTCAACTACTAATTAATCCTAAAATGTGAAATTAAATTCTGAATGCAAATGCCAAGTATTCTTTGTATTTTTCATTGATCAAAATGCACAAATAAAATGCAAACAATTAACAGAAAACAACACAAAATTCACAAAATTGCAAAAAATAATGAAAGAAATCATTTGTTTGAATTTTTGGGAATAATTTTCAATAGGGCAAAAATCACGTGCTCACACCAAAAATATCAACAAAGGAAACGTGGTCACTCTCCTCCATTCAACCATAGATCACGTCGAGGTATTCTCCTTGAACTTAACCTAGGACTGGTGCAACCGCTTTGTATCCTATCTGCAGGACGGAACACTCCAACAAGACAAAAAAGAAGCCAAGAAACCCGAGTGCAAGCTTCCCGATACAGCCTGGTAAATCATGACCTCTACAAAAGAACGTACGGCGGCCCCCTCGCTAAATGCCTCGGACCCCACCAAACAAGACAAGTATTGGAGGAGGTGCACGAGGGCCATTGTGGCGCACACAATAGGAACCGTGCCCTCGTCTGATGCCTCATCCGCGCCGGCTATTACTCGCCTACTATGAAAAAAGAAGCAGCAGACTAGGCCAGGAGATGCGAGCAGCGTAAAAAATACGCCCCCATGATACATCAAGCGGGAGAGCCCCTCCATTCAGTCACTTCGCCATGTCCCTTCATAAAATGGGGGATGGACATAATCGGCCCCCTGCCGGCTGGACGAGGAAAGGTACGTTTCCTTTTAGTTTTAACTGACTATTTCTCTAAATGGGTGAAAGCAGGTGCGTATGCCCAAATACGCGAACAGGAGGTCATCGCTTTTATATGGAAAAATGTTATATGCCGCTTCGGCATCCCCAAAGAAATAAGCTGTGACAACGGGCCTCAGTTCGTCGGAAAGAAAACGACCGAGTTCTTTGAAAAGTGGCACATCAGGCGGATACTCTCCACTCCATACCACCCAGCCGCCAACGGTCAAGCCGAATCTTCCAACAAAGTGATATTGAACATATTGAAAAAGAAGCTCGAGGAAGCTAAAGGATTATGGCCCGAATTACTGCCTGAAGTACTATGGGCATACCGAACAACGCCAAAATCCAGCACGGGAGAAACGCCATATTCACCGGTCTACGGGACCGATGCAGTCATACCCGTCGAGATCGGGGAGCTAAGCCTGAGATACTCCCATGACAGCGGGGCGGGCAACGACGAAAATAGGTTACAAGACCTAGATGAAGTCGAAGAGCGGAGAGACATTACCCGTATAAGAATGATAGCCCAGAAACTGCAGATAGAGAGATACTACAATAGAAAAGCCAAAGTAAGATCACTCAAAGTTGGCGACTACGTCCTCAAGGCCAAAACACTGGCATCGAAAGACCCAAACGAGGGAAAATTGGGAACCAACTGGGATGGACCGTATAAAATCACAGCAGCTGCAAACAAAGGAGCGTTCCAACTGGAAACAATGGAAGGAAAATCACTCCAAAACAACCGGAACGTCGCCCAGCTCAAATACTTCCACTTTTGAGAGGTGTCTCCTAAGTCGTACTCTTTTTCCCTCACCCGAGTTTTGTCCCAATTGGGTTTTCTCGGGGAGGTTTTTAACGAGGCAGCAAAGGGGATACCCCGTGAATCAAAAGCGCAATTCATCACCTCGGTCCATCAACACGGTCTCTAAACCGAAGTAATGAAGGGACTACCCTAGTCAGTCTCCATTGTATAAAAAGAAATCTCCATTATATGAATAGAAGTCAATCTCCATTGTATACATAGAAGTCGATCTCCATTGTATAAACAGAAATCTCTATTATATGAATAGAAGTCAATCTCCATTGTATACGTAGAAGTCGATCTCCATTGTATAAGTAGATATCTCCGTTATATGAACAAAAGTGTCGATCTCCATTGTATAAACAGAAGTTGAATCTCCATCGAAGTAACATCCTGACAGCTAAGGCCATCGACAATGGTTCGACCTCGACGGATACTACTTTGACGACAGTCAAAGTAATGTCCTAACGCTAAGGCCATCGACATTAGTTCTACCTCGTTCGAACCTCGACGGATACTACTTCGATGATAGTCGAAGTAACGTCCTAACGGCTAAGGCCATTGATAATGGTTCGACCTCGACGGATACTACTTCGACAACAGTCGAAGTAACGTCCTAACGGCTAAGGCCATCGATAATGGTTTGACCTCGATGGATACTACTTCAACGACGGTTAAAGTAACGTCCTAACGGCTAAGGCCATCGACATTACTTCGACCTCGTTCGAACCTCGACGGATACTACTTCGACGACAGTCGAAGTAACGTCCTAATGGCTAAGGCCATCGACAATGGTTCGACCTCGACGGATACTACTTCGACGACGGTTAAATTAACGTCCTAACGGCTAAGGGCATCGACATTGGTTCTCCCTCGTTCGAACCACGACGGGTGCTACTTCGACGACAGTCGAAGCAACCTCCTAACGGCCAAGGCCATTGACATTGGTTCGCCCTCGTTCGAACCACGACGGGTGCTACTTCGAGGACAGTCGAAGCAACCTCCTAACGGCCAAGGCCATCGACATTGGTTTGCCCTCGTTCGAATCACGACGGGTGCTCCTTCGACGATAGTCGAAGAAACCTCCTAACGGCCAAGGCCATCGACATTGGTTCAACCTCGTTCGAACCACGACGGATACTATTTCGACGATAGTCGAAGCAACATCCTAACGGCTAAAGGCCATCGATATCAGTTCGATCTCGTTCGAACAACGACATCTTCCGAAAGGCAATATCATTGAAGAATAAGTGTAAAACAAACAACAAAAAGAGAGAAGCAATAAACAGACGAAGCGAAAAAAACAAAAGTTTATGTTACAACAAAAATTTATTTACATTTGTCCGCATGGACAGACTTTGGTACAGCCCACAGCCAAAAGAAGATGCGGAAGCAAAAATATACAAGCTTAAACTAACCACCACCCCCTGTGGGATAAGCGTCCTCACACCACGAGTCTGAGTCAAGGCGATCGACATCCTCGGAAGCGACATCCTCCTCATCGGGAGAGTCGGGGTAATACTCACACGATTCACGAGCTGTGCGTGCTTCATTTCGCACCACCTGAACCTCCGCCTCCGTCGCACGACCCTCTGTGTGTAAAGCTCTGTATATATCAAGCAGTGCCTCTACATAGACCCACATCTCATGGGCGCTACGATGCGGGCCTCGACCAGATGGGGGACGAGATGAGGAGGGCCGAGAACGGTATTCCGCTTCCTCAGACCTCGGAGGAGCGACTTGCCTCTGCAGCGCGGTCAATTTATCGGCATTAGCACTCAGCTCGCCCTTAAGTCTGTCGATTTCCGCCATCCTAAAACCAAGCTCGGCGGTCAGACTAGCTACCCCCTGCTGCAAGTCGGCATTCTCCGCAGCCACCCCTTGATTCAATTCGAGTTCATCATCCTTCGCCCTGAGGAGAGCCTCCAGCTCACTATTACGAGCAACGGCCCTCACTAGCTCCCCATCCGTCTCCTCTAGTTCCGCCCCCTTACGTTCCAATTAGGCCTCTCTCTCCTTAAGCCCCTCGCGGAACACTTGGAACCCGGGGTCCTGTCGGTAGAGATCAGCCACTTGATGCTTAGCACGACATTTTCGATACTTCCTCAACATCTTCTTATAGAGGTCCGTCCTCTTCCGCTCACGATGGTCCCTCTCCACCTCCAGGATGATGGTCTAAAAAATAACAAGAGCAAGCATATTTCCATACCCATTCTACAATAAGCAAAGGAAAAAGTAGTAAGGTGATAGAAATTACCTGTAAAGCCATGCCGGTAACCCTCCGAGACAGCTCCGTATCGTTCATCACCATGAGCATCCCACTCTCGGGGGCGGCGCACAGCAGGGTAAGCGACGATGCGACCTGCTCGCTGTTCAGCAGCAAGTTGCAATCCCTAGGGATTGTTATATGACGGTCAGATCCATCCGTCACCGCCTCCACAGGGATGTGACAACCCAAAAACTTGTTTACGTCCTCAGGGGCAACATCAGAACCCGACTCATTAGCTTCCACGTCAGGCACACCAACGTTAGTCGACGAACCCCCCTCAGCGGGGCGCACCGAACTAACCCCAGGGCTGACTCTTTCCTCACGTACCGGCCTCCCCGATCGGATAGCATCGGCCATAAACATGGGCGTCGGGGCCGCCCGTGATGTTCCACTATCATTGGCTTCAGTAGCCACCCCTTTTCCCATCTCCAGTCTTCTCCTTTTTCTTTCCGGCGGCTCCTCACCATGAGAAGATTTGTCGGCGGGTTGTGGGGCCGACGTCAACAAAGTCGGCTCCCCTATATCCACAGCCGTGGGTGTAGCTCCCTGATGAGGTGTAAGAGAACGACCCTCCCGAATAGATTTGCATGGAGTATCTCGAGTGTCCGCAGCGGTAGTAGGACGCATGGAAGCAGGGATTGTCGCCTTCTTCCTAGAAGCACCTCGACCTATGACCACAAAATCACGATTAGGCAAGGTCGTCTAACCAACGAAGAAAAATCGGAAGTTTACCTGAAGAAACTTGAGGGCCGTAACGTTGCATGAATGCAGGCCAAGTTCGGGTTTCCTCCGCATGAGGAAGCAGGCCGACGACCCAACTCCTTAGACCGACAATGGGCTGGGGCGGACAGGCCATAACTGTAATATAAAAGTTAGAATTGCGATAACAATATGCAACAGAGAACTTGATGAACTACAACACTTACATGTTTTGTTCCATCTTTCTGGAAATCCGGTAGGGTTGGAGACCATATGCTCAGTCCTGACAAAGAAATATTTGTGCCAGAATTTACGGCTCGGCCGGTCGTCGGTTCCAACCATCAACCCCTTCGTACCACGAATCCTTAAGTGCACCATGGTCCCTTTAAGGAAACCGGCTGTAAATAAGTGCAAGAGATGATGAACGGAGATGTCATATCCGGCCAACGCTGCATATTTAGTCAGTAGCAGAAGCACCTTAAGCGTGTACGGCGTGAGCTGAGCCGGCAGATGTTATAGAATCTGCAGAATTCCTCCGCCAAAGGAAAACGGGGGAGACCGTAGCCTATCAAGAAGGGGTACTCATAGAAGGCACAATAGCCCGGCCTGTGAACGTCAACGTGATCCTCCCCCACCGGAACCATCTCTACGTAAGCTGGAATGCCGTATTTTGCGCGGAGGTCGTCCAAATGGTTCTGTCCCGTCTCAGAACGCACCGGAACCGAAACTGCAGAATCCTTGTTGAAATCGCACTGAGGCGAAGAGTGCCTCGGCAACAAAGCTTCTACTGTCAGAGGACTGACATCCTCTTCCGCTTCTACCTTCCCACCATCGGAGGAGGGCGGCACATTCAACGGAGCTACCTCAGGAACCCTTTCTTTGGTACGGTGAGATTTGGGCATATTTTCGTTCGAAAAAGATCACGCGAAAAGAAATGAGGAAGAAGAAAAATCCCTGGACAAGAACGAAATATGCAGGAACGCGAAAATCAATAGAAGAAGGCTGGGGAAGTTCTCAGGAATGACCAAAGTTCTTCAACAAAATTAAACCCTTCCCCTATTTATAAGGTTGGGTGGCGCCAGAATCGAGGCTTCAGATTTCAAATCGGCGCGGGAAACCAAGTGCCAAAGCGTCAGTTATCTTCCGTCTCGAGAATACGCGTAATGATGACATATGCGGACGCTGACGTCACCCAAGGCAGAGTGTTTTACTTCAACGCTCTGACAGGGATGATTGCCGTCTCCCACCAATCACGTCGAATCAAGTCAACAAGTCAAACTCTCCCAGACGGATACGTTGATTCCGCCCATCGAGGACGCATCTCGTTGCGACCCCGACGAGCGGAGGACTAACTGTATGGGGTCGAATTTGACCAATCACGACCTACCATCAACATGACCAACCACTAAATGTTTACGACACAATACGAAGGAACGACCCAGGGGTAAGAGGAGAAACGACCTCGACCAGTCATCGGCTCCGCCATAGAGTACACTAATTTTGTCGTTCTCATGACTCAGCTTAGATCCCCTATTATATAAAGGGGACCCGAGCCTTGTAATAGGCAGATAACTGATAATACAGAAACTGATTCTCTCTCTCTGATCTTTATCTCCGTTTCATTCTCTCTCTCTCTTTTATCATTATTATTGTTCCGGTTATTGAAACGATCCTAGGGTTTATTATCTTCGACTACCCCTTCATCTCTTTGATTGATTTGCTTAAAAAGAGTTTAATATCTTTTGAGTCAAACAATATTATATTACTTTGTACATTTGTTTCACTGTGTCAATCAATTCACTTATCAAATGCATTGTATGCCAGATGTTATAAGTTCAGGCAAGAACGCGTTGTTATGGGGAAGCTAATCAATGAGGTACTCAAAACCAATATTTTCTAAGCTTTTGCACATACTTGGGAGGAGTCCTTCACTTTCTATTGCTTTTAATTTTAACTACTTTTACATGTTTAAACTGTAAAATTTAAATTTTCAGCCTATATTTGGCATGCATAGAGTGATAATTTTTCGAATAATAACATATTAACACCAATAATATAGAAACATACAATCAAACGAAATTAAGCAGCAAATTTGATCAGGCAAAGCTCGACCCAAAAAAGTCATGCTAGAGCCTCTACATAACTTATTACATTGTTAGAACACACACACACAGAGCTTCTTGATGTATGCAGTTTATAGTACTCTGCCTTCACAAATAGATAGCTTCTTATTTATAATATATCTGAAATTCCTCATGATTAATGGCAAGGGGAGTAGCAGTAGCAAGCATATTTTGCCCAGTGATGATGTTTGTGTCCCCATTGATATTTCTTACAAATACCATATTCAGCTCCAAACCAGTGTTTGCAATGCTGGCTACATTTGTAAGAATAGTGGCAAGGTCCATGCCACTTGTGACTTTTCTT
Source organism: Nicotiana attenuata (assembly GCF_001879085.1). NCBI lineage: Eukaryota > Viridiplantae > Streptophyta > Magnoliopsida > Solanales > Solanaceae > Nicotiana > Nicotiana attenuata. The sequence continues at coordinate 31,773,864 of NC_031999.1, forward strand.
CCAGCAGTATTTTCCTTCTGCCATTTGCATTTCTGCACGAATAGAAAAATTGGAAATCAAGGTTAGCTAGTTCTTTTCCTGTTCTATTTTATATGACACTTTTTTTCATTTTTAGAAAATTATTTAACTTTAGACTCTTATTTTTTCCTTAATGACATAATTTTATTGCCACCCAAATGCCAAAGCGTATTTAAAATCACAAGTTTCAAAAGTCTATCTTTATTTCCCATAAACTTCGTGACTTCGTGTCCAGTCAAACATGTTTATTTTGACTCACCTGTGGCAGCGACAAGGAGAAGGCATAAGAGGAGGGCAACGAAGGCTGTGTATTTTGCCATGTCTAGCTTTTTTTTTCTTTTGGATTTCTTGGTGAGGAAACAGGCAACAGAGATGGTCGTATTTATAGCATATGAATCTCAATATTGTCAACTAAATTCTTTTATTAACCTGTTCAAATTAAAGATTAAGTAATTGTCACGTACATAAGCAAGTACAAAAGAAAAAAAATTGCCCTCCAAGCTATTTATGATAATAAAACAGACTGAGAAAGCTACTTTAGGAACTTGAATGGATCAAGTATCAAGATAGTGACTAGACGATTGGTGGACGAGTTCAAGATTAAAAAATTTGTGTACAAAAACCTAAAATAAAAACTAAAATGTTTACACAAATCAAATTATTTATAAGGTAATTACAATTAATTAAATTAACCTGATAAAGATAGCAACTAACATGTTTTAATAAGTTATATATAATTATTTTTATCTGTTCAATATTGGAAGTTTAATAACATAAAATGATTTTGAATAAATGTATGTTATTACGTATAAAGACGTAATCAAGAACCATTCTTAAGGATCTTTGATTAATATAATGGTCCTAATATATTTAGGAGTTTGAACTGTTCAAGCTCAAGATTACTTTCTTCTAACTTTAGGATTGGTGTCGCGACCAAGTACAAGTGGAAATGGGAAAATAAAAAAAGTAAAATACAAATTGTAGGAAACAATACTACTATCTTCCCTCAAGTACATTAGTCATGAATTTAGTCATTTATGATTTAAGCATATACCAACATATATATAACAATGTTTCGGATAGAATATATTTCTATGTTTCAGATCATTGGCTATAAAATTTTAAGTTCACGCGTGTAAGGTAGCTTGCTATAAAAGAAAACATCAGATAATTATTTACTGTGGTCTCACACGTGGTAAAATAATGTGTATACGGGAATACTGGAATTTAGACTAAGAAACAACACGAAAAATATTTATTCGCAGTTAGTGCATACACCACAATGATAAATGCAATTTATGCCTCTTGTAAGTACGGCCTATCATGTAGTCGTGATGAATAATATGTATTCTAATCTAAATCTTGCTAGGACCGAAAAAATCAGGTGTCATGCGGAAGCTAGTTAGTAAAGAAAATCCTCAACGACGATAAATCAGACAACAGAAGAGAAATATACCAAAATAGACACAAATATTTAATGTGGTTCTTCGGTCAATTGACCTACATCCACAAGCGGCGATGAGCAATCCACTATATAAAAAAGAGTACAAAATATTAAGAGAACAACCTCACGAAGAGGCAAACATAAGTAACAGACTAACACTTGTCCCGAAATTCTCCTCTAAACAAGACTCTCAAACCGCATATGGCTACATTTTGTGGATCTACTGAATGAGAAGGAATGATCCTCAATTTATAGAAGTCCAAATATTTTTGTACAAGAAAAGGGACTAGCCAAATATGGAAGAACTATAATTTCTTTCTGAAAAAGAAAAACTCAATTATGGTAAATGTATTATCATTTCCTTCAAGAGATAGAAAACCCAAATATGATACGGAAATCAGGACAACCACCTAACAAATTTAATTGAAAAATATTAATATGTGTTAATGCATACGCTAAGTCGGAAAGACCACAATTGTACATCAAAATACACAAAGTTCGGAAGTGGAATTCATATTTAGTTTGTTTAAAGATCAATAACCCCACTTAACAGTAACGTTAAATGGTCCTTGCCCGTATATTAAAATAGTGAATTCTGTCAGCTATTTATATAATGATCCCTATTAATTGAGACTCAAAAATGATTACGTAATAATCGAGATATACTTATGAAACTTTCTGTCCTGAAATATTTTTTATTTGATGATGAACATTAATCTCATTAGTCCTTTGGACATGATCATATTTTCTAAAGGATTCGAATTTTTTTATGTACTTACGGATTAACGGGATATATACAGTATTTGATTAAATAATGTTAGATCTATTTATAATAGGGAATTGAAGGAATCACCTTGACCTATTCTTTTTACCGGCGCATGTACTTAATAATGATGTAAATGCTTGAACTAGTCAAAAAATTAATTGTTGAGCATATACCATGCAATAAATATCACCAATGCTGTTCTCAGTTTCCTCACCAAAAAATCCAAAAGGAAAACAAGCTAGATATGGCTAAATACACAGCTTTCGTTGCCCTTCTTTTCTGTCTTCTCCTTGTCGCTGCTACTGGCGAGTCAATTAAGTAGCTTACTTTTTTTATCAAATTAAAGGATTGGGATGTTCAGGATTGTCCCAAGGTACCTTCTCTTTAATTTGTATAAATTGACGTAAAGAAATATTTCTTTTTGTTGGGGAAAAAATAATAGTCCCGCCCAGGAATAATATCCACGGCAAATAACAATAATACAAGAGAGTAACAACGACACTAAATATTTTAACGGGATAAAATACAATACTCCAGCTGAGCAATATTACCATTATAATATTACAACTTAGTAGTGTCAAGAGACTACTACAACTTCGAAAGAAATAACACTCTTTATTTTAAACACCTCACTACAATATTACTCTCATTCACTATTTATCTCACATACTACAATCTGTGGATTACTCTCTCTAACTCTCTGTTGCTTCTCTCGATTTGGTGTGTCTGAATGAGAGAAATAAGCTCCTATTTATAGGAGAACTTGCCAACTTTTTAACCAATCAAATTGGTTCATTTAATTGCAATTTGCTTTGCAAGTTGCCACCGTCCAAAACCGTTTTTGGTTTCAGCCGCCCTTTCCGTTGCAACTTGCCTTCATTATTTTCTTATTCTTCTTTTATTTGCTTTTTATTAGCTGGGTCCCATAAATCTCTTCCTTAATTTTGATTTTTCTTCGTCATTCCAAGTCTTAATCTCAGCCTATGAAAATCTTCAAACTTGAGAGGCTTGGTAAAAGTATCTGCAACTTGATCATGAGATTTCACATACTTGAGCTCGACTTCCTTCTTGGCAATACATTCTCTGATGAAGTGATACCTTGTATCAATATGCTTGCTTCGATCATGATACACTGGATTCTTCGCGAGTGCTTGTGCGGATTTGTTGTCAATACAAATCTCTGTAGCTTCAATTTGTGGTAAATTGAGCTCCTTCAATAATCTTCTTAGCCAAATAGCATGACAGGTACATGATGTTGCTGCTACATATTCGGCTTCACAAGTCGAGAGAGTAACAATGGATTGTTTCTTTGAACTCCAAGAAATAATAGAAACACCCAAAAAATACAAAACCAATTGTACTTTTTCTATCATCAATATCTCCCGCATAATCACTATCACAAAATCCCATAAGAATGAAATCACTAGAAGAAAATAAAATAGCCCAAAGTCAATCGTACCTTTTAGGTAGCGAAGAATTCTTCTAGTGACTTTCAAATGAGTGGAGGTAGGAGCTTCCATGAAGCGGCTTACTACTCCAACTGCAAAGAGTATATCTGGCCTGGTACAAGTCAAGCACCTCAAACTTCCCACAAGACTTTTGAAAAATGTGGGATCCACGTTTTCTTCTTCATCAAACATGGGCAATTTTGTCCCACTCTCCATCGGTGTGTTCACGGGGTTGCAATTGAGCATGTTGAACTTCTTCAATATCTCTTTTGTATAGCTTTCTTGAGAGATAAAAATTCCAGCCTCCATCTGCCTCACTTCTAGGCCCAGGTAGTATGACATGAGCCCTACGTCTGTCATCTCAAACTCATGGGACATATCTTTCTTAAAAGCTTCAAATAAACTTGAGTTATTGCCCGTGAAAATAAGATCATCAACATAATGACAAACAAGTAAGATATCTCAATTAGTATGAACTTTAAGTTAAAGAGCATATTCATGGAGACAACGAGTAAACCCATTGTCTTGAAAATATTTGTCGATGCAACTATTCCATGCTCGTGGGGCTTGCTTTAATCCATATAAAGTTTTCTTCAACCGCAACACTTTATCTTCTTGGTTTTTGACCACGAAGCCCAATGGTTTTTCAACATAGACTTCTTCTTTAAGATAGCCATTCAAGAAGGCTGACTTGACATCTAGTTGATGGATCCTCCACTTCATTTGCGCCGGCAAAGAGATCAGCAAACGAATCGTCTCCATGCGGGCAACAGGTGCATAGACTTCTTCATAGTCAATGCCTTGCCTTTGCTTGTAGCTTTTAGCCACAAGTCATGCCTTGTATTTCTCCACACCTCCATCGGCATTCTTCTTTATTTTGTACACCCATTTCACTCCAATTGCTCGATGACCCTTGGGAAGAGTTGTTGACTCCTAAGTGTTGTTCTTCTCTATTGACTCAATCTCCTCCTCCATGGCTTGTCTCTACTTTTTGTTTGTAACAGCTTCATCAAAGTTCATTGGTTCACTATCAGCAAAGAGACAACATAAAAAATCAAAATTAGTAACTTCTTTTGTGTCCTCATAGAGCTCTTGAATACTCCTTGTTCTTTGCGGCTGTTCATTTGAACTTTCTTGAGAAGAGGGAGATGCAACATTAGTTGGAGAAGGAGGTGGAGTTGTATCCTGCACAGGTTCCATGGTCTCTGGTTCTTCTTCATCCCCAAAATATGGAAGAAAATCATATGAAGTTTCTTCCTGAGCTTCCCAATCCCATGCCAATTCTTCATCAAATTCAACATCGCGACTTACCACCACCTTACCGCTGATTGGGCTATATAACTTGTATCCTTTTGAACTCGTATCATAGCCAACAAACACATGCTTGACACTTCGATCGTCAAGCTTCGCTCTCCCTTGATGTGGCACATGAGCATAGGCTATGCTCCCAAAGATTCTCAAATGTTAGACACTTGGATTTCTTCCACTCCATGCTTCTTGAGGGGTTTGATCTCTAACATTTCTTGTTGGAGACCTATTATTCAAATAAACTGCAAAAGAAACAGCTTCGGCCCAAAATTCCTTGGGCATACTTTTAGCTTTCAACAAACATCGAGCCATATTAAGAATTGTTCGATTCTTTCTCTCTGCAACTCCATTTTGTTGGGGTGAATAAGGTACCGTTAGAGGGCGACGGATTCCATGAGACTGACAAAAGTCATTAAATTCGTTTGAAGTGAATTCGCCTCCTCTATCGGACCTTAGAGCTTTAATTTCATAGCCACTTTCTTTCTCCACAAGTACTTTGAAATTTTTAAAAGCAGCAAAAGCTTCAGAATTTTGGTTCAAGAAATAAACCCAAGTCTTTCTACTGAATTCATCAATGAAAAGCAGAAAGTATCTACTTTTACCAAAAGAAGGTGGATTGATTGGTCCACACACATCAGTGTGAACAAGCTGGAGCGGCTTGTTTGATCTTGACATGGCCCCCTTTGGAAAACTCCTCCTTGCATGTTTTCCTAGAAGACAAGCTTCACACAGTTGATTTGGATGGTTGATTGATGGTATCCCATGTACCATGTTCTTTTCTCCCATTGATTTGAGCGCTTCAAAATTCAAGTGCCCAAATCGCATGTGCGAACACCATGATTCATCTTGCACATTAGCCTTCAAACACTTTGCATCAATTGTTTTAAGATTCAGAGAAAATAATCTATTCTTTGCCATATGCACTTTAGCAATTAGAATTTCACTTGAATCTCTAAGCCAAAGATGCATATTTTTCATGTGGATGTCATATTCCTTTTCAAGAAGTTAGCCCAAACTCAAAATATTACTTTTTAATTTTGGCACATAATAAACATCTTGAATTAGCTTGTGACTACCATTTTTACAGGAGATCAGAATCGTACCTATCCCTTCGATTTAAATCTTTGAGGTATCTCCAAAGGACACATTACCTCTCACCGTTTTATTGATCTCCACAAACTTTTCTTTGCATCCACGCATATGATTGCTTGCTCCATTGTCCAAATACCACGAGCTGCAATCATCCATGTCTTCTTCCTTGAGTGCCAGTAATGTTGACTCATCTTCTTCTTTCTTGTCGTCAACAAGGTTAGCTTTCTCTTCAACATTGCTATGACATTCCCAAGAGTAATGGCCAAATTTATGACAATTATAACACTCAATTTTTGATTTGTCATACCTTTGTCCATTATTTACTTGATAGTAGCCACGTCCTCTTCCTCCTCTTTGTCCACGAGCACGACCTCTGAATATTTAGTGGATTTTAACTTCATTGTTGAAGTTGTTACCATTACTTCTTCCTCTTCCATGACCGCCACGGCCTCGTCCTCGTCCATTCCCTCGATAGCATTTTTCACCTCCATAATCCTTGAAGGATGTCTGAGTTTTAAGAAGTTGCTCCAATGGTACTTTTTGTCTCTTCTTGATATTTTCTTCATGGGCCTGTAAAGAACCCTCCAATTGCTCCACCATCATAGAGTCTAAATTTTTATACTCCTCAATAGCACACACCTCAAAATCAAATTTAGGTGTTAAAGTGCGAAGGATATTTTCTACCATACGGACATCTTCTATGTCCTCCCCGTATCTTCTTAATTGATTCACAACAACCTTCACTTTTGAACAATAATCCGAAATGCGTTCGGATTCTTTCATTTTTAAAATTTCAAATCCAGCCCTTAGAGTTTGAAGTTTTACCTTCCTCACCTTATCAATTCCTTGGAGAGAATTTTGTAAAATCTCCCAAGCTTCCTTTGAGGTGGTAGCATCTGCCACCTTCTCAAACATGGCATCATCCAAACATTGGTGGATGAGCATGAGGGCTTGTTGATCCTTCTTCCTTGTCTTTGCCAAGGCATCTTTTTCATTTTGAGGCAGAGCTTCCTCATTATCGGGTTTTGCATACCCTCTATCTACAATTTCCCACACATCCTGGGAGCCAAGAATGACTTTCATACGTAGATATCATTTCTCTAATTATCTTTTGTGAGACGGGGATACTGAAAAGACAACGGACTATTATTCGCCATGGCTCTGATACCACGTTGTTGAGAAATAAACAAAGTAAGAAGTTTGGTTATAACAAGTTACAAAAAGTAACTTAGGCGGTGGAACAACTTATTAACCAATTTGCAATCTTGCAAATTGGCAAGTAGGCGACAGAACCAATTTTGATTGGTTTTGTTAAGCATCCATTCATAAATAGGGACGATTTATCCATATTTTATGTACATCAAAAACAAGAGAGAAGCAGAAAGCTATCCACATCGTTTTTGGGAAAAAAATAATAATCCCGCCCAAGAATAATATCCACGGTAAATAACAATAACACAAGAGAGTAACAACGACATCAAATATTTTAACGGGATAAAATATAATCCCCAGCGGAGCAATATTACCACTATAATATTACAACTTAGTAGTGTCAAGAGACTGCTACAACTTCGAAAGAAATAACACTCTTTATTTTAAACACCTTACTACAATATTACTTCCACTCACTATTTATCTCACATACTACAATCTGTGGATTACTCTCTCTAACTCTCTGTTGCTTCTCTCGATTTGGTGTGTCTGAATGAGAGAAATAAGCTCCTATTTATAGGAGAACTTGCCAACTTTTTAACCAATCAAATTGGTTCATTTCATTGCAATTTGCTTTGCAAGTTGCCACTGTCCAAAACCGTTTTTGGTTTTAGCCGCCCTTTCCATTGAAACTTGCCTTCATTGTTTTCTTATTCTTTCTTTTATTTCTTTTTATTAGCTGGGTCCCACACTTTTTACCAGTTTTACTGTATGTGCTTCAAAAGGGTTATATCTTTCATACTGTATGTGCTTCAAAAGGGTTGTATCTTTCATACTACATATATTTCTATCATAATACTAGGAAAATATCACCAAATAATATATAGACTTGACAATCTTTTTTCAGTTCATATATTAAGTCAATCAGGGGGTATATCTTCATTAAGCATTTATTCTTAGTTTGCAAAATTCATGCTTTATGCAGAGATGCAGATGGCAGAAGGAAAATACTGTTCGAAGAAAAATCGCAAATGGAATGGGCCTTGCCACTACTCTTATAAATGTAGCCAGCATTGCAAGCATTGGTTTGGAGCTAAATATGGAATTTGTAAGAAATATCAATGGGGTCACAAACATCATCACTGGGCAAAATATGCTTGTTATTGCTACTCTCCTTGCCATTAGGAACTTCAGGGTCTCAAGACTTGTCTCTGACTAAAGAAATAAGAAGCTATCTAGCTTGATTTGAAGGCTCTAGACTAAAAAATAAAAGTAACAAAGTTTGATTTGAAGGCTAGCTACTCTGATTTCCTCTCTTTTCTGTTCCCCCGTCTTCAGGTCTTTTCCTTGTAATAATTTATGTTGTCT
>NC_031999.1:31782479-31812556 GCF_001879085.1 Nicotiana attenuata
ATCCTTGGACATGATCCTATTTTCCAAAGGTATTTAAGTTTTTTTTTATGTACTTACAGATTAACCTTACGGTGTATATATACAATATTTGATTAAAGAATGTTAACATTAAGAGTTCATATAGTTGTGGGCGGGGGGGGGGGGGTGTTTTATAAAGAAAGAATTACGGATATAATCACTTGGCCCAGCAGCCCAACTAAAAATGGCCTAGGTTTGAAGTCTTTATCCGATATGGCCCATGTTGCATATAATTTGAAAGAAACTTTTCATTCTTTAGCCCATTATTAAAGATATACTTCTAGGGTTTTTTTCTTTGCTTCTTTCTTCTTTCTTCTTTCTCAGCATACTCAATCTCTCTTCACTCGCCTCTCCTTCCTTCTCTCTAAAAATTACAGGATTTTTTTCTATACACTCGTGATAATTGCTTTTGAGCACTCAAGTGAAGAAACAAAAACAAATACTGTAACATTTCAGTAATTTTTGTGCTCTATACAGATGTGCACAATGGCTCTTTAATCCTCGCATTCTATGTCAATTCGATTTCGATTTTTGAGTTAATTGACAAAAGGAGGTTAAGGAACCGCAATAAGATTTGGCATATCAGTCCAAAAACTATCAGATCTGTCCTAAAACTATCAGATCTTGCCTAAAAGAGCATCTCCGGCAACCTCGTCTCATATTTTCTTATTTCTCTTAGTTTTTGTTTCATCTTTTGCAACTGGTGAAGCCCAAATTTGAAGCCAAAAACTCGTCGGAAAAATTCAACACTAGCAACCACCGAAATCTGTAATGTGGTGATGGACAGAAGGTGTTTTCTAGAGTAAATTTGTATAGGTAGAGTTTATACACACTTATACAATGTTGTATAAATTATCTATATTTTTAATGTATAAGTGTGTATATATGTTATACGTGTATAATAGGCATCCATGGATGTTTGACACTTTTTTTTTTTCTTCTTTGTCTTATGATATACATTATTAGGTATTGTATATACAAGTTTATACAAAGTTATACATCATTATACATGTAATGCACATGTGCAGTTAAATCTAAATTAAAATTTTATGTGTTTAATCTATGTACAAATCGACTTTTTTTGTTGATTTATTTGCCAAATCATGAACAAGCAATAATTTTTTCAATTTTTATTTTTTATTTATGCTATTTGGAACTTGGAAAAGAAGAAAATTTAAGGTTTTCAAGTTGCATTATATATGAATTTGAATTTTTTGTAGCTGGAATAGGAATATATACAAACTTGGGGAAGAAGAATAAAAAATCACAAAATTTTTGTGCTTGAAGATCTGCAGAATAAAAAAGAAAAGAAAAAAATGCTTATTTTTCGAACTTTGCCCTATTGTTAATGGAATACAGATTTGCAAAGTTGTAACTGGGTTATTCTGATGCAATGTATATGGGTGGACTGTATTTTTGTGTAATTCTCCCTTTTATAAAAGGATTGGGATGTTCAGGATTGTCCCAAGATACCTTCTCTTTAATTTGTATAAATTAACGTTAAGAAACATTTCTTTTTACCAGTTTTACTGTATGTGCTTCAAAAGGGTTATATCTTTCATACTACATATATTTCTATCATAATACTAGGAAAATATCACCAAATAATATATAGACTTGACAATCTTTTTTCAGTTCATATATTAAGTCAATCAGGGGGTATATCTTCATTAAGCATTTATTCTTAGTTTGCCAAATTCATGCTTTATGCAGAGATGCAGATGGCAGAAGGAAAATACTGTTCGAAGAAAAATCGCAAATGGAATGGGCCTTGCCACTACTCTTATAAATGTAGCCAGCATTGCAAGCATTGGTTTGGAGCTAAATATGGAATTTGTAAGAAATATCAATGGGGTCACAAACATCATCACTGGGCAAAATATGCTTGTTATTGCTACTCTCCTTGCCATTAGGAACTTCAGGGTCTCAAGACTTGTCTCTGACTAAAGAAATAAGAAGCTATCTAGCTTGATTTGAAGGCTCTAGCTAAAAAATAAAGTAACAAGTTTGATTTGAAGGCTAGCTACTCTGATTTCCTCTCTTTTCTGTTCCCCGTCTTCAGGCTTTTCTTGAATAATTATGTTGCTTTTGTTTGAACTACGGCCTGTTCGAAATAATACAGTATTTGTTTTGTGCCAATATATACTGAGGAATTGATCGAATCAACGACCTAGAATTAATGTGGGGGAGTAATTTGGAGTATAAATTGTAGATAAACTGGATTTTGTGAGGTTATTTTACTTCGTCACCCATGAAATTGTTCATAGCATATTTTATGCAATGCATAAAACTGAATGGGACTCATATTTTCACACACAAAAAGCAGGAGGAAAAGTTGATTTATTGAAATTGATAAGAGTGAAAATAAAAAGGTTGGAATTAATCCTTAAACTCGTCCTCTAATAAAACTAACAAAGCATATTTACGAACGTCTAAAGTCATCATTGAACTTTTCAAATTGGCTCTTCTGATGATTATGTTTGAGTTATATGTACCTTAATCATGATCATTCTAGTCATCACATGTACATTTCTCTCTATTACTCCCGATCTTCACATAAAACTAACAACAAAATTATTAATTATAAGAAGATTTCCATTTTTGAGGTATTTTTAAGAAAATGTGTGGACCTATCAAAACCGAATCTATACATCTTGATGTAACGACCCGACTGGTCGTTTTGAGCAATTTCGTCAGTGTATTATGATTTGCGCGCATCATCGGTTCGAGTTTTTGAGGAGTTCGGAAAGGATTTCTAGGAGTGACTCTCGTTTGAGAAGCTCGAAGTCGAAAGAATTGAACAAGGTTTGACTTTTGAGTATTTGATCTTGGATTGGATTTTCGATGGTTTCGATAGGCTCGTATGGTGATTTTGGACCTAGGCGCGCATCCGAATTTGGATTAGGAGGTCCGTAGGGTAACTTGAAGCATTTCGGCAAAAATTGGAAAGTTGAAGTTTTGGAAGATTGAAAGATTTGACCAAAAGTTGACTTTGGTGATATCAGGGTTGGAATGTGATTCCGAGAGTTGGAACAACTCCGTTATCCCATTTGAGATTTGTCTGCAAAATTTGACGTCATTCCGGATTGATTTGATAGGTTTCGGCGCGAGTTTTAGATGTTGGAAGGTTTGAAAGTTCATGAGTTTGATTCATGGTGCGATTCATAATTTCGATGTTTGTTGATGTGATTTGAGGCCTCGACTAAGTTCGTATCGTGTTTTAGGATGTGTTGGTATATTTGGTTGAGGTCCCGGGGGCCTCGGGTGTGTTTCGGATGGGCTACGAGCCATTTTTCTCTTGTTTTGGATGGCTGCTCTGATATCTGGTGTCCCCTTCTATGCGATCGCGTAGGTAAAGCCACGATCGCGAAGGCTTGTTTGGTGGGCTGACATTTTCCTCTTCGCGTTCGCACAGATACGTCCGCGACCGCGGAAGTGTGCCCTTTTCTTCTCCGCGTTCGCATATGGGCTTTTGGTGGGGCAGTGTACTGCGTTCTACTCGATCGCTTCCCTTTTCACGCGATCGCGTAGTGCTTTTCTGGGCAGCATAGTTTTCTTGTAGGCGATCGCATTTATTCTTCCTCGATCGCGATGTATAAATACATGGGCAGAATATAAAAGTACTCTATTCCGAGGGTTTTGCCATTTTTCGCATTTTTGGAGTTCTAGAGCTCGGTTTTGAGCGATTCTTTGTGGGGTTTTCAAGAAAATCAATTGGGTAAGTGTTCTTCAGCTAGAATTTATTATTCCATGATTCTATCTTTATTTTTATCATTAAATTAGTGTTTTGAGTTGAGGAAAAAATGGAAATTTCGAAGAAAACTTTCAAAATGTAAAATGATGATTTGAGAGACGAAATGGTATCGGAATTTGATAATTTTGGTATGGTTGAACTCGTATCAGAATGGGTGTTCATATTTTGAGAAATTTGTTAGAATTCCGAGGTGCGGACCCGAGGGTTTATTTTTGGGTTGATTTTTAGTTTTTGATAAAGATTGAAGCTTTATTATCCGGGATAGTTTCTTATGAGTTTTATTGATTCTCTAAAGTTATTTTGGCTAAGAGTTGGCCGTCCGGAGGTTATTTCACCCGAGAAGTTCATTTTAGAGTAACGGTCTATCTTCTCTGAGGCAAGTGTCTTGTCTAACTTTGTGTGAGGGAAACTACCCCTTAAGAATTGAGTTAATTGTGCTACCTTGTTATGTGAAAGCCGTGTACGCAAGGTGACGAGTGTGTACACGATCTATATGTGGTATTTGACCGAACTAGATTGTCTAGTGTCTTTCTGTGCCTTTAATTGAATTGTCATAATATGTGATATTTCGTTGTTAGTCTACTCTTACATGCTCTACTTAAAGCTGTTAGCACCTATTGTACTTCTTACTCATTATTTGGCCCTTATATGCCTTAGTTAAGGTTATTGCCTTGCTTATTGTCTTGTTACCTCTTAATTGTTGAGTTTCTTTTATGACCTTGTGCTTATCTGCTATATGTCCTAGTTGTTGTGATTGCATACTTAGTTGTCACGTACTTTACCCGCCCTTTCATTTTTGTAAAGCATGTTGTATTCCTTCGGTTTTTACGTAGTTCCTTTCTTGTCGTGTATTGAAACCCTTGATTGTAGAAATGTAAATGGAGTTATTGAGTTGTTGCTGTTGATTTAAATTATTTTACGGGTGAACGGGTTGCACACCGCAACAGGTGAAATAAGGGAGATGGTGAAATAAGGGTTAATTATGATATTGATATTATATTATGGGATCGGGTTGCGTTCGCAACATATTTTGTTTATAGTTATGATATTGATATTGTACGGTGGGATTGGGTTGCACTCCGCAACAGGTGAAATAAGGATGAATTGATATGGTGGAATAAGGGTGAATTATGATATTGATATTACATGGTGGGATCGGGGTGGACGCCGCAACATATTTATATTTTGTATTCCCTATTTTATTTCATTGGCTTCAGTTCCTTCATACGAGACTCTGAGAATTTTGTAACGAGCCGGTCGTTTCGTGAGTTATAGCCCTGTTTTCCTTATTCCTTCTTCTTTTGTGTTCTTCAGCTATGTTTTGACTTACCGGGTTAGTTGGTTCGTGTCTGGAGTGATTTTTGGAGTAAATTGAGACACTTAGTCTCTTTTGTGAAGGCTTAAGTTGTGAAAGTTGACCGGATGTTGACTTATGTGTAAACAACCTCGGATTTGAATTTTGATGGTTCCGTTAGATCCGTTACGTTATTTTGGACTTAGGAGCGCATCTGGAATGTGATTTGGAGGTTTGTGGTAGAACTAGGCATGAATTGGCGAAAGTTGGAAATTTAGAGATTTTGGTCGGCAGTAGAAAATTTGATATCAGGGTCGGAATGGAATTCCGGAAGTTGGAGTAGGTTCGTAGTGTCATTTGTGACGCGTGTGTAAAATTTGAGGTCATTCGGACGAGGTTTCGGCATTGTTCGCAGAATTTGGATGTTTTGAAGTTCTTAGGCTTGAATCCGAGGGTAATTTGGTGTTTTGATGTTGTTTTGAGTGATTCTAAGGTTCGACTAAGTTTGAAGATGTTATGGGATGTGTTGGTATGTTTGGTTGAGGTCCCGAGGGCCTCGGGTGAGTTTCGGGTGGTTAACGGATCCTTTTTTTGGCTTTAGAAGTTGGTAGATTTCTGGTGTTTTGTTGAAGAGAATTCCTTCATCGCGTTCGCGAGAAGGCTATCGTGTTCGCGAAGGGTTATAGAGAGCTGAGGGGATTTTGTTCTTCGCATTCGCGAAGGGGAGGCTGCGAACGCGAATGTTTGATTTAAGTATGCATCGCAAACGCGTATGAGGGGTCGTGTTCGCGAAGAGAAGTGGAGGCAGCTGGGGACCCTAGGCCGTTGGTCTACGCGTTCCTGAGGAGGGCGTCGCGCTCGCGATGTGATGAGCTGGTTAAGGTACGTGTTAGCGAGTGGAGTATCGCGTTCGCGTAGAAGGATTTCCTGGGCTGAGGCAGTTGTGCTTCGCGAACGCGAGGGCACTACCACGTTCATGAAGAGGAAAATCTGGGCAGACAGTATTATATTCAAAATCAAGGATTTGAGCCCATTTTTCATATTTTGAACTAGAGACCATGGATTTGGGCGATTTTTGAAGGCATTTTGAGGGAGTTTATTGGGGTAAGTGTTCCTCACTTGATTTTGCTTAAATTCGATGATCGTAAATTGATTTCTATCATCTAAATTAGGAATTGGGGTGAAAAATTGGGGAAAAATGGAAGAGTTCTTGAGAGAGTAATTTGGGGATTTGAGGGACCAAATGAGGTCGGATTTTGATGAAATTAGTATAGGTAGCCTCGTGAATGAACGGGCTTTCTAGTTTTGTGATTTTGTCGGATTTCGAGACGTGGGCTCGGAGGCCGGGTTTGATTGAATTTTGGGATTTGTCTCCAATTAAGTAGTTTTTCTTGTGGAATTCGTTCCTTGCCCTATATTGATTCCATTGTATTGCTTTTGGCTAGATTCGGGACGTTTGGACGCCGATTCGATGGGCAAGAGCATCGCGGAGTAGAGATTTGATCGGTTTGAGGTAAGTAACGATTGTAAATCTAGTCCTGAGGGTATGAAACCCCGAATTTTGTGTCATGTGACTATTTTGAGGTGGCGCACATGCTAGGTGACGGGCGTGTGGGCGTGCATCATTGAGGATTGTGACTTGGTCCGTCCCATATCTACTGTAAAGTTGAATATTTTGTTGAAACTACATGCTTCTTACGTGTTTTAAAAAGAATTTATGTAAATCAGGCTGGATGCCATGTTTAGGCCTTATGCCAGTATTGTTTGGACCCTTAGAGGTCTTTCATCGCTATCCTCTCATTGTATTCGATTGGAAATATATACTTAGTCATGTTTATACTTATTTACTGCATAACTCAGTCTCAATTACAACGTTTTGATGCATCATATAAATGTTGTTTGGGCTGAATACCTTGTTTTCTAAGAGCCCGAGAGGCTGGAGAGGTTATGACCGAGTAAGGCCGAGGGATTTATTTGTGAGGATATTTATAGGATCGGGATGCACGCCGCAACATGTTTTACTGATTCATGACTGAGTGAGGCCGAGGGCCTGATTGATTTATGCCATGATTGACTTGTTATAGCGCTTGGGCGGAAGGAGCCCCTCCGGAGTCTGCACACCCCCAGTGAGCGCAGGTACCTATTGAGTGTGAGTGCCGAGTGCCGAGTGCTGAGTGACTGGGAGGCATGAGTGATGGTGAAGTTTGCCCGATGGGCTGCATACGAGTGATGGTGAAGTTGGCCCGAGGGGCTGTATATGAGTGATGTTTGCCCGAGGGGCTGTTTATGATTTTATATTTTGCTCACTTTCGCATTGAACCTTTGTTCGAATATTGTTGAGAGATGTTTTAAATGATTATTTACTGGAACTGGATTTAAACAAGCTGATTTGATTCAAACTATGGTTTTAAAAGCGTGTCCTATTTTACTGAGATTCTGTGATACGAACTTTACTTGCATTATTGCTCATCACTACTTCTCAGTCTTAATTTACTGTTGTTACTTACTGAGTTAGCGTACTCACGTTGCTTCTTGCACCTTGTGTGTAGATTCAGGCGTTTCTGGTCATGGTAGCGGGTGTTGGTTGTTTAGTTGCAGATCCATCGGAGTTAGCAAGGTAGCTGCTTGGGGACCGCAGCCCTGCTTTCCTCCCTCTTTATCATTCCTTAGTTGTATTCAGTTATTTCCAGACTATGTTAGTCTTGATGTTGTCAGACAGTTGTAGTGTATGCTCATGACTCGTGAGACCCCGATGTCGGGATTTCTTTTCCGCACTTTTATTTTGATTTGAACTCCTTTATGAAGGTTTTATATAAAATAGGTTGAGAATTATCTTTGAAATGAAAATATTGATTTGTTTTGATAATGTGACGGCTTGCCTAGTACCACGATAGGCGCGATCACGACAGGGTTGGTTTTTGGGTCGTGACAAGTTGGTATCAGAGCCTAGGTTGCATAGGTCTCACGAGTCATGAGCAGGTCTAGTAGAGTCTTGCGGATCGGTACGGAGACGTTTGTACTTATCTTTAAGAGGCTTCAGTACCTTTAGGAAAACTTCACATCCTTGAATTCTTGTCGTGCGGATCTGTTGATTCTGGTAAATAGACTTCTCTTATTCTATTCTCTCACAGATGGTGAGGACACGTGCTACCGGTCAGGACGTACAAACACCAGTACCACTAGTTGGGACCGCGAGAGGCCGAGGTCGTGGAAGGGGCAGGGGTGTAGCCCGCATAGCAGCTAGGGCAGCACATGCAGATCTGTCAGTGGCCCTTGTACAGGATCATGTCCCAGTTGTGGATGCACCAGTGGGACTAGCTCAGGCACCAGCTGTGCCCTTTGTGATTCCAGGTATTCAGGAGACCTTAGCTTAGATTCTGACCGTGTGCACCATCTTGCTCAGGCGGTCTCTGTTCCAATTACCACAGCCACTTCTCAGGCTGGGGGAGACACTCAGACTCCCGCCGCCCGCACACCCAAGCAGGTTGTTCAGGGACTTCAGACACCGGGGGCACCACCAGCCCAGCCGGTTGCACTTGCTCAGGACAATGTGGTTCCAGTCATGCCTGATGATGAGCAGCGGAGATTGGAGAGGTTCAGTAGACATCAGCCTCCGACTTTTAGTGGTACAGAGGGCGAGGATGCCCAGGATTTCTTGGACAAGTGTTAAATGATTCTCCATACAGCGGGTATTCTGGAGAGCAATGGGGTCTCGATAACTACATTCAGTTCTCTGGAACTGCCTTCACTTGGTGGGAAGCATATGAGAGGCGTAGGCCTGTTGGTGCAGCACCCCTTACCTGGCAGCAATTCTCCGTTCTCTTCCTGGAGAAGTATGTGCGGCAGTCCCGTAGAGAAGAGCTGCGCATGCAGTTCGTGCAGTTACGTCAGGATGATATGATTGTGACTTAGTACGAGATGAGATATTCTGAGTTGGCCCGTCATGCTATTGGGTTGTTTCCCATAGACAGGGAGAGGATCAGGAGGTTCGTTGATGGCCTCACATATCAGCTGCGGATTCTTATGACTAGAGAGAGGGTGTCTGGTGCTTTTTTTGAGGAGGTTGTTGACATTGCTCTGGACATAGAGTCGATTCGCCGCCAGGAGCGAGTGGAGAGGGAGGCTAAAAGTCCACGTGGACCCGGTAGTTTTGGTGGTGCTCTTCATGGGGGTCAGTTCTAACACGTCAGAGGCTGTCCATTCAGACATGCTCAGCCAGCTCGCCCTGTTCACCATGGTGCATCATCGGGCCATGGTTCTCGCAGTACTCATCAGGTCCATTCATCACATAGTCCCTCCTAGCCCAGAGTTCGTCCCATGCTCCATCAGTTCGGGGCTCCTCCATGCCAGGTTCTTCTACCAGTTATCCCGATGCTAGGGGTTCCCTTCAGTCCCCGTCACCAGCACCAGGGGGTTGTTTTGAGTGTAGGGAGTTTAGGCATATGTGGAGGCAGTGTCCTCGTCGTCATGGGGGTCCGCCTCAGTAGAGGAGTCGCCTTCGACTTCAGCACCAGACTTCCCTACCCGCCCAGCCAGCTCGGGGTGGAGGTCAGTCAGCTAGGGGTCGCCCTAGAGTGGCAGGCCGATCAAGTGGTCGTTAGGCCCGTTTCTATGCACTTCCTGCCAGACCAGATGCTATTGCTTCAGATGCTTTGATCACAGGTATTGTCTCAGTTTTCCACAAGGATGCCTCTATATTATTTGATCCTGGTTCCACTTTTTCATATGTGTTGCCATATTTTGCTCATTATTTGGATACGCCCCGCGAGTCTCTTGTTTCATATGTTCATGTATCTACTCTAGTGGGTGATACTATTGTTGTGGACAACATATATCAGTCTTGTGTGGTGACTATTGGGGGTTTGGAGACCCAAGTAGACCTTTTGCTGCTCAGTATGGTGGATTTTGATGTGATATTGGATATGGATTGGTTGTCTCCATGTCATGCTGTTCTTGATTGTCATGCTAACACTGTGACATTGGCTATGCCGGGGTTGCCACGCATTGAGTGGCGAGGTTAATTGGACTATGTTCCCAGTAGAGTGATTTCATTCTTGAAGGCCCACCGAATGGTTGGGAAGGGATGTATTTCTTATTTGGCTTTTGTGAGGGATGTGAGTGCAGAGACTCCTATCATTGATTCGGTTCCAGTGGTGAGAGATTTCCGGATGTATTTCCTATAGACCTGTCGGGCATGCCGCCGGACAGGGATATTGACTTTGGTATTGATGTGGTGCCAGGCACTCAGCCCATTTCTATTCCACCGTATCGTATAGCACCATCGAAGTTAAAGGAATGGAAGGAGCAGCTTCAAGAACCCCTTGATGAGGGGTTTATTCGGCCTAGTGTGTCACCTTAAGGTGCGCCTATTCTATTTGTAAAGAAGAAGGATGGCACTATGAGGATGTTCATTGATTATAGGCAGTTGAACAAAGTCACAATCAAGAACAAGTTTCCTTTGCCTCGTATTGATGACTTATTTGACCAGTTTCAGGGAGCGAGGGTGTTCTCCAAGATTGATCTCAGGTCAGGGTATCACCAGTTGAAGATTAGGGACTCGGACATTTTTAAGACATCTTTCAGGACCCGATATTGTCATTACGAGTTCCTTGTGATGTCTTTTGGGCTGACCAATGCCCCAACAACATTCATGCATTTGATGAACAACGTGTTTCGGCCTTGTCTCGACTTATTTGTTATTGTATCCATTGATGATATTCTGGTGTACTCGCGTAGCCAAGAGGAGCACGCTGAGCATTTGAGAGTTGTATTGCAACGGTTGAGGGAGGAGAAGCTTTATGCTAAGTTCTCCAAGTGTGAGTTTTGGCTCAGTTCAATGGCGTTCTTGGGGCACGTGGTGTCCAACTAGGGTATTCAGGTTGATCCGAAGAAGATAGAGGCGGTCCAGAGTTGGCCTAGACCATCCTCAGCCACAGAGATTCATAGCTTTCTTGGTTTGGCTGGTTACTATCGCCGGTTCGTGCAGGGATTTTCATCTATTGCATCACCCATGACCAAATTGACCCAAAAAGGTGCTCCTTTCAGGTGGTTGGATGAGTGTGAGGCGAGCTTTTAGAAGCTCAAGACTGCCTTGACCACAGCTCCAGTATTAGTTCTGCCATCAGCTTCAGGTTCTTATACAGTATAATGTAATGCTTCTCGTATCGGCATTTGGTGTGTTTTAATATAGGAGGGTAGAGTGATTGCTTATGCTTCTCGTTAGTTGAATCCCCATGAGAAGAACTACCCTTTTCATAATTTGGAGTTGGCTGCCATTGTTCACGCATTGAAGATTTGGAGGCACTATCTCTATGGTGTGTCTTATGAGGTAGTTACTGATCATCGTAGCCTCCAGCACTTGTTCAAACAGAAGGATCTCAATTTGAGGCAGCGGCGATGGTTGGAGTTGCTAAAGGACTATGATATCACTATTTTGTACCATCCGGGAAAGGCCAATGTGGTGGCCGATGCCTTAAGTAGGAAGGCATTGAGTATGGGTAGTCTTGCATTCCTTCCTGTTAGGGAGAGACCTCCTGCGATTGATGTTCAAGATTTTGCCAATTGGTTTGTGAGATTGGCTATTTCGGAGCCTAGTCGGGTCCTAGCTTATGTGGTTTCTCGGTCTTCCTTATTCGATCGCATCAGAGAGCGCCAGTATGATGACCCTCATTTGCTTGTCCTCAAGGACAAGGTTCTGCATGATGATGCCATAGGTTTGACTATTGGTGATAACGGGGTATTGAGGATGCATGGACGGATATGTATGCCCAATGTAGATGGGCTTCGGTAGTTGATTCCACAGGAGGCCCATAGTTCACGGTATTCCATCCATCCAGGTGTCGCGAGGATGTATCAAGATTTGAGGCAACACTATTGGTGGAGGAGAATGAAGAAAGATATAGTGGGGTTTGTAGCTTGGTGTCTCAACTGTCATTAAGTGAAATATGAGCATTAGAGACCGGGGGGCTTGCTGCAGTAAATAGAGATTCCAGAGTGGAAGTGAGAGCGGATCACCATGAATTTCGTAGTTAGGCTCCCACGGACTTTGGGGAAGTTCGATGCTATTTGGGTGGTTGTGGATCGGCTGACCAAGTCCGCGCACTTCATTCCTGTGTGTACTACCTATTCTTCAGAGCGATTGGCTGAGATTTATATCCGAGAGATGGTTCGCCTGCATGGTGTTCCATTTTCCATCATTTCAGATAGAGGCACACGTTTAGATTACAGTATTAGAGAGCCGTGCAGCAAGAGTTGGGCACTGAGGTTGAGTTGAGTACAGTATTTCATCCTCAAACAGACGGGCTGTCCGAGCGCACTATTCAGATATTGGAGGACATGTTACGTGCGTGTGTCATTGATTTTGACGGTTCATGGGATTAGTTTCTACCACTCGCGGAGTTTTCTTACAACAATAGTTATCAGTCAAGTATTCAGGTGGCTCCGTATGAGGCTTTATATGGGAGGCGGTGTAGATCTCCAGTGGGTTGGTTTGAGCCTGGGGAGGCTAGGCTTTTGGGTACAGACTTGGTTCAGGATGCATTGGACAAGGTGAAATTGATTCAGGAGCGGCTTCGCACATCTCAGTCAAGACAAAAGAGTTATGCTGATAGGAAGGTCCGTGTTGTGTCTTGTATGGTTGGGGAGAAGGTTTTGCTGAAGGTTTCACCCGTGAAGGATGTTATGACAATTTGGGAAGAAGGGCAAGTTGAGCCCTTGGTTCATTGGCCCTTTTGAGGTGTTTCGGAGGATTTGGGAGGTAGCCTATGAGCTTGCTTTGCCACCCAGATTGTCAGGTGTACATCCAGTATTTCATGTTTCTATGCTTCGGAAGTATATCGACGATCCGTCTCATGTCTTGGATTTCAGCACGGTTCAGTTGGAGGGTGATATGACTTATGATGTGGAGCCAGTGGCTATTTCAGATTGGCAGGTTCGAAAGTTGAGGTCAAAGGACATAGCTTCAATGAAGGTGTGGTGGAGAGGTCATCCCGTGGAGGAGGCTACTTGGGAGACCGAGCAGGAGATGCGGAGCAGATATCCACACCTATTTGAGGCTTCAGGTATGTTTCTAGACTCGTTCGAGGATGAAAGTTTGTTTAAGACGGGAGGATATAACGACCTGGCCGGTCGTTTCGTGAGTTATAGCCCTGTTTTCCCCATTCCCGCTTATTTTGTGTTCTTCAGCTGTATTTTGACTTATTGGGTTAGTTGGTTCAGGTTCGGAGTGGTTTTGGAGTAAATTGGGACACTTAGTCACTTTTATGAAGGTTTAATTTGGGAAAGTTGATCGGATGTTGACTTATGTGTACACGACCTCGCATTTGAATTTTGATGGTTCCGTTAGCTCCGTTAGGTGATTCTAGACTTGGGAGCGCGTCCAGAATGTGATTTTGGAGGTCTGTGGTAGAATTAGGCATGAATTGGCAAAAGTTAGAAATGTGACGATTTTGGTCGGCAGTGGAAAATTTGATATCGGGGTCGGAATAGAATTCCGGAAGTTGGAGTAGGTTCGTAGTATCATTTTGACGTTTGTGTAAAATTTGAGGTCATTCGGACGAGGTTTGGTAGGTTTCGGCGTTGTTCACAGAATTTGGAAGTTTAGAAGTTCTTAGGCTTGAATCCGAGGGTAATTTGGTGTTTTGATGTTGTTTTGAGTGATTCGAAGGTTAAACTAAGTTTGAATGATGTTATGGGATGTGTTGGTATTTTTGGTTGAGGTCCCGAGGGCCTCGGGTGAGTTTCTGGTGGTTAACAGATCATTTTTTGGCTTTAGAAGTTGGCAGATTTATGGTATTTTGTTACAGAGAATTCCTTCATTGCGTTCGCGAGAAGGCTATCATGTTCGCGAATGGTTATAGAGAGCTGAGGGATTTTTGTATTTTGCGTTCGCGAAAGGGAGGCCGCGAACGCGAAGGTTTGATCTGAGTATGCATCGCGGACGCGTATGAGGGGTCGCGTTCGGGAAGAGAAGTGGAGGCAGCTGGGGACCCCAGGCCGTTGGTCTACGCGTTCGCGAGGAGGCCGTCGCATTCGCGATGTGCTGAGGTTGTTAAGGTACACGTTCGCGAGTGGGGTATCGCGTTCGCGTAGAAGGATTTCCCAGGCTAAGGCAGTTGTGCTTCACGAACGCGAGGGTACTACCGCATTCACGAAGAGGAAAATCTGGGCAGACATTGTTATATTCAAATCGAGGGCTTGAGCCCATTTTTCATATTTTGAGCTAGAGACCACGGATTTGGGCGATTTTTGAAGGCATTTTCAGGGAGTCGATTGGGGTAAGTGTTCCTCACTTGATTTTGGTTAAATTGCATGATTGTATTTTGAATTCTATCATCTAAATTGGGAATTGGGGTTAAAAATTTGGGGATTTGAGGGACCAAATGAGGTCGGGTTCTGATGAAATTGGTATGGGTAGACTCGTGAATAAATGAGCTTTCTAGTTTTGTAATTTTTGTCGTATTTCGAGACGTGGGCCCGGGGGCCGAGTTTGAGTGAATTTCGGGATTTGTCTCCAATTAAGTAGTTTTTCTTGTGGAATTGGTTCCTTGCCCTATATTGATTGCATTGTATTGTTTTTGGCTAGATTCGGGACGTTTGGAGGCCGATTCGAGGGGAAAGAGCATCGCGAAGTAGAGATTTGATCGGTTTGAGGTAAGTAACGATTTTAAATCTAGTCTTGAGGGTATGAAATCTCGGATCTTGTGTCATGTGACTATTTTGAGGTGGGGAACATGCTAGGTGACGGGCGTCTGGGCGTGCACTGTTGGGGATTGTGACTTGGTCCGTCTCGTATCTACTGTAAAGTTGAATATTTGTTGAAACTACATGCTTCTTATGTGTTTTAAAAAGAATTTTTGTAAATCAGGCTGGATGCCATGTTTAGGCCTTATGCCAGTGTTGTTTGGACCCTTAGAGGTCTTTTATTGCTATCGTCTCATCGTTTTCGATTGGTAATCTATACTCAGTCATGTTTATACTTATTTACTGCATAACTCAGTCTCTATTACTCCGTTTTGTTGCATCATCTAAATGTTGTTTGGTCTAAATACCTTGTTTTCTGAGAGCCAGAGAGGTGGGAGAGGTCATGACGAATGATTTGTGAGGATATTTATGGGATCGGGTTGCACGCCGCAGCATGTTTTACTGATTCATGACTGAGTGAGGCCGAGGGCCTGATTGATTTATGCCATGATTGGCTTGTTATAGCGCTTGGGCTGAAGGAGCCCTTCCAGAGTCTGCACACCCCCAGTGAGCGCAGGTACCTATTTAGTGCGAGTGCCAAGTGCCGGGTGCTGAGTGACTGGAAGGCATGAGTGATGGTGAGGTTTGCCCGAGGGGCTGTATACGAGCGATGGTGAGGTTTGCCCGGGGGCTGTATATGAGGGATGTTTGCCCGAGGGGCTGTTTATGATTTCATCATTTTGCTCACTTTCGCATTGAACCTTTGTTCGAAAATTGTTGAAAGATGTTTTTAAATGATTTTTTACTGGAACTTGATTTGAACAAGCTGATGGGATTCAACTATGATTTTAAAAGTGTACCGTATTTTATTGAGTTCCTGTGATACGAACTTTACTTGCATTATTGCTTGTCACTACTTCTCAGTCTTTATTTACTGTTGTTACTTACTGAGTTGGCGTACTCACATTACTCCCTGCACCTTGTTGGTAGATCCAGGCATTTCTGGTCACAGTAGCGGGTGTTGATTGTTCAGTTGCAGATCCATCGGTGTTAGCAAGGTAGTTGCCTGACGACCGCAACCCTGCTTTCCTCCCTCTTTATCTTCCATTAGTTGTATTTAGTTATTTCCAGACTATGTTAGTCTTGATATTGTCAGACGGTTGTAGTAGATGCGCATGACTAGTGACATCCCGATGCCGGGCTTTCTTTTTCGCACTTTTATTTTGAATTGAACTCCTTTATGAAGGTTTTATATTAAATAGCTTTGAAATTATCTTTGAAATGAAAATATCGATTTGTTTTGATAATGTGTCGGCTTGCCTAGTACCACGATAGGCGCCATCAGGACAATGTTAGTTTTTGGGTCGTGACAAATTTGTATTTCCGGTTTTCACTGTTTTATGAGGATTGAGTTATTGTCATTGACTTATTGCCCTGCCGTCTTTTCCTGAGCTCTTTTCCTAATACTATGATTCTGGTGAATTGATTTTAATGGTGAACTTACTACATTGAGTCATTACCTCCTGTCCTACTGAGTCGTTAGTAATATAATGATTTAAAATAAAAGAAATAATATCATGCTACCTTGTGACTTTTAAGTTAAAACTCGCTGTATATTTCGGTATTTACCATTTCTAATAGTTGACATATTTTACTTCAACTGATTTCTCAACTTAATCTCCTTAACCTGTCGGAGATTTTTATTTTACTTAAAAAGGAATTGTCTTTATGTTTTAATTTAATAAATTCTATATTAAATTCAATAGCTTATTCGATGTTATATTTCATTTGAAAATGTGATTTTTTTTCTTACCCAAATGATTTCTAAAATAACCTCATCTTTCTCATTGATTTCTTACCTGGTCTAGAAACTGTAATTTTACCTTATGATATATAAATAAAATCTTTTGAACATCTTAATTAGCATTTGACAAGGATTATGTACGGAGTAGCACGTGGATTTTGCCGTGCAAAGTTAGATGGAAAGATGTGGGCACAAGGTATCATGCGTGTAAAGGTTTGGAAGTTATGATTTATGATATGAGATTACGCGAAGTGATATTGTTGAAATTTTGTATTAGAAATGATTTTATTAGATGAGTTAACATCGTTTCCCCTACTTGAGCATATTTATACTTCATCCGTACCCCAACTATGTGTTTAATTACTTGATTATTTCTCGTTGCCGTTCGTGTTCCCCTTATCGTTACTACTGTTTGTAATCTGATTTCTTTCTATTATTGGCATTACTTTGATAGGGTACCACTGTGGTGTACTCATGCTACGCTTCTGCATATTTTTTGTGTAAAACCAAGTACTTCGGATCGAGTTGGTTTGAGACTTATGCTTGGTGAGGTTGGAGACTTCAAGGTGCACCTACTGGGATTTCGCAGGCTCTGAAGTCACCTTCTATTATATTTATTTCCATTGCTTCATTTTGTTTCGGAACAGTTACGTACTCATTATGAATTATTACTCCTAGAAAGGCTTATGACTTGTACTACCGGTTTTGGGTTACTGTATTATGTTGAGACTATCTGGTTGTTTAGAAATTTGTGGTTCATGTTCCACAACTGTTTGGTAGAATCTGTTATCTTTTCGGTATGTGTTGGGTTTACCTTGTTTTAGAGACTAGGTGCTATCAGGACTCCTTCGGAAAAATTTTGGGTCGTGCCACTTGAGATCATGTGAAATGGCACAAGAATATAGTATAACAACATTCGGCTCGTAAATTGAATCTTTTGTTGGACAATCGTAATAATATGAAAAATCATATGTGCTTCTAATTAGGATGTCGTCCTTGTCAAACGTAATACACAGTAGAATTTAATAGTTGGAAGCTCACACTTGTATTCTTTATTTCATGTATTTTATATAGTACAATGTACAAGAGATAAGACAAAAGAGTCCTAAGCGGCTAGACTACAATTCCAAGTCATTATCATAGTATTTGAATATACATGTTAAGATTAAGATGGTCTAACCGTCCTAACGACTTAGGCCCCTTGTTAGACCACTAGTACTAAAATTATCAAAACTAATTAATGTAAAACTTATTAGGCTTGGAGGCACGTAAAGGTTCTTTAAAATACGGCCTCATTTGTTTGCACTTAATGGAGGTCTGAATCTTAATCATTCAGATCTCAGACATTAAGAGTGTTTGTTTTTAAAGTCTGAATCTTAATTATTTAGATTTTAATCATTAAGTGTGTTTGTTCTTTTTTACATCACAATCACTTAATGGGTCTGAATAGATCTGTATGATTAAGATCTATAACAGAGACTTAATTTCATTAAGATGCTATCACATATTCATTATTAACTGCCGCCACCGCCTACCATTATCAACTACCACCATGCCACTACCATCACTATACTCAACCACCACCATTATACTCAACCACCACCACCTCCTCCACCACCACGCCACCATCATCCTCAATCAAAGCCGCCACCATTATCGATCATCACCATCCACCTTCGCCACCACTCCGGCCACCATCATTCTCACCCACAGTCAACACTTATCTATCTCAACTACCACAACCAACCACCCCATCACCAATAACAACCACAGCCGGCACCGCCCATCATTATAACCTACCACTACCTTGCTCAATCACAAACCACCACCCGCCATTATTAAATATCACCACGCACCATCGCCACCACTACCAATCACTACTAGCTACTAGCATGAACAACTATCATCAACCAAAACTACCACCAACCACCGCCTCTAGTCGGCATTCACCCGTTAGCCATCACCTCCAACACTATCATATTTAAACTAATTATAATATTCTATTGATAGAATGTTAAGANCAGATGGCAGAAGGAAAATACTGTTCGAAGAAAAATCGCAAATGGAATGGGCCTTGCCACTACTCTTATAAATGTAGCCAGCATTGCAAGCATTGGTTTGGAGCTAAATATGGAATTTGTAAGAAATATCAATGGGGTCACAAACATCATCACTGGGCAAAATATGCTTGTTATTGCTACTCTCCTTGCCATTAGGAACTTCAGGGTCTCAAGACTTGTCTCTGACTAAAGAAATAAGAAGCTATCTAGCTTGATTTGAAGGCTCTAGCTAAAAAATAAAGTAACAAGTTTGATTTGAAGGCTAGCTACTCTGATTTCCTCTCTTTTCTGTTCCCCGTCTTCAGGCTTTTCTTGAATAATTATGTTGCTTTTGTTTGAACTACGGCCTGTTCGAAATAATACAGTATTTGTTTTGTGCCAATATATACTGAGGAATTGATCGAATCAAAGACCTAGAATTAATGTGGGGGAGTAATTTGGAGTATAAATTGTAGATAAACTGGATTTTGTGAGGTTATTTTACTTCGTCACCCATGAAATTGTTCATAGCATATTTTATGCAATGCATTTCCGTTGTTGTTTGATATGATTTGAGACCTCGCGCAAGTCCATTTTAGGTAAAAGAACTTGTTTGTGTGTTTAGGCGGGGTTCCAGGTGCCTCGAGCGTGTTTTGGACGAGTCTCGGATGTTTTGCATGGTTTTGGATATGTCTGATTTCTGGTGTTTTCAAACCTGTGACCTTGGCGCGCAGGTGCGGCTCCGCTTCTGCGTGAGCCTAGCTGCTTCTGCAGTCATGAAGGCTTGGGAGCTTGCTCGCTTCTGCGGAGGCTGGCACGTAGGTGCCAAGGCCGCTTCTGCGGTCCAGCTATCCAACCTGCGGTGAAATCTCGCTCCTGCGATTCCCATTTTCACTTCTGCGGTGTCGCTGATGCGGCTGTATATCCGCAGATGCGGTCCCTGGCCTGGTCAGCTGAGTTCGCAGATGCGGACTCTCTCTTGCAAATGCGGTCCCGCAGATGCGGTTTCTTGACCGCAGATGCGGAAGTCCTGGCAGATCGCTGGATCATGTCCCAGTTGTGGATGCACCAGTGGGACTAGCTCAAGGCACCAGCTGTGCCCTTTGTGATTCCAGGTATTCAGGAGACCTTAGCTTAGATTCTGACCGTGTGCACCATCTTTGCTCAGGCGGTCTCTGTTCCAATTACCACAGCCACTTTCTCAGGCTGGGGGAGACACTCCAGACTCCCGCCGCCCGCACACCCAAGCAGGTTGTTCAGGGACTTCAGACACCGGGGGCACCAACCAGCCCAGCCGGTTGCACTTGCTCAGGACAATGTGGTTCCAGTCATGCCTGATGATGAGCAGCGGAGATTGGAGAGGTTCAGTAGACATCAGCCTCCGACTTTTAGTGGTACAGAGGGCGAGGATGCCCAGGATTTCTTGGACAAGTGTTATATGATTCTCCATACAGCGGGTATTCTGGAGAGCAATGGGGTCTCGTAACTACATTCAGTTTCTCTGGAACTGCCTTCACTTGGTGGGAAGCATATGAGAGGCGTAGGCCTGTTGGTGCAGCACCCCTTACCTGCAGCAATTCTCCGTTCTCTTCCTGGAGAAGTATGTGCGGCAGTCCCGTAGAGAAGAGCTGCGCATGCAGTTCGTGCAGTTACGTCAGGATGATAATGATTGTGACATTAGTACGAGATGAGATATTCTGAGTTGCCCCGTCATGCTATTGGGTTGTTTCCCATAGACAGGGAGAGGATCAGGAGGTTCGTTGATGGCCTCACATATCAGCTGCGGATTCTTATGACTAGAGAGAGGGTTGTCTGGTGCTTTTTTTGAGGAGGTTGTTGACATTGCTCTGGACATAGAGTCGATCGCCGCCAGGAGCGAGTGGAGAGAGGAGGCTAAAAGTCCACGTGGACCCGGTAGTTTTGGTGGTGCTCCTTCATGGGGGTCAGTTTCTAACACGTCAGAGGCTGTCCATTCAGACATGCTCAGCCAGCTCGCCCTGTTCACCATGGGCAGTATCGGGCCAATGGTTCTCGCAGTACTCATCAGGTCCATTCATCACATAGTCCCTCCTAGCCCAGAGTTCGTCCCATGCTCCATCAGTTCGGGGCTCCTCCATGCCAGGTTTCTTCTACCAGTTATCCCGATGCTAGGGTTCCCTTCAGTCCCCGTCACCAGCACCAGGGGGTTGTTTTGAGTGTAGGGAGTTTAGGCATATGTGGGCAGTGTCCTCGTGCGTCATGGGGGTCCGCTCAGTAGAGGAGCGCCTTCGACTTCAGCACCAGACTTCCTACCCGCCCAGCCACTCGGGTGGAGGTCAGTCAGCTAGGGGTCGCGCCGTAGAGTGGCAGGCCGATAGTGGTCGTTAGGCCGTTTCTATGCACTTCCTGCCAGACCAGATGCTATTGTTCAGAATGCTTTTGATCAACAGGTATTGTCTCAGTTTTCCACAAGGATGCCTCTATATTATTTGATCCTGGTTCCACTTTTTCATATGTGTTGCCATATTTTGCTCATTATTTGGAATACGCCCCGCGAGTCTCTTGTTTCATTATGTTCATGTATCTACTCCTAGTGGGTGATACTATTTGTTGTGGACAACATATATCAGTCTTGTGTGGTGACTATTGGGGGTTTGGAGACCCAAGTAGAACCTTTTGCTGCTCAGTATGGTGGATTTTGATGTGATATTGGATATGGATTGGTGTCTCCTATTCATGATGTGTTCTTGATTGTCATGCTAACACTGTGACATTGGCTATGCCGGGGTTGCACGCATTGAGTGGCGAGGTTAATTGGACTAATGTTCCCAGTAGAGTGATTTCATTCTTAAAGCCCCCGAATGGTTGGAAAGGGATGTTATTTCTTATTTGGCTTTTGTGAGGGATGTGAGTGCAGAGACTCCTATCATTGATTCGGTTCCAGTGGTGAGAGATTTTCGGATGTATTTCCTATAGACCTGTCGGGCATGCCGCCGGACAGGGATTTGACTTTGGTATTGATGTGGTGCCAGGCACTCAGCCCATTTCTATTCCACCGTATCGTATAGCACCATCGAAGTTAAAGGAATGGAAGGAGCGGCTTCAAGAACCCCTTGATGAGGGGTTTATTCGGCCTAGTGTGTCACCTTAAGGTGCGCCTATTCTATTTGTAAAGAAGAAGGATGGCACTATGAGGATGTTCATTGATTATAGGCAGTTGAACAAAGTCACAATCAAAGAACAAGTTTCCTTTGCCTCGTATTGATGACTTATTTGACCAGTTTCAGGGAGCGAGGGTGTTCTCCAAGATTGATCTCAGGTCAGGGTATCACCAGTTGAAGATTAGGGACTCGGACATTTTTAAGACATCTTTCAGGACCCGATATTGTCATTACGAGTTCCTTTGTGATGTCTTTTGGGGCTGACCAATGCCCCAACAACATTCATGCATTTGATGAACAACGTGTTTCGCCCTTGTCTCGACTTATTTGTTATTGTATCCATTGATGATATTTCTGGTGTACTCCGTAGGTAGCCAAGAGGAGCACGCTGAGCATTTGAGAGTTGTATTGCAACGTTGAGGAGGAGAAGCTTTATGCTAAGTTCTCCAAGTGTGAGTTTTGGCTCAGTTTCAAATGGCGTTCTTGGGGCACGTGGTGTCCAACTAGGGTATTCAGGTTGATCCGAAGAAGATAGAGGCGGTCCAGAGTTGGCCTAGACCATCCTCAGCCAGAGAGATTCATAGCTTTCTTGGTTTGGCTGGTTTACTATCCGCGCGTTCGTGGCAGGGATTTTCATCTATTGCATCACCATGACCAAATTGACCCAAAAAAGGTGCTCCTTTCAGGTGGTTGGATGAGTGTGAGGCGAGCTTTTAGAACTCAAGACTGCCTTGGACCACAGCTCCAGTATTAGTTCTGCCATCAGCTTCAGGTTCTTATACAAGTAATGAATGTTGTATCGGTATCAGTTTGGTGTGTTTTAAATATAGAGGGTAGAGTGATTGCTTATGTTCTCGTTAGTTGAATCCCCATGAGAAAACTACCCTTTTCATAATTTGGAGTTGGCTGCCATTGTTCACGCATTGAGTTTGGAGGCACTATCTCTATGGTGTGTCTTATGAGGTAGTTACTGATCATCGTAGCCTCCAGCACTTGTTCAAACAGAAGGATCTCAATTTGAGGCAGCGGCGAATGTTGGAGTTGCTAAAGGACTATGATATCACTATTTTTGTACCATCCGGGAAAGGCCAATGTGGTGGCCGATGCTTAAGTAGGAAGGCATTGGATATGGGTAGTCTTGCATTCCTTCCTGTTAGGGAGAGACCTCCTGCGATTGATGTTCAAGATTTTGCCAATTGGTTTGTGAGATTGGCTATTTCGGGACTAGTCGGGTCCTAGCTTATGTGGTTTCTCGGTCTTCCTTATTCGATCGCATCAGAGAGCGCCAGTATGATGACCCTCATTTGCTTGTCCTCAGGACAAGGTTCTGCATGATGATGCCATAGGTTTGACTATTGGTGATAACGGGGGTATTGAGGATGCATGGACGGTATGTATGCCAATGTGATGGGCTTCGGTAGTGATTCCACAGGAGGCCATAGTTCACGGTATTCCATCCATCCAGGTGTCGCGAGGATGTATCAAGATTTGAGGCAACACTATTGGTGGAGGAGAATGAAGAAAGATATAGTGGGGTTTGTAGCTTGTGTCTCAACTGTCATTAAGTGAAATATGAGCATTAGAGACCGGGGGGCTTGCTGCAGTAAATAGAGATTCCAGAGTGGAAGTGAGAGCGGATCACCATGAATTTCGTAGTTAGGCTCCCACGGACTTTGGGGAAGTTCGATGCTATTTGGGTGGTTGTGGATCGGCTGACCAAGTCCGCGCACTTCATTCCTTGTGTATACCTATTCTTCAGAGCGATTGGCTGAGATTTATATCCGAGAGATGGTTCGCCTGCATGGTGTTCCATTTTCCATCATTTCAGATAGAGGCACACGTTTAGATTACAGTATTAGAGAGCCGTGCGCAAGAGTTGGGCACTGAGGTTGAGTTGAGTACAGTATTTCATCCTCAACAGACGGGCTGTCCGAGCGCACTATTCAGATATTGGAGGACATGTTACGTGCGTGTGTCATTGATTTTGACGGTTCATGGGATTAGTTTCTACCACTCGCCGGAGTTTTCTTACAACAATAGTTATCAGTCAAGTATTCAGGTGGCTCCGTATGAGGCTTTATATGGGAGGCGGTGTAGATCTCCAGTGGGTTTGGTTTGAGCCTGGGGAGGCTAGGCTTTTGGGTACAGACTTGGTTCAGGATGCATTGGACAAGGTGAAATTGATTCAGGAGCGGCTTCGCACATCTCAGTCAAGACAAAGAGTTAATTGCTGATAGGAAGGTCCGTGTTGTGTTTGTATGGTTGGGGAAGGAAGGTTTTGCTGAAGGTTTCACCCGTGAAGGAATGTATTGTCATTGGGAAGAAGGGCAATTAGCCCTTGGTTCATTGGCCCTTTTGAGGTGTTTCGGAGGATTTGGGAGGTAGCCTATGAGCTTGCTTTGCCACCCAGAGTTGTCAGGTGTAACATCCAGTATTTCATGTTTCTATGCTTCGGAAGTATATCGACGATCCGTCTCATGTCTTGGATTTCAGCACGGTTCAGTTGGAGGGTGATATGACTTATGATGTGGAGCCAGTGGCTATTTCAGATTGGCAGGTTCGAAAGTTGAGGTCAAAGGACATAGCTTCAATGAAGGTGTGGTGGAGAGGTCATCCCGTGGAGGAGGCTACTTGGGAGACCGAGCAGGAGATGCGGAGCAGATATCACACCTATTTGAGGCTTCAGGTATGTTTCTAGACTCGTTCGAGGATGAAAGTTTGTTTAAGACGGGAGGATATAACGACCTGGCCGGTCGTTTCGTGAGTTTATAGCCCTGTTTTCCCCATTCCCGCTTATTTTGTGTTCTTCAGCTGTATTTTGACTTATTGGGTTAGTTGGTTCAGGTTCGGAGTGGTTTTGGAGTAAATTGGGACACTTAGTCACTTTATGAAGGTTTAATTTGGGAAAGTTGATCGGATGTTGACTTATGTGTACACGACTCAGCATTTGAATTTTGATGGTTCCGTTAGTCCGTTAGGTGATTCTAGACTTGGGAGCGCGTCCAGAATGTGATTTTGGAGGTCTGTGGTAGAATTAGGGCATGAATTGGCAAAAGTTAGAAATGTGACGATTTTGGTCGGCAGTGGAAAATTTGATTCGGGGTCGAATAGAATTCCGGAAGTTGGAGTAGGTTCGTAGTATCATTTTTGACGTTTGTGTAAAATTTGAGGTCATTCGGACGAGGTTTGGTAGGTTTCGGCGTTGTTCACAGAATTTGGAAGTTTAGAAGTTCTTAGGCTTGAATCCGAGGGTAATTTGGTGTTTTGATGTTGTTTTGAGTGATTCGAAGGTTAAACTAAGTTTTGAATGATGTTATGGATGTGTTGGTATTTTTGGTTGAGGTCCCGAGGGCCTCGGGTGAGTTTCTGGTGGTTACACAGATCATTTTTTGGCTTTAGAAGTTGGCAGATTTATGGTATTTTGTTACAGAGAATTCCTTCATCGCGTTCGCGAGAAGGCTATCATGTTCGCGAATGGTTATAGAGAGCTGAGGGATTTTTGTATTTTGCGTTCGCGAAAGGGAGGCCGCGAACGCGAAGGTTTGATCTGAGTATGCATCGCGGACGCGTATGAGGGGTCGCGTTCGGGAAGAGAAGTGGAGGCAGCTGGGGACCCCAGGCCGTTGGTCTACGCGTTCGCGAGGAGGCCGTGCATTCGCGATGTGCTGAGGTTGTTAAGGTACACGTTCGCGAGTGGGGTATCGCGTTCGCGTAGAAGGATTTCCAGGCTAGGCAGTTGTGCTTCACGAACGCGAGGGTACTACCGCATTCACGAGAGGAAAATCTGGGCAGACATTGTTATATTCAAATCGAGGGCTTGAGCCATTTTTCATATTTTGAGCTAGAGACACGGATTTGGGCGATTTTTGAAGGCATTTTTCAGGGAGTCGATTGGGGTAAGTGTTCCTCACTTGATTTTGGTTAAATTGCATGATTGTATTTTTGAATTCTATCATCTAAATTGGAATTGGGGTTAAAAATTTGGGGATTTGAGGGACCAAATGAGGTCGGGTTCTGATGAAATTGGTATGGGTAGACTCGTGAATAAATGAGCTTTCTAGTTTTGTAATTTTTGTCGTATTTCGAGACGTGGGCCCGGGGGCCGAGTTTGAGTGAATTTCGGGATTTGTCTCCAATTAAGTAGTTTTTCTTGTGGAATTGGTTCCTTGCCTATATTGATTGCATTGTATTGTTTTTGGCTAGATTCGGGACGTTTGGAGGCCGATTCGAGGGGAAAGAGCATCGCGAAGTAGAGATTTGATCGGTTTGAGGTAAGTAACGATTTTAAATCTAGTCTTGAGGGTATGAAATCTCGGATCTTGTGTCATGTGACTATTTTGAGGTGGGGAACATGCTAGGTGACGGGCGTCTGGGCGTGCACTGTTGGGGATTGTGACTTGGTCCGTCTCGTATCTACTGTAAAGTTGAATTTTGTTGAAACTACATGCTTCTTATGTGTTTATAAAAAGAATTTTTGTAAATCAGGCTGGATGCCATGTTTAGGCCTTATGCCAGTGTTGTTTGGACCTTAGAGGTCTTTTATTGCTATCGTCTCATCGTTTTCGATTGGTAATCTATACTCAGTCATGTTTATACTTATTTACTGCATAACTCAGTCTCTATTACTCCGTTTTGTTGCATCATCTAAATGTTGTTTGGTCTAAATACCTTGTTTTCTGAGAGCCAGAGAGGTGGAGAGGTCATGACGAATGATTTGTGAGGATATTTATGGGATCGGGTTGCACGCCGCAGCATGTTTTACTGATTCATGACTGAGTGAGGCCGAGGGCCTGATTGATTTATGCCATGATTGGCTTGTTATAGCGCTTGGGCTGAAGGAGCCCTTCCAGAGTCTGCACACCCCCAGTGAGCGCAGGTACCTATTTAGTGCGAGTGCCAAGTGCGGGTGCTGAGTGACTGGAAGGCATGAGTGATGGTGAGGTTTGCCCGAGGGGCTGTATACGAGCGATGGTGAGGTTTGCCCGGGGGCTGTATATGAGGGATGTTTGCCGCGAGGGGCTGTTTATGATTTCATCATTTTGCTTCACTTTCGCATTGACCTTTGTTCGAAAATTGTTGAAAGATGTTTTTAAATGATTTTTCTGGAACTTGATTTGAACAAGCTGATGGGATTCAACTATGATTTTAAAGTGTACCTTATTTTATTGAGTTCCTGTGATACGAACTTTACTTGCATTATTGCTTGTCACTACTTCTCAGTCTTTATTTACTGTTGTTACTTACTGAGTTGGCGTACTCACATTACTCCCTGCACCTTGTTGGTAGATCCAGGCATTTCTGGTCACAGTAGCGGGTGTTGATTGTTCAGTTGCAGATCCATCGGTGTTAGCAAGGTAGTTGCTGACGACCGCAACCCTGCTTTCCTCCCTCTTTATCTTCCATTAGTTGATTTAGTTTATTTCAAGACTATGTTAGTCTTGATATTGTCAGACGGTTGTAGTAGATGCGCATGACTAGTGACATCCCGATGCCGGGCTTTTTTTTCCGCACTTTTATTTTGAATTGAACTCCTTTATGAAGGTTTTATATTAAATAGCTTTGAAATTATCTTTTGAAATGAAAAATATCGATTTGTTTTGATAATGTGTCGGCTTGCCTAGTACCACGATAGGCGCCATCAGGACAATGTTAGTTTTTGGGTCGTGACAAATTTGTATTTCCGGTTTTCACTGTTTTTATGAGGATTGAGTTATTGTCATTGACTTATTGCCCTGCCGTCTTTTCCTGAGCTCTTTTCCATAATACTATGATTCTGGTGAATTGATTTTTAATGGTGAACTTACTACATTGAGTCATTACCTCTGTCCTACTGAGTCGTTAGTAATATAATGATTTAAAATAAAAGAAATAATATCATGCTACCTTGTGACTTTTAAGTTAAAACTCGCTGTATATTTCGGTATTTACC
Organism: Nicotiana attenuata; assembly: GCF_001879085.1. NCBI lineage: Eukaryota > Viridiplantae > Streptophyta > Magnoliopsida > Solanales > Solanaceae > Nicotiana > Nicotiana attenuata. The sequence goes on from NC_031999.1 coordinate 31,810,139, forward strand.
ATTTCTAATAGTTGACATATTTTACGTCAACTGATTTCTCAACTTAATCTCCTTAACCTGTCGGAGATTTTTATTTTACTTAAAAAGGAATTGTCTTTATGTTTAATTTAATAAATTCTATATTAAATTCAATAGCTTATTCGATGTTATTTTCATTTGAAAATGTGATTTTTTTTCTTACCCAAATGATTTCTAAATAACCTCATCTTTCTCATTGATTTCTTACCTGGTCTAGAAACTGTAATTTTACCTTATGATATATAAATAAAATCTTTTGAACATCTTAATTAGCATTTGACAAGGATTATGTACGGAGTAGCACGTGGATTTTGCCGTGCAAAGTTAGATGGAAAGATGTGGGCACAAGGTATCATGCGTGTAAAGGTTTGGAAGTTATGATTTATGATATGAGATTACACGAAGTGATATTGTTGAAATTTTTGTATTAGAAATGATTTTATTAGATGAGTTAACATCGTTTCCCTACTTGAGCATATTTATACTTCATCCGTACCCAACTATGTGTTTAATTACTTGATTATTTCTCGTTGCCGTTCGTGTTCCCCTTATCGTTACTACTGTTTGTAATCTGATTTCTTTCTATTATTGGCATTACTTTGATAGGGTACACTGTGGTGTACTCATGCTACGCTTCTGCATATTTTTTGTGTAAAACCAAGTACTTCGGATCGAGTTGGTTTGAGACTTATGCTTGGTGAGGTTGGAGACTTCAAGGTGCACCTACTGGGATTTTCGCAGGCTCTGAAGTCACCTTCTATTATATTTTTTCCATTGCTTCATTTTGTTTCGGAACAGTTACGTACTCATTATGAATTATTACTCCTAGAAAGGCTTATGACTTGTACTACCGGTTTTGGGTTACTGTATTATGTTGAGACTATCTGGTTGTTTAGAAATTTGTGGTTCATGTTCCAAACTGTTGGTAGAATCTGTTATCTTTTCGGTATGTGTTGGGTTTACCTTGTTTTAGAGACTAGGTGCTATCAGGACTCCTTCGGAAAAATTTTGGGTCGTGCCACTTGAGATATGTGAAATGGCACAAGAATATAGTATAACAACATTCGGCTCGTAAATTGAATCTTTTGTTGGACAATCGTAATAATATGAAAAATCATATGTGCTTTCTAATTAGGATGTCGTCCTTGTCAAACGTAATACACAGTAGAATTTAATAGTTGGAAGCTCACACTTGTATTCTTTATTTCATGTATTTTATATAGTACAAATGTACAAGAGATAAGACAAAAGAGTCCTAAGCGGCTAGACTACAATTCCAAGTCATTATCATTAGTAATTTGAATATACATGTTAAGATTAAGATGGTCTAACCGTCTAACGACTTAGGCCCCTTGTTAGACCACTAGTACTAAAATTATCAAAACTAATTAATGTAAACTCTATTAGGCTTGGAGCACGGTAAAGGTTCTTTAAAATACGGCCTCATTTGTTTGCACTTAATGGAGGTCTGAATCTTAATCATTCAGATCTCAGACTTAAGAGTGTTTGTTTTTAAAGTCTGAATCTTAATTATTTAGATTTTAATCATTAAGTGTGTTTGTTCTTTTTTACATCACAATCACTTAATGGGTCTGAATAGATCTGTATGATTAAGATCTATAAACAGAGACTTAATTTCATTAAGATGCTATCACATTCATTATTAACTGCGCACCGCCTACCATTATCAACTACACCATGACCACTACCATCACTATACTCCCACCACCATTATACTCACCACCACCACCTCCTCCACAACCACGCCACCATCATCCTCAATCAAAGCCGCCACCATTATCGATCATCACCATCCACCTTCGCGCACCACTCCGGCCACCATCATTCTCACCCACAGTCAACACTTATCTATCTTCAACTACCACAACCAACCACCCATCACCATAACAACCACAGCCGGCACCGCCCATCATTATAACCTACCACTACCTTGCTCAATCACAAACACCCCGCCATTATTAATATCACCACCACCATCGCCACCACTACCAATCACTACTAGCTACTAGCATGAACAACTTATCAACCAAAACTACCACCAACCACCGCCTCTAGTCGGCATTCACCCGTTAGCCATCACCTCCAACAACTATCATAATTTAAATAATTATATATTCTATTGATAGAATGTTAGATTAGTATTTCATTTGAATTTTATGTTTATTATTTTTCAAATAAAGATAAATTTTATGCATTCAGATGTTAAAAATCAAACAGTTTTAATTTTTAGTATTCCAATCTTAATACACATCTTAATATATTCAGATGTTTATTCAGATTTAGATGTCTTAATCTTAATACACATCTTGATATTTAGATGTGTATTCAGATTCAGACGTTTTAATCTTAAAAAAAATGAGGAATGAACGAACTGCAAGC
>NC_031999.1:31812581-31817662 GCF_001879085.1 Nicotiana attenuata
AAATATAAAACGGCCCGATTTCCGAATTATGTCCAACTAAGACACACAAGGCAGCATCCAAAAGAAGTTGCTCTCCTATTCTTGTATTCGGAGTTTCAAGTTTTGATCAGTATCTCTCTCAAATGTTTTCAATTGAAAAGTTGCTTATGATTTCCTAAGAAACCCAACGCTATTTATAGGCCAGGAATTCCTGAAAAGTACGATCCGTAACTTATTAAAATTAACAATAAACAGCGGGTTCAGTTTGATATGTGTAGCTAAATAATCTGTAACATTATTTCTCTCCTTCAAGCTGATTTAAAGTTTAGCTAGCTCAACATTGCGTAATAGAATATTTGTATTTGTTGGGATATATACTATTAACCATGGATTTGGTTTAGATATGATATTTATTATGATAATATTGTTCATTCAATTTTAATAAAGTTTTAATAGATCATATATTAGTCGGTGTCCTTTGCTTATATAGTAGATGATTTAGTGTATAGAGTTTAGCTTATACACGGAAGATTAAATCATCGGTTCTTATAAGTATAAAGTTTGAGTTCACAATCTAATGATGGAATTGGACACACCATCAGGAATGATTGTAGCACAAGATTAAATATAATTTATCTTTATTATGGGAATGGTTTAATTCCAACTTCTTGTGCTAGTACATTTTGTATGTATTGAACGGACCAAGTAGAGATAAGTATTTTATACTGACTTAATAAAATAAACTCTCTAGCCATTAAATATACTTATACTCTTAGTCTTGATATAATTATTATTAGCTGTGTATATTATTATTGTTTTGATTTATTAAAAGGCGAGATTCTTTCGTGGGTCAATATGCCTGGTAAATTGGATAATAATAATGTACATTGGCGAAGTAATAGTTAGTTGATAGAATCCATGTCTCGGTTTATAGAGTGATGATACACCTTTATAAAAGCTTATAAGTTTTCATGTGTAAACCCGGCCGGTGGATTTTGTATCCGACACATGAAATAAGTTAAGCGAAAGTCTAAAGGAAATAATCAATAAATTAAATCGTCAGTAATTTAATTTAATTGATTAGTATCTGAATCTTAACATGGGGAGTTAAATAAGATTTAATGGATGAATTTTGAAATTGAATAAGGACTGCAATTACGAATTTTTAGTGGAATAATTCGTAAGTAATTATGGTGGATATTAATTTCGAAAAATATAAATTAATTCCATAATTGGAAGCCTTGTTAATTAAATTTTGTGGTCCCTATTGTGCCTAAATAATAGAAAATAAAGGAATCCTTTTTCTGATGGAAAAGAAAACCCAACAAGTTTTGTAAAAGGGTTTTAACCCTTAAAACTTGTGCTATAAATACATAAGGTTTTCCACCTAGAAGGGGTAGCACATGGTGGCCGACTTTCAGCCCCTTTTCCTTAGAAATTTCGCCCACACAAAATTACTATTTCCGGGTATTATTTGGGTAACACAATAGAAGACCGTGGAATGTTCGGAGATCGTGATCGTGCGGGGTGTGGAGAATTCATTGAGTTGCTGTAGAATTGGACGCTCACGTGATAAAGGAGTTTTGCTCACGCTTCAAGAGGTAACCCGTGAAATCCCGTTTATGCTAGTTGTCTAGATTACATGTGATTTTGATATTGGGATTGCTTCCGCTGCATATAATAATCCATCAATTGGTATCAGAGCCCACTCACATCTAATTAGATGACTAAGTTTTTCATGAAACAAGAATATCGTGTTTATGTGCGTTTTTGAATTACATGTATATGTAGTTTTCTGAAAAATTGCACTGCTGTTTTGTGAATTAACTATGCAAAAATTTTGGATTATTCTTGTAATCATGAGATATCTATTTTTTTTTTATTGATTTTTTATTGGTATTATCTGAATTTTTTGGGGTAAATCCTAGAAAAACGCAAAACCTGATTTTGATCGAATAGCCGGTATTTTCGGAGGTCACTGAACTTGGCGGACTTCGATTGAGCTGAAATTTGGTGGGTCCATCGGAAAGGACGTGGTGAGAAAAACTCACTGTTGTAGCAGTGAATCATGGTGTTTTTCGGCGTTTTGAGGTCGTTTGGACTGTGTTTTGGACGTTTTTCTATTTTCTGGAAATTATTTTTTAATAATTTTAATTCATTTTTAATTTAATGGTGGTGGGGGTGACTCCCCATGGTCTCCATGATTAAATACTGGTGATATAATAGGTTTACACATTGGTATTAGTAAATAGATATGTTGTTGAATTAAATTTAATAATAGAGGTGTAGGATTTTATTCACTAGGTCTTACAAGGTATAATTGATATTGTGTAATGATATAATTATTTTGTAAGAAAGTGAAATCCTTTGTTTGATATCCTGGATGACTAATGATTGGAGCGTTAGGCATATTGGTGCATAAATTTTTTCTCAAATTTTAGTTTATATTTTCATGCCCTGCGTGATTGCTAGTCTTGGATTTTCGATGAAAAATTTTGTTCTCTGGTTGGAGGTTGTAATTAAGTGAAATATGACGATATTTTGTATGAGTTTTATATTATTGGCATGGCTTTTAAGCTGTGGTCCATAATCTGCCATAAAATAATTTTATGAGCTACATGTATCTTCACTTGTAAATTGAGAATTTTGTGAGTAATAAATAGTTACCACTAAAGTGGTTTGTTTATTTGAACTCATGAAAAATTCTTAATAAATTTGTACATGTGAAATTGTGTCTATTCATGGATTGAGCATTATGATTAATAAGTAGGATCCACAAAATGGTCTATTTATTTGAGTCATGAAAATCTGCTTAATGTACCGCGTGAAAATTATCCTTGATAAATCTACATTAGTGGTGGAGGTTCCTAACTAGGAAAAGAGTTTTATCTTTGGGTACTAGTGAGACCAACTCCACCCATGAGAAGAGATATTGGGGTTTTCGCCGAACAGGAGAAAATATAATATCTTAGGTTCTTGTGTATTTAATAAAAAGATAATTTATTGCACAAGAAGATATTGTGTATCCTAGAAATAGGAAGAACATAATATATGCCTTGAGCTCATAGTATAATTATAAGAAGAATGGAAATCAATATCATATTTATTTTAATTCATGAAACTGCTTAAAACGGTTATTCTCCGAGTTTGGTTACAGGTTGTCGGTCATGAATTTGACGAACTACGATTGACCTGAAACTTGGTAGGTTCATCGAAAATGATCTGGTGAGAAAAACTCACCGCTAAGCAGTGAATCATGCTGTTTTTCGGCATTTTGAGGTCGTTTAGATGGGTTTTCAAGCAGTTTATTAAATTGAATTTGCTATAAATATGAAAAATTATTCTTTATATATCGGCTATATGAGCTTGCCTTACCTCCCAGCCTAGCCGGAGTTCATCCGGTATTTCATGTTTCGATGCTCTGGAGATATCACGGTAATCCGTCGCACGTGTTGGATTTCAGTTCAGTCCAGTTGGACAAGGATCTATCCTATGTTGAGGAGCCAGTGGCTATTTTGGACAGACAGATCAGAAAGTTAAGGTCGAAGAACATAGCTTCAGTGAAGGTTCAGTGGCGGGGTCAGCCGGCCGAGGAGGCGACTTGGGAGACCGAGCAGGATATGCGCAGCCAGTACCCTCATCTTTCTATTACTTCAGGTATGTTCTCTATGCTCGTTCGAGGACGAACGAATGTTTAAGTGTAGGAGGATGTAACGACCCGGCCGGTCGTTTTTGGAATTTACGCCCCGATCCCCCATTTACTGCTTCCCCTAAGTTCATTTCTGCTATTTTGGTTTGCCGGGACGTTCGGTGTTAGGATTCGGAGTGTTTTGGGACACTTAGTCCCTAAATGAGAGCTTAAGAGTTGAAAAATGGTCCGTAATCGAAACAGTGTGAACACGACATCGGAATGGAAATCCGATGGTTCCGTTAGCTCCGTTAGATGATTTCGAGGTTGGGAGCGTGTTCGGAATGTATTTTGGAGGTTCGTAGCTCATTTAGGCTTGAAATGCCGAAGTTTGAATTTTTGAAGTTTCCGGTCCGATAGTGAGTTTTTGATCCGAGGGTCGGATTTGAATTCCGGAAGTTGCAGTAGCTCCGTCATGTCATTTGAGATGTGTGTGCAAAATTTCAGGTCATTCGGGCGAGGTTTGGTTAGGTTTTTGATCGAAAGTGTGTTTTGTTAGAATTTGAAGTTCTTAGGCTTGAATCTTTGATTAATTCGTGTTTCCGGCGTTGTTTTAGGTGGTTTAAGGATTGGAACAAGTTTGAATGATGTTATGGACTATGTCCGTAGGTTTGGTTGAGGTCCCGGGGGCCTCGGGTGTGTTTCGGATGCCCAACGGGGCATTTTAGTGATTGAAAAATTGCAGAAAACTCTCAGCAGTTGCAGGTCCAGATTTCTTCTTCGCGTTCGCGAAGAAAGAATCGCGTTCGCGTAGTAGTAGCCTATCCCTTCATCGCGTTCGCGGCCCCTCCATCACATTCGCGTAGTGTAATCCTGGAGGGGGCCAATTTCCTTATACGCGTTCGCGTACCGCCACCGCGTTCGCATAGCTTCAGCACCTTCCCCATCGCGTTCGCATGTGCAACTTCGTGTTCGCATAGGGCAATTTCTGGCCCTTCCATTTTTCCTTCATTGCGTTCGCGTTCCCTTGCATCGCGTTCGCATAGGTTGAGACCCCAGGCCTTCGCGTTCGCATTCCTCCCTTCGCGATCGCGAAGGGCATTTTGGCCAGCTAATAATTTCTTCTTCGCGAACGCGAGTAACCCTCCGCGTTCGCGATGCTTTAAACTCCTGAACAGTTATAAACATTTCAAACGAGGGTTTTAGCCATTTTTAACAAAACTCAAGCTAGAGAGCTCGGATTTGGGAGAAATTTCGAGGGGTTTTCAAGAGCAACGATTGGGTAACGATTCTCTACTCTTTTATGCTTAATACCCACTAATCTAATCACGATTTCATCTTTAAATTTCGGATTTTGAATGAAAATTGGGTGAAAGTTCATAGACCAAACTATTGGGTTTTGAGGGGGCATTTGACCTCCGATTTGGGAGATTTTTATATGGTTGGACTCGTGAGAGTACGAGGGTTCTGAAAA
>NC_031999.1:31818806-31955874 GCF_001879085.1 Nicotiana attenuata
GTTTAGATATAGTATTTATTATGATAATATTGTTCATTCAATTTTAATAAAGTTTTAATAGATCATATATTAGTCGGTGTCCTTTGCTTATATAGTAGATGATTTAGTGTATAGAGTTTAGCTTATACACGGAAGATTAAATCATCGGTTCTTATAAGTATAAAGTTTGAGTTCACAATCTAATGATGGAATTGGACAAACCATCAGGAATGATTGTAGCACAAGATTAAATATAATTTATCTTGATTATGGGAATGGTTTAATTCCAACTTCTTGTGCTAGTACATTTTGTATGTATTGAACGGACCAAGTAGAGATAAGTATTTTATACTGACTTAATAAAATAAACTCTCTAGCCATTAAATGTACTTATACTCTTAATCTTGATATAATTATTATTAGCTGTGTATATTATTATTGTTTTGATTTATTAAAAGGCGAGATTCTTTCGTGGGTCAATATGCTTGGTAAATTGGATAATAATAATGTACATTGGCGAAGTAATAGTTAGTTGATAAAATCCATGTCTCGGTTTAGAGATTGATGATACACCTTTACGAAAGCTTATAAGTTTTCATGTGTAAACTCGGCCGGTGGATTTTGTATCCGACACATGAAATAAGTTAAGCGAAAGTCTAAAGGAAATAATCAATAAATTAAATCGTCACCAATTTAATTTAATTGATTAGTATCTGAATCTTAACATGGGGAGTTAAATAAGATTTAATGGATGAATTTCGAAATTGAATAAGGAGTGCAATTACGAATTTTTAGTAGAATAATTCGTAATTAATTATGGTGGATATTAATTTCGAAAATTATAAATTAATTCCATAATTGGAAGCCTTGTTAATTAAATTCTGTGGTCCCTGCTGTGCCTAAATAATAGAAAATAAAGGAATCCTTTTTCTGGTGGACAAGAAAACCCAACAGGTTTTGGAAAAGGGTTTTAACCCTTAAAACTTGTGCTATAAATACATAAGGTTTTCCACCTAGAAGGGGTAGCACATGGTGGCCGAATTTCAGCCCCTTTTCCTTAGAAATTTCGCCCACACGAAATTACTATTTTCGGGTATTATTTGGGTAACACAGTAGAAGACCGTGGAACGTTCGGAGATCGTGATCGTGCGGGGTGTGGAGAATTCATTGAGTTGCTGTAGAATTGGAGGCTCACGTGATAAAGGAGTTTGCTCACGCTTCAAGAGGTAACCCGTGAAATTCCGTTTATGCTAGTTGTCTAGATTACATGTGATTTTGATACTGGGATTGCTTCCGCTGCATATATTATTCCATCAGTATTGACCATCAAGGTACGACAATCCTTTCTTATTGTTTTGTACAGTAGAAAGCTAGTCCATTTCAGCAACGAAATCAATTGATGTTTCATCTTGATTGCATAATTCCATTCAATTTTGCTGCTGCTTTAGAAGGCAAAGCAATGGACTTGGAAAAAGGGAGTTCGCTTAGAACACAAACCATACGAACTTGTTGATGAGAAAGTGAGAGAGGTCTTTTTCGAAAGAGGAAGATCAACTGCTAGCGGAGAAGTACAAACTAACAATCGTTGGTGAGATCTCTCGAAACCGTCCCCAAATTGACAAAATTAGGGATGATCTCAAAAAAACTTATCCGTTGAAAGGTGCAATCGAAATTGGAGCGTAGATGTTACACCCTAAATTTCGTACGTTAAAGTGCGTCGTAAGCAAACTAATGTAGGACCAAAAATGAGATAATATTTGAAAGTATATAAACTAAGTTAATCATGTTACCTCGGAGGTTACAAATATTGAAGATCATGAACAATAAATACAGAGAGGGTTGGAAGGTTCAGAAGCTAAAAGAATTGAAGAAAATAATGCTTCGTCGAAAGTCGAGAAGTTGGGAATATTATAACATGTACTATAGGGGTGATACTAGGGTGCTTAACATGATAAGGAGGTTAAGTTATGGGTTGTGTTGGTCGCATGTTATGCTTTGAAGTCAAGCGAGTTATGGAACGAAAGTCGAAAATCGATAATACATATATATATATAAATTTTGTGATAAAAGGCTATTTTGAAGTTAAAAAAAAAAAAAAAAGAACTTGTCCCTCAACTTCCTAAATGGCCCAAAACGAATGGGAAAGCCCAACAAGCCAAAATGGATCCTTTATTAAACGAACTATAAACTTTGGGGAAACTTACACAAATGTCTCAAATAAATCTCAACTTACCAACCTCTAGCCATTAGTCATAGACTTACCAAAACTAGCCAACAAAAATTGAAAAACCAAATAATAGGGTTCTTTCTCTCAAAGAATCACATGCAAAAATCACCTTCCATATTTTTAAGCGTGATTAGCAACATTAGATACAAGACGAAAAGGGAATTTCATGGACGCGGTAGCAAATAAGGTGATGAAATACAAAAATCTATACAATATTCCAAAAATCTAAACAAAAAAGGAACTTTTTCAATGGGTATCGTTGAAATTCATTGAAAATATATAGATAAGTCAATATACAAAATTTGAGGAAGATTGGAGGTGATTTGGACTGGTTTTGTATCAAAATTCGTAATTAAATCGAGTTCAAAAAAGTCTTCTGCGACACATGTATCACGCATGTATCACACAGACAGGTATACATGGATATACATGTGATACACAATTGATACAAATATGATACATATGTGATACACAAATGATACACATACCATTTTTTTTCATGTTCAGCTTTTACTTCGAATTTTCAATTCAAACCACCTCAAAACTTTACCAAATCATCCCAAAACTGAGATTCAAGCTCCTTAAGTTGTGCCCAATTTATTTAACACTCACTCAAAACAAAGCACAAATTTGATATCTTTTTGCTACAAATAGCTAATTTGCTAATTTGGATAATATTAGTAATATTTTATCAATTGACCAATTTTTATAATGAGCTACTTATAAATGGACATAGCTGGTAATTTCTCTAAACTTTGACCAATTTACGAAGCTAACTTGGACTACATGATGCGGTCTTCTAAATTTAGAATTAGACGTGTAGAAACTACTACTCTACAAGTAATATATCTTTACAATTTCCTAACTTTGAAAATAGTAAAGAATACATCATAAAAATGTTAGTTCATCAAATATTTTGAAATAAGTGGAGTAGATTTTCCCAAATCACTCCAAAAATAGAACGTCATTGAGCTTTAAGAAGATAAACATTAAAAAAGGACTGTCAGATCCACGAAGTATTTCACATTCACGCAAGGTCCGAATTCTTGCGATGCTTCTCTTTTCGTCTTCTTGAGCCGAGAGTCTATCGGAAACAATATCTCTACTTCTACGGAGTAGGGGTAAGGTCTGCGTACACACTACCATCCCCAAATCCCACTTATCGAATTTTACTGGATTGTTGTTGCAAGGTCCGGGAAGGGTCGCACCCCAAGGAAACATGATATAGGCAGCCTACGCATTAACTACGGCTCGAACCTTTATCGTTTCTCCAAAACTTTCCTTCAAGATAAAACATTACTTGATCCCATATAAAGTATAGAGCTGATAGTGACACAGTCTTGCCGAATCACTCATTCTGCTAAGTTGTAACAAAGCCTTTTAGATCTTTAATGTTTGCACAACCTTTAAAAGGAAAGGGAAGTTTTACCATAACTTCTTTTTTTATTCATTATTCTTTTGGGGAAGAAGAAGTCTTTCGAAAATAGGATAAAAATAAATTCTTTGGTTTATATACAAGCTACTGCATCATTGAATCCTCCTTTATTCGCTAATAACAAAACATTCTACCTATTACATGACAATGTGCAAATAGGGTAAAAATGAACCTCCCAGTATACCTAATTCTACATTGGTATCTGCTAATATCAACTAATTTTCCTCTCAATAGCAGAATATGTTTTGAACCTCTTCAACGAATGTCTGATATACTATGTTGTCATTTAGGGGTTGAGCTTCCTCTTCTTGCTGACCAACAATTGTGTAGGTGAGGATGGGGATCATGGGATTTGCTGGTGGAGGAATGTTATTAAGCAAACCATGTCCAGCTCCTATCTGAAGTAGGGGCCCGTTGACTCAATCAATTACTGCACCTGTGCTGCCCCATTTCCATTAACCTCCATTGGTGCATCATTTATGCCCATTGGATCTGCTCCAATATTAGCTAATTCTTCAAGGTTTGCGACATCCTCATAAATCCCTACAACTATGTCGCTAAGGGAATCCTCCTCCTCAACCTCAACATCGTGGAGGATGACATCATCAACCTCAGCACCACGGACCGCATCAGCAGCAGGAACTCCATTCCCATGTTCATTCCATCGATTGACGTCACCATCAGCAACATCAGTGTAGTGTTCGAAAATAGCGTCCGGGTCAGCATTAGTTACGATCATGATGATGTAGCCACATAGTTGGACGAAATTGGCGAAAGTTGTCACATCAATGTATCCTGCTTTTACTTGTCCATGAATATCAACATAATGCAACGTTGCTGCTTTATACTTATTCATTGCAAGGATGCATGAACAGATAGAGTCTGTCAACCTACTCAATGCCTTTGTAAGGGATTACATTCTTAATTATCCTACTTCCAATTATGCAATTTCTGAAATTTACTTAATGTCTTTGAGAAATTTTTATCATACTTCTAATTATGGAATTCTGAAATTTACTCATTGCCTTTGAGAAATTATTATCATACGTCCAGTTATGTAATTTCTGAAATTTACTCAATGCCTTTGAGAAATTTTTATTTTTGAAATTTACTCAATACCTTTGAAAATCATCTTACACACTCAACCTTTTAGAATTGTATCTAATACACACTACTTTTGACCAAGTAAGTTACATGCAACAGGAGTGCGTGAAGAGTGAAATAATGAGAATCTATAGTTTTATTTGAATGACGTAGATTTGAATAAAAATGATCCAATGGTCTAAATACATTTTTTTTATCCTTTTCTATCTTTACTATTACACAAAAATACAAAAAGAAAAAGACAAAAAAAAGCTTACCTGCTAATACCTTCGACCCCAACCCCTCTTCTGGCAAACTGGACCAATTGGAAGGCTTTAGCAAGATATTGACTCCTGTGCTTGGTCTTTCACATCTCCAACCGTGCTTTAAATGCCATGGATTTTCAGTGAAACCCTCTTCTATTTCGTCTTTTGTTGGTCGGAAATGGAGTTGAACCTTTGGAGGGTAAAAAGTTTGAGTTATATGCAAGCTATTGAATATTTTATCCAATTGACATGAAAAATTGGAGTGTAATGGTAGAGGAGGTTCTATCCCCTTTATCTATCTGCTAATTACAAACATTCTACAGTATATCTGAGTGTGTGCAAATAGGGTAAAAATGAACTCTTTGGCTTATATACAAGCTACTGAATTATTGAATCTCCCTTTATCTGCCAATAATAAAACATTCTTCCTATTACTTAACAATATGCAAATAGGGTAAAAATAATTTTTTTTTGGCTTATATACAAGCTACTGAACCATTAAATTCCCCTTTATCTGCAAACAATAAAATATTCTAAATATTACGTGACAATGTGCAAATAAGGTAAAAATGACATTTTTGGCTTACATACAAGCTACTGAATCATTGAATCCCCCTTTATTTGTTAATAACAAAACATTCTACCTATTACCTAACAATTTACAAATAGGGTAAAAATGATATTTTTGGCTTACATACAAGCTACTCAATCATTGAATCCCCCTTTGTCTGCTAATAATAAGTCATTGTACATATTACTTGACAATGTGCAAATAGGCTTAAAATAATATTTTTGGCTTATATACAAGCTACTGAATCAGTGAATCCCCTTTTATCTGCAAATAACAAAATTTTATATATAGGACCTGACGATGCTACCTAATTTTGAGTACCCGTAAAATGAATATAAACTAGAGTGTATTTCTATATTGGTATCCGCTAATATCAACTAATTTTCTTCCTTACTGCAGAATATATTCTGAACCTCTTCAACAAATGTCTAATATACTATGTTGTCATTCAGGGGTTGACCTTCCTCTTCTTGCTGACTTACAATTGTGTAGGTGATGACGGGGATCATGGTATTTACTGGTGAGGCATGTCATTAAGCAAACCATGTCCTGCTCTTATCTGAAGCAGGGGCCCGTCGACTCAATCAATTACTGTACCTTGTGCTGTCCCATTTTCATTAATCTCCATTAGTGCATCATTCATGCCCATTGGATCTACTACAATCTCATATAATTCTTCTAGGTTTGCGACATCCTCATATATCCCTATAGCTATGTCGCTAAGGGCATCATCCTTCTCAACCTCAACATCGTGGAGGATGCTATCATCAACCTTAGCACCATGGACTGCATTAGCTGGAGAAAATCCATTCCCAAGTCCATTCCATCGATTGATGTCACCATTAGCAACATCAGTATAGTTGTTAGAACACAGCTTTCAGGTCAGCATTAGTTACGATCATGATGATGTAGCCACGTAGTTGAACTGAATTGATGAAAGGTGTCACATCAATGTATCCTGCTTTTACTTGTCCATGAATATAAACATAGTGCAATGTTGCTACTTTGTACTTATCCACTTCAAGGACGCATGAACAGATAGAGTTTGTCAACCTACTCAATGCCTTTGTAAGGGATTACATTCTTAATTATCATACTTCCAATTATGCAATTTCTGAAATTTACTCAATGTCTTTTGAGAAATTTTTATCATACTTCCAATTATGCAATTTCTGAAATTTACTCAATCCCTTTGAGAAATTTTTATCATACGTCCAGTTATGCAATTTCTGAAATTTACTCAATGCCTTTGAAATTATCTTACACACTCAACCTTTCAGAAGTGTATCTAATACTCACTACTTTTGACCAAGTAAGTTGCACGTAAAAGGAGCGCGTGAAGAGTGAAAAAAATGAGAATCTACAGCTTTATTTGAATGATGTAGATTTGAATAAATTGATCCAATAATCTAAATATATTTTTTTTCCTTTTATCCTTTTCTATCTTTACCATTACACAATGAGAAAAAGAAAAAAAAGCTAACTTACTAATACCTTCGTGCCCAACCCCTCTCCCGGAAAACTAGACCAATTGGAAGGCTTTAGCAAGATATTGACTCATATGCTTGGTCTTTCATATTTTCACCTATGCTTCCAACGCCATGGATTTTCAATGAAATCCTCTTCTATTTCGTCTTTTGTTGGTAGGAAATGGAGTTGAAACTTAAGCCGTTAAAAGTTTGGGTTATATGTAAGCTATTGAATATTTTATCCAATTGACATGACAAATTGGAGTGTAATGGTAGAGGAGGTTCTATCCCCTTTATTGATCTGCTAATAACAAACAATCTACAGTATATCTGAATATAAAATGAACTCTTTGGCTTATATACAAGCTACTGAATCATTAAATCCCCCTTTATCTGCTAATAACAAAATATTCTACCCATTACTTGACAATGTGCAAATAGGATAAAAATGACATTTTCGGCTTATATACAAGCTAATTAATCATTGAATTCTCCTTTATCTGCAAATAATAAATTATTCTACCTTTCACTTGACAATGTGCAACTAGGTTAAAAATTACTTCCTCCGTTTCAATTTATGTGAACCTATTTCCTTTTTGGTCCGTGCCAAAAAGAATGACTCCTTTCCTTATTTGGAAATAATTTACCTTTATGCAATGATTTATAGCCACACAAAATATATGTGCCTCATTTTACACCACAAGTTCAAAAGTCTTCTCTCTTTTCTTAAACTCCATGCCCAGTCAAATGGGTTCACATAAATTGAAAGGGAGGGAGTAATATTTTTGTCTTACATACAAGCTACTGAATCATTGAATCACCCTTTATCTACTAATAACAAAATATTCTACCTATTACTTGACAATGTGCAAATATGGTAAAAAAGATATTTTTGACTTACATACAAGCTACTAAATCATTGAATCCCTCTTTATCTGCTAATAATAAATCATTCTATGTATTGCTTGACAATGTGCAAATAGCGTAAAAATGATATTTTTGACTTACATAAAAGCTACTGAAACATTGAATCCCTTTTTGTCTGTTAATAATAAATCATTCTACGTATTACCTGACAATGTGCAAATAGGCTAAAAATAATATTTTTGGCTTATATACAAGCTACTAAATCATTGAATCCCCCTTTATCTGGTAATAACAAAATATTGTATATAGGACCTGATGATGCTACCTAATGTTGAGTACCCGTAAAATGAATATAAATTGGAGTGTAATTCTATATTGGCATCTGTTAATATCAAATAATTATCCTCCCAGTAGCAGAATATATTTTGAACCTCTTCAACGAATGTCTGATATACTATGTTGTCATTTAGGGGTTGAGCTTCCTCTTATTGCCGACCTACAATTGTGTAAGTGACGATGGGGATCATGGGATTTGCTGGTGGAGGCATGTCATTAAGCAAACCATGTCCAGCTCCTATATGAAGCAGGGGCCCATTGACTCCAACGATTACTACACCTTACACTGCCCCATTTCCATTAATCTCCATTGGTGCATCATTCATGCCCATTGGATTTGCACTAATCTCAGCTAATTCTTCAAGGTTTTCCGACATCCTCATACATCCCTACAGCTATGTCTCTAAGGGCATCCTCTTCCTCAACCTCAAGATTATGGAGGATGCCATCATCAACCTCAACACCATGGACTATATCAGCAGCAGGAACTCCATTCACATGTTCATTCCATCGATTGATGTCACTATCAACAACATCAGTGTATTGTTTCAAAATTGCGTCCGGGTCAACATTAGTCATGATCATGATGATATAGCCACGTAGTTGTACTGATTCACAAAAGGTATCACATCAATGTATCTTGCTTTTACTTGTCCACGGATATCAACATAATGCAATGTTGCTGCTTTATACATATTCACTGCAAGGATGCATGAACAGATAGAGTTTGTCAACCTACTCAATGCCTTTGTAAGGGATTACATTCTTAATTATCATACTTCCATTTATGCAATTTTTGAAATTTACTCAATGCCTTTGAGAAATTTTTATCATACTTCCAGTCATGCAATTTCTAAAATTTTCTCAATGTCTTTGAGAAATTTTTATTACAGAAATTTACTCAATGCCTTTTAAAATCATCTTACACATTCAACCTTTCAGAAGTGTATCTAATACACACTAGTTTTTACCAAGTAAGTTGCACGCAAAAGAAGCGCGTGAAGAGTGAAAAAAATGAGAATCTACAGCTTCAATTGAATGTTGTAGATTTGAATAAATTGATCCAATGGTCTAAATATTTTTTTTTTCATTTTATCCTTTTCTATCTTTATCATTACACAAAAATACAAAGAAAAAAGACAAAAAAGCTTACCGGCTAATACCTTCATCCCCAAACCCTCTTCTGGCAAACTAGACTAATTGGAAGGCTCTAGCAAGATATTGACTCCTATGCTTGGTCTTTCACATCTCCACCTGTGCTTCCAACCCCATGGATTTTCAGTGGAACTCACTTCTATTTCGTCTTTTGTTGGTCGGAAATGGAGTTGAAACTTCAACCGGTAAAAAGTTTGGATTATATGTAAGTTATTGAATATTTTATCCAATTGACATGAAAAATTACAGTGTAATGGTACAGGAGGTTCTATCACCTTTATCTATTTGCTAAGAACAAAAATGCTACAGTATTTCTGAGTGTGTGCAAATAGGGTAAAAATGAACTCTTTAGCTTATATACAAGCTACTGAATCATTGAATCCCGCTTTGTCTGCTAATAACAAAATATTCTACCTATTACTTGACGATGTGTAAATAGGGTAAAAATGACATTTTTAGCTTATATACAAGCTATTGAATCATCGAATTTCCCTTTATCTGCAAACAACAAAACATTCTACCTATTACTTGACAATGTGCAAATAGGGTAAACGTGACATTTTTGGTTTACATACAAGCTACTGAATCATTGAATCCCCCTTTATCTGCTAATAACAAAATATTCTACTTATTACTCGACAATGTGCAAATTGGGTAAAAATGATATTTTTGGCTTACATACAAGCTACTGAATCATTGAATCCCCCTTTATCTACTAATAACAAATCATTCAACGTATTACCTGACAAAGTGTAAATAGGGTAAAAAAGATATTTTGGGCTTATATACAAGCTACTGAATCATTGAATCCCCCTTTATTTGCTAGTAACAAAACTTTTTACCCATTACCTAACAAAATGCAAATAGGTATAAATGAATTCTAGGTTATAGACAAGCTATTGAATCATTGAATCTCCCCCTTTATCTAATAATGACAAAACATTCTATATAGGACCTGTCGATGCTACTTAATGTTGAGTACCCGTAAAATGAATATAAATTGGAGTGTAATTCTATATTAGTATCTGCTAAATATCAACTAATTTTCCTCCCAATAGCAGAATATGTTCTTAACCTCTTCAACAAATGTCTGATACACTATGTTGTCAATCAGGGGTTGAGCTTCCTCTTCTTGCTGACCTACAACTGCGTAAGTGATGATGGGGATCGTGGGATTTCTGGTGGACACATGTCATTAAGCAAACCATGTCCAGCTCCTATCTGAAGCAGGGGCCCGCGACTCCATCAATTACTGCACCTTGTGCTGCCCCATTTCCATTAATCTCCTTTGGTGCATAATTCATGCCCATTGGATCTACTCTAATCTCAGTTAATTCTTCAAGGTTTGCGACATCCTCATACATCCCTACAACTATATCGCTAAGGGCATCCTCCTTCTTAATCTCTGTCATCAACCTTAACACCATGGACCATATCAGCAACATGAACTCCATTCCTATGTCCATTCTATCGATTGTCGTCACCATCAACAACATCAGTGTAGTGTTCGAACATAGCGTCCGGGTCAACATTAGTCACGATTATAATGATGTAGCTATGTAGTTGGATTGAATTGATGAAAGGTGTCACATCAATGTATCCTTCTTTTAGTTGTCCATGGATATCAACCAAATGCAATGTTGCTGCTTTGTACTCATCCACCGCAAGGATGCTTGAACAGATAGAGTTTGTCAACCTACTAAATGACTTTGTAAGTGATTACATTCTTAATTATCATACTTCAAGTTATGCAATTTCTGAAATTTACTCAATGCCTTTGAGAATTTTTTATTTCCGAAATTTACTCAATGTCTTTGAAAATCATCTTACACACTCAACCTTTCAGAAGTGTATCTAATACACACTACTTTTGACCATGTAAGTTGCACGCAAAAAGAACGCGTGAAGTGTGAAAAAATGAGAATCTACAGCTTTATTTGAATGATGTAGAATTGAATAAATTGATCTAATGGTCTAAATACATTTTTTTTATTTTTATCCTTTTCTATCTTTACCATTTTAAAACACAAAAAGAGAAAGACAAAAAGCTTACCTGATAATACTTTCGTCACCAACCCCTCTTTCGGCAAACTAGACAAATTGGAAGGGTTTAGCAATATGTTGACTCCTGTGCTTGGTCTTTCATATTTTCAACCGTGCTTCCAAAGACATGGATTTTTATTGAAACCCCCTTCTATTTCGTCTTTTGTTGGTCGAAAATGGAGTTCCCTTGAAACTTCAGCCGGTAAAAATTATGTGAATGATCGCCAAATTTTTTTTTATAAGTATTTTCTTGTGAGCTCTAACTTACATGGCTACAGAGCTTTTGAGTAGGAATCATTGTACATTTCTACCAAACTGGAAGCAAGCTTAATAGAATCTATAACCAAAGAATTTCGACTAGTAGCTTCTTTAGCCCAAGCACCACCGATATTAGGAGACCCATCACGAAGTACCAAATCAAAAGCTCTGCGTCCATTTTCAGCCATTATTATGATATTCTCTTAATATTAGCATGATATTTAGGGGTCCTAATTGAAGAAGAAAGAAAGGTAGAAATGGTTAGGGGAGGGGACATGGAGAAGAAAAGAGACGGATGGATCGGGTTAAATTAAATATAAGGGTTAAGTTAAAAATAGATGGGTCGAGTTTAATAATTGTAAACGGGCTAAAGTCAAACGCGTGCATTACACAGATAAAATTTTTACTTGTACTGGTAAAAAAAGGTGTGTATTTGAAATACTTTTGAAAGGTTGAACATGTAAGATGATTTTCGCCTTCTGAAAGTGTGTAACAGAAATTTGGTCCATAGCTCATGTGGCAACTTATGTATTTTGCCTTTCTATTTCATGCTAAACACTTAAAAATATGTTTGACTTTATTTCCTGTGACGAAGATTATCTTATCAGGCATCTAAATTCTATTTTATGATAAGTTTAATTTGGATCAGTGTACAAAGCTGAACTCAAATTGTGTAGAACATTCTTCTTAGGACTTGGGATATTAATCAGGATTATGACTAGTTGGCTGTCATCTTGGTATAACACAGATCTGACAAGGGAATAAAATCAAAATAATTGAAAAGTGATAAGTTCTTAGTATCTTTTTGTTTTTCAAGAAAAAAAAACAAGAAACAAATCTAATAACTTCACTAGAATATGTTGAGAGTAATAGCAGTGCTATAAATGAAGTAGTTAGTGAAGTAACGTAAGATTATTATATTTTAGTGTAATCATAGTTTATCTAACTATAATTAGTAATTAGTTAGTCCGGCTATATTTGTGTATAATAGGTCGTTGCTATTGTACAGAGGCGGTTAATTGAAAATGAAGATTCTGTTTCTTCCCCAATTTCGTCTCCTCATTTCTTAGTCTCAAAATTCAGTTTCATTTCACAAACTCAACATGGTATCAAAGCAGATTATCGATTGATTCTAGGGATTTCTTTGCTGAGTCGAAGTAAATCGAGAGAATCAGCTCAAATTTTCTCCATTTTCTTCAATTTTTTCTTCAATCTCTGTTAAAATCAGAAAGGAGGATTTCAAGATCGGAACCCTAATTCTGCTTCAATTGAGCAATTGCGAGTGAATTTCTACAATATTCATGGTCATTGATGATAATTCAGGCGATAACACCAATGCGACACCGATCGGACCCATTCTCGACCACAATCACCCACTCTACTTGCATCCATCCGATGGACTAGGTTCGTTGTCAATTTGCTAATTTTTAACTAGAATGGAAAACTACACGTTATGGAGTCGAGCTATGAATGTAGCTCTCTTAGGAAAGAACAAATTATGCTTGGTAGACGGTACCACCTCAAAAGGTGATTTTGGACCTGGACTAGCTCATCAGTGGGATTGTTGCAACGCTATCGTTATTTCATGGCTGATGAGAAATGTTAATTCACATCTCCTTACTGGTATTTTGTTCTCAGAAAATGCTCAAACTATTTGGGCACGACTTAAGGAACGATTTGACAAAGTAAATGCTTTGAGGCTTTACTATTTGCACAAAGAAATTTTTACTTCAACAAAGGGGATATCATCTGTTTCAGTCTACTTTACAAAGCTAACAAACCTATGGGCAGAGTATGATGCAATATTACCACAACCTCCCGTTAAGGATTATGTTGAACAGTTGGAATTTCAGAGGTTACTGCAGTTCTTAATGCGGTTGAATGATAGTTTTGAGCAAGCCAGAAGTCAGATTTTGATGATGCCTAATGTCCTTTCCATTAACCAAGCATATGCTATGATAGTTCAAGATGAAAGCACAAGAACAATTTTGAGTAACCACTTCAATACTCATACAATACAAGTTGAGCCCACTGCCATGTTTACTTCACAATCAGGGAATATGCCAAGGAAGAATTTTGGCATAGAATGTGAATTTTGTCACCAGAAGGGGCACATAAAAGCAAGCTGCTATAGGTTGATGAAGTGTGAGTTCTGTAACAAACCAGGCCATTCAAAGGAGAATTGCTACAAAATAGTGGGCTATCCATATGATTTTAAACCTAAGAGAAGAGATAATGTTGCAGCACAAATATAAAGCAATGTCTCACAGGAAGCAAACAAAGGAGTTCCAACACACATGTTCACAAATGAACAATACTTTCAGATTTTGCAACTATTGAACAAAAGCTCAATTGGTGAATCTAGTGGTACTATGGCAGCAATGGCAGGTACTTTCCTTTACAATAACACTAGCATTCCTAAGTGGATTGTGGATACAGGAGCAACAAACCATATAATAGGAAATAAAGATTTGTTGCACCATGGAACACAAACAGAAAATGCAGGTCAGGTTCAACTGCCAATAGGGGATTCTGCCAAAATTACCCACATAAGGGATTGTCAATTGTCAGGAGGTGACACTATTAAGAATGTCTTATGTGTTCCTGCCTTCAATTTCAATCTTTTGTTTGTCTCAAAAGTGACAAAAGACCTGAACTGTTTTGCTTCCTTCTTTCCCACATTTTGTGTCTTTCAGGACCTCTTGTCTGGGAGGGTAAAGGAGATTGGTAGGGAAGAAGATGGGCTATACACCATGATATCAGTGGAGTCACACAAAATGATGCATTCTTACAAAGCTTTTACAACTTTGAAGCAAGGAGATCCAGATATCTGGCACACGAGAATGGGTCGTCTACCTCTACCAGTTCTTAGGAAACTACAATGTTTTAGAAACAGTTTAGATTTTAATAATGCCCATAGATGTGCGATTTGCCCTTTGGCAAGGAAAACTAGAATGCCTTTTCCAGTATGTACTACTAGAAGTATTGAAGCTTTTCAACTAATTCATATGGATGTTTGGGGACCTTCCAATGTTGCTACCTATAATGGAATAAAGCTTTTTCTTACATTAGTGGATGACTACACTAGATGGACTTGGACATTTCTGTGAAGACTGAAATCTGATGTAGTTTTCATTCTTAAAAATTTTCTTGCTATGATTAAAACTCAATTTGGCAAGTCTGTCAAGATGTTCAAGTCAGATAATGAGAGTGAGCTTTTTAATACTCATTGTAGAGAATTGTTTCAACTACATGGGATCTTACATCAAAGTTCCTGCTCTTACACACCTCAGCAGAATGGGGTGGTAGAAAGAAGAGACAGACACATTTTAGAGATTGCAAGGGCTATCAGATTCCAAGGTCATCTGCCAGCTAGATTTTGGGGAGACTGCATTGAGACAGCTGTGTATCTCATCAATTGAGTGCCATCCACTGTCCTTGGTAATAAGTCACCTTTTGAATTGTTATATCACAAACAACCTTCTCTATCTCATTTGAGGATCATTGGATGCTTGTGCTTTGCTTCATTATTGCCTAAAACTGACAAGTTTGGGCCTCGAGCTGTGAAGTGTGTGCTATTGGGGTATGCAGCACTCCAGAAAGGATACAAGCTTCTTGACCTTGAGCACAACTTATTCTTTATCAACAGAGATGTAACTTTCTTTGAAGATGCATTCCCTTTCCAGAATCCAAAGAAGGGAACTGGCCAATCCTTCCTAGATGATTTGAATATAAGAGCACTCCATGATCATAGTAATGCAGATCATGAGTGTTATACTCCTCCTACATTAGCTCCCGCTGCTGATTCATCCATTGTCCCTACTTAGAGAATTCACCGGTGCTCAACTTAGATCAGGGGTATCTGGAGACTGCTCCAACTCCTTCAATATCCACTCCAATTCCTCCAATTCCTCCAGTATCAAATCCTTCAATCTCTATGCCAACTAGAGTTCCAGAATTGAGTGTACCACCTATTGAGGGTGCTAGAAAGTCAAGCAGAACTCCTAGACCTCCCATCTGGCTAAAGGATTATGTAAGAGTTGACAAAGCTACACAAAGTAACAGTTGCAGACATCCAATAGCTGTTGTCATTGGCTATGATCAATTGTCACCCAAGTATCAAAGTTACTTATCTCAAATTTCTTCAGAACAGGAACCCAATGTTGATACCCAATTTTTCCCTCATATATTTAAAATGCATATATACTTTCAAAATAGTGCATGAGCATCAACCAGTACTTTTTCATAATCTTCTGCAATATTAAAATGATTTTAATTAATTTATTCCAGCATTTTATAATCTAAATAATTACTAATTGCATCACAAATGATTTTGTAATAATTTTATTGCTTAATTCTATCATTTATATTTATAATTAAGCTTGGATTATTTTATACATAATTATATTTACATTTGTAGGTTATAAGTGCAATAACTTTGCAATAATAGCCTATGTATGGATAAATTCTTTATTTTTACACGAAAATGACTCTTTATATTTTATAAAAATTAAGTAATTATTTTAAATTAATTTTCATACATAAATAGCACTTTTCATCATTTATTAACCATTTTTATAAATTATTTTATTAAACTAAATAGGTATTTAAAATATGGCCTCTTTTAATTTGATTTTCGGACCTTAACCCAATAAGTATCTCAGCCCAATGCCCTAACCTAACCCAATACCCATAACCCAAACCCAATAACCCAATTGTTATAACCCGCCCCAACCGCAGATTTTATCCTGACCGTTGATATCAGAAGATCAACGGTCCAGGACAATCCTTCCATTTTTAATTAACCAAACGACCTAAACCCTACCCATTTCCAAATTCGCCGCCCTTGAGACCTCTTCCCTCTTCTCGTCTCTCTCACCTTCCTTCTAACCCTAGCCCGCCGTCACTGAAACCCCTTTGATTCATGGGTTCTTTCTTCAACCTCAGGCCTCATTCGTCCTCATATCTCTACTAGTTGTTCAATTTTCATGATACTTGATGGAATCTCAAAGAGATTCGAACCAGATTTGGTTCAAATCTCCCATTTTCTCGATTAATCCGTCTATGTTCGCTCATACGTCTGTGAGTACTAATATCATCGTGCTTATGGGTTCAAATCTCTGGTTCAAACCAGATTTTTTCACCTCTATTTATTTTTTACATAACCTAACTATTTCTGGCTAAATCAGGTCAGATCCCTTTAGATCTGAAACGGTTTGAGTTTGTTTATTACTTTTCTTTTAAGATTCTTCTATTTTTCCTACTACTGTCAACCGATTTCATTTTTTTCCTAAAGCTAGGGTTTAGGTTCTAAGAGATTTCTGCAAAATATTTTAAAACGTCTAAGTGTTCAACTCCAGTTTTCTTTCTTTACGTTTTCGACTGATTTTCATCTCTATGTCTTTATGCCCTAGGGTTTTTAATTATTCCACTATTTGCTATAATGTTTGCCCGTTTACTTTGGCTGTCAATTAAAGTGACTAATTGATTTACTTGCCTAATTAGGGTTCGAAATTGTGCTTTCCTTTTAAAAAAAAAAAGTGATATTTCCTTGACAGATTTTTACCTGTTCTTTCCTTATGTCTGATTCAAAATTGGTACTACTTTCCTTAATTCTTTTGCTAGCCTGATTTCTGTACTTTGATAATTAGGACCGACTTTTAATTGATATCTGGACTTACTACTTACTTTATTTAGACCTCAATTTTGACTGCTAATTTATTCCGTGTTAATTTAAGTGATACTTCCATGATTCTGCCTATTAATTGATTCTTGTTAGCCCTAATTGACTAATTAACTGATCTCTTTGCCTTATTTGTGTGCCATTGATTCTCTTACCTTATTTGATTTTACTCTACTGTATGCTATAAAAACCTTTCATTACTCTGATTTTAAAACACACGCTCACGCTTACAGACTTACACTCACACTTTTACATTTTCTTCACTCTACAACTCAAATGCTCTCTGCTTTTCCTCAGAGAATTTAGGTTCTCTCTTTGTGCGACTACTCTGATTTCTGCACTATTTAGCCGGATGGAAGCCAAGGCTAA
Source organism: Nicotiana attenuata (assembly GCF_001879085.1). Lineage (NCBI taxonomy): Eukaryota > Viridiplantae > Streptophyta > Magnoliopsida > Solanales > Solanaceae > Nicotiana > Nicotiana attenuata. The sequence continues at coordinate 31,836,548 of NC_031999.1, forward strand.
ACTCTTTAGATCCAAATTGCCATTACATTCCTGTTTACTTTCTTCCTAACTGGTATGTGTTAACACCTGTTATCTTATTATGTTCCCTGTGCTTATGTGGCTAGTTTATTTCAAACCTCGGCATGTTTCTGTGTGATCTATGATTCCTATTTACTCCTTTCTCAACTGGTATGTTTCAGTTCCTGTTATCTTATTCCGTCTTATAGTTTATTTCGACCTCAGCATGTTTTTCTGCTACTGCTTTCTCAACTGGCATGCTTTAGTCTATGTTACCCTATTCAATCCTATGTGCTTATTAGTTTGAGATTTCAGCGTGCTTCTATTTTCTATATGCCCATATGATTTCACCTAGTGACAAGATTAATTAGGTTATCTCTAGTAATATTAAACCCTGTATAATGAGTTGTATGTTCCCTGTTCTGCAAATATGTAATATGTTGCCAACTTTGTCTATTAGTTCAAGTATCCTGAATCTTTTGTGATTGCTTAAATGCTAGTACAGTGTCCATGTCTGAATCAATACCAATCTGTTTGAACTATTTACTAAATAGGGATTCTGTTTGTTCTAGGTGAAATTCTGTTTGCAATCCTGTAATTTGAATCTGTTTGCTCCTAAAAATCAAACTGTTTTCTAAAACTGTCCCCCTACCTCCCTATGTACGGTTTTCAAACTTCAACATTTAAGTACCTAAATTCCTACCACCCCCAGTATGAGCACTGCCTAGGGTCCTTGAGACTCCTGCGAACTCTGACACATTGGGGCTAGTCTTCCAATCTTTTACAGACTGTTTTTCTAAGTAAGGTTCTGGTGTGAGCATTGCCCGACGTCCCTAAGGCCCTTGGGAACTTTGACACACCAGAAGCCCAATTATGTGTATCATGGATGGACCACCTGTATACTTCAGACTTGCTTTGCTTGAAGGCCTGGTTTCCAGCTTAATATTGGGCCTGCTAAGGCTCCCTATAGTGTAATGAATTTAGTTATGTATATTCATTCTGGGCTGTAATAATCTCTGTAATAAACAGATCTGGGGTTTATTAGTAAAAGCTGGGGGGGGGGGGGGGTTTCTATATCTTTGTTTGAAACTTGGGTAGAAATATTGCCTATAGGTTAATTGGTGATTATGTGAATGTTACTACTTGTTTAGAGATCAAGCCTATAGGATTTTCTAATTGCTTTGTTCTGTATTTCACTCGCATGCTAGAAATCCTGTTTATAGGCCCTTTGTAGAAATCCTAACCTTTCCTGGAAACGTGCTTAAAATTCTACCCACATGTGATTAATAGATATCATGCCTATATGAGGTAAAAAAAATCAGTTTCCATTTAGATACCACGCCTACAGGAATAAAAGGAATCACTTTCAAACCTAGAAATCATGTCTATAGGATTTAAATTAATAGATATCGTGCCTCTACGGTAAAATCAGTTTGTAAACTTAGAAACCATGCTTATAGAGGTTTAAATCAAGTCAACACTTAGAAATCCTGTCTATAGGGGTTTAAACTAATTAGAAAGCATGCCTATAGGATCTAAAAGGTATAAAACCTGTCTTTATGAGTTAAAATCAGTAATTCACTTAAAATCATGTTATAGGGTGTAGATATCATGCCTAGGGAGTTCTGTTAATCAGTTTTGAGTTCGATTAATTCTGGTTATCACTTAGGCAAAGCCGTAGGGGTTACCAATGATTCTGGGCCTAAAATATTGATATCTTACTGCCTAAAAATGCCCAGATCCAAGGTTTAATAAAATCAGTAGGCAAATTGATAGGTCCAGATGCCCGCCGTTATAAACTGCTGTCTTGCATTCTGTTTTGCTCATCTAGATATCCTTCCTATAGGATCCTAAATTGACGAAATCTGTTGATTTAAATGATTGTCTACTTGTGAGGTTTATATGAGCCCTTATTTGCTCCTTACATGATAGTCCTATTTGGATTTTGTTTGTTGCCTCGCTTTTCTCATTTAAGCAACATAGGTCAGTCTAGAACCACCCCAAATAGAGGTCCTAAATACCTCCAGGATCGTAGGAAAGGGACGGGTAGTGCACACATAAGGCACGAGTTAGAAGCTACTAGAACGCTTAGGTAACAACTGAATAATATTAATTGGGCAGTAAAGGAAATGATAGCCCATGCGCTAATGCTATGAGTAAAACCCCGACTTGTGGGAGTTGCAAAGCGTTGCATGGAATGATCCTATAGGCTAAAAGAAATTTAGGACCATCCCTTATACTCCTGTGTAAAACTAAGTTGAATATTGTATCTGTCACAATTTTTTTTCTTCCCTTTTAAGACTAATTCGCTTAATTTATGTTCGGCCGGGACCCACCATTGTGGACCTCGAGCGGTGCCTAACAATTTCCCCTCAAGGTAATTTCGAGTCCTTACCCGATCTCTGGTGATGTAAACTGGTTATTTGAGTTAACTATTCTAGGTTCCCTAATGTACCTTAATCAGTTAGGTGGCGACTCTTCAAATCCCTTACCCCATACCAAAAGGAAAGGAGTTGTCCCAGAAATGTCGGAACCGGATTTCGCGAGAAAAAGGGGGCGCGACAGCATGATGACTCAGCTGGAGACTTCTTTAGGATCTTACCATAACGAACTTGTCTTAGAATTAGTTTTTAAGCATGTCTTTATTATTCCGTTAATTCTTGCGCACCCCTTCCCATTCTATGTGGATTTATTTGCCTATCCTCATTTATGATTTCCCTCCCCTACTATATCACTTTTACTATGGAAACTGACTTGTCTCTTTGTTTCTCTTTTCTTAAGTGTCTTTACAATTATTAAAATACCGCATTTTATCATTATTCATCGTGCAAATACTTGGCAACGTGTTATTTTCTTTTGCATAACTCCATGCTCAACATCATATCCCACTCGTGCTATTTATACTATAGCAGGCACTTGATGAGTGTCCGCGCTCTTCCAAAAATCATACTTTAAATTCGGAAAGGCTTATTTGCGGTAAAACTAGTCGATCAGCGGTGCAGTCGACGGTTCCGTGCCTTTCCCCCTCAAATTGTCCGCTTGAGGGTACCAGTCTAGATTCCTATAGAAACCTTGATCTGATAAATAACTATACATGATGGTCAAACCTAGCCGGGGTTAATATGCTGTCCACATAATAACCCCCTAAGAAAGCCTTGTTCAAAGTCCACCGGGGTTTACATAATCCCAACGGACACAATCACGATATGTGCATTACTTGGAGAGATAAATGCCGACCTGCTAAACGTTTAATGTGTAAGTAGTCGAATCTGGAGGGAGTAGGGTCTAATGAAACTGGAAGGGAAGATGAGGAAAAGGGTCGTAGTTTGTCAGAATGCAGAAGGCAACGAGGGAGGACATCTAGCAATGGCATACCTGCTACTGGATATGCACGACCTGGGGAACCTGATTGATGGAGCCAAGAGGGCCAAATATGGAGAAGGTCCCTTCGGGACCAAGTAGATTAGGTTTATCTGTTTTGAGTGATTTTGGAATTCAAATGCAATAAGGCATACGCCATTAGTAACTCATTTATTTATCATCGTCTTTAGGTTCGTCCTATTTATTACATTAATGAAATGAGGCATTTATCAGCATTAAATCTCTCCAAATATATTTGTCGCTAGGCCTACCTTGGGCACAACAAGGTTCCCCAAATTAGGACGCGAATTCATGTTTCCGCAATACGTGTTTAAATCCTGCAAACGTTTTTTAGAATCCCTACTGACTTGTCTACCTTTGTTTTTCTTTATTTTGATTATTCCCATCCCCTAAGGTTGGTTCGCACATATTGGCATCGTAAGCATATCACACCAGATCTAGAGGCCCTCCACCTCCTCCTCCTCCAAGTAATCTGAAAAGCAAAGGAAAAGTGAAGATGGATGATATGAGTGGTATCCGAAAAGAAAATGCTGAGAATATTGAAACTTCAGACGGTCGTACTACTCCAGCCCAGAATGATTTGGTCCTGCGATTGGAACAGAAAATACTGGAGTTGCAGGGAGAACTTGTGCAGGTCCGCAACTTGGCAAACCTCTCCCTCACCCTAAACGTCCCAGACGTTAACCAACAAAATGCTCAAAACCCAGCACCTCCTAAAAACACACCGAACCAACGTCCACAAAATCCTCCCGCACCCCATCAATACACAACTCCTCCCCAAAATCCTAATCCTCCACCAATACCCACTCCCCCTAAGGACCCACATTGTCCTACTCAATACCCACACACCACTTACCATACTCCCCAAAATATCCCGCAACCTATCCCTGATAACCCCTAGCACCCACCAAAACAATCCCATATACATGGAAACCTTACCTCACTCTACTCAACCAACATCATATGCTCCAGAATTTACTGAGAAGGACCTGCTCATTAAGAACATGCCCAAAGAGCTCAAGAAGCTCATGAGCCGAGTCCAGGGTGTTGAAGGAGGCAAAGGAATTGAAGGTCTGAATTATGAGGATCTGTGCATTCAGCCAGATGTGGAAATGCTGGAGGGTTACAAACCTCCTAAGTTTGAAATGTTCGACGGAACGGGTGACCAGAAAGTAAATTTGAGAACATATTGTGATAAGCTCATAGGAGTTGGGAAAGATGAAAGGATTCGCATGAAGCTGTTCATGAGGAGTCTCACTGGAGATGCCCTATCTTGGTATATCAGTCAGAATCCCAAGAAGTGGGTTAATTGGGTAAGCATGGCGTCGAACTTCATGGATCGATTCAGGTTTAACACAGAAAATGCACCGGATGTCTTCTACATACAGAATCCCAAGAAGAAACCACCGAAGACTTTCCGCGAGTATACTAATAGATAGAGGTCAAAAGTTGCAAAAGTCAGGCCGGCACTAGAGGAAGAGCAGATGAACAAATTCTTCGTTAGGGCCCAGGATCCACAATACTATGAAAGGTTAATGGTCATCGAAAATCACAAGTTCTCCGACATCATCAAACTCGGAGAAAGTTTTGAAGAAAGAATCAAGAGTGGGATGGTGACCAATTTCGAGGCATTGCAGGCCACTAACAAAGCATTGCAGTCAGGGGGTATATCAAAGAAGAAAGAGGTAGTGGTAATGGTGACCCAAGGTCCAAAATCTCCACTCACATACCAAACACCTCCACCTACATACCAACCCTTACCTCCCACATATTCTCAACCCGCTACCGCCTATCACACTTATAACACCCAGCCAGCCTATTACCATTCACCTCCAACCCGTCAAAACAATCCAAAACCCAGACCCAATTTTGATCGCAGGACGCCCAGACAATACATCCCTATTGCTGAACCCATTGACCAACTATATGAAAGATTGAAGTCTGCTGGATATGTTACCCCTATTCCTGCTGTTGCAATGGAAAACTCATTCTAGTGGGTCAACCCAAACAAAACCTGTGCATACCATTCAGGCATGAAAGGGCATACTATCGATGAATGCCGCACTTTGAAAGACAAGATTCACTGATTGATACCAAAGTCATACAGGCGTAGGAAGCCGCGCCAAATGTCCGCAATAATCCCCTCCCAGATCATAGAGATGAAGGAGTAAATGTGATAGAAACTGACGAATAATGGGATCCTGAGGGGTTGATTGGGCTTACTCGGGAAGGAGATGACCCTAAACCTGCAATCACTCTCACTCCTATAATGGTACAAATACAGCCGCCAGTCGAAGTTGAAGTAGCCGCATCAGTCCCGTTCAAAATTGAAGTAACATCACCTGTGGTCACACCAGCTCCATTTGAAGTAGAAGTATCCACACCCTTCACTATGACAGTAGCACCCACACCTCCTTTCAAGCCCAACGCCATACCCTGGGATTACGTTGCCGAAGCTAGGAGAAAGGGAAAAGAAAAGATGGAAGAATCTGGTGTCGCACAGGGGATGACCAGAACTGGAAAGATCTATACACCCAAAAACTTGGGAGGAACAAGCAAGGAAGTCGCTACCAAACAACCTGTCATTGAAACTGGACTAGACGATCTTTGGAGGAAAGTACAGGCAAAAGAATACTCTATCATCGATCATTTGAACAAGAACCCCGCCCAGATATCCATCCTGTCGCTATTGCAAAATTCTGAGGCGCATAAAAGTGCTCTGATGAAGGTGTTGAATGAAGCTTACGTACCCAACAACATCACCAGTGGAGAGATGGCCAACATGGCAGGGCAAGTACTGGAGAGTCACAAGATCACCTTCCACGAGGATGAACTACCACCTGAAGGATTAAGTCACAACAGGGCATTGCGTATCACAGTACTGTTTGAGGACAAATTCATCGCCAGGGTCTTAATAGATGGGGGTTCAAGCCTTAACATTTGTCCATTGACTACTTTGAAAAGGTTGGGCAAAGATTTCCATGAGATACGAGCAGGAAGTATGAACGTGAAGGCATTTGATGGGTCTCACAGGGCCACGATTGGGGAGATTAACCTTTGTCTGCAAATGGACCCGACTTGGTTCGACGTTGAGTTCTAAGTACTAGACATATTTGCTACATACAATCTTCTATTGGGAAGACCTTGGATACATGCCACTAGGGCTGTGGCTTCCACACTACACTAGGTCGTGAAGTTCGAATGGAACCATCAGGAGGTAATCTTCACGGAGATGGAAGTAACCCCATTTACACCAGCCAAACTGTTCCGGTTGTCGAGAATAGAAGAAGGCTGGGTGGAGAAACTTATCACCGCATTGAGCATGTCAACGCAATTGAGAAGGACAAGTGGTGGAGTAACAAGATAGAAAGCATACTGGCGTGGCCTGGGTATGAACCCGGCAAAGGGCTTGGGAAGAAACTCCAGTGCATTACCAAATTGATACAGTCGAAATGTCACGGCACAACTTTCGGGTTGGGATATTCGTACACCTGGCAAGAATATAGTGATTGGTCGCCACCATGGCATTGTCCTTATTACCCTCTCGAGCACCCAGTGCCACATCTGAGTCAGACTTTTCACTAGGCCAATACAATATGGGGATCCGCAGAGGAGGAAGCTTTGGCTGGGTTGAGGAACTTATTTCCAGAAGACGAGAATATGGATTGCAATGTGATAGTTGAGGAGGAGGAGGAGGACGAAGGCCTCACCAATCAGACCGTGGAGAAGAGAGCTGTTCTTAGGAATTGGACTGCCGCACCATCCCGGGCCCGTCGAGTTCCTGGGTAGCTTGGCAATTAGACTGACCTGTTTTAATAGCCATTTTAGGCATTTAAGATATTTTCAGTATTTTGTTTTAGAGACACATTTTTTTACGAAATAATTGCTCGAGCCATCGAGCCGTACCTGTTTGGATATTTTCAAAATTTAATTAATGCATTGTTATTTAGTATTTATTATTACCTTTTACATTTTTCTTCTACAATATTATTATTACTTTTTCCGTTGAACCGACGACAGTGACATGTAATGAGACAACGCAACATAAGGATAGTGACTCAGAAGAGGAAGATGAAATACCTGAGGAAGTTGTCAGGGAAGTCGAGAATTTTGAGAACAAACTTAAGTCCAATCTAGACGAAACCGAGGCAACCAATTTGGGAGATCCCGAAACCGTCAAAGAGACTCGCATAAGCATTCACCTATCACCGTCAGAAAAGGAAGAATACACTTGTTTCCTGAAAGAATATGAGGATATTTTTGCATGGTTATATGATGACATGACCGGCCTGAGCACATCTACAGTGGCTCATAAGTTACCTACCAATCCAATGTGTCCGCCGGTGAAACAAAAACTCAGAAAGTTCAAACCAGACATGAGCCTAAAGATCAAGGAAGAAGTCACTAAGTAGATCAAAGCCAAAGTCCTCAGGGTAGTTGAGTACCCAACCTGGTTAGCCATCATCGTACTAGTTTCGAAGAAAGATGGAAAAGTAAGGGTGTGTGTTGACTATCGGGATTTAAATAGAGCAAGTCCCAAGGATGATTTCCCGCTACCAAATATACACATTCTGATCGACAATTGCGCCAAGCATGAATCCCAATCCTTTGTAGATTGCTTCGCGGGTTGTCATCAGATTTGGATGGACGAAAAAGACGCAGAGAAAACAGCCTTCATTACACCCTGGGGAGTATACTGCTACAAAATGATGCCATTCGGTCGAAAGAATGCTGGGGCTACCTACATGAGAGCCATTACGACTATCTTCCATGATATGATACACAAAGAAATAGAGGTGTATGTTGACGACGTCATCAATAAATCCAAGAGGGCCACAGATCACATAGCAAACTTGAGGAAGTTCTTTGACAGGCTAAGAAGGTACAATTTAAAATTGAACCCCGCAAAATGTGCATTCGGGGTTCCTGCAGGAAAATTATTGGGATTCATTGTCAGCCGCCGAGGAATCGAGTTGGACCCGTCCAAAGTTAAAGCTATCCAAGAATTACCACCACCGAAGAGTAAAAAGGACGTGATGAGCTTCCTGGGACGTCTCAACTACATCAACCGCTTCATAGCACAGTCCACAGTAATATGTGAACCCATCTTCAAAATGTTGAGAAAGGACGCTGAAACTAGTTGGACTGAAGATTGTCAAAGGGCTTTTGACAAAATTAAGGAATACTTGTCCACGCCACCAGCCCTAGTCCCGCCAGAACCTGGGAGACCTTTGCTACTCTATCTGTCCGTATTAGATGGGGCTTTCGGATGTGTTTTGGGACAACATGACGAGACAGGAAGGAAGGAGCAAGCTATATATTACTTGAGTAAGAAGTTCACACCTTACGAAGCATGGTATTCACTGCTAGAACGCACTTGCTGTGCTTTGACATGGACATCTCAGAAATTGAGGCATTACTTCTGTGCCTATACCACATACCTCATATCCAGGGTGGACCCTCTGAAGTACATCTTTCAGAAGCCCATGCCAACCGGGAAGTTAGCCAAGTGGCACATATTGTTAAGTGAGTTCGATATCATCTATGTAACCTAGAAGGCAGTCAAAGGACAAGCATTGGCAGACCATCTTGCTGAAAATCCTGTGGGAGGAGAATACGAACCACTAAAAACGTATTTTCCTGACGAAGAAGTGTCATTCGTAGGAGAGGACATTGCTGAAGTCTATGACGGATGGAGAATGTTCTTCGACGGGGCTGCAAACATCAAAGGAGTGGGTATTGGAGCAGTTCTGGTATCAGAAACAGGTCAACAATACCCGGTATCCGCAAAGCATAGGTTTCTGTGGACCAACTATATGGCAGAATATGAGGCTTGCATCATGGTGCTCAATTTGGCCATCGATATGAATATACAAGAGTTGCTGGTAATTGGCGATTCGGATCTTCTGGTACATCAGGTTCAAGGAGAATGGGCTACGAAAAACACCAAGATACTACCATACTTGTATCATGTGCAAGAATTGATAAAGAGGTTCACAAAGATAGAATTCAAACATGTTCCAAGAGTCCATAACGAGTTCGCAGATGCACAGGCCACCTTGCCATCAATGATACAACATCCAGACAAGAATTTCATCGATCCCATCCCGGTGAAAATCCATAATCAGCCGGCATACTGCGCTCATGTTGAAGAAGAAACAGACGGAAAACCTTGGTTCCACGACATCAAGGAATATTTTGTGTTACACACCGCAATATTATGTCAATATTACGCCCAGCAGTATTACATTACGGCGATGTTACGCTTCGCAGTATTAAGTTACGACAGTGTTGCACCCTGCAGTATTTTACGTTGAATTTGTCGTAAGGTAATTGACATCAGTCCAAGGAAAAGATTATTTGGGGATTATAAGGATTATGCTATTTCACAAGTGATTAGTAAATTCATGAAGGTGAAAGGGGGAGCAAGTCTAAGAAAATGAATTTTGTAAAAGTTTGCCATTTTAGGATAAAATACGGCCCAAGCTAAAATACCCGGTATTTATGGACTAGTACCATACAAGGTACCTCATGACCATAACAGTAAGGCGTATAAGGTATGTGAAAAGGAAGTAATATTTCAAGTGGGAATAATTCTCAATTTTGCGGGTAATTGATTAATTACTGGATAACAAAATATTACCCGATTAACTAATAAGTGGATAAAATTAGTAAAATCATCTCCTCCCAAGAACGTGGCAGTGGCCTACTCTTGATGCAAATGACTATGTAGTTAGATGATATTAGGTGGCAATCTAATAAAATTCATTACATAAATTGAGTTAGTGTCATGTATATCCATAACTACTTTTCTATCCATTATAGACCTTTCGTTTGATCATCATCCAATCTCTTTACTTCTTGGCATAAAGGGATTGTTTTATAAGAATCACTTATACAAAATGGAAAAGAACGTACAAGAATTCTCACTGCCTTCATTCCCTTAATCACCTAAATTACAGCCATTTTCCCAATCTTGCGACAACCCCCTTATCGATTCCCTACCCTCTGATGCCATCAAACACGAACAACTCCTATTCATACTTCTAAATTTCCTTGCTACAATCACTGGCCTCTATCTTCTCTTTGTCCATTCGGCAGATCCATCACCGGCTCGTGTGATTTTTGCTGGTGCAATTTCACTTCTTGGCTATAGTACTGTCAAGAGGATACAATAATCTGAGAATCATAACCTCAAATTGCACTTCTCAGTAGACATATTTGTTGGCAACGAAATATCAAAACGTTCTCAAACCATACGCTAAGGCTCAATCCAACCAAGAATATTATACGGATTTTTCCCTACTCCAGGTATGTTAAGGCCCTCCCTTCTTCCTTTTGGCATGGTCCAAATTATACTGAAGAAACGAGCAGATACACAGCTTCCATAAATTACTCTATTCATAGAATTATTAGGGGTGTATATTCTTGATTCCCCATGAGAATTTTCGTTATCTTCTGTTCGTGGGTCTCAGAATAATATGCATTTGGAAAATTTTATCCGGAAGGAATATCGAGATTATTATATATTTTTCATGCATTTCACTCATTTGTACATGTGCATTGACCCATGACCAGATGGCGTTATATACGCGTATATATGTAAATATATGTATATGGGATATGGGAAAAAGTTATGGCGTTATATACGCACCACCACCTGATCAGCTGGTATATGATGATGATATTGCCCATAGTGGCTAAAATATGATTCAAACGGCGTTATATACGCATATATATGTATGTATTCAAACGGCGTTATATACACGTATATATGTATGTATATATATGTATATGAGATATGGGAAAGGTTTTGGCGTTATATATGCACCACCACCTGATCAGCTGGTATATGATGATGATTTTGCCCACAGTGGCCGATATGATATGATGGGATGCCTTCAGAGGCTGATGATGTTATGAAACATGTACCTATGCACGACATGACATTCATACGCATATGCATGACGCTAAAAGTAATTTATGATTTACAAAGTTATTCAGACTTACAGGTTGAGTCATGTAGTCTATATTTCCTCCATGTCTCTTATGTACTTATTTATGTGCCTTACATACTTGGTACATTATTCGTACCGACGTCCCTTTTGCCTGGGGACGCTGCGTTTCATGCCCGCAGGTCCCGATAGACAGGTCGAGAGCCCTCCAAGTAGGTTATCAGCTCAGCGGAAGATGTTGATGCGCTCCATTTGCTTCGGAGTTGCTTGTTTGGTTAGTATGATTTAGACGTGTATTGTTTGATATGGCGGGACTCTATCCCAACCTTTATGACATTTATGTAGTCTTAGAGGCTTGTAGAAATATGTCGTATATGTGAAAGATTCTACAGCCTTGTCGGCCTATGTTTTGAGTTTATAAATGATTATGTTGGCCTGCTAGGTCGTATGTCACGTGTATATGATGATGTAATAAGAAAGATACGTTATGTTGGTACTTGGTCGAGTAAGGTACCGGGTGCCCGTCGCGGCCCATCGGTTTGGGTCGTGACAAAAGTGGTATCAGAGCAGTTCTGTCCTAGGGAGTGTACAAGCCGTGTCTAGTAGAGTCTTGTTTATGGGTGTGTCGTGCACCACACTTATAAGCAGGAAACTACAGGCCATTTAGGATTGTCACTCTTTGTTCTTACTCTAGATCGTGTGGTAGAGCTCACCTATAAGAATTCAAATTTTGAAATTTTTTTTTATGCGTAATAAGACGATACCTACATCCGGAATGAAGGTTGAAAAGAGAGATAGTTGTGGACGAGTTGAGTCAGAGGAATTGGATTTTTGGATAATGCCTACGATAAGTAAATGTGGGGTCTTTAGCAGATCATGGGTATATTGAAAGGTGTAAGCTTCCTGATAAGAAGCCATAAGGCAAGAATGCTTATCCATCTTATGGTGAAAGACAACGAGAGATTAAGAAGATACATACAAGTATCAACAAGTAAAAGAAGCAAGATGAAGAAGGGTACGAGGCGCCCAGTTAATGAAGGTTAACAACATTTATAATGAGGCAGATGAACATAAGATTTTCGAGTTATATTCAACAGTAACAAAGGTATATACAATTGGTCGCACCCATTCCAGATATGCCCTATGGGGATTAACAGAAGTAGTATAAGAAAATATGATGGATGAATTAATTGCGTCAGTTAACATTTCCGAAGGATATTGCAAATATGCTAATAGATCTCTTTATGAGACATCAGATGATTCACTCTAAAATAGTGCAGCCAGATATGAGTACTACAAAGACATGCACTATAAGCCTTGAAGGGATAAATATTACCTTAGTGTGGCTCGCGTCCCTAGTAAAGCAAGAACATTAAGCAACTTGAAAGGCCATTGGATAGAGCAAAGGGAAGCTAAGAGCAAAAGAATGTCTTGTTCAAGTTACTAGAATAAAATGATAGGCATAAATGTTAGCGGGAAATAAGAAAAGAGTTAATAAAGCATTATGAGTAAGATGTGGCATATGGATGACAACGGTATATCAAAAGATGGCAATGTTACAAAATCTATAGTCTAGCGAAGGAAGAAACGAGAAGTGACAGGCCTTAGGACAACAAAAAAGTATAGGCCATACAATCATGTCCTCATTTCAAGAAATAAATTCGCAACTCTAGCGTGATTACCAAGAGGAAAAGTTAAACCCCTAGAGTAATAGAATTAGTATGGATTGGTGAACAAGATAAACTAAACATGAATTAGGGACTGAGTGACTGGTGATAGTCGCCATCATAAGAGCTTCAGATTTTGTTCCGCTAATAATAGAATGGACAACAAAAGAATTCATGAGAAATTCAGAGAATGATCATTCAAGAAGATACTTCCCTATAGCAAGCAATGTGAGCAAATTTCATCTTAAGGGACTGTATGTGCCAGTTATACTAAATTTCACCCTCGTGAGTAAGGGATTTTGCTATCCTTGGTACGGGAGGATTACCACAAGGCGAGTAAGAGTCATCGATGATGTCAAAGGAGGCCAAAGATGAAAAGGTGAAACATCTATAGGCAGGTCGTTGTAGCTCCAACTCTTAGTACTCCCCTAAAGGGGGGAATATGGAATGATAAAATGAAGAATGCGATAAATGAAAAGGAATGAGATGGAACTTATCCAAATCTCATAGATACGCTACGATTCAAGAATATTGTGCAGTCAAGGAGAGAAAGTAAAGGTACCTGCCCGAGGTGTTATTAATAAATAAGGATTCAGTGTGAGACGTAAGTTAAGACAAAGGAAATAACCCAAGAAAGATTACGAGGAATATTAATATGAGAATGGGCCAACGGGTAGTTAGTAATTGGTCAGGAAGATCCCAGTTATGGCTAAATAGGAGGTTACAGATGAGTCATCAGATCGTGTGAGATAAACATAGTAGAACCCAACATGGAGAGTTCAGCCTCGAAGAATATCATTATAATACTTGAGATATATTCAAACAAGAGTCGAGGTAGTTAAAGATACCGTATGAGTGTTACGGGGATAAAAGAAAGTGCCACTGGGAAGGCAGTCAAAATATTAGTTCAGAAGCAACCATACAAGCACAAGGGCATGGAAGTAAGCAACTACGAATGATTATAGGCAAGTAAGGACATCAAAAGGGTCCGTAATAAGCTCACAGCTTTACGAGAATCAAGGGTTCTCCCTAAGTACTACAATGAAAGACTACCTGAGGGGATAAAAAAGAAGGCTTCAACCTAAGCACAACGATCTAAAGAGGAAATGGTTGTGTAACAACAATCTCGCAACAACATTGTAAGCATTCCAAAGGAAAGTGGCACCTACCGTGGCTAATGAACGGGAAGTAAGAATTAAAAGTAATATTCGAGATCATATGAGTTGTATGAAAACTCTGGCAAGTGTGGGCACTAAGATAAGCTAAGTATGGACGCAACAAGGGGTAAAAAGACCAGGAAAAGTAATTGCACACGTTTAAAGAAAGCTGAGATGGAATGAAAGGAATTATTCGATCAATGATCCAGAGTTAGTACGTTATGGATACACTCAAGATTTTGGAGCGTTATCCAAGCAGCATATTTGTTGATAATCATACAGCCATGGAAGACTCCGATATAAGTTAAAAGAAAGAATTGAGCCCAGGGCATAGAAAAAGGATTGAATTATTAGAAGATTGTATCATGGATATTCCATAAACGCCATGAAATGCTAAAGTAATAACTGATACCATGAGCCACAGATCGGAAGATTGTTTAAGCCTACGTAAAGGCTGATCAGAAGGAAGAGAAAACTAAAGAATTACATCACCCAAGTAAATCAGGAGTCTGATTATTGGACCTAGAAAAATTATAGAAGTTGTGCTTGAAAACATGACAGAATCACTCTTAATATCAGATGTTCAAGAAAAATAACACAACAACCATAATCTATAATGGCTCTACAAGGAAGCCAGTTAGAAGAAGTACCAGCATCATAAGAAGTCAGTACGAAGCTCCCACCAGATTGTGTATGTACCAGAGGTGTGAGTATTATAATAGAGCTTCAAGTTATGAACGTGAATTACACTTAGGTGGAAGGGAGGTCACGAAAGAGAGAGAAGATACGATGCAAGATCTTAAGGTAAGTAAGGTAAAGGTGAACAACGTACGAGATACTCAAAGGTAGAAGATTGTGAATAGTCCATACTTCAGATAGAAGGCTATAAGCACGGGGTTCTAATAATCGGGAATGATAGCGGCATCGTCGGCGGCATATCTTCCAGCCTATGGTATCTAAGTATTGAGAGATCGAGTTAAGAGAATAGAGAAAAGTTGGAGACGATGTGATGTCTCGCTTGATGTTCTAAAATAACACAAGGAAATTCAAGCAAGTTGAAGGAAGATTACGAGTAGTATAAATAGATATGTATAGGTCGCAAGCTAAAGTATAGTAAAGCGACAAAGTTTTATGACAGGATGTAAGAACGAGAAAAGGCGAGTGAGAAGGTGACGAGAATGGATTAGTCCTCAGGATTAGGCCCATAAGAACAAGGGAGCTAATGGATTCTCTATATTATATAAAGCTCAGTATAGCGTCAATGAGCTTAAAGGAGTCTATGACTAGTAGCATTAGAAGAAATGGAATGTTGACCTGGTAATAAAATGAGGATGTAACTGTGACATATAAAGATGACGTTTGGACCATGATTTGAAGAAAAAAAAAGAAAAAAAAGGGGGAGGAAGAGAAAAGACTTTGCGGATGACACAGGATTAGAATACCCTCATAAGGTGAATCACATTGAGATACTATGAAATACGATTATGGGAATCACTTCATGTATTTCTCGATGCAACGTAAGCCCTAGTAGCAAGGTATTATGTAAGAGGTTTCAATTATCAGTGGTGGATTATAGATCGATATTGAGGTGAATCAACAATGGATGGATAAAAGTTACAAAGTATGAAATGAGGTTAGGTCGTCACTCTTAAGATGAACAGTAATGAGGAAACATTAAAGGAGTTAGACTTATACATATGGGATAAGCAATGAGAGTAAGCTGGGATTTGGTAACAGACCTTAGCAACGATAAATTAAAGTAAGAGTTATGGCAGTAAATTCATACGGATGGCTAAACGGACCTATGCGATGAGATATAACAATATTCGTAAATCCAGCAATGTACTGAGCGAAGAACTTCAGTATACTCATAGATGTCCAAAGGGACATCTTATCAAGCTCTACATGTGAAGCCTAGAGATTGGGCACACTTATAATATCAAAACTATACAGGCTGCATAGCAACAGTTACGAGATTGGAAGGATTCCGACTACAAGTTGTGGTGTGTAAAGGAGGCCTAAGTGGGGATGCCCTTGACTTTGGCCTTATTCACAGAACAGTCGCCTAGATAGCAAGGAAAGCTCTAAAGTATTCGAAAGATATAAGTTAAGAAAATGATAAGAGCATTAGTCAACATTCGAGGACGAATGTGCCAAAGGAGGGAATGATGTTACACCCCGCAATATTACGTCAATATTACGCACAGCAGTATTACATTACGGTGATGTTACGCTTCGCAGTATTAAGTTACGACAGTGTTGCACCCTGCAGTATTTTACGTTGAATTTGTCGTAAGGTAATTGACATCCGTCCAAGGAAAAGATTATTTGGGGATTATAAGGATTATGCTATTTCACAAGTGATTAATAAATTCATGAAGGTGAAAGGGGGAGCAAGTCTAAGAAAATGAATTTTGTCAAAGTTTGGCATTTTGGGATAAAATACGGCCCGAGCTAAAATACTCGGTATTTATGGACTAGTACCATAATAGGTACCTCATGACCATAACAGTAAGGCGTATAAGGTATGTGAAAAGTGAGTAATATTTCAAGTAAGTGGGAATAATTCTCAATTTTGCGGGTAATTGATTAATTACTGGGTAACAAAATATTACCCGATTAACTAATAAGTGGATAAAATTAGTAAAATCATCTCCTCCCAAAAACGTGGCAGTAGCCTACTCTTGATGCAAATGACTAAGTAGTTAGATGATATTAGGTGGCAATCTAATAAAATTTATTACATAAATTGAGTTAGTGTCATATATATCCATAACTACTTTTCTATCCATTATAGACCTTTCATTTGATCATCATCCAATCTCTTTACTTCTTGGCATAAAGGGATTGTTTCATAAGAATCACTTATGCAAAATGGAAAAGAACGTACAAGAATTCTTACTGCCTTCATTCCCTTAATCACCTAAATTACAGCCATTTTCCCAATCTTGTGACAACCCCCCTATCGATTCCCTACCCTCTGATGCCATCAAACACGAACAACTCCTATTCATACTTCTAAATTTCCTAGCTACAATCACTGGCCTCTATCTTCTCTTTGTCCATTCGGCAGATCCATCACCGGCTCGTGTGATTTTTGCTGGTGCAATTTCACTTCTTGGCTATAATACTGTCAAGAGGATACAATAATCTGAGAATCATAACCTCAAATTGCACTGCTCAGTAGACATGTTTGTTGGCAACGAAATATCAAAACGTTCTCAAACCATACGCTAAGGCTCAATACAACCAAGAATAATATACGGATTTTTCCCTACTCTAGGTATGTTGAGGCCCTCTCTTCTTTCTTTTGGCATGTCCAAATTATACTGAAGAAACGAGCAGATACACAACTTCCATAAATTACTCTATTCATAGAATTATTAGGGGCGTATATTCTTGATTCCCCATGAGAATTTTCATTATCTTCTGTTAGTGGGTCTCAGAATAATACGCATTTGGAAAAGTTTATCCAGAAGGAATATCGAGATTATTATATATTTTTCATGCATTTCACTCATTTGTACATGTGCATTGACCCATGACCAGATGGCGTTATATACGCGCATATATGTAAATATATGTATATGGGATATGGGAAAAGGTTATGGCGTTATATACGCACCACCACCTGATCAGCTGGTATATGATGATGATATTGCCATAGTGGCTTAAATATGATTCAAACGACATTATATACGCGTATATATGTATGTATTCAAACGGCGTTATATACGCGTATATATGTATGTATATATATGTATATGGGATATGGGAAAGGTTATGGCGTTATATACGCACCACCACCTGATCTGCTGGTATATGATGATGATTTTGCCCACAGTGGCTGATATGATATGATGGGATGTCTTCAGAGGCTGATGATGTTATGAAACATGTACCTATGCACGACATGACATTCATACGCATATGCATGACGCTAAAAGTAATTTATGATTTACAAAGTTATTCAGACTTACAGGTTGAGTCATGTACTCTATATTTCCTCCATGTCTCTTATGTAATTATTTATGTTCCTTACATACGTGGTACATTATTCATATTGATGTCTCATTTGCCTGGGGACGCTGCGTTTCATGCCCGCAGGTCCCGATAGACAGGTCGAGAGCCCTCCAAGTAGGTTATCAGCTCAGCGGAAGATGTTGATGCGCTCCATTTGCTTCGGAGTTGCTTGTTTGGTTAGTATGATTTAGACGTGTATTGTTTGATATGGCGGGACTCTATCCCAACCTTTATGACATTTATGTAGTCGTAGAGGCTTGTAGACATATGTCGCATATGTGAAAGATTGTACGGCCTTGTCGGCCTATGTTTTGAGTTTATAAATGATTATGTTGGCTTGTTAGGCCGTATGTCACGTGTATATGATGATGTAATAAGAAATATACGTTATGTTGGTTCTTGGTCGAGTAAGGTACCGGGTGCCCGTCGCGGCCCATCGGTTTGGGTCGTGACATTTTGCAAATGGAAAATACCTAGAACAGGTGAACCATACTCAGAAACGTACACTGCAGAGGCTGTCCAATCACTTCTTCCAAAGCGGAGGAACCCTGTATAGAAGAACTCCTAATCTAGGACTGTTAAGGTGTATTGACGCAAAAGAGGCTTCCAGATTGCTCGAGGAGATACATGCCGGAACCTGCGGACCGCATATGAGCGGTTTTGTTCTAGCCGAAAAGATACTTAGAGCAGGATATTTTTTGATGACATTGGAAATAGATTGCATCCGGTATGTCCAGAAATGCCACCAATGCCACATATATGCAGACATGATAAAGGTACCACCAAATGAGCTCAACGCAACAAGTGCACCTTAGCCTTTTGCTGCCTGGGAATGGATGTCATCGGTCCGATCGAGCCAACTGCTTCAAACGGGCACCGGTTCAATTTAGTGGCCATCGATTACTTCACAAAATGGGTAGAGGCTGCATCTTACAAAGATGTAACCAAGAAAGTCATCGTAGATTTTGTTAGGGATCATATTGTTTGTCGATTCAAGGTTCCCGAGTCCATCATCACTATAATGTCGCCAATCTCAATAGTGGTCTAATGAAAGCCATGTCAAAAACCTTCAAAATCAAACATAAAAATTCAACAGCATACAGGCCTCAAATGAACGGAGTCGTGGAAGCTGCCAACAAGAACATCAAGAAGATACTAAGGAAGATGGTAGAAAATCACAAACAATTGCACGAGAAGTTACCATTTTCCCTATTGGGGTACCGTACCATAGTCCGCACATCAACTGGGGCAACTCCCTATTTACTGGTTTATGGTATCGAAGCTGTCATTCCAGCCGAGGTAGAAATTCCTTCTTTAAGGATCATACAAGAAGCCAAACTCAGTGATGCAGAATGGATAAGGAGCCGCTATGAGCAACTAGCCCTCATAGACAGAAAAAGAATGAATGCAGCATGTCACGGTCAGCTTTATCAGAATAGAATGTCCAGAGCTTTCAACAAAAGGGTCAGACCAAGACAATTCACACCAAGGCAACTGGTGCTGAAGCTGATCTTCCCACATAAGGATGAAGCCAAAGGGAAATTTTCACCCAACTGGCAAGCTCCCTACATGGTTCACAGGGTACTACAGGAGGAGCACTCATAGTTGCAGAAATGGATGGAGAAGTTTGGCCAAAACCTATCAATTCAGATGCAGTCAGGAGATACTATGTTTAGATTGTTTACATTCCTTCATCTGATGTAACTGAACTACGCTTGACCTGATTCCAATTTAAGAGGGGATACGTAGGCAGCCCTGTGGGTTTGGTCACATCTTAATAAAATCTCCATTTCCCGAGAACTGGAAACCGGGGCAGAATTTTGAGGATGACCCTCAAAATTTTGGAACAAGTCCAGCAGATGCGATCATATGCAAGACAGTCAGAAATCAGTTAAGAAACTGGGGCGGAATTTTGAGAAGGATTCTCCAAATTCCGAAGCAGATCCAACAAACTTCGTTACACGCAGAACGGCCGAAGGATCATTCACCAAGCTGGGGCAGAATTTTGAGGAGGACCCCAAAATTCTAATGCAAGGAAGCCGTAATGTCTCTAAAAGTGTTACGGTCATTAGTTAATCTAATTTACTTGATATTATATACCACTATGTTTTCTAAATAACTCTATTTCATCAAATAAGTGCAAATTTTCGAAAACTTTATTTCCATGGCCGCCAAGTGTCACCCAGGGTAACTTGAACAGGGTCTCCAAAGCAAAGCAAAGCAAAGCAAGCAGACAAAGGCACGAACCAATCCCCCCCAAAAAACTTACGATATTTCTTTGAATGCAGGGACAAGGAATAACCACAAGTACATACGCCTTAAAAGCATTACCTTCATAACAATCGGACCGCCAAGCGCAAATATCTCTAGCTAAGAAATATCCTACCCCTACTTGCTATTTGATTATTGAATAAGGCTAAGCACTGCCTTCTCTTTGCATGAGACTAATGCCCTATCTCAAATCTTGCATGAGGCTAAGCCCTGCCTCCCTATTTGCATAAGGCTAAGCACTGCCTTGCGTCGCATGAGACTAAGCATTGTCTCCCTTTCTTGCATGAGACTAAGTCCTGCCTCCCTTATTGCATATGGCTAAGCACTGCCTTCTCGTCGCATGAGACTAAGCATTGTCTCCCTTTCATGCATGAGGCTAAGCCCTTGCATAAGGCTAAGCACTGCCTTCTTCTTGCATGAGACCAAGCATTGTCTCCATTGTTTGCATAAGGCTAAGCACTGCCTCCCTTGCATGAGACCAAGCATTGTCTCCCTTTCTTGGATGAGGCTAAGCCCTGCCTCCATATTTGCATTAGGCTAAGCACTGCCTTCCCTTGCATGAGACCAAGCATTGTCTCCCTTTCTTGCATGAGGCTAAGCCCTGCCTCTCTATTTGCATAAGGCTAAGCACCGCCTTCCTTTGCATGAGACTAAGCATTATCTCCCTTTCTTGCATGAGGCTAAGCCCTGCCTCCCTATTTGCATAAGGCTAAGAATTGCCTTCCGTCACATGAAACTAAGCATTGTCTCCCTTTCTTGCATAAGGCTAAGCCCTGCCTCCCTATTTGCATAATGCTAAGCACTGCCTTCCACTGCATGAGCCTTAGCATTGTCTCCTCTCCTCGCATGAGGCTAAGCTCTGGCTCCCCAATTGCATAAGGCTAAGCTCTGCCTTTCCTTGTCTAATGCTGAATGTTACACTATTTGAAACCTAGCACTATTCTGCCTTTTCTGGACTAAGCTCTGTCGCGATTCTACACAGACTAAGCTTTATCTTGTCTGCTTATATGATCCATCATCATGTCTCTATCCAAAGGCGTAATAGTGCGAAGGAATTATCCTTATAGCCTGAAGACACCATGTCATGGCTTGAGGATCTCTCAATACTGCACATCATTATTCAAAGGGTTCATGGTTCAGAGGCACCATTTTCGTGGCCCGAGAACATCATTTCATGGCCTGCAAATCCCCTATCTCATGGCTCATGGCCCAGGACGTCATGGTCTAAGGACGTCATCCTCTCCGTCCAAAGACAACCTTCATGGTCCAAAGGGAATTTGCATCATGTTTAAATTCTTGCAGTAATCTATATATTTGCATGCATTGTGTTTTAAGTTTTGCAGGAAATCCAGGAGGTAACCGTCCTTCAAACAGGAGCAAACTTCGCGCTATTTTCCACTCATACCATTCCGGTTTCCACTCATACCGTTTGCCGTTATCTCAAACGTAACCGATTCTCATTAATTACTCGCCTTTACCCCATGACCGTTCAGATACCTACCCTGTGATACATCCGTTACACTTTAAACACATAATTATAACTCCGCATAAACCCATCTGATATTATCCTTCCCAAAAGAAACCCTTTTCTGAAACATACTACCATTTCTATAACAATTCCATCGGTTTCATTCACCGTTGGATCCAGAACTACACATGTCCTGATTCCTGTAAAACTAGGGATATGGAGGCAGCTCAGAGACCAGGGTGCGGCCCATATTTTTCATCCTATTAGGTCAAAATCGGTCATCATTTCTTTACCCGACAACTCTTTCATCCTTTCCAAGTAAAGAGGGGCAGCTGTTGATACCCAATTTTTCCCTCATATATTTAAAATGCATATATACTTTCAAAATAGTGCATGAGCATCAACCAGTATTTTTCCATAATCTTCTGCAATTTTAAAAGGATTTTAATTGATTTATTCCAGCATTTTATTATCTAAATAATTACTAATTGCATCACAAATTATTTTGTAATAATTTTGTTGCTTAATTCTATCATTTATATCTATAATTAAGCTTGGATTATTTTATACATAATTATATTTACATCTGTAGGTTATAAGTGCAGTAACTTTGCAATAATAGCCCATGTATGCATATATTCTTTATTTTTACACGAAAATGACTCTTTATATTTTTATAATATTAAGTAATTATTTTAAATTAATTATCATACATAAATAGCACTTTTCTTCATTTATTAACTAGTTATATAAATTATTTTATTAAACTAAATAGGTATTTAAAATATGGCCTCTTTTAATTTGATTTTCGGACCTTAACCCAATAACTATCCCAGCCCAATACCCTAACCTAACCCAATACCCATAACCCAAACCCAATTGTTATAACCCGCCCCAACCGCAGATTTAATCCTGGCCGTTGATCTCAGAAGATCAACGGTCTAGGACAATCCTTCCATTTTTAATTAACCAAACGACCTAAACCCTACCCATTTCCCAAATCCACCGCCCTTGAGACCCCTTCCCTCCTCTCGTCTCTCTCACCTTCCTTCTAACCCTAGCCCGCCGTCACTGAAACCCCTTTGATTCATGGGTTCTTTCTTCAACCTCAGGCCTTATCTGTCCTCATGTCTCTACTGGTTGTTCGATTTTCATGATACTTGATGGAATCTCAAAGAGATTCGAACCAGATTTGGTTCAAATCTCCCATTTTCTCGATTAATCCGTCTGTGTTCGCTCATACGTCTGTGAGTACTAATATCTTTGTGCTTATGGCTTCAAATCTTTGGTTCAAACCAGATTTTTTCACCTCTATTTATTTTTTACATAACCTAAATATTTCTGGCTAAATCAGGTCAGATCCCTTTAGATCTGAAGCGGTTTGAGTTTGTTTATTACTTTTCTTTTAAGATTCTTCTGTCTTTCCTACTATTGTCAACCGATTTCATTTTCTTCCTAAAGCTATATTTTTGGTTCTAAGAGATTTCTGCAAAATGTTTTAAAACGTTTAAGTGTTCAACTCCAATTTTCTTCCTTTAATTTTTCGACTGATTTTCATCTCTATGTCTTTATGCCCTAGGGTTTTCAATTATTCTACTATTTGCTATAATATTTGCCCGTTTACTTTGGCTGTCAATTAAAGTGACTAATTGATTTACTTGCCTAACTAGGGCTCGAAATTGTGCTTTCCTTTTAAAATAAAAGTGATATTTCCTTGACAGATTTTTACATGTTCTTTCCTTATGTGTGATTCAAAATTGGTACTACTTTCCTTAATTCTTTTACTAGCCAGATTTCTGTACTTTGATTATTAGGAACGACTTTTAATTGATCTCTGGACTTACTACTTACCTTATTTAGACCTCAATCTTGACTGTTGATTTATTTTGTGTTAATTTAAGTGATACTTCCATGATTCTACCTATTAATTGATTCTTGTTAGCCCTAGTTGACTGATTAACTGATCACTTTGCCTTATTTGTGTTCCATTGATTCTCCTACCTTATTTGGTTTTACTCTACTGTATGCTATAAAAACCTTTCATTACTCTGATTCTAAAACACACGCTCACGCTTACAGACTTACACTCACACTTACACACTCTTATAATTTCTTCACTTTACAACTCAAAAGCTCTCTGCTTTTCCTCAACGAATTTAAGTTCTCTCTTTGTGCGACTACTCTGATTTCTGCACTGTTTAGCCGGCTGGAAGCCAAGGCTAAACTCTTTGGATCCAAATTGCCATTACATTCCTGTTTACTTTCTTCCTAACTGGTATGTGTTAACTCCTGTTATCCTATTATGTTCCCTGTGCTTATGTGGTTAGTATATTTCAAACCTCAGCATGTTTCTGTGTGATCTATGATTCTTGTTTACTCCTTTCTCAACTAGTATGTTTCAGTTCCTGTTATCTTATTCTGTCTTATAGTTTATTTCGACATCAGCATATTTTTCTGTTACTGCTTTCTCAACTGGCATGCTTTAGTCTCTGTTACCCTATTCAATCCTATGTGCTTATTAGTTTGAGATTTCAGCGTGCTTCTGTTTGCTATATGCCTATATGATTTCACCTAGTGACAAGATTAATTAGGTTATCTCTAGTAATATGAAATCCTGTATAATCAGTTATTTGTTTCTTGTTCTGCAAACATGTAATATGTTGCCAACTCTGTCTATTAGTTCAAGTATCCTGGCTCTTTTGTGATTGCTTAAATGCTAGTACAGTGTCCATGTCTGAATCAATACCAATCTGTTTGAACTATTTACTAAATAGGGATTCTGTTTGTTCTAGGTGAAATTCTGTTTGCAGTCCTGTAATTTGAATCCATTTGCTCCTAAAAATCAAACTATTTTCTAAAACTGTCCCCTACCCCCCTATGTACTGGTTTTCAAACTTCAACTTTTAGTTGCCTATGTTCCTACCACCCCTAGTGTGAGCACTGCCTAGGGTCCTTCAGACTCCCCCGAACTCTGACACATTGGGGCTGGTCTTCCAATCTCTTACAAACTGTTTTTCTAAGTAAGGTTCTGGTGTGAGCATTGCCCGGGGTCTCTGAGGCCCTTGGGAACTTTGACACACCAGTAGCCCAATTTTGTGTATCATGGATGGACCACCGGTATACTTCAGACTTGCTTTGCTTGAATGCCTGGTTTCCAGGTTAATATTGGGCCTGCTAAGGCTCCCTATAGTGTAATAAATTTAGTTATGTAATTTATTCATTCTGGGCTGTAATAATCTCTATAATATACGGATCTAGGGTTTATTAGTAAAAGCTAGGGGGGGGGGGAGGGTTTCTATATCTTTGTTCAAAACTCGGGTAGAAATACTGCCTATAGGTTTATTGGTAATTATGTGAATGTTAATACTTGTTTAGAGATCATGCCTATAGGACTTTCTGATTGCTTTGTTCTGTATTTCACTCGCATGCTAGAAATCCTATTTATAGGCCCCTTGCATTAGAAATCCTGTCCATAGGATCCATGCACGTTTTTAACCTACATGCATTAGTGACAATGTCTATAGGATTCTATCTGTTTGAATAATAACCTTTCCTGGCAACGTGCTTAAAATTCTGCCCACATGTGATTAATAGATATCATGCCTATAGCAGGTAAAAAAAAATCACTTTCAATTTAGATACCATGCCTATAGGAATAAAAGGAATCAGTTTCAAACCTAGAAAATCATGTATATAGGATTTAAACTAATAGATGTTGGCCCAAGTAAAGGTTAGTTTTGAAGACTGACAAAGGAACTCAGACATGAACCAGGTCCATCCAGTGGTCCATCCCTCAGGTTCACAAAAACGGGCAGATTCAAGCATGTGGGTTGCACGTGAAGGAGATAAGCTTAACTTGGTGTATTTAATATCTCATTGATCGAAAAGGTTTCATAATTGATAAGGAGAAGGAGTCCTTAATCAAAGAGAACACTATCCAAGATAGGGAAGGAGTTAGAATTTGAAATCAACTAGAACTCTTCCACCAAGGAAGAGTTGCATCAGAACTCTAGTTATTTCTTCATCTACTAACTCTATAAATTGCAGGATGTTCTCACATTAAAGTGTTGCACAAAAATGCAGATGTTAAATGTGAATTGAGAGCAAAATAGCAAGGCTTTTTTGCAAGCAGTTCGTGTGTGGAAGTTTGGGAAAATCCTACTGAGTAGTAGGTCGTGGTTTCTTCACCTTTTGAGCCAGGTGTTTTCCACGTAAAAATCTCCGTGTTCTTTATTTTATGTACTTTTAATTCCGCAAAAAGTAGTAGAAAGTACACCTAGAAGAACCAGGTTCTTCTAGAGCGCAAAATTGGGCACCACACAAATCACCCCCCTCTTGTGTGGTATTGACGTATAAAACATCAATTAGTATCAGAGCAGGTTATCCTTGAAGAGGCTAACACCTTAGGAACAGATCAAGATGAGCGCACCACCTGGAAACTGGGAAGGGCAATCCACTGATAGGCCTCCACTCTTTAATGGCCACTACTACTCTTGGTGGAAAAATAGGATGAGAGATCACATCATCGGAGAAGACTATCAGCTATGCGACATTGTCGCTGATGGTCCCCTGGCTACCACGAAGAAAAATGCTGAAGGAGTAGATGTGCCAAAAACAAGAGCTGACTGCAATGCTGAGGACTTGAGGAAGTGGGAAAAGAATGCAAAGGCTAAGAAATGGCTTGTGTGTGGACTTGGTCTAGACGAGTACAGTAGAATTCAAAGTTGTACCACTGCTAAGGAAATTTGGGACACTTTGCAAGTGGCTCATGAAGGAACACCTCAAGTGAAGAGGTCCAGAGGAACACTCCTGGATTCTCAATATGAGAATTTCACCATGAAGGAAGGGGAAACCATCCAAGAGATGTATACAAGGTTAACCACACTGACAAATGAACTTAAGTCTCTTGGAAGGATTATTCATGAAGAAGACAAAGCTGAGAAGATTTTCACAAGGGTACTTCCAATCTCTTGGGAAAGCAAAATCACAGCTATTCAGGAATCAAAGAACATTGCCACTCTTAAGTAGGATGAGCTAATTGGAAATCTCACTTCCTATGAACTTAGAAGGAAAATCATGAAGATGGATGCACCCAAGAAGGAAAGGAGCATAGCATTCAAAATCACTGAAGGTGCTGATCTAGAGGAGGATGAAATGACCATGATCACAAAGGATTTCAAGAAGTACCTAATGAGAGAAAATGGTCCTTCAAGAAGTGAAAGCTACATCAAACCAAGGGTTCCTTAAAAACAAACTAATGAGGGGTGTTACAAGTGTGGGAAGACTGATCACCACATCAAAAACTGCCCTCAATGGGAAATTGAATGGAAGAAGGAAAGAGCTGAACGAAGGAACAGGAAGAAGGAACAGGTTCAACCCAAGAAGAACAAAAGATCAACAAAGGCTATGGTTGCTGCTTGGGGAGAAAGCTCAGATGAGGACTCAGAGGATGAAGATGAAGATGAACAAGAACTTATGGAAATTGGAAAATCCGATGAGGAATCTGAGGTAAGTATAATTCATCTCAAAAACAAGATTAAATTTTTGTCTAAAGAAAGACTATCTAAGTTACTCCTGGATTTCATTGATGAATCTGAGGATCTAAACAATGAAAAGGAACAGCTGTCTAAGGAGTGTGTGATTTTGAAAGCTAAGTGCAAAAATCTGGAACTTAGGGCTAGTGAAAGTGATTGTAAAAATGCTGAGTTGAAGAACCAGGTTCTTGAACTTGACACCACTGTCCTACAACTTAGATCTGAAAATTTAAAATTGAAATTAGAAACTGGTAAAAAGAAAGTTGATCACACACAACTCACTTTAGAAGAAAATGTAGGAAAAATGAAAGATGAGTTGTACAAAAGAGATGAGCAGATAAGAGTCCTTAAGGAGGATCTAAACAAGGTTAAGCACGAGCTAGATAGAACCTGTAAATGGAATAGGTCCTCCGATGCACTTTCATGGCTACATGAACACCATAGTAGCAATAAGAGAGGACTTGGCTACGGACCCCTGCACCTAAGCGGGATCCCAAAAGCAAGTACCTCACACATCCTGAGAACAAAATTTGCACACACTGTGATAAAACTGGTCACTATAAAAGTGAATGTATTGCAAAAGAAAAGGCTAGTCAAAAGAATAATGGATTTGTTCAAGGGAAAAAATAGGCTGCCAGGTTGGGCTAAAAAGAATCTGATTCACCCGTTTGCCTACAGAAAGGGACCCAAACTAGTTTGGGTTCTTAAGACTAACCCCTGATTTCCTTTTATGGGTCAAAGTGAAAGGGAGCAGCCAAATATGGTACATGGATAGTGGCTGCTCAAAGCATATGACAGGAAGCAAGAACCAGTTCCTTTCACTTGAGGACCTCAAAGGAGGTAATGTCTCCTTTATAAATGGGAAGAAAGGTGAGATCATTGGGGTTGGAAAGGTAGGTAAGACTGATTCTCACTATATTGAGAATGTCTACTTGATAGATTGCCTAAAGTACAGTTTAATTAGTGTATCACAATTATGTGATAAAGGTAACTTGGTAGCATTCACCACTACCAAATATTTAGTGATTAATCTTACCATTGACAAGATTGTTTTGCAGGGAAAAAGAGTAAACAATACATACATTGTAGATTTGTCCACACTTTCAGAAAATAAAATCACTTGCTTAGGTGTGTTGGACAATGATCCCCTCCTTTGGCACAAGAGACTTGGACATGCAAGTCTGAGTCAACTCAATAAATTAGTCTCCAAGGATCTGGTGATAGGGCTGCCTAACATCAAGTTCAAGGAAGACAAAGTTTGTGAGGCTTGTGCAAGGGTGAAGCAGGTAAGATCCTCTTTTAAATGCAAGAAAATGGTAAGCACCACCAGACGATGGAACTGGTCCATATGGATCTCTGTGGTCCAATGAGAACATTAAGCAGATGTGGTAAAAGATATGTGATGGTGCTTGTTGATGATTACTCTAGGTTTGCTTGGACATTGGTTTTAACATCTAAAGATGAAGCATTTGACATGTTTACTTCTTTTGTTAGAAAAACTCAGAAACAACTAGGTAATCATCCTGCATCAATTAGGTCTGATCATGGAACTAAATTTGAAAATGCTAAGTTTGCTGAATTTTTACATGCTACGTCATAAATAGTTGCATGACTAGACCTCTTGTTAAGAAGATTCCCTATGAGTAACTTAAAGAGAGAAAGCTAAATATATCCCATCTTAGGGCATTTAGATGCAAGTGCTTTGTGCACAATAATGGCAAAGACTCCCTAGGTAAGTATGATACCAGAAGTGATGAGGGAGTATTCTTGGGATATTCTTCACATAGTAAAGCTTATAAGATATACAATAAAAGAACTATGTGTGTAGGAAAAATGTATATGTTATTTTTTAAAACTAACATTCTTTCTGAGAGGCAGGAGCAAGATAATGAAGAGATTGGGATGATAAGAAATTCAAATGGTGAAACCACAGTCCAGTCAGAAGATGCATCACAGGAAGGAACAGGTGATTGAACAGGTCCCTCCACCCAGGGCAACATGACAGGGGGGAACTAACTAGAGAGGAACTGATCCTCAAACCTCGAGGGAACCTTTCAATGAACCTATTCCTCAGTAACAAAACCAAGAAGGAACATCCAAAGAAATTGACACTCCTATTGCAACATCCACGAAATTGGATATAGATGAACTTGGTTCATCTGTTGATCAGAAGTTGTATAGGGGAATGATTGGTTCTCTTTATATCTCACTACTAGCAGACCTAACATTGTGTGTAGTGTAGGTCTTTGTGCTCGATTTCAAGCAAAGTCAAAGGAGTCCCACTTGATTATTCTAAAGAGGATATTGAGATACTTGAAAGGCACCACTGACCTTTGCCTTTGGTATCCAAAATGTAGTAATTTTAACCTAGTGGGATATGCTGACGCTGATTATGCAGGTTTCCTAGTGGATAGGAAGAGCACCTCAGGTATGTCACACTTCCTTGGTTCATGTCTTGTGTCATGGGCTACTAAAAGGAAAAATTTAGTGGCCTTATCTACTACTGAAGCTAAGTATGTTGCTGCTGCTTCATGATTGTGCTCAATTGTTGTGGATCAAGTAGCAGTTGATGAATTTTGGTATTGAAGTTGGTTGCATCCCTATTTTCTGTGATAACACTAGCGCTATTAGTATGACTAAGAATCCGGTTCATCATAAGAGAACTAAGCACATAGATGTTAGACACTACTTTTTGAGGGACAACTATGAGAAAGGCTTGATCACTATGGAGTTGTGCGCTACTGACAAGCAAATTGCTGATATCTTCATAAAAGCCTTAGGTAGAGATCACTTTGAGAGGAACGGGTTGGAATTAGGGATGATTAAGATCACCTAAATGAACCAGTTCAAGGTTAAACGAAAAAAGGAAAAAAATTGAAAAACAAATTTTGGTTAGAAAGTCAGTAAATTGTATAATTAGATTAAATCTTGCTCAGTCTCATACTTTCCATAGTATACTCTTGTGCCATGTGTTAAAATGACTCATTAATCTCTAATGATATTTTTTCTATTTTGGCAAATTTAGACTCACACAAGAGAATTATCAGTGAAG
Organism: Nicotiana attenuata; assembly: GCF_001879085.1. Taxonomy (NCBI): domain Eukaryota; kingdom Viridiplantae; phylum Streptophyta; class Magnoliopsida; order Solanales; family Solanaceae; genus Nicotiana; species Nicotiana attenuata. The sequence goes on from NC_031999.1 coordinate 31,867,053, forward strand.
AACCTGGTTCATCAAGATAACACGGTATGTTTTCTACACTCTGCATAATTTGAAATAACTATATTTGGATCATGAGCAAAGTCATACCAAATACCAAACTCCTTTTGGACTTATCCATTACAAGTGAACCAGTCCTGTTCAAAAGAGTCCTAACCGAATGGAAGTACCTAGATTCTAGGGATACACTCCAACGTCTTTTCAAAACTGAATTTCAGTTTGATTAAACTTCTAAGAGTCTGAAAAGCTGTAGTTACCCTATCAATTATTCCCCTGTATATTGATCAGCTTTAGTGTATTCCTTACTTCATCTCTCTCAAGAGGTTAAAAACTCTCATTCTTCTTTCATCTTCCAAACACAATCTAATTCTCTTCTGTTCCATACCCTAGCCCAGATATGTCGAACACCTCTGAAAATCCTTCATCACCACCACAGGAAACCACTTCCACACCTTCTACAACACCAATCTCTAAGAAAAGTAGAGTAAAGATGATGGCTCGTAAGCTTGTCGATGAAGGAGAGCAGATCAAGAAAATAAACAAGCAATTGAAAGCAGGTAGGGAAGAAGAATCCTAGAAATCTGAAGATTCATTTAAGTCTGCTACTAAGGGGGAAGAAAGTAGGTCTTCCGAAACTAAACAGGTATCTTCTAATTCTAAAGTTACTCCTGAGACAATTTCTGAAGTTGCTGAAAATTTAAAGAATGGATTTGTACTGGTAGGATCTATAGCAGGTGTTGAGAATACAGAATCTGGAGAAGTTGGTGGTAAAAATAAAAAAAGAAAAGAAAAAGAAAAGAGAGCAAGGGTGCTAGGAGTGCTGTGAGGGGAAAGGGTAAAAGAGTGGTTGATTCTTCACCCACTCATGTTGGTCAAACAAAAGAAACTGGTGCAATGGTTGTTTGGGGAGAGGAATTTACTAAAATAGAAGAAAGTGTGAGTAAAACAGGGGAAAGTGGGTCTGGCGAAGCTCCTGAGGGGTTGGTTCAACTTGGGAAAAATATAGATCAACCTGTTCCCATCTGAACTAGAAACCCTCGCGGACCTACTGATAGGGTTATCAATGGCACCAAAACTCATGCCATTTCCTATGGTTTTATTCTCACAACTGTGCTTGCACATTCCAAGGTACAAGCAAGGATCATTTTGGGGTTAATACTCTGCTTGCTTGCGATTATGAAGTCAATGTCATTTTTAATGAACCTGGTTCATCTAAAAAGACACCTATCAATAGCAAAGTCAGAGTCCTGGTACAGGAGAGTGAGGCAAAGGATATTGAGATAGCAAGGCTGAAGACACGATTGGTTGAGGTAGAATCCGAGAGAGATGTTCTCAGATTTGAACTTGCAAGGAAAAAGGAGAAGAACGATGGAATTCTTAAAGACATGATGAAACTTCTCCAAGCAAATAACCCAGCCCCTACCTCTTGCAAGCCTTAAATCTTAGCCTAGTGTAGATTAAACAGGGACCCAATTCGAGACCTTTTGTTTCTTTTGCTCATGTTTTCAGTATTTTTATTTCTTATGCTTTGTGGTAGAATCTTATCAATCATCAATGAAATTCACTGTCTTTTGCTCTAGAGGTTTGTTTATATTTCTTTGATGGTTAAAATTCTTAGCTTGATCTATGATGATTAATTCATGATTGCATTTGAAGTAGCCCTAGTGGCCATGAGTATGTTTTAAAATCTGGTTATCTCACATTTTTTATGCAACTTTTCGATGATGCCAAAAGGGGAAAAAAAGGTTGTGCTGGTTGTGCTTTAAACAAGTGATGTTTATACTTTGAACAGTGATGTTTATAACGTAATGTACCTGGTCCTTGATGATAAGTGATATAAAGGAAAAATATTTCTAACATTGTGTTGATGTTTGAGCTGAGTTCTGGCAGGGCCTAAGTGTATGAAAAGCACAGTGTTTGTCATCATCAAAAAGGGGGAATTTGTTGGCCCAAGTAAAGGTTAGTTTTGAAGACTGACAAAAGAACTCAGACATGAACCAGGTCCATCCAGTGGTCCATCCCTCAGGTTCATAAAAACGGGCAGATTCGAGCATGTGGGTTGCACGTGAAGGAGATAAGCTTAACTTGGTGTATTTAATATCTCCTGATCGAAAAGGTTGCATAATTGATAAGGAGAAGGAGTCCTTAATCAAAGAGAACACTATCCAAGATATGGAAGGAGTTAGAAGTTGAAATCAACTAGAACTCTTCCACCAAGGAAGAGTTGGATCAGAACTCTAGTTATTTCTTCATCTACTAACTCTTTAAATTGCAGGATGTTCTCACATTAAAGTGTTTCACAAAAACGCAGAAGCTAAACGTAAGTTGAGAGCAAAATAGCAAGGCTTTTTGCAAGCAGTTCGTGTGTGATTCAAGTGTGCAAACCTGAAGCTACATGAACCGGATTGAAGAACCAGCTCCATAAAGAGTTTTATGTATCTTTCTTTATTTCTAGTTCAATTATAGTAGGTGTTTTTATATTGTACCTTTCATCTTTATCTAGAAGCAATTGTAATAGGTATTTTGAGTATTCAAGTTAGAGTTAACTTGAAGTTGTCGCAGCAGTTAGAGGCTGGTTGCTGCAACGGGATTAGAGTTAATCCTTAGGTTTACAAAGAGTTTTGTAAATGCTGTTTTGTCTCAGTGATTTTAGTGGAAGTTTGGGAAAATCCTACTGAGTAGTAGGTCGTGGCTTTTTTCACCTTTTGAGCCAGGTGTTTTCCACGTAAAAATCTCTGTGTTCTTTATTTTATGTACTTTTAATTCCGCAAACAGTAGTAGAAAGTACACCTAGAAGAACCAGGTTCTTCTAGAGCGCAAAATTGGGTACCACACAAATCACCCTCCCCCCCTCTTTTGTGGTATTGACGTATAAAACACCAATAGATATCGTGCCTATAGGGTGAAATAATTTGTAAACTTAGAAACCATGCTTATAGAGGTTTAAATAAAGTCAACACTCCGAAATCCTGCCTATAGGGGTTTAAACTATTAGAAAGCATGCCTATAGAATCTAACAGGGATAAAACCTGTCTTATTGAGTTAAAATCAGTAATTCACTTAGAAATCACGTTATAGGTTGTAGATATCATACCTAGGGAGTTCTATTAATCAGTTTTGAGTTCAATTAATTCTTGTTATCACTTAGGCAAAGTCGTAGGGGTTACCAATGATTCTGGGCCTAAAATTGTGATATCTTACTGCCTGAAAATGCCCAGATCCAAGGTTTAATAAAATCAGTAGGCAAATTGATAGGTCCAGATGCCTGCCGTAATAAACTACTGTCTTGCATTCTGTTTTGCTCATCTAGATATCCTGCCTATAGGATCCTAAGTTAACGAAACATGTTGATTTAACTACGTGCATTTGTTGTCTACTTGTGGAGGTTTATATGAGCCCTTATTTGCTCCTTAAATGATAGTCCTATTTGAATTTTGTTTGTCGCCTAGCTTTTCTCATTTAAGCAACATAGGTCTGTCTAAAACCACCCTAAATAGAGGTCCTAAATACCTCCAGGATCGTAGGAAAGGGACGGGTAGTGCACGCATAAGGCACGAGATAGAAGCTACTAGAACGCTTAGGTAACTACTGAAAGATAGTAATTGGGTAGTAAAGGAAATGATAGCCCATGCGCTAATGCTATGAGTAAAACTCCGACTTGTGGGAGTTGCAAAGCATTGCATGGAATGATCCTATAGGCTAAAAAAAATTTAGGACCATCCCCTGTACTCCTGTGTAAAAATCAGTTGAATATTGTATCCGTCACAATTTGTTTTCTTCCCTTTTAAGACTAATTTGCTTAAGTTAAGTTCGGCCGGGACCCACCATTGTGGACGTCGAGGGATGCCTAACACCTTCCCCTCAAGGTAATTTCGAGCCCTTACCCGATCTCTGGTGATGTAAACTGGTTATATGAGTTAACTTTTCTAGGTGCCCTAACGCACCTTAATCCGTTAGGTGGCGACTCTTCAAATCCCTTACCCCATTCCAAAAGGAAAGGAGTTGTCCCAGAAATGTCAGAACCGGATTTCGCAAGAAAAAGGGGGCGCGACAGAATGACGACTCTGCTGGGGACTTCTTTAGGCTCTTACCATAACGAACTTGTCTGTGAATTAGTCTTTAAGCATGTCTTTATTATTCCGTTAATTCTTGCACACCCCTTCCCATTCTATGTTGATTTACTTGCCTATCCTTATTCATTTATGATTTCCCTGCCCTGCTTTATCACTTTTACTATGGAAACTGACTTGTCTCTATGTTTTTCTTTTCTTAAATGTCTTTACAATTATTAAAATACCGCATTTTATCATTATTCATCATGCAAATACTTGGCAACATGTTATTTTCTTTTGCATAACTCCATGCACAACATCATATTCCACTCGTGCGTATTAATACCATAGCGGCACTTGATGAGTGTCCGCGCTCTTCCTAAAATCATCCTTTAAATTCGGAACGACTTATTTGCGGTAAAACTAGTCGATCAGCGGTGCAGTCGACGGTTCTATGCCTTTTCCCCTCAAGTTGTCCGCTTGAGGGTACCAGTCTAGATTCCTATAGAAACCTTGCTCTGATAAATAACTATACATGCATCATGGTCAAACCTAGCCGGGGTTAATATGCTGTCCACATAATAACCCCCTAAGAAAGCCTTGTCCAAAGTCCACCGGGGTTTACATAATGCCAACGGACGCAATCACGATATGTGCATTATTTGGAGAGATAAATGCCAACATGCAAATCGTTAATGTGTAAGCAGTTGAATCCGGAGGGAGCAGGGTCTAATGGAACTGGGGGTAAGATGAGGAAAAGGGTCGTAGATATTTATAGCATATGAAACTCAACATTGTCAACATAATTCTTTTTTTGACATGTTCAAACTAAAGATTAAGTAATTATCAAGTACATAAGCAAGTACAAAAAAAAAAAAGTGCCTCCCTGGTATTATTATATTACAATGATACGGACTGTTAGAAAGCTAATTAGGAACTTGAATGGATAAAGTATCAAGATAGTGACGAGACGATTGGTGGATGAATTCAAGGCTAAAAATTTCGTGAATGAAACCCAAATTTTGAACCCAAAATAAAAACTGAAATGTTTACATAAATCAAATCATTTATAAGGTAATTGCAAGTAACTAAATTCCTATAATAAGTAATATATAGTAACTTGATAAAGATGGTAATTAATTTGATATATAGTGTTGATATCCTTTATTATGTCAGTGTATGTAACTTAAATGCTAGTATATTTCCATTTGTTCAATTTTAGAAGTTTAATTACCTAAAATGATTTGGAATAATCGTACCTTATAATGTATAAAGACATAATCAAGAACCATTCTTGAGGATCTGTGATTAATATATTAACGCTCCTAATATATTTAGGAGTTTGAACTGATCAAGCTAAAGATTTTGCTTCTAAGTTTAGAATTGATGTGTCGACCAAGTACAAGTGCAATGGGAAAATGAAAATAGTAAAATTCAAATTGTAGAAAACAATACTACTATATCTTCCCCTCAAGTATATTTTTCATGAGTTTAGTACAATTAAGCATGTATCAACTATCAAGATATAACGCTCGCGGGAAACTTTTTTGACTATTTTCAGGCCTATTTTTTTTTAATTATACGCTGGCACCTTTTGTTGCTTGAAAAAACACGCTGAGAGGGTGTGTCCTCTCCTATGTTTTGAGAGACTGGCCTATTAGATCGATATTTTTATTAAACGTCAATTGATTCTTAAAAAATGCAACTCGCTCGAGGTACTAAATTTAAGTTCAGGCGTAAGGTTGCTTCCTATAAAAGAAAACATCGGATCATTGGCTATAAAATTCATGACTAGGTCGAATTTCTCAGTCCTTTCAATTTTTATTAAAATAAGTTTCTTAAAAAGAGAAGACATTGTAAGTTTCAATGAAGAAAGTCATGCAGCTTTCAAAAAAAGAAAGTCGTTTGTTTGTTAAGGTGTTGCATTTTTAAAAGGTCCTAAAATCTCCTTTATTAGCAATCTACCTGAAGGAATACAAAAAATTGGAAGCCTAAAGCCCGGGGCCTTCCGTAAAGCAGGTAAAGCAACGTACTCCCTTAGGCCCCATTTGTGAGGGCCCCACTTTTTTACACCTAATATGTTATAGATAAATTTAAAAAAAAAGTTATGTGAAGTGAAAATGTTTAATTTTTTTTCTTTAACAAATATAAAGAAGAAGAATTTACTACTGTTATTATTTCTGCTAAGAAAATTGCATTTGAAATGAATATCAAACTCGAATTTCGTAAGAAACGTGTGATATATAGGAAAAAAAATAACTTTATGAGAATGTTGATAATGAAATCTCAAAATCTCTCGAAGAGTCTTTTAGAGTAGATTACTTTTTATACATAGTAAACAAGGCTATTTTTTAACTTCAAAATAGATTTGAATAATTCGAAGCATATGAAAATATTTTTGATTTCTTTTTAGTGGTAAATAACTGAGATCGCTAGATGATGGAAATTTTAAAAAAAAATTACCTTAATCTTCAATGTTCCTAGAAGCATAATAATCAATTCAATATTGATTATTTAGATTTATTTTTTTTGAATTAAAAGTGTTAAGGAAAATAGTACAACTAGAAGATAACAATTTAATATGAATGAAACGGCCCGGTATCACCCTTCGTGCTTTTACTCTCTTCCTCACCATGTAATAATGCTAATGTAAATTAAATGGCACGACATCACCCTTCGTGCTTTTACTCTCATCCTCACCATGTAATAATGATAATATGAATTCGAGTAACAAATAATGGGGGGAATAAATTTAACGTCAAATATGGTGCCATGATACCCAACTTCAACTATTAAAAATATTCAACAACTATGAAAGAGGTAATAATTACAAAACGAATAATTAAAGAAGCAATAACCTAGCCTAAGCATGTATATCATAATTAGCAAAGCAACAAAATACAAAAAAATAAGTTCCACCTGCATGCTTTAACCCAATAATAACATAGAAGTACTCGTCACCTCATATGTACATTGTCCCCACACATAAAACACGTCGCGAATAGACTAACAAGTCCTAATCCCTCAAGTAAAGGTTAACCACGTCACTTACCTTGCTCCATAATCAAAACAAAGCTCCACCGAGGCTTTACCTCTAGATTTAGCCTTCAAAGCAATCAAATCTAACCAAATACAGTTCAAACAATTCAAAATAAGCTTTAGAAACTACCTACAAGTGAAAAAGATTCAATCTTTAATATTTTTGAAAAAGTCAACAAAAGTCAACCCCGGGCTTGCTTGGTCAAAACCCGAGATTTGAATCAAAACCCATTTACCCATTCACCCCAGAACCTGATTTTTTGATTTGTTTTGAAATACGACCCCGATTCAAGGTCTAAATCTCAATTTTACAGAAATCCCCAATTCTACTCTAATTTCTACCATGGAAATCCTAGATTTGATGTTGAAATCTCATGAAATGTAATGGGTAACTGAAAAAAATGGATTAAAGTCACTTATCAATTAATTTGGGAAGAAAACTATCTTGACAAATTGCTCTCTAGGCTGTTTAGGGTTGAGAAATTGTGTGAAATGAGCTAAGTCCCGTTATTCCCCTCTTTTACCCTACTGCGGATGTCACAATTGCGATGTCTTGTTCGCAGTTGTGAACATCGCAAATGCGAGACAAGGGTTCGGAAATGCGAAACCTATCTTAGGGCCATAGAAGTCACTAATGCGACATTTGGTTCGCAAATGCAAACTCCCAACCTTCGCAAATGCGGACCATTTCTTCACAAATGCAAAGATCGCACAAGGACTACTGAGTCGCAAATGCGACTCTAAGACCGCAATTGCGGTCGCTGACAGTTCGCAAATGCGAAACCACCCAATCCAGCCCATGGTCGCACATGCAAGAACTTGTTCGCAAAATCGAGGCTCACAATTGCAAGGCAGACCTCGCAAATGCAAGATCTACAGTAGAGAACCAGCACCAGAAGTGCACCAGTAATTCCAACCTTAACCGGATTCATCTGAAACACGTTCGAAACTCACACGAGCCCCTCGAGATCCAAATCAAACATGCACAAAAGTTAACAACATCATACAAACTCCCTCACGCGATCAAAATACCAAAATATCACCTAGAACCACGAATCGGGCATCAAAATGTATGAAATTGTCCAAGAAACTTAAGAACATTCAAATTCACAACCAGACGTCCGAATCACGTCAAATCAACTCCATTTTGCACCAAAATTTTCAGACAACTCATAAATAGAGAAATGAACCTATGCCAAGTTCCGAAAATGAAATCGAACCCCATAGTAACAAAGTCAACCTACGGTCAAACTTATGAATTCTTTAAACCTTCAAATTATTAGTTTTTAACAAATCATGTTAATCAAGTTAGGGACTTTCTAATTCAATTCCGGGCATACGTTGTAACGACCCGACCGGTCGTTTTGAGCTTTTGCACTTTGCCCATCGGTTCTCGGGCATGACTTGCCCTGTGTGAGGTATTACAACTCATGTAAATCGTTTGTTTTGGTTTCAGGTTAATCGGAATGAATTTGGACGAACAGTTCCAGTTTGAAGCTTGAAATTTGAAAGGTTTGACCAATATTTGACTTATCTGTATATGATCTCGGATAGGAATTTTTATGATTTGGTTAGCTCCATTAAGTGATTTAGGACTTAGGAGCGTGATCGGAACGTATTTTGGAGGTCCGGTGTAGAATTAGGCTTGAATGGGCGAAAGCTAGTTATTGGCGTTTTCCGGTTGATAGGCGAGAATTTGATATACGGGTCAGAATGGAATTTTGGAAGTGGCAGTAGCTTCGTTATGTCATTTGGGATGTGTGTGTAAAATTTCAGGTCATTCGGACGTGGTTTGGTTGGGTTTTTGATCAAAAGCGTATTTCGGGAGATTTTAGAAAACTTAGGCTTGAATCCGATGTGTTTTGGTTGATTTGGTGTTATTTGAAGTGTTTTGGTTGATTTAGTGTTGTTTGAAGTGTTTTGATGATTGGAACAAGTTTGAATAAGGTATTGGGTTATGTTTGTGCTTTTTGTTGAGGTCCCGGGGGCCTCGGGTGAGTTTCGGGTGGTCAACCGAATCATTTTGAGTTAAGGAAAATTGCAGAAAATGGTTTCAGCTGTTGCAGTCATTTTGGTCTTCGTGTTCGCGAGAGGACCCTCGCGTTCGCGAAGAGTAAGCTGAGGAAGGTGGGAGTTTAGCCTACGCGTTCACGAGGCATGGGGCGCGTTCGCGAAGGGCTGTGAGGTTGTGCATCGCGTTCGCGGGAGTGTAGTCGCGATCGCATAGAAGAAATGGAGAGATTGAGCTTCAGTAGGATTGTACCCATCGCGTTCGCGATGATTAGACTGTTTTCGCGAAGGGTCATCTGGTAAGGCATCACGTTCGCATGAGGCTTGCCGCGTTCGCATAAGAGGATTAGTGGTCAACGTAAGTTTGTACTTTGCGAACGCGAGGGTTTGACCGCGTTCACGAAGAAGGAAGGTCAGACCTGGGCAGAATGTTTTTAAACTCGTCTTGTTCGCAAATGTGGGTCTATTTTCACCCATAGCTGCTCGTTTTTGGAGATTTTTGAAGGAGATTGAAGAGGGATTCAAGGGGAATCGTTGGGAGGTAAGATTCTTGGACTAAAAACTCGATTATTATGTGAATTCCACCTAGAAAATCATGAAAACTAAGCCAAAAAATTGAAGAACTAGGGCTTGAGAAATTGGACTTTTGAATTGGGATTTGAAGGACCATTTGAGGTCAGATTTTGATGTTATTGGTATGTATAGACTCGTGTGAGGACTAGGATTCTACTGATGTGACTTTTGTTGGATTCCGAGACGTGGGCCCGGGGGCCGGGTTTGAACAATTTCGGAATTTTGATGTTAAATTGGATATTTTCGAGTGGGTTTCGCTCCCTTAGCATGTTTTAATGATTATGTACTGGTTGTGGCTAGATTTGGAGCATCCGGAGGTCGATTCGTGTGGGAGCGGCATCGCGAGCTAGAGATTTAGCCGGTTCGAGGTGAGTAATGGTTGTAAATAATGTTCTGAGGGTTTGAAACTTCGGATCGCATATCGTAGTGCTATATTGAGGTGAGGCACATGCTTAATGACGAGCGTGGGATCGCGCACTATTGGGGATTGTGAGTTGGTCCGTCCCGATTGATGATTTTACCGCGTATTTGATTGAAATCTATTTGTTATCATCATTTTTTGGGTTGAATGCCATATTTGGGCTCTGTGCCATTTATTTGAACCCTTAGGGGATTGTTGTTGATGTTTCCTCACTGTTTTGACTTTATACTTGAACTCAGTCGTGTTATTTCCACTATTTTCAAAACTCAGCCATGTTTACTCTGTTTTGATACTCAAATGATATTTAAATGATGTTTTGGGCTGAGAAATACTGTTTTACTGTTGCCCGAGAGGCTTATGTGATTTTTGACTGAGTAAGGCTGAGGGCCTGTGTTGTGAGGATATCTTTTGGGATCAGGCTGCATGCCGCAGCGGTGATACATATCTTTGGGATCGGGCTGCACGTCGCGGCGGTGATACATTGATTTGATTATGAGGCCGAGGGCCTGAGATTGTACGCCACGAGGTGGCTTGATATTGATATGAGGTCGAGGACCTGTTTATGATGCCACGAGATGGCTTGTTATTGCGCTTGGGCCGTAAGGGGCCCCTCTAGGAGTCTGCACACCCCCAGTGAGCGCGGGTACCCAGTGTCATGTGTGATATAACCCGAGGGGCTGGTATTGTTCTGATTGATTGCCCGAGGGGCTGGTACTGTTCTAAGATATTGCCCGAGGGGTGGATTTTTTGACATTGTGCCCGAGGGGCGAACCTTATGTGCTTATCTTTATTATTTGCCTATTACTTACTTTCTTAATTGTGCATTTGTGCCTGAAGGGTAGATTTCTGTGCTTATCTGCACTAGTTGTTCTGCATTCATTTGCGCAACTGTTGAAAAAGTCATTTTCAAAAGAGTTTAAACTGAGCCAAGATGTTTTAAAGGATTTTACAGCTTCATTGCTTTCTTATTGGTTTTGATACTGCTTCTAAACAGCACGTTGATGCTCTTTCGTGATTTCTTACCACTCAGTCTTTATTTATGATTATTACTCACTGAGTTGGCAGTACTCATTTTACTCCCTGCACCTTGTGTGCAGATTCAGGTATTTTCTGAGCTTGGTGGCAGTTGTCATTGGAGTTAGCAAGGTAGCTGCCTGGCGATCGCGGCTCTGCTTTCTCCCTCTTTATTCCTCCTTATGTATTATTGAAATCTTCCAACCATTTCGGTCTTGATGTGATTAGACGATTTAGTAGATGCTCATGACTAGTGACACCCCGGTATCGGGCTCAGTTGGGTTGTATTCCGTGTATTGTTTTGTATTGTCATTGTTACTTATGAGTTTATATCATGTTTTAGACGTAATGCTTATTGTTTAATTGCTTAAAGACTGGATTGGAAATGTGTCGGCTCGCCTTGTCTTCACGAGAGGCACCATCACGATCGGGTTTGGGTTTAGGGTCGTGACAAGTTGGTATCAGAGCCTAGGTTACATATGTCTCACAAGTCATGAGCAGGTTTAGTAGAGTCTCGCGGATCGGTACGGAGACGTCTCTATTTATCCTCGAGAGGCTGCGGAACCTTTAGGAAAACTCCATATTCTTAAAATTCTTATCGTGCGTCCTTGATTCCGCTGGAAACATAACTTTTTGAACTCCTTCCACGCATTCGTATGCGGGAACGAGCGCTCGGTGTCAGATGTGCATCAACGGCCTGTGATTCCCCCGATCGAGGGGCGAGATGTGATCTCTGTGTGTTGATGTTGGGCCAGTCTAGAAAGACTTGAGGTTGGATTGTCACCTATAGGTTAAGCCCTGAGCGGTTGCTTGCGTGAGCATGTGTTTATGGATCTATATGTGTTGTTGTGCCCCTATTAAGGGAAGTAATGACTGGCTAGTACGTGATGGGGGTGATGTGACTGCGAGATGTGATCATATGACTTGGAGGGTCTGTTGGAGGGTTGATGATCTATTAGGTGTTTGATTTCCATTGTGATTGGATGTATAGCCCTGAGTTATGGGTGTGTGAAGAATCTTTTCATGTTTCGTAGTTGGGAGTGAAGTAAATTTCATATTACGGTATGAGCTCAGACTCAGGAAGACTAAGTGACTGCGTAATGTTTATGATGGTGGAAGGCATACATAAATGTTAGTTTGAGGCGAAGCAGGTGGGTTATCTCCTGCGGAGTGTTCTGAAGTTGTGTGATCCATATGTTGTCTGTTTGAAGATCTCATTTACAAGTGGAAAGGATTGAGCCCGAGGATGGCTCGTGGAAAAGAATAATTTGCGACTAAGACAAGGTTACATTCTGTGGTGTCTGAAGTGCTAATGAGGCTCAGGTTGTTCGGTTATTTTGATTAGGCTAACTATAGTTTGAGTAGAGTGGATGACTCTAGAGATTGGTTCCATTGTGTTCAATATTTTACATGCAATGATTGAAGGCTTTCAAGTTGTACTTGTGGCTAGAAACTGAGTTTTCAGTGGAAGATGGCAAGACTTGTGCTATTTTCTACATCATTATGGGATTTTATATATCAGCATCAGTAATAGGAATGTAATGTCTTCAGATTCGCAGGAAGTCTTCTTAGGGTAGGTATTCTGAATGTGGTGCTTTTGGGAACATTTAAAAGAGTATTCAGCGGGTTGTGGGCCTTCGGCCGTGTGGTATTATGCTTGGGTCTCGTGTGGTAAGTTTGGGTTGAGGAAATGTGATGTTATAGCAAGGAGGAGTATCAAGTGAAGGTAAATCAGAAGGGAGCTCGGATAGATGGAATAGCTAGGTAGTAGGCCAACTCGGTATGGTAAGGATATGATTAGTTCCTTGAGTGTTTACAAGGTAATGAGTTTCTACAGGTATTTCGCGGCAGTGCTCTTAGGTCTTGATGGCTTGCATAGCTTGGACGAGTTAGAAGGATTCGGTCCTGGCAGGTCTGGTTTACGCAAAGGGAACTCGAAGAGTTCTTGATGGTTTGTACCTCGGTTGGAGATGTATATTTTCTATGAGCATGAGGAGCATGGGATGTATTGTGATTTTTCTTCTAGATGGGATTAATGGAAAGTTCTTGACTAGTTGAGTACGTAGATGTTTGTGGCTCGGAAGTGAGATGAAGTTCTCATGTTATCCTAGGGTGGTATGGTATATGCGGTATGTTGTGGAGGATTGAGATTTGCGTGTGTAAGGTTACGGTTCAGTTCTGAACGGGAAGCCATGAAATTCTTAGGTAGCGGGCAGTTTCAGATGATCAGGGGAATTTTGGAGTATCTTTCGTGGAACGATTAGGTATTTGAGGTGTGGTATGCATTCAGATGGCGGAATTCGGATCAGGTATGGTGATTCGTGTTTCATTTATCATTGGCAGTATATGAAAGTGCTGGAAAAAGACATTAGTTGATAAGAGGTTTTCTATCGATATTCGGTTGTTATGTGCAGCTGCGGTGATTAGAAGTTATCGCTACCAGTGTTTGAGTTATGTGGCATATCATGTACTTGCACCTGAGGTTATAGATATGGTTTGTTATAGCTGGTTCGGGCTTATTCTGAATATAGATGTGAGATTCTGATCTTGTGGATGATTTCGGAAGTGGAAATGTGGTTCTAAGGTTTAAGGACTAGGTTGGATTGTGAAATTTTAGTTGCTTTGTGTTATCGGACCTATAGGAGATAGGGTGACGTGGGATCACCCCCAGGTATATGCATGGTAAGGTTATTCAGCGATTGGTTGGCTTTTGGAACAACTCTGGGCACGTTCGAGGACGAACGTATGTTTAAGTGGGGGAAGATGTAACGACCCGACCGGTCGTTTTGAGCTTTTGCACTTTGCCTGCCGGTTCTCAGGCATGACTTGCCCCGTGTGAGGTATTATGACTCATGTAAATCGTTGGTCTTGGTTTCAAGTTAATCGAAATGAATTTGGAAGAATAGTTTCCAGTTTGAAGCTTGAAATCTGAAAGGTTTGACCAATATTTGACTTGTCTGTATATGATCTCGGATCGGAATTTTTATGATTTGGTTAGCTCCATTAAGTGATTTAGGAATTAGGAGCGTGATCGGAACGTGTTTTGGAGGTCCGGTGTAGAATTAGGCTTGAATTGGCGAAAGCTAGTTTTTGGCGTTTTTCGGTTGATAGGATAGATTTTGATATAGGGGTCGGAATGGAATTCCGGAAGTGGCAGTAGCTTCGTTATGTCATTTGGGATGTGTGTATAAAATTTCAGGTAATTCGGACGTGGTTTGGTTGGGTTTTTGATCAATAGCGTATTTCGGGAGATTTTAGAAAACTTAGGCTTGAATCCGATGTGTTTTGGTTGATTTAGTGTTGTTTGAAGTGTTTTGATGATTGGAGTTTGAATAAGGTATTGGGTTATGTTTGTGCTTTTGGTTTAGGTCCCGGGGGCCTCGGGTGGTCAACCGGATCATTTTGAGTTAAGGAAAATTGCAGAAAATGGTTTCAGCTGTTGCAGACATTTTCGTCTTCGCGTTCGCGAAGAGTAAGCTGAGGAAGGTGGGAGTTTAGCCTACGCGTTCGCAAGGCATGGGGCGTGTTCGCGATGGTCTGTGAGGTTGTGCATCGCGTTCGCGGGAGTGTAGTCGCGATCGCATAGAAGAAATGGAGAGATTGAGCTTCAGTAGGATTTAACCCATCGCGTTCGCGATGATGTGACTGCGTTCACGAAGGGTCATCTGGTAAGGCATCGCGTTCTCATGAGTTGTGCCGCGTTCTCGTAAGAGTGTTATTGGTCAACATAAGTTTGTGCTTCGCGAACGCAAGGGTTTGACCGCGTTCGCGAAGAAGGAAGGTCAGACCTGGGCAGAATGTTTTTAAACTCGTCTTGTTCGCGATTGTGGGTCTATTTTCACCCATAGCTGCTCGTTTTTGGAGATTTTTGAAGGATATTGAAGAGGGATTCAAGGGGAATCGTTGGGAGGTAAGATTCTTGGACTAAAAACTCGATTATTATGTGAAATCCACCTAGAAAATCATGAAAACTAAGCCAAAAATTGAAGAACTAGGGCTTGAGAAATTGGACTTTTGAATTTGGATTTGAAGGACCATTTGAGGTCCGATTTTGATGTTCTTGGTATGTATAAACTTGTGTGAGGACGAGGATTCTATTGATGTGACTTTTGTTGGATTCCGAGACGTGGGCCCGGGGGCCGGGTTTGAACAAATTCGGGATTTTGATGTTAAATTGGATATTTTCGAATGGGCTTCGCTCCCTTAGCATGTTTTAATGATTATGTACTGGTTGTGGCTAGATTTGGAGCATCCGGAGGTCGATTCGTGCGGGCGAGGCGTCGCGAGCTAGAGATTTAGCCGGTTCAAGGTGAGTAATGATTGTAAATGATGTTCTGAGGGTTTGAAACTCCGGATTGCACATCGTAGTGCTATATTGAGGTGAGGCACACGCTTAATGACGAGCGTGTGGTCGTGCACTATTGGGGATTGTGAGTTGGTCCGTCCCGATTGATGATTTTACCGCGTATTTGATTGAAATATATTTGTTATCATCATTTTTTGAGCTGAATGCCATATTTGGGTTCCGTGCCAATTATTCGAACCCTTAGGGGATTGTTGTTGATGTTTCCTCACTGTTTTGACTTTATACTTGAACTCAGTCATGTTATTTCCACTGTTTTTAAAACTCAGCCATGTTTACTCTATTTTGATACTCAAATAATATTTAAATGATGTTTTGGGCTGAGAAATACTGTTTTACTGTTGCCCGAGAGGCTTATGTGATTTTAGACTGAGTAAGGCCGAGGGCCTGTGTTGTGAGGATATCTTTTGGGATCGGGCTGCACGCCGCAGCGGCGATACATATCTTTGGGATCGGGTTGCACGCCTCAGCGGTGATACACTGATTTGATTATGAGGCTGAGGGCCTGAGATTGTACGCCACGAGGTGGATTGATATTGATATGAGGTCGAGGACCTGTTTATGATGCCACGAGATGACTTGTTATTGCGCTTGGGACGTAAGGGGCCCCTCCAGGAGTCTGCACACCCCCACTGAGCGCGGGTACCCAGTGTGATGTGTGATATAGCCCGAGGGGCTGGTATTGTTCAGTGTGATTGCCCGAGGGGCTGGTATTGTTCTGAGATATTGCCCGAGGGGTGGATTTGTTGACATTGTGCCCGAGGGGCGAACCTTATGTGCTTATCTTTCTTATTTGCCTGTTACTTACTTGCTTAATTGTGCATTTGTGCCCGAGGGGCGGATTTCTGTGCTTATCTGCACTAGTTGTTTTGTATTCATTTGCGCAACTATTCAAAAGTCATTTTCAAAAGAGTTTAAACTGAGCTAAGATGTTTTAAAGGATTTTACAGCTTCATTGCTTTCTTACTGGTTTTGATAGTGCTTCTAAACAACACGTTGATGCTCTTTCGTGATTTCTTACCACTCAATCTTTATTTATGATTATTACTCACTGAGTTGGCAGTACTCATTTTACTCCCTGCACCTTGTGTGCAGATTCAGGTATTTTCTGAGCTTGGTGGCAGTTGTCATTGGAGTTAGCAAGGTAGCTGCCGGGCGATTGCGGCTCTGCTTTCTCCCTCTTTATTCCTCCTTATGTATTATTGAAATCTTCCGACCATTTCGGTCTTGATGTGATTAGACGATTGTAGTAGATGCTCATGACTAGTGATACCCCGGTATCGGGCTGAGTTGGGTTGTATTCCGCGTATTGTTTTGTATTGTCATTGTTACTTATGAGTTTATATCATATTTTAGACGTAATGCTTATTGTTTAATTGCTTAAAGACTGGATTGGAAATGTGCGGCTGGCCTTGTCTTCACGAGAGGCGCCATCACGATCGATTTGGGTTTAGGGTCGTGACATACGCCCAAGTCCCAGATCACGATACGGACCCACCAAGACTGTCAAAATAGTGATCCAGGTTCGTTTATACAAATGTTGACCATAGTCAACTCAAATCATTTTCAAGGCTAAAATTCACATTTTATTCAAATTTTCACATAAAATTTTTTCCAAAAAAGATACAGACTATGCACGCAAATTGAGAAACACTAAACGGAGCTATTCATGGTCTCGGAACATAGAAATAAAAGTCAAAACTCAAAGTGACATATTGGGTCATCACAATTGCTTCTCTATTACCTAATTACTACTTGCTGCCATTTGTGTATTATTTCATCGTTGGTTGTAAAGAAATTATCTTTCCGCTGTTAGCTTTACATTGATGTTCTTTCATTGTTAGCTTCATGTATATCTTGTACGGGTTTCTATGTCTAGTAGATGTCTTGACCAGGCCTCATCACTACTCTACCGAGGATAGGCTTGACACTTACAAGGTACCGTTGTGGTGTACTCATGCTACACTTCTACACATTTTTGTGTAGATCTAGGTATTTCTAATCGTGATATTGAGAGTTGCGTCTGCGCGATGGAGACTTCAAGGTATACCTGCTTGATGCTCACAGGCCTCAGAGTCACCATCTTACTTCCTCATGCTACTATTAAATTGTAAATCAAAACAGTATAGTATTTAGAAATTCTAATGTATTTTAGTAGAGCTTATGACTCCTTACTACCGATTTTGGAAAATGTATAACTATTGTCATTTGCAGCTATGTATGTCATTTACTAGTTTATGTCTAATGATTAAATAGTTCAATTCTGTTATTAACTCAGCATGTGTTAGGCTTACCTAGTCTTAGGGATTAGGTGCCATCACGACATCCTAAGGTGGGAATTTGGGATCGTGACAAATAATGAAAGTAGAAATCAGTAAATGGCAACAAGGATCAATATATGAATTAAACAGTAAAGTAATAAAACACTGTTAAAGTACCAGCAAGAACATATAAGGGAACAAATGACAATTAACTAATCAAGCCGTTCTATCACAAGTCTCACATCGAATTACTCTGAGATACCTCATCTCATAATCACAAGTCACGAGTCTCAAACCACAATCATATGCTCACGACACCTTGTGCCCACATTTCTAATTACCACCGCACAGATAACTCACATGCCAATATCTCGATCCGTCAGGCAAGGTCACAGGCCCAATATCACAATAAAAGAAAATAACACAAGAATACACGGGCATGATCAATAAATATCAAGTTTCATACTCCTGAACTAGCATAAGTGGCATGCTATGGTGTATGCTTGTGCGAGTGTACTATTACAGCCCAAGTCAGCAAGTAATATCAAAGACAATCGAGTTGCACATTGAAGCAACACTACAAGTCATGCAAGGGGTATAAAATACACAAGGAAATTCACAAAATCAAATGGATAACATCAACATAATGCCCCCAGGCCATCATACATCATCCCTGACAATATCATTAGCCACCCCTATCACTCCAACAGTGACATGTATCACTCTACCGTGACAATATCATTAGACAAATGTATCACTCCGATAGCCACCCATATCATTCCGCATAATAGCCACCCTTATCACTCTGTCCGGACAATAACACAATAGCCACCCGTATCACTCCGCACAATCAACAACAGTGAGATTCCACCCTTATGCTCCACATAACAACAACCAATCCACACAATAATTCACATGTGCTAACATCATAACAACATGACATATCAACTCGTGCCACAAGTTCCCATTGTAATGACCTGACCGGTCATTTTGAGCATTTACACTTTGCTTGGTTGTTTGAGGGCATGAATGTAACGACCCGGAGGGTCGTTTTGAGACTTTGGTGGCCAGTTCTCGGGCATGGATAGCCCCGTATAATGTATTATAACTTATGTAAATCGTCGGTTTTGGTTTTCAGGATAATCAAAAGAGATTTGGAAGATCAATTCTCAGTTTGAAGCTTTAAATTTGAAAGGTTTGACCAAGTTTTGACATGTTAGTATTCGATCTGAGATTTGGATTTTTATGATTTAGTTAGCTCTTTTAGGTGATTTTGGACTTGGAGCGCGTCCGGAATGTATTTTGGAGGTTCGTGGTAGATTAAGGCTTGAATTGGCCAAATTAGAATTTTAGTATTTTTCGGTTGGTAGTGGAGATTTTGATATAGGGGTCGGAATGGAATTCCGGAAATTAGAGTAGGTCCGTTCTGTCATTCGGGACGTGTGTGAAAAATTTCAGGTCATTCGGACGAGGTTTGATAGAATTTTTTATCGAAAGTGGAATTTGGAGGCTTGGGAATTCTTAGGCTTGAATACGAGGGTTATTTGATGTTTTGATGTTGTTGTGAGCCTTCCGAAAGTTGGAACAAGTTTGAATGATGTTATGGGATGTGTTGGCATGTTTGGTTGAGGTCCCGAGGGCCTCGGGTGAGTTTCGGGTGGTTAACGGACCAATTCTTGGTCTTGGAGAGATGCAGATTTTCTGGTTTTTGTTGCAGAGGAAATTGTTCTTCGCGTTTGCGAAGATAGTCCTGCGTTCGCGAAGAAGAGCTTGACCTAGAGGAAAAATTATTCTTCGCGTTCGCGAGCCTGGGGTCGCGTTCGTGTAGGTTTGGATTCCAGTGAATCACGAACGCGTGAGAGGAGTCGCGTTTGCATAGGGTAATTGGAGCAGCTGGGACCCCAGGAGTTTTGTGCTTCGCGTTCGCGTAGGTAAGGTCGCGTTCACGAAGGCTTGGACGGTTGAAGCATCGCGTTCGCGTGGAGTATGTTGCGTTCGTGAAGGAGGAATAATTGGTCAGTGGATTTTTGTACTTCGCGAACACGAGGCTTTGTCCGCGTTCGCAAACAAGGAAATAACACCTGGGGAGAATGTTTAAATAGTTGCCTTCGCGATTTTTGGTCTATATTCCACCATTGTTGAGCGGTTTTGAAGATTTTTGAGAGGGATTGAAGAGCGAATCGAACGGAAACATCGAGGTAAGCTTTTTGAACTCAATACTCGATTCTATGGTGATTTCTACCTAATTAGACGTGAAATTAATGGGATTTAAAAGCCTAAAATTGGGGAATTAGGGCTTGAAATTGTAGACTTTGATTTAAGGATTTTAGAGGCTGTTTGTGGTTGGATGTTGATGTATTTGGATGTATGAACTCGTGAGAGTGTAAGGATTCTATTTTTGTGATTTTTATCGGAATCCGAGACGTGGGCCCGGGGGTCGGGTTTGTCCAATTTCGGAATTTTTGAGTTAATTTGATTATTTTCGCTTGGGCTTTGTTCCGTTAGCGCGTATTAATTGTATAATACTGATTTTGGTTAGATTCGGAGCATTTGGAGACCGATTCGAGAGGCAAAGGCATCGCGGGTTAGAGTTTGGACCGAATTTAGGTAAGTAATGATTGTAAATGTTGTCCTGAGGGTATGAAACCCTGGATTTCACATCCTTATGCTACTTTGAGGTGACACACACGTTAGATGACGAGCGTGGGGTCGTGCTCCATTGGGGGTTGTGACTTGGTCCGTCCCGTACGATTATTCAGTCGCATATTTGATTAAAAACTGTTTGATATCATTGTGTTTTGGAATGTATTACTATGTTTTAGGATGAATACCATATTTGGGCCAAGTGCCAACTGTTTGGACCCTCAGGGGCTTTTTACTACTATTCCTCACCGTTTTTGACTTAATATCTGTACTCAGTCAAGCTGTATTTTACTAATTTCATAACATAGCTGTATTTACTCCGTTTTGATACTTTAAATGATATATTGGGCTGAGCATCCTGTTATACTGTTAGCCCAAGTGGCTTGAGAGGTTTCTGACTGAGTGAGGCCGAGGGCCTGTGTTGTGATGATATTATGGGATCGGGCTGCACGCCGCAACAGGTTGTTACTGATTCATGATATTGTGAGGCCGAGGGCCTGATTAATTTATGCCACGAGGTGGCTTGTTGTATGTAAGGCCGAGGGCCTGTTTGATTATGCCACGAGATGGCTAGTTATAGAGCTTGGGCTGTAGGAGCCCCTCCGAGGTCTGTACACCCCCAGTGAGCGTGAGTACCTAGTGTGAGTGATGTGACCTAGCCCGAGGGGCTGTTGTTGATTCATGTTGTTGCCCGAGGGGCTGTTCCAAACCATGTTTTGCCCGAGGGGCAGTTCTTGATTCATGTTAGTCCCGAGGGGCTGATTACGAGTGATTTTGAGGTAGCTCAAGGGGCTGGTTCTGTTGATATTATGCCCGAGGGGCGATTTATAGTACATGCTTTGCCCGAGGGGATGTTTACGTTTCTACCCTTTTCTCACTACTTTCATTACTCGTTTGAAACTATTGAAAGATGTTTTAAAAGGAAAGGTTTTACTGAAACTGAGTTATTTTACGAGAAAAATGGTTTGTGTACTGTTTTGAGCAATGTATGGGATTTGTTGTAGTGTTATGACGTGAAATTATGTGTTTTCTTACTGCTCAGCTTTCATTTACTTTTATTACTTACTGAGTTGGTGTACTCATATTACTCTCTGCACCTTGTGTGCAGATCCAGGAGTTGCAGGTTGCGATAGTGAGCATTGATTGTCCATGCAGCAGGATTTCGGTGTCAACAAGGCAGCTGCATGGCGTTCGCAGCCCTGTTCTTCTCCCTCCTATATTCCCTATCTTTAGTTAGTATGGCCTTCCAGTCTTGTTTAGACTTTATTGTATTGAGACAGAGATGTAGTTGCTCGTGACTTGTGACACCCCGATGCCGGGCTGGTGTATTTATTCCGCACTGGTTATTTAGACTTATGTTATGAGTTTACTTGTTAATTAATGACTTAAAAAGGGCTTTTATAAAATAATGGTTTGACTTGGGAATTGTGTTAGCTGGCCTTGTTTCACGATAGGCTCCATCACGACCGGGTCGGTTTTAGGGTCGTGACATGTTTGTATCAGAGCCTAGGTTACATAGGTCTCACAAGTCATGAGCAGGTTTAGTAGAGTCTCGCGGATCGGTACGGAGACGTCTGTACTTATCTTCGAGATGCTGTAGAACCTTTAGGAAAATTTCACATTCTTGAAGTCTTATCATGCGACATTGATTCAACTTGAAATGTAATTCTTGAAATTCTTTCCACGCATTCGTATGCGCGCATGAGCGCTCGGTATCAGCCGTGCATCGACGGCTTGTGATTCCCTGATCGAGGGGCGAGATGTGATTTCTTTGTGTTGATGTTGGGCCAGTCTGGAGGACTTGAGGCCGGGCTCTGCTTGTAGCTTGAGCACTGAGGTGTTGATTGTGTAAGCACGTGCTTCTGGATTTATATGTTCGGTAGTGTCCCTATTCGGGGAAGTGATGACTGAATGGCTAGGTGATGAGTATGGTGTGATTGCGAGATGTGTTCATATGATTTGAATGTGACGAGAAGGGTCTGCTTGAGGGTAGAAAGAACTATTTGGTGCTCGACTTCCATCTTAATTGGATGAATAGCCCCGAGTTAGGGGTGTGTGAAGGATCTTTTCATGTTGTCTAGTTGGGTAGTGGAATAGATTTCATGTTACGATATGAATTCAGACTCAGGAAGATTTAGTTATTGCGTGATGTCTATGATAGTGAAAGGGTATGAAGAGATGTTAGTTTGAGGCGAAACAGGCGGGTTATCTCCTGCAGAGTGTTCTGAAGTTTGTGTGATCCTGTTGTTATTTGTCGGAACACCTCTTGTTCCAGTAACTACATAAGTGTTGCAATTTGAATTTGGATCACTAAAAGAGTGGGCTTGACTATTACGAGGGTGAATGCGAGATTTTTAAAAGATTTGAAGTACTGGATGGCTTGTGTTGCACTAGCTTATGAAGGGTTGAGTTTAATCTCACTATGGTATTATGGCGGTATTGGAGTATAGGCATTGTGAGTTATTGTGTGTTTTGATCTATGGTTTTGAGCCAAGTGGGGGAGTCTGCTATCGATAAGTTCATTGCGCGGCTAAGTGTCGTATCAGTTTCAGTTTGAGGTGTACTGGCGAATCCGTTATGGCTTGCAGGGGTTGAGATCAAGGATGAGTAAAGGAAATTTTGGATAGGGGTTGTGTTATGCTTTATGGGTGTATTAGAATCATGGAATGACTTGAGTTATTATTGGTGAATGATGTAATGTACATGGAGAAGGAATTTATTTGGTTGCATTAAGGTGGGGTTACTTCCATAGGTGTTGCTATTCTAATGGGGCACAGGTCGTTCGGTTCATTTGATCAGTCTAATTGGAATCGGAGTGGAGTGGATGACTCCTGAGAATAGTGTTGAAGGATTCAAGATTTACATGTAGTAATTGGGAATTTTCAGGATGTGTGTTGGCTAGAAACTAAGATTCATATGGGAGGATGTCAGGACTCGTGGCATTTTATATCAATTAAGGATTCTGCACATCAGTATCAAGAAGATTAAGGTAATGGTTATGATTCGCAGGAAGTCTCTTCGGGGGGAGTATTTTGAATATGGTGCTTTTGGGGGTTATTTAAGAGAGTAATCAGCGACTTATGAGCCTTTGGACGGTGTAGTTTTATGCTTGAGTCTCGTGTGGTGAGCCTGAGTTGAGGATTGCGGTATTATGGCGAGGAGAAGTATCAATTTGAAGGTAACCTAGGAGGAACTTGGATGAATAGGATAGCTTGGTAGTAGGTCGGATCGGCATGGTAAGGGATATGACTAGTTCTTTGGATGCTTATGAGGTAATGAGTTTCTACAGGTGATTCGTGGCAATGCTCTTGGGTTTTTGGTGACCTGCGTAGCTTGGTTCAGTTAGAGGAATATAGTCCTGACGGTTTGGTTTTATGCAAATGGGATTCGGAGAGCTCTTGATGGTTTCCACCACGGTTAGAGATGTATATTTTCTACGGGCGCGAGGAGCATGTGATGTATAGTGATTTTCTTCTAGATGGGATCAAATGGAAAGTTCTTGGCTAGTTGAGTACGTAGCTGCTTGTGGCTCGGAAGGGACTATAAAGTTCTCATATTTATCATGTGTCACACCCCGAATCTGGGCCTGGACGTGACACGACACTCGGTGCCTGACTACATGTGACCGAGGGAACCAACTGGCTGGCTGAATTAACATGTGGTATCATAACATATTGAATGCGGAAGATAAACTAACACAGGCTGATGTACTGAAAATCTGGATGATATAAATCAAAGTGCGGAAATACTAATACAATTCTGAAATATATTTGTTGCCAACATAGTTTAATATGAAAAGTCTGCGACTCTATCTAGCTATTACTCTAGTCTATGAAGCCTCTAATTTGTACTGAAAACACTGACTGTCTGAAAATACTGAGGACTGTAGTAATAATAATGCCCCGAAAGAACTGGGGATCACCAAATAGCTGGTACAAGAATCCTAGCGCCCTGAATCATCAACCTATAAATCATTACCTGCATCGTGAAATGCAGGCCTCGGGCAAAAAGCGACGTTAGTACATTTGAATTGCACTGGTATGTAAAGCAACTGAAAGAAAGAATTGTAAATGCTGAAACTGAAACAAAGCTGATAACTAAGAATTGATAATTGATAACTGAAATGATAACTATTGGAACTGAAACTGAAATGATAACTGATAGCTGATAACTGAACTGATAACTGTAACTAAACTGATAACTGATAACTGAATTGATAACTAATAATTTAACTTAACAAAGGAAGCCCTCTTCTGAATGATGAACAACCTGTTTATCTGAATAAATAAACTACGGCCTCAGGCCCTATATATATATATATATATATATATATATATCTGTGTGTGTGTGTGCACAACTGCGGCCTCGGGCCCAAGTATACGTATACATAACTGCGACCTCAGGTTCAAAATGCATAAAGCATAAACTGCGGCTTCAGGCCCAAAAATGCATAAAGCATATACTGCAGCCTCAGGCCCAAAGATGCATAAAGCATAAACTACGGCCGCAGGCCCAAATACAGGTGATCAACATTTAGGAACTGAGAATCAAACTGAAATACATGATAATGAAATACTGAATCACACTGAGTTACATGATACTGGAATACTGGATCACACTGAGTTACATAATACTGGAATATTGGATCACACTGAGTCACGTGATACTGGAATACTAGATCACGCTGAGTTACATAATACTAGAATACTGAATAGGACTAGACTGAGATGTGTATTCTTGAACTGATTATGAACACTGAAACATTAATTGTTTATGGCATACCGAGTAATCTATACTAAGACTCGGGGGCATCAAACCCAAGTCTATATTGAATATTCACTGAGCTCACAACGTTCAGAATGAAGATGGTGAACGAGTTATGAAGCTAGAGAATAGAAGTTCTACAACTATTCAAGGAACTAGGCTTAACTATATTTCTGAGGCAATTAGTAATGTCATAAAAGAAACGTAGTGTAGGGAGAATCATTAACTTGCCCAAACATAGAGAGTTAGCCTCACATACCTTAACTTCCTGCTCTTGAGCATAATACAATATTCGCCATCCCTTTCAACCTTAATCTATATCAATACAAGTCAAAGGGATTCCAAATTAGCAACAATAGTCATGTTTTGGTCACTTAGGCATTTTATCAAACATTCGGTGGCATAAAGCTTCATAGCCCTTATTAATGGTGTCTCTACACCCAATAACCCATTCTCTTGCTCCTAGATAAATTCTAAAGTCTCAAATGGCTATAATCAACATTATTCTTTATCACCCATAAGGTAAACAACACCCTTAACCAACAATCAACAATCAATAACCCAAACCTATTACCTTTCATGCTTTTCCATGAAACCCATCAAATTATATCTCATGAACTAGAGTCTATTATCATTAATTCAATGATAGAATCAATTAGAGTGTGAAGATATTACCTTTTGACGTTCAATCTTCTTGAATTCCAGTTCTAGGGTTTCTTCTCTCAACAATGATGCCCCAATGGAATATCTAATGATTTGGAGGGTTTACCCATGTTTATAAGATGTTGGGAAATTGAAATTAACTTATAATCACCATTAGAACTTACCTTGGGTGGTGGAGGGACCCTTAAGGAGTTAGGTTTTTGAGAGCTTTACTTTCTAGAGCAAATTTTTATATTTTGGGGCCGTGGGGGACGAAATAGGGCTAAAAAAACGACTTCCCAAGTTGGCCACCGCGTCCCAGTAGGCGCGACCACGGTCCCGACCACGGTAAATCGCTGGGACACTGCCTCACCACCGCGGTCGCGGTAAAAATGCGGCAGGAACGCGGTGGTTAAGCACCTTTCTGTAAAATGTGCATAACGTTTTGCACAGAGCTCCGTTTGGCTCCACAATATAGCATTGGAAAGCTATTTCAATGGCCTACAACTTTCATGCTTTGAGTTTTCCCACATTCCTTATACATTTTCACTAAGCCCTGCTGGAAGACAGACCTTCTGCAAACTTAGTGGATTTTGTCAAATCTTATGCACCACACTTTCTATCTTGATTCCAAAACAACTATTTTTACCCCTACTCATCCCTCTAGGACTTCATATGTCTAAAATATCAAATTAATACCCATTTAATATATCCACACCTAGTTTGAATGTACGGGATGTTACATTATCTCCCCCTTGGGATCATTCGTCCTCGAATGATTGTCCTGACTGTAACTTCCGCTAACTCCGAACCTTAAACGGGTCTGGTGGAAACATGGACGTTCATTAACACTTGCATACTAAACATAATGAATACATGAATACTGAACTGTTGAGGTACTGAACTGTTGAGATACTGAACTGAATGACTACTGCATTGACTGAATATTGGTCTGCCATAGATACTTGAATACTGAACTAACATAGATATCTGAATATTGAACTGGCACGAATAATTGAGTATTGAACTAACATCAATATCAGAGTACTAAGTTGGCATGAATATCTAAGTATTGGACTGACATGAGTAGCTGAGTATTGAACTGACTTGAATATCTGAGTACTGAACTAACATGAGTATCTGAGTACTGAAACTGACATGAGTATCTTACTACTGAACTGACATTAGTATCTGAGTACTGAACTGACATGAGTATTTGAGTACTGAACTGGCAGAGTATCCGAGTCCTGGAAACTTGAATGTTATAACATGACACGTGAAATACTGGTTATACCACCACTAATTCTGGTGGCAACTCCAACTCATAAGCTAATTGACCGATCCTTCGCAAGATTCTATATGGCCCAATATAGTAGGGACTATGCTTTCCTTTCTTCCCAAATCTCATAATGCCTTTCATAGGCGAAACTTTCAGACACACCCAATCACCAACTTGAACCAACCAATTGGCGATCTACACCTTCTCCCATACAGAGCCTCACACGTGCCATCTTGATACTAGAATGGTAGGTTTTTATTAGCAAGGTCAATGAGAGGTATGTGATCATCCCAATTACTTTTAACATCAAGGACATATCCTCAATTGTTTAAATAAAATGCTCTGCCTGGCCATAAAGTCTACGACGTTCTTTTTCATGTCGTTCAACCAATAAATCTCCTGGTCATGATGCATATTTGGGAACCTGGATGGAAAGAATACCTAGAATTATTGGCTTCTAACATGATCTTCCCTCTTTAAGTCCATCTATGTCTGGGACACACAATCTGTCCTAATACCTCAAAATACCATCTTCTCCCCCTTATTCAAAAGCCATCGTCTTATACTTGTATAACTCCTCTTTCAACTGCAACACGTAGGGATCATCAAATTGTTTCTCCTTCTCAACGGCTACTAAGGGGGAACAAGTCCTGTTCTAGACAATAACTCCGTCATCTTTAGAGTCCGAAGTCGAACTCCTATCTTGGTTGGTGAACTTCTTTTACCAGAGTTCTCTTATCTACCTCAATCATGAGTTATAATTCCCACACTTTATCTTCTTAAGAACTTCCTGAAAACACTTATAGAATTGTTGTGAGCTAAGTCTTTAACCAGTACTCCGAAGACTAGAGTCTCGTGCAATGGCACTACCCTCGTGTACATAACTCGGCATGATTTTATAGCTTTCTGTGATCACTTTATCATCAATAACTAAACTCGGTGATCATTCTACTCACTTTGTTTTTCTTACACATGCTAGACATAATCCGTGTGATAATTATACAATTTTCCCTCATTACCGAACTGATTTCTTTTACATATCTCATGCTACTATTCGAGTTTCAGATCTCCAACTGGACTTACTAAAAATTTTCACATCACCCCTTAGACCAAAGGTCTTATACTTGTGGATCCTTCTCTTTTTCCTGGGATCCAAATAACTTTCCTTATTCTCTGCAATTCTCTGCACTCTACGTCAATGACGACTCTTCTTCCAACTTACTTCTGAGAAATCTTTCTTACTAGGAAAAACTAAATTATTTACTTAACGGAAAGCTAATGTATTCACAACTATCATATACAATCTTAATAATTTAACTCTGCTCACACTGTCAATCCTGGAGAAACAACATTACGATAATTCCTAAAGGCTATTCTTCTATAGTTTGTGCTCTCACTGCTAGCTAATATTTTTTCCCACTGCTACTGTACTTCGAGTTTAACTTAAACTCTTTGGTTTCTAACACACGTTCGGTATTTCAAACTGTTATCCACTCACTAGAGTTAACCTGGCTAAGTGAATCAAATTGTACCCCTACTAGCTCTGTTGAAAGTGCTAATTCACTGTATCAACTCAAAACTTACTTACTATTCTTTTACTAACCACCTGCTACCATCATGTTTTCTTGCTCTGCTTTGAATAACTAAGGTGAAGAATAAGGTTATTCTAACTTCCCTCACCATCCGGCCCTGTTCTACGGTCGCATACTATCCCTTTTTTTCTCCTAAACTATGTGCATGGATCACACTTAGGGAATTCATCTGCCTTAAATGAAATTGGAATATCTAACCCCAAACTTTCTATATAACACTAAATCATATCATACTATAAACATCCCGGGTAATCATTCAGTCACATAACCTAAGGGGGAAGTGCCATATCTTTTATCTTACACCAATAGCTGCTTCTTATAGTAACTTACTAATGTGGTACATCTAGTTCTGATTTGAATAAATATGAACAACTTAAAATCGTTCCCTGAAATTCACTATTGGCTGCTCTTGGTTCCCATTGCATACATCATATCTTCTAGTCATTTGGATGAGTTCTACGAAAAATACATTTTTAATAATAACAATCGTTTTTGACTCCTAGGTATTTTTACCCTCAGCTCTTTTCTGTCCAAACTATAGAGACCAATGTTAGGGTCTAACATCTGAACTATCATCATCCAACTTGTGGCTCCATTTCCAAAAATTAAATGATGTTGTTCTAGGAGGTAAAACACATACGAATACACTACCATGCCTAAACTTATCTTTCAAAGTATACCATCATCTGATAAATCACTTCCTGCGCCCTCCGGTGAGTCTTGGTCTTAATCCGGACTTAAAATATGCGAAGATTTTGCTATAATCACTGTTACTTACATTATCCTTTAGCACCCATAGGCATCATTGTATACTCACCAGTCACCAAGATTTTTATACACTGAAAATTGGAGATCTGGTAACTGAATAACTAATAATTGGCATACTGAATAACCATAAACTTGCTAGCTGAAAGGCCGCTAACGGGTAACTGAGAAAATCTGATATCCATAAAACATGATAACTGCTTTTGTACTTTCTAATAAGGTTATGCTCTAATCTGTACTACTATCCATTGCATCCACTTTTAACATCCTCTCAAGTCTCATATTTACCAAGCTGTACTCCATAATTATACCCCAACACGCAATTATCCTCTCTAGGACTTTAGGTTTCTCCTGCGCGTCGCTTGGGCATCCAATACGTTTGGAATTCGATAGGAAGATAAGGTTAACTATTGCTCTGGGTTTCATGGCACGATCTAGAGTAGAAAGAAATGAGACAATCCTGGATGTCCTGGTAGTTAACCGTTTATATGAGTGGCCAGCACACACATACAAAGGAAACTCCACTAGACAAGGCTTAATAGACTCCCTAAGACTCTTGAACCTAGTGCTCTGATACCAAGCTTTGTCACGCCCCGAACCTGGGCATGGACGTGACACGGCACTCGGTGCCTGACTATATGTGACCTAGCGAACCAACTGGCTGGCTGAATTAACATGTGGTATCATAACATATTGAATGCGGAAGATAAACTAACACATGCTGAAATACTGAAAATCTGGATGATATAAATCAAAGTGCGGAAATACTAATACAATTCTGAAATATATTTGTTGCCAACATAGTTCAATATGAAAAGCCTGCGACTCTATCTAGCTATTTCTCTAGTCTATAAAGCCTCTAATTTGTACTGAAAACACTGACTGTCTGAAAATAATGAGGACTGTAGTAATAATAATGCCTCGAAAGAACAGGTGATCACCAAATAGCTGGTACAAGAATCTTAGCGCTCTGAATCATCAACCTGTAAATCATTACCTGCATCGTGAGATGCAGGCCCCGGGCAAAAAGGGACGTCAGTACATTTGAATTGCACTGGTATGTAAAGCAAATGAAAGAAAGAATTGTCAATGCCAAAACTAAAACTAAGCTGATAACCGAGAATTGATAATTAATAACTGAAATGATAACTATTGAAACTGAAACTGAAATGATAACTGATAGCTGATAACTGAACTGATAACTGTAACTGAACTGATAACTGATAACGGAACTGATAACTAATAATTGAACTGAACAAAGGAAGTAAGGATGTGAATACTCCATCTTCTGAATGATGAACAACATGTTTATCTGAATAAATAAACTGCGGCCTTAGGCCCAATATATATATATATAATATATATATATATATAACAGCGGCCTCGAGCCCAAGTATACATATACATAACTGTGACCTCAGGTCCAAAATGCATAAAGCATAAACTGCGGCCACAGGCCCAAAGATGCATAAAGCATAAACTGCGGCCTCAGGCCCAAAGATGCATAAAACATAAACTACGGCCTCAGGCCCAAATATAGGTGTTCAACATTCAGGAACAGAGAGTCAAACTGCAATACATGATAATGAAATACTGAATCACACTGAGTTACATGATACTGGAATACTGGATCACACTAAGTTGCATAATACTGGAATAATGGATCACACTGAGTCACGTGATACTGGAATACTAGATCACACTGAGTTATATAATACTAGAATACTAAATAGGACTAGACTGAGATGTGTATTCTTGAACTGATTATGAACACTGAAACTTTAATTGTTTATGGCATATCGAGTAATCTATACTGAGACTCGGGGCCATCAAACCCAAGTCTATATTGAATATGCACTGAGCTCACAACATTCAGAATGAAAGTGCTGAACGAGTTATGAAGCTAGAGAATAGAAGTTCTACAACTATTCAAGGAACTAGGATTAACTATAATTCTGAGGCAATTAGTAATGTCATAAATGAAATGTAATGTAGGGAGAGTCATTAACATTCCCAAACATAGAGAGTTAGCCTCACATACCTTAATTTCCTACTCTTGAGCATAATACAACATTCGCAAACCCTTTCAACCTTAATCTATGTCCATACAAGTCAAAGGGATTCCAAATTAGCAACAATAGTCATGTTTTGGTCACTTAGGCATTTTATCAAACACTCGGTGGCATAAAGCTTCATAGCCCTTGTTAATAGTGTCTCTACATCCAATAACCCATTCTCTTGCTCCTAGATAAATTCTAAAGTCTCAAATGGTTATAATCCAGATTATTCTTTATCACCCATAAGGTAAACAACACCCTTAACCAACAATCAACAATCAATAACCCATACCTATTACCGTTCATGCTTTTCTATCAAACCCATCAACTCATATCTCATGAACTAGAGTCTATAATCATTAATTCAATGATAGAATCAATTAGAGGGTGAAGATATTACCTATTGACATTCAATCTTCTTGAATTCGAGTTCTAGGATTTCTTCTCTCAACAATGATGCCCCAATCGATTATCTAATGATTTGGAGGGTTTACCCATGTTAATAAGATGTTGGAAAATTGAAATTAACTTATAATCACCATTAGAACTTACCTTGGGTGGTGGAGGGACCCTTAAGGAGTTAGGTTTTTGAGAGCATTACTTTCTAGAGCAAGTTTTTATGTTTTTAGGCTGTGGGGACGAAATAGGGCTAAAAAAATGACTTCCCAAGTTGGCCACCGCGTCCCACTAGGCGCGACCGCAGTAAATCGTTGGGACACTGCCTCACCACCACGGTCGCGGTAAAAATGCGGCAGGAACGCGGTGATTACACACCTTTCTGTAAAACGGGCATAACTTTTTGCACAGAGCTCCGTTTGGGCTCCACAATATATCGTTGTAAAGATATTCCAATGGCCTACAACTTTTATGCTTTGAGCTTTCCCAAATCCCTTATATATTTTCACTAAACCCTTCTAGAAGACAGACCTTCTGCAAACTTAGTCGATTTTGTCAAATCTTATGCACCACACTTTCCATCTTGATTCAAAAACAACTATTTTTACCCCTACTCATCCCTCTAGGACTTCATATGTCTAAAATATAAAATTAATACCCATTTATTACATCCAGACCTAGTCCGAATGTATGGGATGTTACATCATGGGAGGGCATGGTATGTGTGGTATGTTGTGTAGGGTTGAAATTCGCATGTGTAAGGTCACGGTTCGGTTCTGAATGGAAGGACCATAAATTTTTAGGCAGCATGGACTATTTCAGATGACTAGGTTAATGATATCACTGACTGGTATGGCTTGATGAGGGTATACATTTCAGAAAGGGCGATGTGTTTGAGTTATGGATACTTTATTATTATTGCGGCACTCTCTTGTTGGATCGACTGCTGATATTCAAGTTTGCTTGGTAGCACAGAAGAATTATAGGAGTACCCCTCGTGGGATGATTGGGTATTAGAGGTGTATGGTATATTCGGACGGTGGAATTCGGATCGGATATGGTGATTCATGTGCTATATGGATTTGGAGACTGGGAGTTCTCATAAACAGGTTATGTTGTGGTTGCGGGTCGCGTGGATCGGCCTTGTGTGGTGACTATCAGGGTTTGTAGACCCGAATAGATCCTTTGTTGCTTAGTAAGTTAGATTTTGATGTGATATTGGGTATGGATGGGTTGTCTCCGCATAGTGTTATTCTAGACTGTTGTGCTAAGACGACGATGTTGGCTATGCCGGGGATGCCACGGATTGAGTGGCGAGGTTTGGCGGGTTATGTTCCCAGTAGAGTGATTTTATTTTTTATGACCCAGCTGATGGTTGGGAAGGGTTGTCTTTTATTTTTATCCTTCATAAGGGATGTCAGTGCAGATACTCCTACCATTGATTCGGTTCCGGTGGCGAGGGATTTTCCGGATGTGGTTCCTACGGCCGGGCATACCGCCAGACCGGGTTGTTGATTTCAATATTGATTTGGTGCCGGGCACTGTGTCGTATGGCACCGACGGAGTTAAAGGAGTTGAAGGAGCAGCTTCAGGAACTCCTTGATAAGGGGTTCATTGGTGGGTCAATATGGATGTGTGTTCTGCATCGAGTCGGCTTGTTGACTCCGAGTTGCTATAGTTCAGAGGTGTGCTGATTCGATTGTTATTGAGATTATTATTATTCTGGGAGACCTATGAGTTACCTTTTCGTGTTGCGAGGCGTTATGAATTGTTGGTTATAGGCACATATGGTGCGGTTCTATTGGGGTCTCACAGTGTAATTCGAGCGGGAGGAGTATTTGGTATTGCTCGGTGGGTGGCATATTGGTTGTGTCCTTTCGGGTTTGTGTGGTGTTATGTCATTTGCTTCGCTGTGGTTATGATGATTTGCTTTTGGTACTAGACATCAAATTGCGCGTGGTTGTTGATTTTGAGCATAGTGACTTGAGGCATTTCATGTGGACCAGTGTTTGGATGGGGTCGCGTATTGCAGCGAAGTTATGGGGAGGTATGATCCTTCAGGATAGATTCATGTGTTCTGCTTCTACGATATGTGATGGGTTCTCAGCATTGTGTGGTGGTGGTACTAGTGAGCTTGCGGTACAACTCTCTCATTTGAGTCTTTTTTTTCCCATGATTTGAGTACATCTGGACTGTTGCTTATTGGTGTGGGGGTCTCACGGGTTGTGGCTTTATTTTATTGATATGTCATGTCACTAGAGCGGTCATGTCGGATGAGATAAGGACATTGGGATCTAGAATGAATACTATCAGATTCGATTTCAGCATGTTGGAAGGATAATATCGGGATTCGGCTTAGAAATTTACTACGGTCCGTGCAGAAGGATAAGGAACTCCATGACTGGCTGATCCGAAGAGTGTTAATGATTTTTTTTGGTTGTTTCATTCATCATTGGCAGTATATGGAAGTGTTGGACTGGAGCTTTAATTCATGAGAGGTTTATTGCCGGTATTGGGTTGTACGAGCAGCTGCTGTGACTAGAAGTTATCGCTATGAGCGTTTGAGTTGTGTGGTACATCAGGTGATTTCATCGTGAGTTGCAGATAGGGTTTGATATAGCTTTTTTGGACTTATACAGCGTGTTCGGATTTATTCAGTGTGTAGATGTGAGGTTCTGATCTTATAGATAATTTCGGAAGTGGAAATTTGGGTTCTAAGGTTCATCGGCTTGGTTGGATTGAGAAATTTCAGTCATGTTGCGTTATCAGATCTGTATAGGGCAGGGTGACGTGGGATCACCCCTGGTATGTTCATGGTAAGGTTATACAATGATTCGTTGGCGTTTGAAACAACTCTGGGCACGTTCGAGGACGAACGTATGTTTAAGTGGGGGAGGATGCAACGGCCCGGCCGGTCGTTTTGAGCATTTGCACTTCGATCGCCAGTTCCTGGGCATGGCTAGCCCCGTATGATGTATTATGACTTATGTAAGTCGTCGGTCTTGGTTTTCAGGATAATCGGAATAGATTTGGAAGAACAATTCTCAGTTTGAAGCTTTAAATTTGAAAGGTTTGACCAACTTTTGACTTTTTAGTATTCGATCTCAGATTTGGATTTTTATGATTTGGTTAACTCCGTTAGGTTATTTTTGACTTGGGAGCGCGTCCGGAATGTATTTTTGAGGTCTGTGGTAGATTTAGGCTTGAATTGGCGAAATTGGAATTTTGGCATTTTCCGGTTGGTGGTGGAGATTTTGATATAGGGGTCGGAATGGAATTCCGTAAATTGGAATAGGTCCGTGGTGTCATTTGGGACGTGTGTCCAAAATTTCAGGTCATTTGGACGAGGTTTGATAGACTTTTTGATCGAAAGCGGAATTTGGAAGTTTTGGAATTCTTAGGCTTGAATCCGAGGTTGATTTGATGTTTTGATGTTGTTGTGAGCATTCCGAAGGTTGGAACAAGTTTGAGTGATGTCATGGGATGTGTTGGCATGTTTGGTTGAGGTCCCGAGGGCCTCGGGTGAGTTTCAGGTGGTTAACGGACCAATTCTTGGTTTTGGAGAGTTGCAGATTTTCTAGTTTTTGTTGCAGAGGAAATTGCTCTTCGCGTTCACGAAGATAGTCCCGTGTTCGCGAAGAAGAGCTGGACCTAGAGGAGAAATTGTTCTTCGTGTTCGCGATCCTGGGTTCGCGTTCGCGTAGATTTAGATTCCAGTGAATCGCGAACGCGTGAGAGGAGTCGCGTTCCCGTAGGGTATTGGAGCAGCTGGGACCCCAGGAGTTTTGTGCTTCCCGTTCGCGTAGGTAAGGCCGCGTTCGCGAAGGCTTGGACAGTCGAAGCATCGCGTTCGCGTGGAGTATGTCACGTTCGCGAAGGAGGAATAATTGCTCAGTGGATTTTTGTACTTCGCGAACGCGAGGCTTTGTCCGCGTTCGTGAAGAAGGAAATAACACCTAGCAGAATGTTAAATAGTTGCCTTCACGATTTTTGGTCTATATTCCACCATTGTTGAGCGGTTTTGAAGCTTTTTGAGAGGGATTGAAGAGGGAATCGAAGGGAAACACTTGGAGTTAAGATTTTGAACTCAATACTCGATTCTATGGTGATCTACCTAATTAGACATGAAATTAGTGGGATTTAAAAGCATAAAATTGGGGAATTAGGGCTTGAAATTGGAGACTTTGAATTAAGGATTTGAAGGGTCGTTTGTGGTCATATATTGATGTATTTGGTATATATGAACTCATGAGAGTTTAAGGATTCTA
Organism: Nicotiana attenuata; assembly: GCF_001879085.1. Lineage (NCBI taxonomy): Eukaryota > Viridiplantae > Streptophyta > Magnoliopsida > Solanales > Solanaceae > Nicotiana > Nicotiana attenuata. The sequence continues at coordinate 31,903,189 of NC_031999.1, forward strand.
ATTTTGTGATTTTTATCAGAATCCGAGACGTGGGCCGGGGGTCGGGTTCGCCAATTTCGGGAATTTTGAGTTAATTTAATTATTTCCTCTTGGGCTTTGTTCCTTTTGTGCGTATTAATGGTATAATACTAATTTTGGTTAGATTAATTTGGAGACCGATTCGAGAGGCAAAGGCATCGCGGGTTAGTGTTTGGACCGGATTGAGGTATGTAATGATTGTAATGTTGTCCTGAGGTTATGAAACCCCAAATTTCACATCGTTATGCTACTTTGAGGTGACACACACGTTAGATGACGAGCGTAGGGTTGTGCATCGTTGGGATTGTGACTTGGTCTGTCCTGTACGACTATTAGTTCCGTATTTGATTAAAAACTATTTCATATCATTGTGTTTTGGAAAGTATTACTATGTTTTGGGCTAAATGCCTTATTTGGGCCTAGTGCCAACTGTTTGGACCCTCAGTGGCTTTTTACTACTATTCCTCACTGTTTTTGACTTAATATTTGTACTCAATCATGCTGTATTTAACTGATTTCATAACTCAGCTGTATTTACTCCGTTTTGATACTTTAAATGATATTTTGGGCTGAGCATCCTGTTATACTGTTAGCCTGAGGGGCTTGAGAGGTTTCTGACTGAGTGAGGCCGAGGGCCTGTGATGTGAGGATATTATGGGATCCGGCTGCACGCCGCAGCAGGTTGTGACTGATTCATGATATTGTGAGGCCGAGGGCCTGATTGATTTATGCCACGAGGTGGCTTGTTGTATGTGAGGCCGAGGGCCTGTTTGATTATGCCACGAGATGGCTTGTTATAGCGCTTGGGCTGTAGGAGCCCTTGCAGAGTTTGTACACCCCAGTGAGCGTGTGTACCCAGTGTGAGTGATGTTATGTAACCCGAGGGGCTGTTATTGATTCATGTTGTTGCCGAGGGGCTATAAATTGATCCATGTTTTGCCCGAGGGGCGGTTCTTGATTCATGTTATGCCCGAGGGGCTGATTACGAGTGATTATGAGGTAGCCCGAGGGGCTGGTTCTGTTGACATTATGACCGAGGGGCGGTTTATGGTACATGCTTTGCCCGAGGGGATGTTTACGTTTCTACCCTTTTCTCACTGTTTTCATTACTCGTTTGAAACTATTGAAAGATGTTTTAAAAGGAAAGGTTTTACTGAAACTGAGTTATTTTACGAGAAGAATGGTTTCTGTACTGTTTTGAGCAATGTATGGGATTTGTTGTAGTGTTATGACGTGAAATTATGTGTTTTCTTACTGCTCAGCTTTCATTTACTTTTATTACTTACTGAGTTGGCGTACTCATATTACTCCCTGTACCTTGTGTGCAGATCTAGTTGTTGCGCGTCGCGATAGTGAGCATTGATTGTCCATTCAGCAGGATTTTGGAGTCAACAAGGCAGCTGCATGGCGTTCGCAACCCTATTCTTCTCCCTCCTATCTTCCCTAGCTTTAGTTAGTATGGCCTTCCAGTCTTGTTTAGACTTTATTGTATTGAGACAGAGATGTAGTTGCTTGTGACTTGTGACACCCCGATGCTGGGCTAGTGTATTTATTCCGCACTGGTTATTTAGACTTATGTTATGAGTTTACTTGTTAATTAATGACTTAAAAAGGGCTTTTATAAAGTAATGGTTTGACTTGGGAATTGTGTCTGCTGTCCTAGTTTCATGATAGGCTCTATCATGACCTGGTTGGTTTTAGGGTCGTGACAATGAGTAGCTCCGTATGATGTATTATGACTTATGTGAATCGTTGTTTTTGGTTTTCAGGTTAGTTAGAATTTTAATTTTGGATGTTTGACCGAGCATTTGACTCTTTGATATCGGGATCGAAATCTGATTTCGGAAATTGGAATAGCGCCATTATGTCATTTATGACTTGTGTGCAAATTTATGGATAAATCGGACGTGATTTGATAGGTTTCGACATCGGTTTTAGAAGTTTGAGGTATCAAGTTCATTAAGCTTGAATTGATGTGTGATGCATGTTTTCATTGTGTTTGATGTGATTTGAGGGCTCGACTAAGTTTATATAGTATTTTAGGATTTGATGGTACCTTTGGTCGAGGTCCCGGAGGCCTCGGGTGAGTTTTGAGTGAGCACGGACATTTTCAGCACTCTAATATTGTTCTGGTGCTTTGAAAGTGCGGACCACAGCAGAAATATGCAGACCACAGAGGAGGGATATGGACCGCACACTTTTGCTGCGGCCGCACTCTTCACAGAGTTCTGCAGATCCGCTAGTCCCACTTCGGAAGCCTATATCTTTTTATCTACAAGGAACTGTGAGATGACTCAAAAATGAAATTGTAACCCTTCGTGTCTAATTTCTAGAAAGTAAAGAAGTCATCATTTGGACATCTGTAGAGACCTGACAGTGCAGCCACAAAAAGGTGCGACCGCACCATTTTTATGCGACCGCAGGAGTTGGGATGTGCGGCCGCACTTGGAATTGTGCGGACCGCACAGTGGGAGTTCAGAGGATGAGCTAAATAAATGAGGTTTAGGGCATTATTTCACATTTTGGACTTAGGGAGCTCGGTTTGTGGCGATTTTTCGTGGGTTTTTCAAGAAATATTCTAATTCGGATTTGGTTATATACATGAATATATCATTGATTTCATCATCCGATTAGTACTTTGAGGTGGAAATTTGGGTGAAATTGTAGAAATTTCATAAAAATAATTTTTTGGGATTTGAACACCGATTCAGAGTCGAATTTGAGTGAAAATAGTATGGTTGGACTCGTAATTGAATGGTTTATCGGATTTTGGTGAGTTTTGTCGGGTTCTGAGGTGCGGGCCCCGGGTGTGATTTTACGCCGGATTTGGATTTAACTTAGGATTCGAACCTTATCATTTGTAATTGATTCCTTGGGCTTTATCTGATGTATTTGAGTTGTTTTTGGCTAGTTTTGAGTCGTTCAGATGTCTCTACGCGCGTGATGGCATTCTTGGAGCTTCGCTTGGCTTGCTCGGTGTCGAAATTGGCTTTTTTCAGATAAGTAACTCTTTTAAACTTAGTGCTGAGGCTATGAAACCTCGAATTTTGTTCTATGTGATTGATGTTGAGGTGACGCACATGCTAGGTGACGGGCGTGTGGGCGTGCACCCTGAGTTGTGACTGTTGTTTCCAGGGCTCTGAATAATGGCCCTATTTTATTGATATTTGTGTTTTCACCATGTGATAAAATAAATGAGTTGTACATCATGCCGATATCATGTTTAGGCTTTATGCTGATATTTTAGGGACCCATAGTGGTCGTTTCTTGCTATCATCTCATTGAATTTAATGATATTTCGTACTCAGCCACGTTCATGCATTCATATCATATCTCAGTCTCAATTATTACTTATTGATACATCATATCATTGTTCCGGGTCAGTTTTTATCACATTGTGAGCCCGTGGGTGAGACTGGAGAGACTATGACTGAGTGAGGCCGAGAGCCTGATTATGAGTGACTGTTATGGGATCGGGCTGCACGCCGGAACAAGTTTTATTGATTATTGAGTAAGGCCGAGGGCCTGATTGATTTACGCTATGATTGGCTTGTTATAGCGCTTGGGCCGCAGGAGCCCCTCCGGAGTCTGCACAACCACAGTGGGCGCGGTTGATTATATTCAGGGATGGATCTTCCCTTGGTATGGAGATGGATCTTCTCCATGAGGCTGGATTGGCCTGTTTCCTCGGTACTGGAGACTGATGGTCATTGATATATATATTTTGGGATAGATCTTCCCTGGGCCGCATGAGCCATATACAGTACCGAGTGGTTGAGCATATATATATATATATATATATATATTATGGAGGGATGGATTTAACTAGACATGGATTTGTCCGAAGTACTTGATACCTGGAGATGGATCTTCTCCATGATGCTAGATTTGGCATGTTTCCTCGGTACTGGGTGACTTGTAGTCAGTATTGTATATGTTCCGGGATGGATTTCCTTGGGTCGTATGGGCCATATACAGTATCAAGTGGTTGAGTATGATGAGTGGATAGTGTGATACAGTGAGGTTAAGTACTCTCAGAGTGTAAGTATATTATTCATCTCTCAGATACATGGTATTGGCATGCATATATGACATACATGCATAGAGACGCATTTTCCTCATATTGTACGGTATCACGTCATTCATGACATTTTACACACATTGATATGTGGTCATAGAGAGGTATCTCACACTTGCTATCTGGATAGAAAATAAATCATCTTATTTATTGTGAAAAGGATTTTTGAAAAAGAATACAGTTTTTCAACTATCTCATATTTCGCGACGTTTTCGGTAAAGAATTTGGGTTTTTCACTAATATTCTTGAAAAGCGGAACTATGAAAACTGTAAGAAAGTCGAGCATCTCATCTCTGAGTTACTTCCTTATTTATATGCTTTATTTTGTTATGAATTGTTGTTGGCTTCTGGTGTTGGACCCGACCATGTTCCAGCTCGTCACTACTTTCAATCTAAGTTTAGGTTTGTTACTTATTGAGTACATGGGGTCGGTTGTACTCATACTATACTTCCTGCACATTGCGTGCAAATTTTGGATGCCGATGTTGCTCTGTTCGATGAGAGCTGAATTGGAAGAAGTTCTTGCATTCTGGTTGTGGCTGCCTCTTGTTCATGGTAGTCGTAGATTTATAGAACTATGTTTATGTACTTTTCAAACAGAAGATGTATTTATTTCATATCAGCTTTGTAAACTCTAATCTTAGAAGCTCATGATTTGTACTACCAGTCCTTGGGAACTATACAAGATTCAGATAACTCCTATGTTTAATTGTTTATTTAATATTGATAGAATTGGATAGTTATTAGTTGGCTTACCTAGCGGGTTGGGTTAGGTGCCATCACGACTGGTGGATTTTGTGTCGTGATAGATTGGTATCAGAGCTCTAGGTTTATAGGTTCTATAAGTTATGTGCAAGTGTCTAGTAGAGTATTGCAGATCAATATGATGAAGCCCATACCTATCTTCGAGAGGCTACAGGCATTTAGGATATACTTCCTATCTTTCTTTCCTTATCGTGCGACATTGATTCAACTTGAAGCGTAATCCTTTGAATTCCTTCCACACATTCGTATCCGCACATGAGCTCTCGGTATCAACTGTGCATCTATGGCTTGTGATTCCTTGGGTGAGGTGCTAGATGCATTTTTTGTGTGTTGATGAGGGGCCAGTCTGGAGGACTTGAGGCCGAATTTTGACTGTAGTTTGAGCATAGAGGTGTTGATTTTGTGAGCTCGTGCTTTTGGACTTATATGTCCAGTAATATCCCTATTAGTGGAATTCGTGGCTGGATGGCTATGTGATGAGTATGATGTGACTACGAGATGTGTTCATATAATTTGAATGTGACGAGAAGCCTCTTCTTGAGGTGTAGAAAGAACTATTTGGTGCTTGATTTCCATTTTGATTTGGCGTATAGTCTCGAGGTATGTGTGTGTCAAAGGATCTTTTCATGTTGTTTAGTTAAGGAGTGAAGTAGATTTTTCATGTTGTGATATGAGTTCAGACTCAGGAAGATTAAGTGATTGCGTAATATTTATGACTATGGAAGGGTATAGAGAGAGGTCAGCTTGAGGCAAAGCAGGTGGGTTATCTCCTGCGGGGTGTCCTGAGGTTTGTGTGATCCCTATGTTGTTTGTTGGGAGTTCTCTTTTACCGGTGAAATATATGTGTTGCTATTTGAGTTTGGATCGCTTATGAGAGTGGGCTTGACTGTTACAAGGGTGAATGCGAGATTTACAGATGATTTGAAGTACTAGATGGTTTCTGTTGCATGAGCTTATAAAGGATTTAGTTGAATCTCACTATGGTATTATGGTAATAACAGAGTATGGGCCTTGTGTATTTTTGTGTGTTTTGATCTATGGCTTTGAGTCAAGTGGGGAGGTCTATTATTGATAAGTTGGTTGCACAGTCATGTGTTGTATTGGTTTCATTTTGTGGTATACTGGTGAATCAGTTATGACTTGCAGATGTTGAGATTGAGGATGACTCGAGTAAGGGGAATTCTGGATACGAGTTGTATTAGGCTTTATGAGTATATGAGAATCATAGAATGTTTTGAGTTGTTATTGGTGAAGGATCTAATGTGCGTGGAGCAAAAATTTATCTGGTTGCATTAAGGTAGGTGTCACACCTCCTTTTTACACCCCGGAAGGGTATATAAGGGAGTTTTTCCAATTTAAGTGACAATTGAAATGGGATTATTATTTGAGATTAGAGTCGCCACTTAGGATAGTTAATGGTGTCCCAAGTCACCGGTTCAGAATCCCAAATCGAGGAGATTTGACTCTATTTTAATGTCTGCGAAACACAAGAATCCGGGTAAGGAATTCTATTAACCCGGGAGAAGGTGTTAGGCATTTCCGAGTCCTGTGGTTCTAGCACGGTCGCTTTGATAATACTTGGCTTAATCAAATTGTTTAATTACTGATTTTAGAACCTATGTGCGTTTGCCCCCCTTTTTTTAATTAAGAGATTAGCTTAAAACAGGTTACGCGTACGTGTACTCGTTTGTTTGGCGCGTCAAAAATTATGTCACGCGAACGTGTCCACAATTAGTAACGCTTTATTAATATTAAGAAAGTTTAGTTGAAGTTGCGCGAACGCATACTCCGATTTTCTTTTTAGAATCGTAATTATGTCACGCCAACGTGTACACAACCACGATGGTATATTAAACGTGCCTAAAGCAAACTACGAACACTCATATTTTAATATCTAAGTTATGAAATTGACACGAGGGCCATAGGGATTCAATCATGGATGGCACGCCTCGGCCTAAAAGAACTACACTTAATTAAAGAGGACTATATTAATAACAATTTTATTATCGAGAAAGTTGGTCGAAGTTGCGCGAACGCATACTTCGATTTGGTTTTTACAATCGTAATTGGTCACACGAACGTGTACACAATCACAATAATATATTTAACGCGCCTAAAGGCTTTTCTACGAATATTTATCTTCTTTCATGAAACAAGAAATTAAAATAATTGACACAAGTAACAGAACATCAGCCAAGGAACAAAATTCTAACATGAACATTATTAATAAAATGAATTTCCTTTAAAGCATTATTGACTTATTTACTTTCTTAGCCTAACATGGATTTATCAAATTAACCAAACAAGCAGAAACAAAACAACGAAAGAAAAGAAAAGGTAATACAACGTTTAGATATTTCTAAACCAAAACAAAGCATTATATAATTAAAGGGAAACAGTAAATTAAAAGAATGAATCCTTCGTTGATAGAAATCTAACCTTCTGCTGCATACAAAGAAACGACACTCAAATGAGGTACCGACTAAAACCTCAGACCGGCGACGGGACCTCGAACGGACTTCTAAATCGACCTCGGCTCACCGGAAAGCTCAGACTAAAAGCAAATGTGAGGGCGATGCCAATTAAATCTAAGCTATGGGATGATCAACCTGAGTATGATGATGATGAAGATTTGGGTGTTGATTTTGCGGAGGATTCTTCTGATGAAGGTGAGAGGTGTAGTGGTGATGAGGAGATGTTATCAGTAGTTTCTCCATCCTTTCCAAAAATTGGAAGTTCTTCTAAGTTAGGATCAGGAAGCAAGCTTAATGCTAAAGCTCCTGATTTTATTCCTAAGACAAGGCAGCAACATAGGACATCCGGAACAACTTTGCAAGAATTTTCAGTAGCAAATCAACTTGGGCAGCAACAGATCTTGTCGAGCAGTACAACTGCTAGTCTTCCAGTAATAAATCTGCCTGCACAGCAGCAGCAACAGTTGAATGCAAAAACTGAGCAGCAGTTGAATGCAGCACTCCTGGAGCAAACTCGATTGGGCAGCAGCAGTTGTCTGGAGCAATGTCGAATGGGCAGCAGCAGATTTTAACGACCAACGCACCTGCCTTTGTCCCTAGTAATTCTCCAGCTGCAATAAACAAAGCTGGGCAGCAGCAGCAGACTCCAGTAGCTGCAGTAACGCCAACAACTGTGGGACAACAGCTACAGGCTATAACAGCACCTGGTATCACGTTGGAGGACAGAAATCTTCTTGATGCTTTGGTAATTTCTAAGCCCCTAAACTCTGTTAACACAAAGCAAGTGGTTAGTACAGGTCGCTTCAACAAGACCAACAACAAACAACAAGGCACACAACACAGTCAAAACAAGGCAGGTTTGGTAAATAAAGAAGATGGAAATGCTTTGGCGTTTCAAGATCTTGGTCAAGACATGCCAAATCCTGTAAATTTGGGGAGAGATGTTTATGAAGAAGGTGACGAAGATGCAATGCTACAACAGTGCCGGGCAGAGGCAGCAAGGAAAGGTGATTTATCACCAATGCATAGCGGACAAAGCAAGAAGTCTCATACAGGAAAAAAACGTTGGGACGGCAGAGTGAATGAAGATGCAGTTGTTAGGCGACTTCCAATGAGAGTTGCCAAACAAAAACCGAGGCTAGCCCCATCTACATCTACAAAGTCCAAAACGTTCAAAAAACGAAAGCATGAATTTTGAAGACATTTTGAAAAACGGGTTGATGATGAAGACAGAGTCTACATGTTCAAGATTTTACAGACTAGAGAAGAAAGAACNTACTTTTACATTTTTTTATTTTTCCATCACATTAGCATAGTCCTATGTAATATCATTACAGAGTATGTTATAAACTCTGTGATGATCATAGAATTTTTGGTACTCTCTAGTTCATACTTTTTACATGCATGCTAGTAGGTGAGGCTTTTTTATGCCTCGATAGGATTAGTAAGGTAAGGTTTAGTCCAGTTTGTGTTGCTCCAGCCCAATGCCTTTGGAAAAATATCCAAATGGCTATGAGATTATATGCCCTCGTGAGACTTTGCCGGCAGCTAACCCATGACTCCTCTACATGAGGCTGCCATAAGGGCAATGTGAGGCGCAGAGGAGTAATTATATAGCCAAGGAATATAAACAACACTACTGGTCTATTGTCCCCCTTATTTGTACTCTTCCTATGTGGTTCTCTTTTTTCTTTTTATTATTAATAAAACTAGCCCTAGGCACCTGCAATAGATTTGCTTAAAAAAAAAAAAAAAAAAAAGCTGCAGCGGCTGACAGCCGCAGGAATAAAAAATAACGACCCCCACCCCCTTGAAACCTTGTCTCCTTCACCCGGACCCAAGCCGCCAGACCTCACTGCCTGAAACCCGCCGGAACACAACACAAATGACCACAGCCCGTCTCTCGACAGCCGTTGACGAGCGACGCCGCTAGCAGCAGAACCGGCGAGCAGAACCCTGGACACCCATCAACACCCATCGCTGCTCCTCCTTCTCTTTGCCATAGCTCGCCGGAAAACACTCACTCACGACCACCCACACCCAAGAAACCATTGGAGCCGCTGCTGCTTTTTTGAATGCACACAGCAGCAGCCGATATCTTCACTTCCATAAGCCGAGAAACAACTCCAAATCAGGAGCTACTGTCATGGAGTTCGTTGGGCCTATTTTCTGATTTAGTCTGAGCTTTCCGTTGAGCCGAGGTTGATTTAGAAGTCCGTTCGAGGTCCCGTCGCCGGTCTGAGGTTTCAGTCGGTACCTCATTTGAGTGTCGTTTCTTTGTATGCAGCAGAAGGTTAGAGTTCTATCAACGAAGGATTCATTCTTTTAATTTACTGTTTCCCTTTAATCATATAATGCTCTGTTTTGGTTTAGAAATATCTAAATGTTGTATTACCTTTTCTTTTCTTTCGTTGTTTTGTTTTTGCTTGTTTGATTGAAATCAATTTTGCAAGAAACTGAAACGTGAACTTCTCATTCACATTGTTAGTTTGGTTAATTTGATAAATCCATGTTAGGCTAAGAAAGTAAATAAGTCAATAATGCTTTATAGGAAATTCATTTTATTAATAATGTTCATGTTAGAATTTTGTTCCTTGGCTGATGTTCTGTTAATTGTGTCAATTATTTTAATTTCTTGTTTCACGAAAGAAGATGAATATTCGCAGAAAAGCCTTTAGGCGCGTTTAATATATTATTGTGATTGTGTACATGTTCGCGTGACCAATTACGATTCTAAAAACCAAATCAGAATATGGGTTCGCGCAACATCGACCAACTTTCTCAATTAATAAAATTGTTATTAATGTAGTCCTCTTTAATTAAATGTAGTTCTTTTAGGCAGGGGTGTTCCATCCATAATTGAATCCTATGGCCCTCGTGTTAATTTCATAACTTAGATATTAAAAAATGAGTGTTCGTAGTTTGCTTTAGGCACGTTCAATATACCATCGTGGTTGTGTACACGTTCGCGTGACATAATTACGATCCTAAAAACAAAATCAGAGTATGCGTTCGCGCGACTTCGACTAAACTTTCTTAATATTAATAAAGCGCTACTAATTGTGGACACGTTCGCGTGACATGATTTTGACGCGCCAAACAAACGGGTACACGTACGCGTGACATGTTTTAAGATAATTTGTTAATTAAAACAAAAGGGCAAATGCACATAGGTTCTAAAATCAGTAATTAAACAATTTAATTAAGGCAAGTATGATCAAAGCGACCGTGCTAGAACCACGAGACTCGGGAATGCCCAACACCTTCTCCCGGGTTAACAAAATTCCTTACCCGGATTTTTGTGTTTCGCAGACATTAAAATAGAGTCATATCTCCTCGATTCGGGATTCTGAACCGGTGACTTGGGACACCATTAACTATCCCAAGTGGCGACTCTGATCTCAAATAATAATCCCGTTTCGATTGTCACTTAAATTGGAAAAACTCCCTTAAATACCCTTCCGGGGTGTAAAAAGGAGGTGTGACAGCTCTGGCGACTCTGTTGGGGACAAGAACCCAGAATTTCTGGTTCAAGGTTCAAGAATTCGAGCTTGTTAATATGATTTTGCTTGGCTTTATTTATTGTTAATATTATTGTATTTTGTGAGTCCAATGTGCTAATTGCCATTTATTTGCCATTTCGATATTGCTTGAATGTTATTAAAATGCTTTCTTACGCCACCCTTCTGAGTCTTCTAAAATTGGTGCACACGTATTCGTGGCCCACTTTCTGTTAGAAGTCATACCAGTAAGAACGAAGCATGGGTCAGCAACAAGGTCGTGCAGACTTTCGTGCTCCCGGTACATTGCCCCCACCTCGGCTCGAGTTGTCCGCTCGGGTAAGCCAAGTCTAGAACACAACCTCAGGATTTAAACCTAGAATAACCCTCAGGATTTAAACCTAGAATAACATAACCTCATGCCGGATCCCTAGTAGGCACGTTTGTTTGCATCATGTGCATTTGACTTAGGGGACTCAACACAGGGGTTGGGTCCATCTAAGACAGGTGTACCCGAAAATAAAAGACCATCCTGATGCATCCTATGTGCTACATGTTGCATTCCTTTAAGGGTAAAAAGGTCATTTGGCGGACCAATGAAGGCTGAGGTAAAAGAAAAAGAAAAGAGGGTGAAGTATGAAAATAAAGTAAGTAGGGCCCAGTTATGTTTTTCTTTCACATTTTTTTTAAGAAAAAGACAAAAAAAAAAAAGAGAAAAAAAATTGAAAAATCCAAAAAAATTTTGCACTTTCCCTTTATTTTTCAAAAAAAAAAAATATATGTTTTCTCTAAATTAGTTGTTTTTGTTTTTTTAATTCTCGCTCGTATCCTATCTGCCCGAACTACGCATACCTGATTCTCGTCTTTCGGGGAGGGATACGTAGGCAGCCCACATAGGGTTCGGTCTTCCTAGTGAGTCTTAGGTTCTTAGCTTCGCGGTGTCTTAGCCAAATCTTGCATTTTTAGCCACTTTTTAGCCACATAGGTTAATTTTAGAAAATAGTCATAATTATGTGTTGCATGTGTCCAACAGGAAGGGTTATTGTCTCATATAGTGTTCTAGGTCTTTAACTTTTTTGGTCTTAATTTTCTTATACAGGTGTGGACTTACTTACCGGAGTTTGAGCATGACAGACACCCTAGGACCATCCAGTCAGGGTCGATCATTCAGGAGTTTGCTTAAGGGGATTTTTTTTTAGTAATTATGTTTTGAGTCTGTTGTTCTTTTTAATGTCGTCTTTTACCTTCTAGTTTTGTACAGCAATATTGAGTCTTTTGTTATTGTATTTCCTATTTTATATTGGAAAAAGATGTGTTATAAACCAAAAAAAAAGAGATTTTGCGTTTTTATATTTCCGTTAGAAGTTCTCTTTAGAATACTAATTCTAGAAATTAAAAAAAAAATCTTTTGAGGTGGTTTTCCTTTAGAAAATTAATATCTCAAATATAAATAAAGAATTGCTTTTATATTTCCTTTTAGTACATTAAGACTAAAAATTCAAAAAAAAAAAGAATTTTCTTTTAGTACCTCTTTAAAAGTTCTTTTTAAGATATTAATTCCATAATCCAAAAAAGATTTTCTTTTGAGGTTCTTCTTTGGGAAATTAACGAAAAAATGAAAAAAAAAATCTTTTATTTCCAGTAGAACTTTAGGATATTGTACATAGAAGGAAAAAAAAATATACTTTATCTTTTGTTTATCTTTAAAGTTTCTTCCTTAGTAATCAAAAACTAAAATCCAAAAACATTTTTTATCTTGTTCCTTTCTCGTTTCGAAATCTTTCTTCAGGGATATCAAATGAAAATTTAAAATATTTTTCTTTGGTTTTATTCTTTAGATTCCTTCCTAAAAAAAGAATCAAAAAATATTTTTCTCTTTTAGGGTTTTTTCCTTAATAATTTTCCATAGAGTATTTATTTCAAAAAAAAATATATGCTCGTTAAGCTTGAGTTTAGAATAGGTTATAGAACATTAAGTCTAAAAAATTGAAAAAAAAAAGGGATTTGCGTCTTTTATTTCTCTTTTCTCATCAGAGTAGTCATTAAGGTGAAAAAAACAAGAGAAAAAAAAGAAAACGTTAGTTTGTTTACTTTATTCCCGATCTTCCCGAACTACGCAAAGGTCTGATTCATGCGGCGTCATGATACTCAGGCAACCTACATAGGGTTCGATCAAATTATTTTCTTTTTTAATAAAAAATAAAAAATAACAAAAAAAATAAAAGGAAAAAAAGAGGATGAAGTTGTGGGAGGTGAGAAATGAGAGGAAATATAAGAGCGATAATCAGAAAGAAAAAATGGGAAGGAAAATGAGCAAGCCAAGAAGTGCTAGAAAAGAAAAGAAAAGAGAAGATTGAAATGAACAAAATTGGGATGATGCCAAGTGACCTTGTGACCCTCAAAGTCATTCTAGAACCGTTAATTGTTGGTAGGTGCATTGCACGCAATGTGATATTTTTAGCTGTTAAATGCCCTACTGCTAACAGGATGACCCCATTTTGTTCCTTTTGTTATCTTCATTGAGCAGAAGGGTGGTTGGTTTGTGGTTCTTAAGTAACTCATCCGTACAACACAAGGTCAAAGAGCAAGGTAGCCATGGCAAGCAAAGACTTGGACACATGAGTTGTTGACCCGTCGAGGGAGTTTGTGGAGTTGGAGTCTGAATTGAAAGAGGAGGTCCAAAGGTTGAAATAGCAGATGGCAGAAATGTATTAGTCTTGGATCAGGGGGCATCCTCCAACTTCATTCCCCACTAACTACACTGAAAACCCTGCAACTATCCCACCACTATCACAAGCCCAGGTTCCCACTGCTGTCGATATCTCCCCACAACCTTGTCACACTCCACCCCTCAAAAGCACATCATATCCCGCTCCTTTGGCCACTCATGCTCTTGTAGCTCCTCCTCCAGCTACTTTCCCTTGATCATCTAGCGAGACTGTGGTCAAAGTCCCCGATGTCCAACACTATGCTCTAGAACCAATTTTCAAGGTCTCGGGTCCATTCTCTTACGCTCCTCATTTTGAGCCTCCCGGTGAGACTGCAAAGCCTGCTAAGATAGTGGAGCAAGATGAGATATCCAGAAAGCTGAATGGGTTTAAGATGCCGATGTTTAATTTGTATGATGGGTGTGGAGATCCAGTAGCCCATCTGAGGGGTTATTGCAGTGAAATGAGAAGTGTTGGCGGGAAAGATGAGTTGCTGATGGCGTATTTCAGTGAGAGCCTGACTGGAGCAGCCTTGGAATGGCATACTCTTCAAGATGTCGGTAAGTGGAATACACGGGGTGACATGGCTCAAGATTTTATTCGGCACCATCAGTACAACGTAGACATTATCACAGACCGCTCCTCCCTATCTCAAATGGAAAAGAAACCCCGAGGGATGTTTTAGGGAGTTTTGGCTCAGATGGAACGAACAAGTTGCTCGGGTTAATCCTCCCATTGATAGAAAAGATGTTTCTGAGCCCCGCCAACGACCGGATGCAGTGGGCATTCCTGCTAAACGCCTTCAGCCTCAATACCGACCCCAGAAATATCCTCGTACTCCAGATAATCCTCACCAATGTTACTTTCCTCCAAAAAATCCCAAAGGTCATACCTCACCTCCCTAGTACTCTATCCACAATGCACTGTCATATGCTCCACACCCACAAGACCCGCAATGGCCTGCACCACCTCCACAAATGTCTTACCCGCCTCCTCAAGCATATCAACCACCTATCCGAAAGAGGTTCCAACCAAGGCCGGAGTTCAAAATGAGAAGGCAGCAACAAAGAGAAAAGTCTTTCACTCCTATTGGAGAATCATATGCCAGTCTGTTCCAAAGATTGAGGCAATTTGGCAAGTTGAAGCCGGTTCAGATAAAAATGCCGAACCCCCTTCCAAAGAATTTTGATTATTCTCAAAGGTGCGCATATTGCTCTAGTGCCCCGGGGCACAGCATAGAAAAGTGTTGGATTCTGAAAAGAGAAGTCCAGAAGCTTGTCGATGCAGGTGACATTACCGTGCAAAATCTAGATGCAGCGGATACTAGCCAAAGTCCATTGCCTGTTCATAATGAGACATATAAGCTGGGCATGATTTGTGTTGAAAATGAATATGAAAACTCTTCTGAGTTCCTTGGAAGGCCACTTGCTGCAATGTTTTCAGCGCTATCAGTCTCGGTTCCAAAAGTTGATCTTAAGAACGAGTTGGAAAAAGGGACCCAAAAGCAATTTGCTAAGGTCAATGTGATGGAGACTTGTGAAGGTCCCAGTGATATTGATGTGGAACTCAGTGGCTAAGATGCCGAGCTTGGTAATTGGAAAGACGCTCCTTTCTTGGTTAGTCGAGGAGGAGTCTTGGTGGTTTATTTTGTTGTCATTCCTGTTATCCGGGTTATTTCAGGGTCGTAATCTAGATATTGTCTTGTGACTCAAACCCTTCTATCCTTTTATTTTACCTAGTTTGTTTAGTCATAGTAACTCTTTTAATGTTATCTAGGTTTGTTCCAGGTTTGTAACCCCAGTTTATGTTGTTGAAACTCTTTCACCGTCTGTCTAATGCAATTCTCTGTTTTCTGTTATTTCTGGTCATTTTTTGTTTAGTTCTCTTCCCCTTTTATAGTTTTGTTCACGCTGGCTCTAGTGACATGACATACACGCATAATTCTAGGTCTGGTCTTAAAAGTTAGTTTAATCATGAAGCAATGAGACAAGTTTGAAGATGATAGGGACATTTTAGGGAAATGAGTACAGATTTGGACATTTTGAGGTCATTTAAGGCCCAAATTGTGTGAAATAGGGGCAGATAGTTTGGAAGTTAATAGGACGACAAGAATTTGTTATAAGAGAGTGCTTCCCAGAAAGCAAGCAACTTTGAGTTCAAGTGCATCTCAAGTTACAACATAAAGCCGAGGGAGTATGCTCCAAACTAACGGAGCACATCCATTTTTTAAGAAGAAATCACCCAAGAAGAGCTCTGTACTTGACAAGGCATTAAAGAAAGGTGGAAGGTATATATGTGATACCAATGCCGATGCTGCAAACGAAATTCTATGCATGATCTTCATTTTTCATCTTCAGGTTGCATGTGTTATACTTGGTATTCTTAGAGATTGGGAGGCCCTCCTTCTGCTATTTAAACACTTTATCCTTTGTTACCCCTTTTGAGCCTTATTTATTTTCTTTCATACCCCACTTTTGGAATCGGTAGCAAAGTTCAGAAACACAGATACAGAAGATAAATAAAGAAGAGAAAAGAGGAAAAAGAGAAGAGCAAAAAGAGAAGAGAAATTGAAAAAAAAAGTAAGTAAAGCAAAAGAAAGAAAAGAAAAGAAAAAAAAGAAAAAAAAGAGAAAAAGATAGAGAAAAGAAAAAAAAAGAGAAAAGTACAAAAAACAAAGCAATTCCTATGTCATGAACTATGTTCGACCTGATTCCTTTTAAGGATGCGTAGGCAGCCTCACGGTTCGGTCCCATCAAAATAAAAATTGAAATTCCCCAAGCAAAGAAACTGGGGCAGAAGTTGCGGTTTTGTAAAAGATCTGATTTCAAAAGTTGCAATTCTGAACCCATTCAAGTTGTTTTGAGCCTTTATGATATCCTTTATTTCTAACCCTGTCCAAAAGACACATTACAATCCAAAAAAGACCTCCCAAATAATCTTTGAGAATATTGAGTTAGCCATGCCAATAGCATATGATATTTTTACCATGGTTAATGCCTTGTCATCTGCAGAATCAGGGGAAATAATAAAAGAACAAAATGAGAGAGTCTTATTGGTGAAAACCTTCACAGGCACCATAAGGCGACAGTGAGTTGAGAGAAAGAACAAAATGAGAGAGGCTTGATGGTGAAAACCCTTAGAACACCACAAGTCGAATAAGGATCGTGAATCAGATAGGATAATCGGAGCATTGAAGCCCAGTTTCACGGCGCATAGGTACAACAAGAGTTGAACATTAGACTTGCTTGACATATTAGGCCACTTAATCCAAAGGTGCATGTCATGGTCATTAGAGTTGGTATCCACATCTGATAAGTTTCTACTTTGTAGTTTTCTGGTTAGGAATCATTTCTTCCCATTGTCCTTTACTCTGTTCCTGTTGTCTTGTTTACTTCCTCTTCCTGAGTCTGTTTGGTCAGAACAGGTGAGAAATGACTTCAAAATTTACCACCAGCTTTCCAATTGCACAAAACAGGATCTGGCTAGCACGTCAAAGTTTCATAAGTCAGGAAAGAACAGCATGCGCACTGAGTTGGTAACAATCAACGTGTTTGGGATTCATGTGAAATACAAAGGTTCGGTAAATGTCAATTCATGAGCAAAATGCAACAGATAGAGGATGTTGGATTTGAACGGATCAGAGGTATCTTCTGGGATAAGGGTGACAGAGAAAGGGGTTAGTCAATAAACAAGCAAGGTCTTTCGAGTTGAAATCAAAGTTATCCTGGCAAATGAAGGAGCAATCGCCCGCAAAGTCAAGGCCACAAACCCACCACCACTTTTAAACTCACAAGTTTTCTTTGTTTGAAAAAGGGACGAAGTCTATGTCCGAATCAAGCTAGGAAGCCTGAATTTTTAAGTGACGTGACCAAATTTTGTAAGCACAAAGGCTATGCGAGAAGGTTTTTACTTGCAGGTGAAAACTGGGGCAGAAAAATTTTGTTCGTTTTGTTTGTTTTGATTGCAGGAACCCACATGGAAAACAAAGGAACACAGAAAGTTTCAGCAATCAGGCGCCCGCCTGGAGAACAGGGGAAAACAACTTTAGTTTCAAGGGAAATCAGGTCAAGTTCAGCAATCAGGCGCCCACCTGGAGAACAAGGGAAAACAGTTCAAGTTTCAAAGGAATACAGTTCAAGTTCAGCAATCAGGCGCCCACCTGGAGAACAAGGGAAGATAGTTCAAAGGAAAAGCAGTCTCAAGGGAAAGTGGTTCAAGTTCATGCAATCAGGCGCCCACCTGGTGAATAAGGGAAAGCAGTTCAAGTTTTAGAGGAAGGCAATTCGAGGTTCAGCAATCAGGCGCCCACCTGGAGAACAAGGGAAGACGACACAATTTCAAGGGAAAGTAGGTCAAGTTCAGCAATCAGGCGCCCATCTGGAGAACAAGGGAAGATAGTTCAGAGGAAAAGCAGTTTCAAGGGAAAACAGTTCAAGCTCAGCAATCAGACACCCACCTGGAGAACAAGGGAAGACATCACACGTTTCAAAGGAAAAGCAGTTTCCAAGAAAAGCAGTTCGAGTATCGGCAATCAGGCGCCCACCTGGAGAACAAGGGAAAGCTGCTCAAGTTTCAGAGGAAAGCAGTTCGAGTTTCAGCAATCAGGCGCCCACCTGGAAAACAAGGGAAAATAGTTCAAGTGTTAGGGGAAAACAGTTCATGTTTCAAGAGCTAGACAGTTCGAGGTTCAGCAATCAGGCGCCCACCTGGAGAATAAGGGAAATCAACACAAGTTTCAAGAGGAAGACAGTTCAAGGTCAGCAATCAGTTGCCCACCTGGAGAACAAGGGAAAGCAGCTCATGTGTCAAGAGAAAGCAGTTCGAGTTTCAGCAATCAGGCGCTCACCTGGAGAAACAAGGGAAAACAATTCAAGTTGCAAGGGAAAGCAGTTCAGGTTTCAAAGGAATATAGTTCAAGTTTCAGCAATCAGGCGCCCACCTGGAGAACAAGGGAAAACAGTTCAAGTTTCAGGGGAAAGTAGTTTCGAAGGAAGACAGTTCAAAGTTCAGCAATCAGGCGCCCACCTGGAGAAGAAGGGAAGACAGTTCAAGTTTCAAGAGAAAGCAGTTTCGAAGGAAGACATGTCAAGTTCAGCAATCAGGGGCCCACCTGGAGAACAAGAGAACACAGTTCAAGTTTCAAGGGAAAGCAGTTTCGAAGGAAGACAGGTCAAGTTCAGCAATCGGGCGCCCACCTAGAGAACAAGGGAAGACAATTCAAGTTTCAAGGGAAAGCTGTTTCGAAAGAAGACAGTTCAAGTTCGGCAATCAGGCGCCCACCTGGAGAACAAGGAAAACAGTTCAAGTTGCAAGGGAAAGCATTTCAGGTTTCAAAGGAATACAATTCAAGTTTCAGCAATCAGGCGCCCACCTGGAGAACAAGGGAAAACAGTTCAAGTTTCAAGGGAAAACAGTTTCGAAGGATGACAGTTCAAAGTTCAGCAATCAGGCGCCCACCTGGAGAACAAGGGAAGACAGTTCAAGTTTCAAGGGAAAGCAGTTTCGAAGGAAGACAGGTCAAGTTCAGCAATCAGGCACCCACCTGGAGAACAAGGGAAAGCAGCTCAAGTTTCAAGGGAAAGCAGTTCGAGTTTCAGCAATCAGGCGCCCACCTGGAGAACAAGGGAAAAACAGTTCAAGTTTCAAGGGAAAGCAGTTTCAAAGGAAGACAGTTCAAGTTTCAAGGGAAAGCAGTTTCAATGGAAGACAGTTCAAGTTCAGCCATTAGGCGCCCACCTGGAGAACAAGGGAAGACAATTCAAGTTTCAAGGGAAAGCAGTTTCGAAGGAAGACAGATCAAGTTCAGCAATCAGGCGCCCACCTGGAGAACAAGGGAACATAGTTCAAGTTTCAAGGGAAAGAAGTTTCGAAGGAAGACAGTTCAAGTTCAGCAATTAGGCGCCAACTTGGAGAACAAGGGAAGACAGTTCAAGTTTCAAGGGAAAGCAGTTTCGAAGGAAGACAGGTCAAGTTCAGCAATCAGGCGCCCACCTGGAGAACAAGGGAAAGCAGTTCAAATTTCAAGGGAAAGTAGTTTCGAAGGAAGACAGTTCAGGTTCAGCAATCAGGCGCCCACCTGGAGAACAAGGGAAGACAATTCAAGTTTCAAGGGAAAGCAGTTTCGAAAGAAGATAGTTCAAGTTCGGCAATAAGGCGCCCACCTGGAGAACAAGAAAAACAGTTCAAGTTACAAGGGAAAGCATTTCATGTTTCAAAGAAAGACAATTCAAGTTCAGCAATCAGGCGCCCACCTGGAGAACAAGGGAAGACAGTTCAAGTTTCAAGGGAAAGCAGTTTCGAAGGAAGACAGTTCAAGTTCAGCAATCAGGCGCCCACCTGGAGAACAAGGGAAGACAGTTCAAGTTTCAAGGGAAAGCAGTTCATGTTTCAAAGGAAGACAGTTCAAGTTATAGCAATCAGGCGCCCACCTGGAGAACAAGGGAGAACAGTTCGAGTTTTAAGGGAAAGCAGTTCAAGTTTCGGCAATCAGGCGCCCACCTGGAAAACAAGGGAATTCACTGCAAGTCAGCAACAAAGGAAGCTCACCTGGAGAGTACGAGTCAACAGTCCAAGATGATTAACAGAAGTAATCTCAATCCAGAATATAAAAAAAAAAAGAGAAAAAAGGAAAGGGAAGTGAATCCAAAATGCAGAAGCTGAGACAAGAGGTGGATTGCTCAAGACATGACTGAAGTCACAAGCACAGTGTGTCCGGTCTTGATCCGAAGAAGAATGAACTAGTACCTGCATCTAGCAAGCGTCAAGGTTCAAATCTAAAGTCTGCATGAAGAACCATTCAAGACTCAAGATCAAGCTTCAGAAGACTTATAGATAGGAATCTTGTAACTCATAGTTGGCAGGCTTAGTTAGTCTTTTTCATTTTTGATTTTGATGTAATAATAGTACCGCGGATCGGAACCTCGACGGAACGGCACCTCGATCGCCTCTCTACCTCGGTATACTCCATCATCTCACCCACTTCTGAACTACACGTGACCTGATTCCTTTATAGCCAAGGATATGTAGGTAGCTCAGATAATAGGGCTCGGTCACATCCCCCTTTCTCTTAGTTTTTGGTCTCTCTAAATAAGGGTCGGGTCAAATAACCTGTCTAGTCGTTCTTTGTCTGAAAATACTTCGTATTTCCAGTGAAAGAGGGGCAGCTGTAGACATGTGATTTTTGACCCTCCCCAAGATTTTGCATATTTTAGCATTTAAATACATAGTTTAGCTTTAATATAGTTATTTCAGTTAAGTTTGACTCTTTTACTTTATTTCGTCAGAAAAAAATAAAAATTACAAAAATATTTTAGTTTATGTATCTTTCATAAATTTAAATAAAAAATATACGAAAAAATAGTACCTTATTTTTATTTTAATATGATATTTGAAAATACTAAAAAAATAGGTTCGTTTTAACGATTAGTCTTATCTTAATAGTTATTTTACTTATGTAGGATTAATTGGTGAATGAGGCCGTATTTTTAGTCTTGTTCACGGAGAAAGAATAAAATTTGGGATCGAACAACCTAGTTTTTTAATCTTAATTTTCGGACCTAGCCCATAATTCCCAAGCCCATAATTACTAGGCCCATACCCCATAACCTAAATATAACCTTAAAACCCTAAACCTATGAAAAAGAAGCTAACCTAGAGACGCTAAGGGGGAGATCAGCAAAAAGAAAAAGACACAAGAATAACCTCATTGTTGTTTCCTGTGGACAGCACCAACTGCCCAGTATCTCCTCCATGCTCCCCAAACGATTCCAACAATTGTGATGGTACTTCATAGACGGAAGTGTTCAAAGTTACCAAAGGTTGTTTAACCATATTAGTATGCAACATCATCGCGTTCTGGGCATCTTTGATAATTTTTTCCACCTGTGGACTGGAGAAATGCAAGGTCGGAGCATTGAAGCTATGTGCTTGATTACTCGTTAGCTCCTCCACCAAGTTCATCTTTGAGGCTGCATTAGATACTGCCCCAGTTATTTGCTCGTCAACAGGAACAAGAGCAAGATCTTTTAAGCTTTTTGATCGAGCATCTGCATTCTTCATGAACTGCTGTTGCTTTCCACTGCTTGGAGAGTTAGACAGCTTAGTTTTTGAAGCTAAATCATGATCAACCTGCTGTACTTTCTTCTCACCATCCCTCTCTACAGATTCATTCATCAAAACATCAAAGGAGTTAGAACACCTGAGGTTATTCACGTCTATAACCTGATTTGTGGGACCTCGAGGGTTCTTTTTGTTAGGAGACAAGTTTGATCGATTTACTACTGTAAAGTCTCCTCCTTTAGATTGTTGCACACCTTGAGAACCTGAATTTAATGCATCAGTTACTTGTTTATGAGCAGCAACAGATTGCCTAGTATTTGATGTAGCAACAGTGATGTTCTTTGAATCATTAACCTGACTTTTATGCACTGGAACCTTCTTTTTGCTAGGTGAAAATTGTGTATGATTCACCACTGACCAGCCCCTCATTTTTGATCGAGCTTGAGGATCAGATTTTAATAAGTCAGCTGCCTTTAAGTTATATTTGTGAGTCTGCTCCTCAGCTTCATGTACTGCACCTATTCCAATTCCTTCCTCCGTATCAGCTGTTACATGTTGCTCTCCAGATTTCTTCAGTACTGCCCTAACACCTGAAGCATCAACACCTTGCCCCTCATCATGTACAACAGTAGCACCTGTTGGTTTTTCAACTGCAGCAGTAGATTTAATAGTCTTTGCATCTAGAGACTTAGCAGGAGCTGCTTGTTGCACTATAGTCTGCCCTGATCCATCAAACATTGATGCAACTTGATCAAGCTCCTTACCATCCTGCACAACAACAATAGCAATTGGATCTACTGCTGCATTATTTTTGGCAAAAATAGCTCGAACACCTACAGCTAATGCACTATCCTCCCTCATCTGCTGAAGTTGCCCAGCTTCAATAGTTGAACCTTTAGAACCCCCAGCTAAACCTCGATCAACCATAGTATTTTTTGCAGCCTTCAAGTCCTGAGCAACTCTAGCAAGGGCTTCAGCAACTGGAACAATTGCACCAGAAACAGAATTTTGCCCTGCATCACCAGAACCAACCTTATCAGTTGCCTTAACAGCAGCTGATTGTGGACCATCAATTGCTGCATTAGATTTTTGCTGCGCCTTAGCATTTACATAATCCCTATCATCCCCTTGTAATTTTTCCACCTTGCTCATCTCCTCAGCCAAAGCCAAAACTTCAGCATGCAGTACACGATCATTATCAACAGTGCTGTCGATCAAATTTTCCTCTTGTTGCATATCATCATTCGCCCTATTCCTTTTAATCAATGAACGACAATCTTCACCAGCATGTCCTTGTCTTTTGCACACATTACAATATGATGGAAGATTATCAAACACAAATTCCTGTATATGCTCAATAACCTTACCAGATTTCTCGTCGATAAATTGTAACTTTATATTCTTGGGATACTTGTCAAGCAGATCAAGAATTACCTTTACCCTAGCTGTGCTAGGTCTTGTCCTAGTTTGTGTTGCTTTATCTATAGCAATAGGTTTTCCCACAGCTGATGCAATTGATAATAAAGGCTTCTTCGCAAATAAGTTCGTTGGCAAATCTGGAAACGACACCCATGCCACTGCTTTTGACGTCTCCGCCTTAGGATTGTAATCTTGAGTCCATGGGAATGTACGATATTGATGTTGTTGTCCTTTGTACTATAGATAACCAACCTGCTTTGAGACAACTACTACAAAATCCTCATGTGCATCACAACGAATCAATAGCTGCTGAAACGCGAGCAAGCCTATCAAGCAGCGACCTTTAATCCCAACTTGTGCTGGAATCATATTTCGAAGTTCTGGCAACTCTGGCGCACCATATGACAGCTTCATCACCACAGCTTGGTGAAGGCCTTCTTCAACTGCATATTCCTCCAATTCCTTAAACGAAAATTGCATCATTAGTCGTCCATGAACATGTTGGACAGGTTTAAGGATTGTTTTGGTTACTGGTTGTGATTTTGACGACAGTAATGAAGCATATGTATTTGTTTTAGGGCTGGAATCCATCTCTCCCACAGCTTGAAGCTGGGGAGAGGGCTGCACGTCCATGGCAGCTCTTAGTTCTGCATGTCGCCCAAGAGAGAGAGAGGAGAGTGGAGAGAGCGGGTTTTTCATGGGAGGCATTGAGTATTGTTACTTAGGTCTTTTTTTATCGGCCGGACAAATGTTATGCGATTCTGGTCTGTCCGCCTGGACCCATGTAAATGGCGTGGGCTATAGCACAAGAAAATATGGGAATCGGGCGGAATTCAAGTTTTATGCCCTAAAATGCAAAAAAAAAAAAACGATGAACAATCATGGTGAGGCAATGACTATTTTTCCTCAGGTTGTTTGTGATGATTCGAAAATAATTTAGGTCTTTCTGGTCTGCCCGTCTGGACCCATGCCGATGGCGTGGTCTATGGCACACGAAAATCTGTGAATAAGGTGGAATTCAAATTTTATGTCCCTAAAGTAACTATAAAAGGAGGAACGGTCTTGGCGAGAAAATGATTATTGTACCTTATGTGGTTTTTGATGGCCTGGAAATTTTTTAAACAATTCGGGTTCGGTCGCCCGTGCCCATGCTGATGGCGTGGACTATAGCACACGAATATAATTGTAGTTTTACCACCCTATAATGCCACAAAATAGGAACCGTCATTGAGAGGCATTGACTATTATCCTTAGGTGATTTTTGATGGGCCGGCAAAATTTTAGGCTATTCACGTCCGTTCACCTGGACCCATGCAGATGGAGTGGGCTATAGCACACGAAATTTTGGAATCGGGTGAAATTCAAATTTTATGGCCTTAAAATGCAAAAAAAAAAAAGAAAAACGGTCATTGCAAGGCGATGACTATCTAAACCCTAAACCCAAGTATCAAACGGGCGAGCCTAGAGAGAGAAACTCTGGCGATTCTGGGCGATTAGAGAGAGAAACCTCACTGCTCGCTTCCATGGCCACGCCGGCCACTGCCCAGCCTTCGCCGGAGGTTGGGCAGTCGTCTACCACTCCTATACAATCCCTACAACCAGCTACTAATCCAAAAACAACCCACACGTACGCAAATTTACTACAACCTCAAGCATTAAATGCTCCCATGCACGTAACGAATGTAAACCTAAAACCAGTTGAGGTTTTACATGGTGAACCAATGGTGAGATGGAAGAAATCAGAAGTTAAACAATCCATACTACAACAAGGATTGCATCTAGCAGTCCTGGGCAAGTTTTCTTATGGAAAACCTTCGATCCAAGAATTGAGGAAGGCAATTCCAATTCAATGTGAGCTTAACGGATCGTGTTCAGTAGGTTTAATTGAGGATTTCTCGTGTATTGATCAAGTTATCATTGATGGAGGATTATATTCACTTGTTATCGAAGCCAGCATTGTATTTGAAAGCTCAAGGTGAATTTTGGCAGATGAGATGCACAAAGTGGAGTCCATGGTGGTCTCCTGATGTTGAGACACCAATTGCAATTGCTTGGATCTCGTTTCAGGATCTTCCTCCAAATTTTTTTGGTAAGGAGTTTGTATTTTCATTGGCTAATGAAGTTGGTAGACCATTACATGTTGATCTTGCTACTCAAAATGGCACACGACCTTGTTGTGCTAAGGTTAAGGTAGAGGTGAATCTTCTTGCAACAATGCCTCAAAGAATTAAAATAATTGAGGAAGCTGATGAAAGTGGTCCTGAGGAGTCTAAATGGATCAAGATAAGGTGTGATTACATGCCTAAATATTGTAAGACATGTAAGAAACAAGGGCACAAGGAAGAGGAATGTTGGGTAGTTCATCCGGAACTACATAGAAATATTGGTGGTGATGGCAAGGATCAAGGTAAGGAAAGGGAGGTGCTGGTAAGTACTAATGTAATTGGAACAGCTGCTAATTCAACTAAGGTATTATGAAGTAGAAAGGTAGTTGGAAAACCTACTACTAATCAAGCAAAGCAAGAGTGGATGCAAGCAAGGAAGAATAAGTATCAAAGAGATAAGAGGGGGCACATTATTGAGGACAAGACTGGAAAAGATGTGGACAAAGGGAAAGGAAAGACCAAGGTTGAAGAAGTCACAACTAGAAACAAATTTAATGCATTAGAAGTGGAGGAAGTGCAAAATCCTCCTCTACAAATCACAGAAGGCAAAGGTGAAGATTACAGCAATGGAAAGAAGAAGGAACAAGTTGAAAGGAAATCCAAGGGGGTAGAGGAGAAGGCAAGGGAATTTAAAGAAGATAAACTGAATACTAATCCTACTGTTAATGGGATTGGGACAGCTGAACTTGAATTAAAGCGTGTGAAGAAGGAGGCAGTTGAAAGAGTTCTCGAAATGTCTAC
Organism: Nicotiana attenuata; assembly: GCF_001879085.1. Taxonomy (NCBI): domain Eukaryota; kingdom Viridiplantae; phylum Streptophyta; class Magnoliopsida; order Solanales; family Solanaceae; genus Nicotiana; species Nicotiana attenuata. The sequence goes on from NC_031999.1 coordinate 31,929,115, forward strand.
AAATCCTACTCCTAGTAGGATTCATTCTTCAGGAGATCGAGAAGCTACTACAATTGATTCTACTGATCCTAAGGGTCAAAACTTGGAGGAGGGGATCAATAGAGAGTCGACTATTGAATGGGTGCATAGGAGATTTGGAACCAGCAAAGAGGAGCTTAGACAGCTTAATGTCCCCACTAACCATTCTTGCCAAGAAGTACCATCCCAATTATATGGTGATTCTGGGCAAAACGAGGAGGGTAATGAGGTTAATTCTACTAAGGTGTCATGGGGAGAAGAGGTTGAGTCTATGGAGGATCAAAATGATGCAAGAAAGACAAAGGAAAATAAAGAAGAGAAGAGCAGCAATAATGATCAAAAAATTGCCAAACAGGTAGATGCTACAGTAAACCCTAGCAATCTACAAACTAGGGTTGACTGTAATTTGAGTTCTATGGACTCAAAATTGGGGAAAATGATTGGAGGTGATGCAGGAGCTATTAAGGAAGCTGGGAATCAAGGTGGATCAGCTCAAAGATTAATAACCAAAGAGAACACCAATGAAACAGTAAACCCTAGTAAAACTGGGGAGATTTTGGCATTTGTGGATGGGGTTCCAGTGTATGCTTTGGAGAAGGAACTTGATCACAATGTTCCTGCTGAGGATAGGAAGGGCATAATGTGCCAGGAGCAACAAAAATTACATGGGAAGGTGCCTGATCGCAATGGAACAGTAACTGCAGACTGTTTTGCTACAGTAACTCCTGACTTAGGATCTGTGTATGCACTTCAATTTAAATTGATGCAGGACAATTTGGGGAATATGGAGAGGAATAAGGAGAAACAGGAAGCAGCTCTAACACCTTATAATTCAGCTGAACAAGATATTACTACAAGGGAGATAGGGGAGTTAGAAGCTGTGCCAATGGCATGTGCATCAGGGACTGGATCACCCATGCAAATCCAAATTAATGTGCCATTGAGGACTCCAAATCAGATTCTGCATGATATTATCACTCACAAGGAGCTACCAGATGACATTCAGAACAATTTGATTGATTAACAAGGCCAACATGAAGGAGAAGATGGTGATGAATAAACTGCTGAAAATTTTAAAGCAGTAGCAAGAGATGGGGATTTGTCTCCAAAATCAGCAACTAAAAGTGGAAGGAAAGGGAAGAAAAATCAATCTAAAGAACAATTGCAACCTACAAGGATTTTGCCTAGAAGGGAAGCTTCTGGAGTTTCAAGATGATGATCAAATCTTTAATATGGAATATAAGGTCTGTAAAAACTCAGCAGGCCTTTCAAAGGGTTATTAATATGCAGAAGGAGCATGGATTTTTTATTGTTGCACTTATGGAACCAAAGCAAAAACAGAAGTTTTTTCAGAAGTATAGAAGAAGGTTAGGTATGGAAGCTGTAATATCAAATGTGAATGAAAAGATTTGGTTGTTCTTTGATGCTGTGGTTGAATGGGATCTGTTGATAGATACTGAGCAACAAATGACCATCAGAGTGTACCATCAAGAGCTTGGTAAGTATATTATGATGACATTTGTTTATGCTAAATGTTGTGCACTAGAGAGACTAGAGTTATGGACAATTTGTATTGCTTGGCTAGTGACATGGAATTGCCTTGGCTAGTTGGAGGTGATTTCAATGTAGTGATGGGAGAGGAAGAGAAAATAGGTGGACTACCAGTTTATCCTCCTGAATATGAAGATTTTGCCTTTTGTGCCAATTCCTGTGGCTTGTTTGATCTTGGATACAAGGGAAGTCCTTTCACATGGTGGAATGGTAGGCCAAATGAAGAGTGTATATTTAAAAGACTTGATAGAATCCTGGTGAACATGCCATTTTAGAATTTATTTCCTACTATTGAAGTGGAACATCTTATTAGGACAGGATCAGATCATGCTCCCTTATTGATGAGCTGTGGAGAAGAAGCAATGAAGTTTGTGAAGCCATTCAAGTTCTTGAACTTTTGGACAAAACATGAGGCCTTCCTAGAGGTGGTGAAGCAGAACTGGATTGCAGATTTTATTGGAGATCCATTCTTGATGTTTAAGCAGAAGTTGAAGAGGGTTAAGATTGCTTTATCAAAATGGAGCAAAGTAACCCATGGGGATATTTACAAGCAACTGGCCATCAGAGAAGATGTGGCGAGGATTAAGGAGATGCTGTTTGAGGAAGATCCCTCTTCTGAAAATAGAATTGTACTTCAACAAGCACAGGCAGAACTGAAGAAGTATTTGAACATTGAAGAACAATACTGGAAACAAAAGGCAGGCATGACTTGGTTTGAAGAAGGAGATAGAAACACAAGGTTCTTTCACAATTGTGTAAATGGAAAGAGACAAAAATTAAAGCTGAAAGGATCTTTAACAGTGATGGTGCATGGATAGAAGATCAAAACAAGTTATCAGAGGCTGCCATAGAGTTCTTCCAGAAACAATTCACTAATGAAGGGGATTCCACAAGCTTTGAGTTGCTGAACAATGTTCCTACAATGGTGACAAGAGAACAAAACATGGAATTATGTAGATTGCCAACTGAGAAGGAGGTCAAGGATGCTGTGTTTGCATTGAGTAGTGAAAGTGCAAGTGCACCAGATGGTTTTTCAGGTTTGTTCTTTCAAGTATGCTGGGATATTGTGGGGCTGGATATTCACTCATTGTTAGTGTTATTCTTTGAGGGTAGTCCATTGCCTAAATCAATAACACATACAAATCTGGTATTACTGCCTAAGAAACCTCAAGTTCAAACATTTTCTGACCTTAGACCTATTAGCTTGAGTAATTTTGTCAACAAAATCTTCTCAAGAGTAGTTCATGATAGACTTGAAAAGATATTGCCCTCATTGATCTCATTGAACCAGTTTGGTTTTGTCAAGGGAAGGAGCATCTTTGAGAATATTTTGTTGACACAGGAGATTGTTACTGACATAAGATTGAGAGGAAAGCCAGCCAATGTTGTGATCAAGTTAGATATGGCCAAGGCATATGATAGGGTGTCTTGGAAATATTTGATGCATGTACTGAGGAAGATGGGGTTTGGAGAATGCTTTATAAACATGGTGTGGAATCTGATTTCTAACAATTGGTATTCAGTGATGGTGAATGGTCAGGCCTCAGGATTTTTTCATTCAACAAGGGGTGTGAAGCAGGGAGATCCTCTTTCCCCAGCTTTGTTTATTCTGTCAGCAGAAGTGTTGTCAAGATCCTTGAACAAATTGTACGATGATAGGCAGTTTAGAGGATTTGGGATGCCAAAGTGGTCTGATCCTTTGAATCATCTTGCTTATGTAGATGATACTATTATTTTTGCATCAGCTGATCCATACTCCCTTCAGAAGATAGTTGATGTCTTGGCACTGTATGAGAGAACCTCTGGTCAGCTGATTAATAAGGCAAAGAGTTCCTATTATGTGCACTCAAAGATTGCTGCAGATTTGAAGAATGCAGTAGCTACTTTCACTGGATTTTCTAAAGGTACCTTCCCATTTACATACCTTGGATGTCCAATATTTTATACAAGGAGAAGGAAGAACTACTATAATGATTTGATTCAGAAGGTGAAAGCAAAGCTGCACTCATGGAAAGGGAAGCTTCTATCATATGGAGGTAAGGCTACATTGATCTCAAGTGTACTGCAAAGTATACCAACACACATATTATCAGTACTTGATCCACCAGATAATGTGATTGAACATCTCCATAAAATATTCACAAGATTTTTCTGGAGTAATAAGGAAGAAGGGAGAAGTAGGCATTGGACAAAGTGGCAGAACCTATGTCTCCCTAAGGAGGAAGGGGGAATAGGTTTCAGATCTTTGTTTGATGTCTCTAAGGCTGTATTTGCAAAACTTTGGTGGAGATTCAGGACCTCCAAATCATTATGGTCCAACTTCATGTGGAATAAGTATTGCAAGAAGGAATTGCCAACTGTGGTTCAGTTTAGGGAGGGGTCACATGTGTGGAGGAAAATGCTAGAAGCTAGAGATGAGGTGGAGCATGAAATTCTATGGGAAATGAATAGGGGCTCTACTAATATATGGCATGAAAATTGGACTGGATTGGGAGCATTGTATCATGTATTACCTCCAGATTTTCATATTAATGAGGAGCTACAGGAGGTGTCTGAGTTGAGAGGTGAAGGTCAATGGAATGATGCAATGCTGGATCAAACTTTCCCATTGGAGATTGCAGATCACATTAGAGAAGAGGTGCATTTTGCAGCAACTGATGAATATTGGGTCACTCCTAGGTGGATGCCTACACCCTCAGGGAAGTTTACAGTGAGTAGTGGATGGAAGATTTTGAGACATAGAGAGCCAAGTAATTCAGACTATGCAAAGCTATGGACAAAAGGACTTCCTTTCAAAATCTCATTCTTCTTTTGGAGAGTTTGGAAAGGAAAGTTTCCTACAGATGATATATGGAGAGGAGGGGGATACATGGTGGTGTCTAAGTGCTGGTGTTGCTTGCCACCTAAGGAAAACTCATTTCAGCACTTGTTTCTCACAAGTGATACTGCAAAAAAGGTGTGGAGTACTTTCAGTCAGGCTGCAGGTTTGGTGGTCAACATGGTGCAAGTTCATCAAGTCATAAAGGAATGGTGGAATGCAAAATATTGTCCTAAGTTAAAGCCTCTATTTCAGGCCGCTCCAGCAGTAATTCTGTGGGAGATATGGAAGAGAAGGAATACAATCAAGCATGGAGGATCAGTGTCTTGCAGTAGAGTTATTCATGAGGTAAACAAGACATTGTACTATCTGGCAAAAGTAAGGTATCCTTGGCTTCCTGGGATTCCATTGTTGTGGCCTGAGATGATCAGATTCTTTGAGCAATATAAACCTGTTATAGTGACAAGAAGGGTTACATGGCAGCTTTCATATGAAGGCTGGTTCAAATGCAATACAGATGGTGCATCAAGGGGGAATCCAGGTCCTAGCTCGTATGGCTTTTGTGTGAGGGATCACAGAGGAGATTTGATAGATGCCAGGGCAAGGGAGATAGGTGACACAACAAATATTGTAGCTGAAGCAATCATGGAGACTGACTCTTTGGTAATGAGGAAGATTATTGAAGATGAATGGGAGACACCATGAAGTATAGGGGCAGAAGTGAGAAGGATTAAGGAGATCATAAAATCATACAATGTGATATTCCAACATGTGCTAAGGGAGGGCAACAAAGTGGCAGATTTTTTAGCTAACCTTGTTTTCTCTTTTGCAGGTACTGTTAACTTTCAATCATTTCAAGAATTACCATCTGAAGGAAGAACGTTGATCAACATGGATAAATCACAAATTCCTAACTTAAGAGTTATGATTGCTAAGAGGAAAGCTCCAGATTGATGGATAAGTTATCAAATGCAATGCCAATACTGTGTTCTTCATTATACTGGAGATTTTTAAATGACTACTCAGTGGTATCAGCATGTTTACATGCTCAATCTGAGGGTGATTTGATAATCTGCAGAAAGAGAAATTACACAGTAAAGGCAGGAACATCTTTAGGTCTCAAATGTGCAAGGTTTATAATCAAGAACATCTTCAGGAATATCGTCAGGAACATTTTCTTTTTACTCACACTGTTTGCAGTCTTAGGCAAGGCTATTATTATGTCACAAAGAGTGCAGGTTGCTATACTCACATTATGCAGGTGTTTGATCTTAGTTACACTGACACAGCAAGTCTGGATATCAATGGTGTCAGTTATACATAAATTGGAAGCTGCAGCTGCTATATGGAACTCACCCTCAACATATCTCATCTCTTTATGTCATCTGTATTGGTTTGGGATATATTGGATGCTGTTATGTCATTGTTCAGTGGTATCAGTGTGTTCACACACTCATTTTGGAGATGACATTGCAGTAGACAATGTATTTGTGCTATGTATGTTGCAGGTGACAATGGCAAGGCTAGTAGATGGCATCACTTTGTATCCTTGGAAGTCATTGTTTGCTTCAGTACTGTGGCATTTTTGTTTGGACTTTGTCATTGCCTATACCCTCCGTACCTTGGCACTTGGTGAGAGCTTGATTGGTGCTACATGGTATTTGAAATAGGCATTTGAGGTCATACACAGCCAGAGAACATGGGAGCATGCACTTGGATATTTTGTAATAGTTAGCTTTATCTTTTTAATTAGACTTCCTACCTTTTTATATCTTAAGACTCTTGTTAGTTTTTTTTGGATTGGACAACTTGTAAACTTTGGACCCTTTTGGGATGTTTTATTTATATATTAGCCACTAGGTAGCATGCCTAGTGGTATATTTGCTTAAAAAAAAAGGCGATGACTATTGTTCCTTAGGTGGTGTTTGATGGGTCGGCAAAATTTCAAGCGATTCAGGTCGGGTCACCCGGAGCTATGCCGATGGCGTGGCCTATAACAAACGAAAATCTGAAATTGGGTGAAATTCCAGTTTTATGGCCCTAAAATGCCAAAAAATGATGAACGGTCATGGCGTGGCGTGACTAATATTCCTAAGGTGGATTTTGATGGGCCGGTAATATTTTAGGCAATTCGGGTCCGGTCACCAGGACCCATGCCGATGGCGTGGGCTATAGCTTATGAAAATATGAGAATCGGAAGAAATTCCTGTTTAATGGCGCTAAAACTCCAAAAAATAAGGAACATTCATGGCGAAGCGGTGACTATTAATCCTTAGGTGGTTTTTGATTGGTCAGCGAAGTATTAGCCGATACGGGTCCGGTTGTCCGGATCCATGCCGAAGGCATGGACTATCGCACATGAAAATCGGGGAATCGGGCGGAATTACAGTTAATGCCCTAAAATGCCAAAAAATGAGGAACGATCTTGGTGAGATGATTACTTTTGTTCCATATGTGGTATTTAATAAGCCGGCAAAATTTCAGGCGATTCGGGTCTGGTCGCCTAAACCCTTACCTGATGGTGTGGGCTATATAGCACACGAAAATCTGGGAATTAGATGAAATTCCCGTTTCATGGCCCTAAAATAAAAAAAAATAGAAACGGTCATGACGAGGCGATGAATATTGTTTCTTTGGTGGTTTTTGATGGGCTGACAAAATTTTAGATGATTCAGGTCCTATCGCCCGGACCCATGTTGATGGCGCGGGCAATAGCACACGAAAATCTAAAAATCGAGCTAAATTCCAGATTTATGGCCCTAAAACGTAAAAAAATGATAAACTTCATGGTGAGGCGATGACTATTGTTACTCAGGTCGTTTTTGATGAGTCAATAATTTTTTAGGTATTCCGGGTCCACCCGTCTGGACCTATGCCGATGGCGTGGTCTATGTCACACAAAAATCTTGGAATCGGGTGGAATACCAGTTTTATGTTCCAAAAACACCAAAAACGAGGAACGATCTTGGAGAGACGATGACAATTGTTCCTTATGCGGTTATTGAAGACCCGAAAAATTTTAGGCAATTCGATTCCGGCCGCCCGTACCCATGCCGATGGCGTGGACTATAGCACATGAATATCTTAGAATGGAGTGAATTTTAAGTTTTATCACTCTAAAATGCAAAAAAATGATGAACGGTCATTGCGAGGTGATGACTATTGTTCCTTAGGTGGTTTTGGATGGGACGGCAAAATTTTTGTTGATTCGGGTCCGGTCATCCAGACCCACACCGATGGCGTGGCTTGTAACATAGGAAAATCTGAAATCGGGCAAAATTCCAATTTTATGGTCCTAAAAAGCCAAAAACGAGGAACGATCATGGCGTGGCGTTGAGTAATGTTCCTAAGGTGGTTTTTGATAGGACGGTAATATTTTAGGCGATTCGGGTCCGGGTGACCGGACCCATGCCTATGGCATGGGCTATAGCACACGAACATCTATGAATCGGGTGGAATTCCTGTTTTATGTCCCTAAAATGCCAAAAAATGAGAAACAGTCATGGAGAGACAGTGACTATTGTTCCTTGGGTAGTTTTTGATAGGTCGGCAATATTTTAGCCGATTCGGGTCTGGTTGTCTAGATCCATGCCGATGGCATGGGCTATCGCACACAAAAATCTAGAAATCGGGCGGAATTCCAGTTTTATGACCCTAATATGCCAAAAACCGAGGAACGATCGTGGTGAAATGATGACTATTGTTCCATATGTGGTTTTTAATAGGACGGCAAAATATTAGGTGATTCGGGTTCGGTCGCCCTGAACCATATCGATGGCGTGGGCTATAGCAAACGAAAATCTAGGAATAAGACGGTATTCCAGTTTCATGGCCCTAAACTACAAAAATCGAGAAATGATCATGACGAGGTGATGGCTATCATTTCTTTGTTTGTTTTGGATGGGCCTGTAAAATTTGAGATGATTCGGGTCCTGTTGCCCAGACCCATGCTGATGGCGTGATCAAAGCACACGAAAATCTAGGAAACAAGCGAAATTATAGATTTATGGCCCTAAAACGCCAAAAACCGATAAACGATAATGGTGAGGCAATGTCTATTGTTCCTCCGATCGTTTTTTATGACTCGAAATATTTAGGCGTTCCGGGTCCGCTCGTCCAGACCCATGCTGATGGCATGGTCTTGGCGCATGAAAATCTGGGAATCGAGTGAAATTCTTGTTCTATATCCCTAAAATGCCAAAAATGAGGAACTGTCTTGGCGAGACAATGACTATTGTTCCTCATGTGATTTTTGATGGCCTAGAAAACTTTTAGGCAATTCGGGTCCGGCCTCCCGTACCCATGCTGATGGCGTTGGCTATAACATGCGAATATCTTAGAATTGTGCGAAATTTCAGTTTTATCGCCCTAAAACACAAAAAATGAGGAACAGTCATGGCGAGGCATTAACTATTGTTCCTTAGTTCATTTTTTATGGGCCGACAAAATTTTAGGTGATTCAGGTCTATTCGCCTGGACCCATGTAGATGGCATGGGCTGTAGTATACGAAAATTTGGGAATCCAGCGGAATTCCAGTTTTATGACCCTAAAATGCGAAAAAAGAAAGAAAAAGAAACGGTCATTGCGAGGCGATGACCACTGTTCCTAAGATGGTTTTTGATGGGCCGACAAAATTTCAGACGATTAGGGTCCGTCGCCTGACCCATACCGATGGCATGGCCTATAACATACGAAAATCTTAAATCAAGCGAAATTCTACTTTTATGGCCCTAAAATGCCAAAAATATGAGGAACATTCATGGCGTGGCGTTGATAATGTTCCTAAAGTGATTTCTGATGGGCCGGTAATATTTTAGGCGATTGGGTCCGGTTACCCGGACTCATGCCGATGGCGTGGGCTATAGCAGACGAAAATCTGGGAATAGAGCAAATTAATGTTGTATGGCTCTAAAACGCCAAAAAAATGAGGAACAATCATGTTGTGACGATTAATATTGTTGCTTAGAAATTTTTTGACGGGTCGGCAAAATATTAGGCATGAGAAACGCTCATGGCGAGATGATGACTATTGTTCCTCAGGTAGTTTTTCATGGGCAAAAAATTTTTTCGGCGACTCGGGTCCGGTTGCCCGGAACCCATGCCGGCAGCGTAGACTATAGCACACGAAAAAATTTTGTGGACTCGTGTCCGGTTGCGAGATGATGACTATTGTTCCTTGGGTGGTTTTTGACAAGCTGAAAAAATTTTGTGGACTCGTGTCCAGATGCAAAGACACATGCCAATGGCTTGGGCTATAGCATGAAAATTTGGGAACTGGGAAAAATTCTAAATTTATGGTCCTAAAACGCCAAAAAAGGAGGAACGGTCAGTGAGAGGCGTTGACTATTATTCCTTGGGTCGTTTTTGAAAGGCCGACAAAATTTTAGGCTATTCAGGTTCGATCGCCGGAACGCATGCCGATGGCAAAGGCTATAGCATAAAAAAATCTAAAAATCAGGTCGAATTCTAATTTTATCGCTCTAAAATGCCAAAAAATGAGGAACGATAATGGCAAGGCGATGACTATTATTCCTTAGATGGTTTTTCTTGGTCGGCAAAATATTAGGTTATTTGGGTCCGGTCGCCGGACCCATGCTGATGGCGTGGGCAATAGAACACGAAAAATCTTGAAATCGAGCAAAATTATAGATTTATGGCCCTAAAACGCCAAAAGAGATGAACTATCATGGTGAGGCGATGATATTGTTCCTCAAATTGTTTTTGATGAGTCGACATTTTTTTAGGCGTTCGAGGTCCGCTCATCCGGACCCATGCCTATGGCGTGGTCTTGGCACACGAAAATATGAAAATCGGGTGGAATTCCTATTTTATATACTTAAAACACCAAAAAATGAGGAACGGTCTTGGCGAGACGATGCCTATTGTTCCTCATGTGATTTTTGATGGCCCCAAAAATTTTTAGGCAATTCGGGTCCGGCCGCCCGTACCCATGCTAATGGTGTGGACTATAACACACGAAAATCTTGGAATCTGGTGAAATTCTAGTTTTATGGTCCAAAAATGTCAAAAACGACGTGGCGATAACTTTTATTTCTTAGGTGGATTTTGATGGACCAGAAAAATTTAAGGCGATTCGGTCTGGTCGCTCGGACCCATGTCGATGGCGTGGGCTATAGCACACGAAAATTTGGAAATCGGGCAAAATTCTAGTTTTATGGCCCTAAAATGTTAAAAATGAAGAACATTCATGGCGAGTCGATGAATATTGTTCCTTAGGTAGATTTTGATGGGCCGAAAAATTTCTGGGCGATTCAGGTCCAATCGCCTGGACCCATGACGATAACGTGGCTATAGCACATGAAAAATTGGGAATCAGGCAAAGTTCCAGTTTTATGGCCCTACAACGCCAAAAAATAAGGAACGGTCATGGCATAACATAGACTATTGTTCCTTAGGTGGGTTTTGATGGCTCAAAATTTTTTTAGATGATTCAGGTCCGGTCACCAGAACACATGTCGATAGCGTGGGCTATACACGAAAATCTTGGAATAATGTGAAATTCCAGTTTAATGTCCCTAAAAATGCAAAAAACGAGAAACACTCATGGCGAGATGATGACTATTGTTCACTACGTAGTTTATTGTGGGCTAAAAAAATTTTAGGTGACTCGGGTCCGATTGCCCGGACCCATGCGGGTGGCATAGGCTATAGCACACGAAAATCTAGGAATTGGGCGAAATTTTAGTTTTATGGCCCTAAAACGTTAAAAACGAGAACTAATCATGGTGAGATGATGACTATTGTTCCTAAGGTTGTTTTGACATGCCAAAAAAATTTTATGGACTCGAGTCCGGTTGTACGGACCCATGCCAATGGCTTGGCTATAGAACACGAAAAATTGGGAACCGGGAAGAATTGCAAATTTATGGTCCTAAATCGACAAAAAGGGAGTAACGATCAATGTGAGGCGTTGACTATCGTTGCTTAGGTGGTTTTTGATAGGCCGGCAAAATTTTAGGCTATTCGGGTTTGGTCGTTGGAACGCATGCCGATGGCATGGGATATAGCACAAGAAAATCTAGAAACCAGGTGGAATTCTAATATTATGGAACTAAACACCAAAAAATGAGGAATGATCATGGCGAGGCGATGACTATTATTCCTTTGATGGTTTTTGATGGCCGCTCGGACCAATACTAATGGCATGGGCAATAGCACACAAAATCTGGGAGTCGAGCGAAATTATAGATTAATGGCCCTAAGACGCCAAAAAATGATGAACGATCATTATGAGGCGATGACTATTGTTCCTCAGGTTGTTTTTGATGAGTCAAAAAAATTATAAGCGTTGCGGTTCTGCTCGTTCGGACCCATGCCAATGGTGTGGTCATGGCACACGAAAATATAGGAATTGGGTGGAATTATTGTTTTATGTCCCTAAAATGCAAAAAAAAAACAAGGAATTGCCTTTGCAAGACGATGAGTATTGTTCCTTATGTGGTTTTTGATGGCCCGAAAAAATGTTAGGCAATTCGCCTCCGGTCGCCCGTACCCATGCCGATGGCATGGACTATATAGCACAAGAATATCTAAGAATTGAGCAGAATTTAAGTTTTATCGCCCTAAAACGCCAAAAAATGAGGAACGGTCATGAAAAACATTGACTATTTTTCCTTTCGTAACTTTGATGGGCCTGCAATATTTTTGGCGATTCAGGTCCGTTCTCCTAGACCCGTGTAGATGTCCTGGGCTATAGCACACGCAAATATGGGAATCGGACGAAATTTTAGTTTAACGTCCCTAAAACGCAACAAAAAAGGAAACCGTCATTGTGAGACGATGACTATTGTTATTTCGATGGTTTTGATGGGCGAACAAAATTTTAGGCGACTCGGGTCCAGTCGCCCAGACCCATACCAATGGCGTGGCCTATAACATACGAAAATCTGAAATCATGCGAAATTCTAGTTTTATGGCCATAAATGCCAAAAAACGAGGAACATTCATGGGCCGGCATTGACTAATGTTCCTAAGGTGGTTTTTGATGGGCCGGTAATATTTTAGGCTATTTGGATGCGGTCACCCAGACCCATGCTGATGTGTGAGCTATAGCACACGAAAATTTGGAAATAGAGCCAAATTTAAGTTTTATGGCCCAAAAATGCCAAAAATAATGAGGAACAATCATGGTGCGAAAATAAGTATTGTTGCTTAGGAAGTTTTTGATGGGTCTGAAAAAGTTTAGGTGATTCGAGTTCGATCATGGGCTATAGCACGCAAATATTAGGTATCTAGCGAAATTTCAATTTTATGGTCCTAAAACACCAAAAACGAGGAACGGTCATGGCAAGGTGATGAATATTTTTCTTTAGGTGGTTTTTTATGTGTCGATAAAATTTTAGGCGATTCGGGTCCGGTCATCTGTACCCATGTCGATAGCGTGGGCTATATCACACGAGAATTTGAGAATCAGGTAAAATTTCAGGTTTATTGCCCTAAAATGCAAAAACACAAGGAACGTTGTCGTCAAGATGATGACTATTATTCCTTTAGGTGGTTTTTGATCGGCCGGCAAAATATTAGGTTATTCATGTCCGGTCGGGATTGCATGGGCTATAGCTCACGAAAATCTCGAAATCGGGTGAATTTCTAGTTTATGGCCCAAAAACGTCCAAAAACAAGTAATGGTCACGGCGTGGCGATAACTATTATTTCTTAGGTGGATTTTGATGAGCCAGAAAATTTTTAGGCGATTCAGGTCTGGTCGCTCGGACCCATACCGATGGTGTTAGCGAGATCATGACTATTGGGGTCCGTTCATCTGACACATACTGATGGCATGCGCTATAACACACAAAAATGTGGATATTGGGCGATGTTTTAGTTTTACGGCATTAAAACACCAAAAAATGAGGAAGGGTCATGGCGAGAAGGTGACTATTTTTCATTAGGTGATTTTTGATGGGTAGGAGAAATTTTAGTCGATTCCGGCCCAGTTGTCCCGATCCAGGTGGAATTCCAGTTTTATGGCCCTAAAATGCCAAAAACGAGGAACTGAATTGGTGAGACAATGACTATATTTTCTTAGGTGATTTTTGATGGGCCAGCAAAATTTTAGGTGATTCGGGCCCGGTTGTCCAGACCCATTCTGATGGCTTGCGCTATAGAACATGAATATCTGGAAATCGGGCAAATTTTTAATTTTATGACCCTATAACGCCAAAAAATGAGGAACGCCTATGGAGTGGTGTCAAGTATTATTCCTTAGGTGGTTTTTGATGGGCCGAAAAAAATTTAGGTGACTCGGGTCTGGTCGCCCGGACCTACGCTAATGGAGTGGGCTATAGCACACGAAAATCTGGGAATAAGGACAAATTCATGTTTTATTGGCCTAAAATGCCCAAAAAAAGAGGAATGGTCATGGCGAAGTGATGAATTGTAACTTAGGTGATTTTTATTGCCCAGAAAAATTTTAGGTGATTCGGGTCTGGTTGCACGGACCAAAGACGATGTCATTGTAGGCTATAGCACATGAAAATCTGGGAATTGGGCGGAATTTTAAATTTATTGCCCTAAAACACCGAAAAAGAGGAAACGTCATGGCGGGGCATTGACTATTATTCCTTAGGGGATTTTAATGGGCCGATAAACTTTTAGGTGCTTCGGGTCCGGTCGCACGGATCCTTGCCGATGGAGTGAGCTATAGCTCATGAAAATCTAAAAATCGGATGGAATTCAAATTTTAGGGCCTTAAGACATTAAAAAATAAGGAGCGGTCAAGGATCGGAGATGACTACTGTTCCTTAAGTTATTTTTGATGGCCGAAAAAAAAAATTTGGCGATTCGGGTCTGGTCTCCCGAACCCATACCGATGTCGAGGGCTATAACACACGAAAATCTGGAAATTGGGCGGAATTCCAATTTTTTTGCCCCAAAACGCCAAAAAAAGGAGGATGGGTTATAGAGAAGCATTGACTATTGTTCCTTAGGTAGTTTTGGATGGGCCGACAAATATTTAGGCGATTCCATTCTGGTCGCCCAGACCCATGCTAATGGCACGGGCTATAACACATGAAAATTTTGGAATCAGGTGGAATTCCAATTAAATGGCCCTAAAATGCCAAAAAGGAGGAATGGTCATGGCGAGGCAATGAATATTTTTTCTTAGATATATTTTTATGGACTGGAAAATGTTAGGCGATTCGGGTCCAGTCGCCCGGACCCATGCAGATGGCGTGGGCTATAGCACATGGAAAGTTGGAAATCATTCGAAATTCTAATTTTATGGCTAGAAAACGACAAAAAAACGAGGAACGGTCATGGAAAGGAATTGACTATATCTTCTTAGGTGGTTTTTGATGGTCCGGCATAAGTTAGGCGATTTGGGTCCGGTCGCCCAGACCCATGCCGAAGGCGTGGGCTACATAGCACATGAAAATCTAGAAATCGAGCGAAATTCCGACTTTGTGGCCCTAAAACGCCATAAAATGAGGAACGGTCATGTTGAGTCGATAACTAGTGTTCCTCGGGTGGTTATTGATGGTTCGAAAAAATTTAGGAGATTCAGATCTGATGGCCCAGACCCATGCGATGGTGTGGACTACAGTACACGAAAATCTTGGAATCGGACAATATTCAGTTTTATGGACCTAAAATGCCAAAAATGAGGAACAGTGTTGGCTAGACTTTGACTATTGTTCCTTAGGTAGTTTATGATGGGTCGTCAAAATTTTAAGCGATTCGGGTCTAGTCGCTAGGAGCTATGCCAATGGCGTGGGCTAAAGTACATGAAAATTTGGGAATCGGACGAAATTCAGTTTTATCGCCTAAAATGCCAAAAAATAAGAAATGGTCACGGCGTGGCGTTAACTATTATTATTTAGGTGGTTTTTTATGGGCCGAAAATATTTAGGCGATTCGGGTCTGGTCGCCCGAGCCCATGCCGATTGTGTGGGCTATAGCAGACAAAATCTGCGAATAGGGCGAAATTCCAATTTTACATCCTCTAAAATGCCAAAATAAGGAACGACCATGGCGAAGCATTGACTATTATTACTTAGGTGGTTTATGATGGGCCGGCAAAATTTTAGGCGATTTGCGGTTGGTCGCCCGGATCCGTGCCGATGGCGTAGGCTATATAACATACTAAAATCTAGAAATGTAGCAAAATTCTGATTTTATGGCCATAAAATGCCATAAAACGAGGAACGACCATGTCGAAACGATGACTATTGTTCCTTAGGTGGTTTTTGATGGTTTAAAAAAAACTTTAAGAGATTCGGATCCGTCGCCGAGACCCATGCCGCTTGCGTGGGCTATAGTACACGAAATTCTAAAAACCACGCAAAATTATAGTTTTATGGCCCTAAAATTCCAAAAACGAGGAACGGTCTTGGTGAGGCATAGACTATTGATCCTTAGGTAGTTTATGATGGGCCGTAAAAAAATTAAAGGCGATTCGGGTCCGGTCGCTCGGACCTATGCTAATGGCGTGAGAAAAAGCACATGAAAATCTAGGAATTGGGCAGAATTCAGTTTTATAGCCCTAAACGCCAAAAAAGAGGAACGGACACGGTGTGGCATTGACTATTGTTACATAGGTGGTTTTTGAGGGGGGGTTTGAGGGTCGACAATATTTTAGGCGATTTGGGTCCGGTCGCCCGAACCATGCCGATGGCGTGGGCTATAGCAGACAAAAATCTAAGAATAGGGCGGAATTCCATTTTTACGTCCACTAAAATGCCAAAAATGAGGAACGGTCATGGCGAGGCATTGACTATTGTTACTTAGGTGGTTTATGATGGTTCGGAAAAATTTGAGGTGATTCGCGTTCGGTTGCCCGGATCCATGCCAATGACGTGGGCTACAACACACAAAAATCTAGAAATCGGGCGAAATTCATATTTTATGGCCGTAAACGGCCAAAGACGAGGAACGGTCATAGAGAGGTGATGACTATTGTTCGTTAGGTGGTTTTTTATGGTTTAGAAACAATTTAGGAGATTCGGATCAGGTCGTCCAGACTCATGCCGCTGTCGTGGGCTATAGTACACAAAAATCAGAGAATCGGGCAGAATTCTAGTTTTATGGCCCCAAAATGCCAAAAACGAGGAACGGTCTTGGTTAAACGTTGACTATTGATATTTGGTGGGTTTTGATGGGTCATCAAATTTTTAGGTGATTCAGGTCAGGTCGCCCAGACCCATGCCGATGGTGTGGGCTATATAACACACGAAAATCAAGAAATTGAGAAAAAATTCCAATTTTGTGACCCTAAAATGCCATAAAAAAGGAACGGTCGTGTCGAGGCAATGACTATTGTTTCTTAGGTGGTTTCTGATGGTTCGGAAAAATTTTAGGAGATTCGGATCCGGTCGCCCGATACCATGTTGCTGGTGTGGGTTATAGCACACACAAATCTGGAAATCAAACCGGAATTTCAGTTTTATGGCCCTAAAATGCCAAAAACAAGGAACGGTCTTGGCGAGATGTTGACTATTGTTCCTTAGGTAGTTTATGATGGGCTATCAAAATTATAGGCGATTCGGGTCCGGTCTCCCAGACCTATGCCAATGGCGTGGGCTAAAGCACACGAAAATCTGAGAATCGGGTGGAAATCAGTTTTATGGCCCTAAAACACCAAAAAAATGAGAAACGGTCACGAAATAGCGTTTACTATTGTTACTTAGGTTATTTTTGATGGACCGACAATATTTTAGGCGATTCGGGTCCGGTCGCCCGAACCCATGCCGATTGCGTGGGCTATAGCCCACGAAAATCTACGAATAGGGCGGATTTCCTGTTTTGCATCCTCTAAGACGCCAAAATGAGGAACAGATATGCGATGCATTGAATATTGTTCCTTTGGTAGTTTATGATGGGCCGGAAAAATTTAGGTGATTTGAGGTCGGTCGCCCGTATCCATGCATATGACTTGGGCTATAACACGCAAAAATCTGGAAATCGGGCGGAATTCATTTTTATGGCCATAAAAAATCAAAAACGAGAAACGGTCATGGAGAGGCGATGACTATTGTTCCTTAGGTGGTTTTTGTGTTTAGAAAAAATTTTAGGAGATTCGGATCCGGTCGTCCAGACCAATGCCGATGGCGTGGGATATAGCACACGAATATCTGGGAATCGGGCCAATTTTATGGCCCTAAAATACCAAAAACGAGGAACGATCTTGATTGACTATTGACCCTTAGGTGGTTTTTGATGGGCCGTCAAAATTTTAGGCAATTCGGGTCTGGTTGTCCAGACTCCAGATCCATGCCGATGACATGGGCTATAGCACATGAAGATGTGGTAATCGGGCAGAATTCCAGATTTATGGCCCTAAAACGCCAAAAACGAGGAACGGACTTGGTGAGACGATGAATATTATTTCTGTGGTGATTTTTGATGGTCCAGCCAAATTTTAGGCGATTTGGGTCCGGGCGACCGGACCCATGCCGAAGGCGTGGGCTATAACACACGAAAATCTAGAAATCAAGCGAAATTCCGATTTTGTGGCTATAAAATGACATAAAATGAGAAACGATCATGTCAAGGCAATGACTATTATTCCTTAGGTGGTTTTTGATGGTTCGTAAAATTTTTTGGAGATTCGGATCCGGTCGTCCAGACCGATGCCGATGGTGTGGGCTATATCTCACGAACAATTGGGAATCGGAAGAAATTCTAGTTTTATGGCGCTAAAATGCCAAAAAAATGAGGAACGGTCTCGGCGAGACATTGACTATTGGTCCTTAGGTAGTTTATGATGGGGCGTCAAAAGTTTTGGCGATTAGGGTCAGGTCGTCCAGATCCATGCCGATGGCGTGGGCTATAGCACACGAAAATGTGATATTTAGGTGGAATTCCAGATTTATGGCCCTAAAACACCAAAAATGAGGAAAGGACTTGGCGAGACGATGAATACAATTTCTTAGGTGGTTTTTGAAGGGCCATCAAAATTTTAGGCGATTCGGGTCTAGTTGTTAGGATCCATGCCGATGGCGTGGGCTATAGCACATGAAAATCTAGTAATTAGGCAGAATTCCAGATTTATGGCCCTAAAACGCCAAAAAAGGAGGAACAGGCTTGGTGAGACAATGACTATTATTTCTTCGGTGATTTTTGATGGTCTGGTCTAATTTAAGGAGATTTGGGTCCGAGCGACCGGACCAATGCCGAAGGCGTGGGTTATATAACACATGAAAATCTAGAAATCGAACAAAATTCCTATTTTGTGGCCATAAAATTCCATAAAACGAGTAACGGTCACGTCGAGGCGATGCCTATTATTCCTTAGGTAGTTTTTGATGGTTCAGAAATTTTTTAGGAGATTCGGATCCGGTCATCCTGACCCATGTCGATGGCGTATGCTATAGCACACGAAAATCTAGGAATCGGGCGGAATTCTAGCTTTATGGTCCTAAAATGCTAAAAACGAGGAATAGTCTTGCCGAGACATTGACTATTGATCCTTAGGTGTTTAATGATGGGCCATCGATATTTTAGGCGATTCGGGTCCGGTTGTCTAGACCCATGCCGATGGCGTGGGCTAGCGCATGAAAATGTGGTAATCGGTCGGAATTTCAAGATTTATGGCCCTAAAATGCCAAAAACAAGGAACGAACTTGGTGAGATGGTGACTATTATTTCTTGTGTAGTTTTTGATGGTCCGGCAAAATTTTAGACGAGTTGGGTTCAGGTGACCAAACCCATGCCGAAGCTGTGGGCTATATAGCACACGAAAATCTAGAAATCGAGCGAAACTCCGATTCTATGGCCCTAAAATGCCATAAAAAAGGAATGATCATGTCAAGGCGATGACTATTGGTCCATAGGTGTTTTTTGGTGGTTCAAGAATTTTACGAGATTCGGATTCGGTCGCTCGATACCATGCTCATGGCGTGAGTTATAGCAGACGAATGTCTGAGAATAGGGCAGAATTCCAGTTTTACCTCCAGTAAAATGCCAAAAATGAGGAAAGGTCATGGTGAGGGATTGACTATTGTTCCTTATGTGGTTTATGATGGGTCGGCAAAATTTTAGGTGATTCGCGTTTGGTCGCCCGAATCCATGCCGATGACGTGGGCTACAACACATAAAAATCTGGAAATAAGGCAGAATTCATGTTTTATGGCCATAAATGGCCAAAAACGAGGAACGATCATAGTGAGGTGATGAGTATTGTTCGTTAGTTGGTTAATGATGGTTTAGAAACAATGTAGGAGATTCGGATCCGATCGTCCAGACCCATTCCGATGGCGCGGGCTATAGTACACAAAAATCTGAGAATCGGGCGTAATTCCAGTTTTATGGCCCTAAAATGTCAAAAATGAGGAACGATCTTTGAAAGAGGTTGACTATTGATCCTTAGGTAGTTTATGACAGGCCGTAAAAAATTTTAGGCGATTAGGGTCTAGTCGCCCGGGCCTATGCTGATTGCATAGGAAAAGGCACACGAAAATCTGGGAATTGCTCAGAATTCGATTTTATGGCGCCAGAACGCCAAAAAATTTGTAACGAACACTGTGTGGAGACTATTGCTACTTAGGTGGTTTTTGAGGGTCCGACAATATTTTAGACCATTCGGGTCCGGTCGCCCGAACCCATGCCGATGACGTGGGCTATATCAAACAAAAATCTGCGAAAAAACGGAATTCTAGTTTTACGTCCCCTCAAATGCCAAAAATGAGGAACGGTCATGGTGAGGTATTGACTATTGTTCCTTAGGTGGTTTTTGATGGGTCAGAAAAATTTTAGGCGATTCACGTTCGGTCGCCTGGATCCAAGTTGATGATGTGGGCTAACAACACATAAAAATCTGAAAATCGGGTAGAATTCATGTTTTATGGCCATAAACGGCCAAAAACGAGGAAAGCTCATAGCGAGGTGATGACTATTGTTCGTTAGGTGTGTATACGATGGAAATCAGGGCTATCCGATTTCGTCCTTTGATGGAAAAAGTGATACCACGTCAGAAGGCCAGGACGTCGAGCTCGAGGTCGAAGTTCCTTTCCAAGAACGAGGTTGATATCACCTACCGAGGTCAGAAGAGGGTATACTTTGAGAGGATACCGATATAGTTCAGTAACGGAAAGAGCGAGATACCCGCAACACACTGAAGATCATGGCATGAATTTCGGAATGGGTTGATCCTCGGCGGTTAATCAGTTGTCAAATATGATTTTTTACTATAATTAGAAGTGTAACTTATTTAGGACTCCCCTATTATATAAAGAGGGATCCCATTCATTTGTAAAGAACATTATTTATTGAGAAGAATATATATATTCATTACTTTCTTTCTATTTCACTTACTGTTTGTCAGAGTTGCTTTATAATTTGTTGTTCCTATTATCACACCTCGAGACTATCATAGCTCGAGGTCGAGATTTGGCTTGCATACTGGTTTGATTTATTATATTCTCTAATTTATCTACTTAATTCCTTGTTTCTCAATTGGTATTAGATTAAATCTCATATCCTTAAAACCACAATATAAGTTTAATTGTTAATTTTAGGGTAAACAGTTTGGCGTTCACCGTGGGGTTAAGCATAATAGTGATTGTTTCAGTGTTGATTCTGATAACACATGTTATTTCACACTTGTTGTTGTGAAGTATCTTTTTCTCTCGGGTTAAAACATGCCAAACTCGCAAAACGCATCCGAACATGGTGATGATTGTCTCGGATTTCACGGGAAAAATGATAATGTAATTGCTCTAGGAGCCGGGGTGCCACCGGCTAATCTCGAAGGAACACCAATTGTCGATCCGGTTGATATCAGTTCACACGTTACTCTAAATGCAGACCTAGGCGCGCACCCCAAAGGGAGTGTACGCAAGGAAGGCCGATCTGGTGGTCAAGGTACACAGGGCAGAGGAGACGGAGGAGTTAGTCTCCAGGTGATATTCGAGATGCTACAGGCTCAGCAGGCCGTTATTGCTCAGTTGCAAAATCAACATAGGACTCCAAGTGGGGTTGAGCCATAAATCACTCGTCGTACCGAGCCAGTGCCAGAAAGGTCGAATGGTAACGAATAATTGATTGATCCTACAATAATGAAAATGCTGGAGGAGCTCACCAAAAGAATTGAGTCAGGGGAGAAGAAGATCGAAGATACTGATAAAAAAAAGGTGGAAACATACAACTCCCGAGTTGATTAGATACCGGGGGCACCCCCGATCCTAAAAGGTTTGGATTTGAAAAATTTCGTGCAGAAGCCTTTTCCTTAAAGTGCCGCTTGGAAGCCCATTCTTAAGAAGTTCCGCATGCCGGGTATACCTAAATATAACAGGACCGCCGATCCTAATGAACACATCACCTCATACACATGCGGAATAAAGGGAAATAACTTAAAAGATGATGAGATTGAGTCCGTTTTGCTGAAAAAATTTGGGGAAACTTTATCAAAGGGAGCAATGATTTGGTATCACAACCTGCCACGAAATTCCACTCATTTGCCATGTTAGCAGATTCTTTCGTGAAGGCGCACGCCGGTGCCATAAATGTCGCAACAAGAAAGTCGGACCTTTTCAAGATAAGACAAACGGATAACGAAATGTTGAGGGAGTTCGTATCTCGATTTCAAATGGAGCGCATGGAGTTGCCACCGGTCACAGATGATTGGGCTGTTCAATCTTTCACTCAAGGGTTGAACGAGCGGAGTTTGATAGCATCATGACAGTTGAAACAAAATTTGATCGAGCATCCAACTGTAACTTGGGCAGACGTGCACAATCGATATCAATCAAAGATCAGTGTTGAGGACGACCAATTAGGAGCCCTTTCCAATTCAGTACATCCAAACAGGTCTGCAGCTAAAACCCCGAGAGACGTCGACAAGGAGTCAAAGGTGTCATGCCCCAAAATCCGAGGAGCGCGACCGGCGCTCAATCGGGTGAACCCTACAGAGCAAGCCTTACCGAGCACTTCCTACCCCAAATCAATATGGATACGGGAATCATACCTTTGATTAATTTAGACGATAACACATGGTGTACACCACATTACTGGTTCACTTCATTACTACACACGGTCGGCACCGTCCGCTATGGAGCCACCTACAATCATAACACGAATGTAGCGCCCCCGGCAAAAGGGACGTCAGTACATTTGAATTGTACTGGTATGTATAACTAAACACCATTTTACTAGAAAGAACTACCAAACAGATACAAGCAAATAATATGGGCAAGTCAAAGAAGCAATTCATATAATCTTTCATACAATTTCCACAACATTGATTAGGGCATTTCTGTCACGTGTTCACCACTGTTCTCATTACCAGCGCTATCCCAAGCGGAGTCCGATCTGTGAGGCCCCGTAAAATTTGTGGCTCATAAACCAGAATCTTGTGGTGTCGGCTCCGAACACGTGTTAGGAATGTGTAGAATTCTTCGCAGCAAGCTTGCGAGCCGCGGTTCAGAGCCTTGGTATTGATCTAAGCTTGTAAAAATCAAAAGAAATCAATTTTTCCAGAAAATGCTATTATGCGGTCAAGAATGCGGTCGCATATCCGGTATGCGGACCGCATTCCTACCGCATAGTGAAGCAGTAGTTTGGTTAAAACTTGAGGTCAAGACGCGGTCCAAAATGCGACCGCATAATTGATATGCGGACCGCATTTCTACCGCAGAGTGGAACAGTAGAGTTGTCAAAATTAATGTTGAAAATGCGGTCTATTATGCGATCGCATAACAAATATGCGGACCGCATAGTCGTCGCATATTCTCCTTTGAATTTTGTGAATGTCAGTTCTGCGGTGCACTATGCGACCGCAGAACATGAATGCGGACCGCATTCTTGTCGCAGACCCAAACAGAATCCTCAGAGTTTTGGGGGCAATTCTGCGGTCCAATCTGCGGACCGCATTTCAACTCTGCGATCGCAGAATGCGACCGCAATTCTTGCTCGGTTTCTATTTTTCTAAATTTTAAAACCCGACCCCTTTTGTAATAAAACACCCAACCCCTCATTCTTTAACGATCTTCTACACAAAATAAGAGAGAGGAAGGGAGGGTCTTGAGAGAGAAAGTCATCTCCTCCAAAATTTGATTCTTCAAAGCTATCCGGGCCGGGAAATCTCAAACTTATCTTCATCCCCTTTCTCTTGCAGGTAAAATCCCTAACCCTTTTCATTGAATTTCAGGTTTAAATTAAGGGTAGGGGGGGGGGTCTCATGCATTGGTTCTTGGAAATAATGGCAAAAATTGTGCATGCGTGTTTATTAAAACCTAAAACCTAGTGGGGGTAATTGGGTGGGAGCAAAGACTTATGCAAAGAAGGGATTGATAACCTAAGTATGTTCGGGTAGTGGTTTTGAACCTTGAATTCTATGTTACGAGTATTAATTTGTGCACTATATTGCCGTTGCTAGATTTTCGGTGAATTGGAAGTAGAAATTAAAAAGGGATTCAACTCCAGGTATGTATGGCTAACTTTAACCTTTGTAAAATCTCCATGCTTGGTGTCCAAATACTTGGTATGTGATATCTTCATGGATTAGTTGTGAAGTTTAACTCTTGTGAGTAGTATATGTTTTCTTGTGTAAACCATTTGTGAATTCATGTCAATGTTGTGCTTTAAGCGTTGTTGGTTAAGACGTCTGATATGGTTGTGTAAGTAAATGGCAATAAACCAAGTGGTAATTGCGAATGTGTTATGTGGTAAGAACCGTCGAATAAATGATGGAAAGGAATCGAAAAATTGGTTATATTGAAATAACTGTGGTAACACCCTTTGTGGCTAGCTGTGGAAAATTATTGCTGTGATTTAAATGGTACAACGGGCTGTCGAAAATGATGGAAATGGCATTGATAGACATATAAAGTCCGTGTGAGTTGTGTTGTTGTTCTTTGAGATGTGTGGCTGTTGTTATTGGGATTTGTTGTTGTATGTCCTGAAACTTGTTTCCTTGTAAATTGTTGTTGTTGTTGTTGTGCTATTGTTTATGAATTGTGATTGTTCGGTGGGATCGGGTTGCGCGCCGCAACACGAAGTAATAAGGTGTGGGTTGTGGTGATAAGGGTGGCCGAGGTAATAAGGGTGGCCGAGGTAATAAGGATGGAAAGTGATCAATATCACTATTGAAATGAAACATGAGAACATTGTGAAATTGAAAATGTGGAAATGATGATGGGGAAAAGGAGAGATTGTCAACTTGTTTGCCTTGATTGTTTTTCCTTGTGTGTATTCAATTATTGTTTCCCTCTATTGTTGTTATTCGTGTATGGTTTGAGGTTACTCTGGGTAAAGTTTGTTATACATACCAGTACAATTCAAATGTACTGACGTCCCTTTGCCGGGGACGCTACATTCGTGTTATGATTATAGGTGGATCCGTAGCAGGTACTCCAGTCCACCGATCGTAGCTCCCCTTCGTCCTCCGTCAGCTTCTTGGTGAGCCCCTTTCCCCTCGGGGCCCTGTGTGGTTCAGGTCACTTGTTTTCGGAGTCTTATTTTTATTTTGTGTAAGGTATAGCCGGGGCCTTGTTACCGGAATACTATATTATCCTGTTGTACTATTAGAGGCTCCGTAGACAGTAGACGTGGGTTTAGAGCTTGTGTAAGGCTATATTCATATGTTGGGTAAAGAACTTGTAATCTCATAAACTATTAAGTACGCATGTATGTTTTGAAAAAGGATGTTCTAACTTAACTATACGGCTAATTCTTGGAATATTGAGTAAGGAATACATGGGGTGACATGTGGGTTAGGAAAGGCATCCAGGTTCTCTTGGCTGGGGCTACCCGGTCGGGCGCCGGTCATGTCCCTCGAATTTGGGGCGTGACAAACTTTGTATCAGAGCCACAGGTTTAAAGGAGTCCTAGGATGTCTCGGAGCCGTGTCTAGTAGAGCCCTACTTATCGGTGTGAAGTGGACCACATCTATAAGTGGGGGGCTGCATGGACATTTAGGAAATTTCCCACTTCTTTGTTATTCTGTATCGTGCGGTGAAGTGAAGTGTGAAAGTATCTATATCTAACTCGTGCTTTGTTCCGGGCTTTTTCAGTAATGGCACCTAAAAAGAGAGCTAGACTCGGCCTTGGGGCCAATGCCACCACGAGTGAGGCTATGAATCATGTACCTGATGCCGTGGGTGAGAGTGACTCCCCGGCCTTGAACCTACCTGGCCCGTCTGTCCCAGACCAACATGTTCCTGATCCTGCAGCGGCAGAGGGTGCCACCATCCCTCCCGCCGATATTCCTGAATCTGGCACCATTCCAGCTCCTGGTCCCGAGGTTTCTGATGTGGACCTTAGGGGAGCCATCCGCATGTTGACCCAGTTAGTGGCCGCTCAGGCCCAGAGATCTCAGGATGCCCTTACATCCTCTAGCGGACAGGGAGATTCTATCAGCTCCAGAGTTAACCAGTTTATGCGGTTAGCCCCACCAGAGTTCTCAGGCACAGACCCAGAGGCCGATCCGCAGGAATTTCTTGATGAAATGTATAAGACCCTCCGAGTGGTGAAAGCTTCAGAGACAGAGGGAGTTGAATTGGCATCATACAGGTTGAGGGGAGCAGCGTATTCATGGTTCGAGATGTGGGAGGACTCCCGTGGGGAGGGAGGACCTCCGGCCAGATGGGATGAGTTTGTAGATGCGTTCATGTACCGGTTCTTGCCTGCTGAGACAATAGCAGCCCGTGCCACGGAGTTTGAGACCCTCAAGCAGGGCAGTATGAGTGTTTGGGAGTACCACATGGAGTTCGTGAGATTGTCCAAGTATGCTCCTCAGTTAGTGTCGACCATGGCAGCTAGAGTTCGGCGATTTGTTCAGGGCCTTAGTCCCTTGGTAGTAAATGAGGCTGCTAAAGCGGCCTTACACTCGGATATGAACTATGGAAAGATTGTGGGATTCGCTCAGGCCACAGAGGCTAGGAAGTTGAAGATTCGGGCGGAAAGGGAGAATAGCAGCAGGGCCCGATCAGCAGGTCACTCAGGGAGATCAGCTCAAGGGAGAAGGTCGTCAGGGCCATCCTAGTCATATGCTCAGTCCTCAGCCAGCGCACCATCATCTCTGCACAGTTATCAGCAGAACAGCCGCATGAGACCAGGTTCAGACAGTAGGAGACCCCATCAGTCCGGTCGTTCAGGAGGGAGATCACAGCAGCAGGGGAGGGCTTCATGCCCCAAGTGTGGGAGATTTCATACAGAGACTTGCTATCTGGATATCCCGGTGTGTTTCAGATGCGGGGTGAGAGGTCATATTCAGCGAGACTGTCGTGTGCCCGGTCAGGCCATGGGTAGAGGATCTGCTCAGTCGTCCGGTTCTTCAGTCGCCACACCATCTGTGCGTCCTCCAGCCCCAGCAGGCCATGGTACAGTTAGGGGTGGAGCTCGTGGTAGAGGTGGACCCAGCCGGTTCTATGCTTTGAGTGGTCGTCAGAGTGCAGAGGCGTCTCCAGATGTG